>NC_139462.1:136670000-137270000 GCF_057233095.1 Heloderma suspectum
CAATGGAACTGACTTTCAGGTAAAAGGGTATAGGATTGCAGCCTAATACCCAGTTACCTAGGAGTAAGCCTCATTGAAATCAATGGGACTTTCCTCTGAGTAGACATGTATAGGGTTGCACTATGAGATAAGCATATGCTTAAATATGGTCACCAACTAAAATGAAATGGGATTTAAAAGTGCGTAATGTTAACTGGATGCTGTTCATACTTTATAGGGAATCTTTATCTTTTTTTGCTTTTTTAAAAAATTGTGGGAGTTACAAATTGATCAAAAGGCAGATAATTTACTCAGGACTGAAAGCAAGGGATTGAGGGGCGGATGACTTGGATTTTCTAGCAACAGAGATACCCATGCACAAAGGGGCATTGAGTACAATATGTGGTGCTTTGTTGTAGTAAGATTCAGATATGCAGTGTGGGAGCATAGCATAGCTGTCCAACTCAAGTTGTCTCTGTGCCTGTTTCGGCATGCACAATACACCATGCTACCTGACTGCGCAGGATTCCTTCATTGTCTGCACACCCTGTGCAGCGTTCAGTGTGCACAGTGCACAGCAGTGGATCTGGTCTGTTGCTTTTTCTTCTGCACACAGCAGGTCTCATAGAGCTATTCCATGCTCTCAGCTTCCCCACTGTATGTGGAAGAAGAGCCCTAGAAGATTCGCTGGACAGGGATAAACTGGCTTCAGCAGTCTGTGCTCTGGGCACCTCAAAGCTAGATTTGATGCAATGCACTCTACATGGCACTGCCCCTGACTGTTCAGAAGCTGCAGCTTGTGCAAAATGCAGCAGCCAGATTAATAGCAGGGACCAGAAAGTCTGAGCACATAACTCCAACTCTGACCCATTTGCATTGGCTGCCTGCATATTTACGAGCCCAATTTAAGGTGCTGGTTTTAACCTATAAAGCCTTACATGCCTTAGGACTGCAGTTCTTGATGGAGCACCTTTCCTGATATGGATCTACCTCAACACTATGATCAACAGACTTTTGTATGCCTCCTCCAAGGGAGGCTCAGAGAGTGGCAACAAGGGGGAGGAGGGCCTTCTCAATGGTGCCCCCCCTGATTATGGAATGCCCTCTCTGGTGCCAACATTGTCATCTTTCCAGTGCCAGGTTAAGACTGTCCTCTTCTCCCAGGCATTTGATGGCATACGATGGGGCATTTATGTCAGTTGTTTTTACCAAGTCCAGTATCTTACTGTAACTGTTTTTAGCTGTTTTAAATTGATTTAAAATGTTGTATGTTAATGATTTTATATATTTTTTATTATCTGTATTTGTGACTTGTAATTCTTGTGAACTGCCCAGAGAACTTTGGCTATTGGGCAGTATAGAAACGATGAATTTTTAGGCTAGTGAAATTGCCCAGGGAGTGGTGGTGGTGCGGATGTGTATGTGTGTGTAAACACATCTTTTAAAGCAAATTTAAATGTTTCTCCTGGTGTGGGAGCTTTAGAGAAGAAGAAAGAGTTTCAACAAGACTAGCAAAATTTCTCTAGGAGAGTTTTGCACACCCCTAATCTCTAGAGGGCTTCCCTGAAGGCTTCATTGGAACATGTTGCTATTAAAGGTCCAGTGTAGAGCTGAAACAAATATTCAACCCTCTGCTGAAACTTTCAAACTCATCACTCATATTTTGAATGCAAAATTTCACCTCAAAACTGGACTGCTTTAGACTTGTTGGTATTTGTTATTGTTGACAAGGCATCAAATATGAAATCTGATTAAGCTGCCAGTTGCCAAATGCTACATCCTATTTGCAGATCTATCAAATGCTGCCAGATTCCAAATACTATTGCAAATACAGACACATCAGAAATGCAGTTGCATGTCAGCAGTCATATTCTGTCAAATATAAAATACTGAAATCTAATATAATAGAGTGCCAAATCTAGATATTAAATATTCAGTGAATGGCAAATATTAGAGTATTCAGAGAACATCTACAGCAACCTTCCCCAACCTAATGCCCTTCAAGTGTTTTGGACTTCATCTCCCAATGGCTCTAGCTAGGATGGCTAATGGTCAGAAATGCTGGGAGGTGTAGTTCAAAACATCTGAAAGGCAGCAGGTTGGGGAAGGCTGATCTACAGAATATTCAACATCAACATTCAAACAAGAATTTTGAGAAAAAATTTGTGGACAAGATTCGTTTATGTTCTTCAGAAGAAGGCATAGGCTGTGTTCAAACAACATGATAACCCACACTCAGGGGTTGAGTGTGGGTTGTCATTGAACTGTAGGTTGTTGTTGAAACCTGAGTTGTGTTGTCTGAACCCAGCCACACTAACAAACCATGGTTTGTTAACCATGAACAACCCACAGTTCACAACCCATAGGTTCTCTTCATGGGCTGTTCATGGTTAACAAACCATGGTTTGTTAGCATGGCTGGTTTGAGTCAACATGATAATCCATATTTCAACAACATCCCACAATTCAGTGACAACCCACACTCAACACTTGGGCTTTTCTACATGAGGCTTTTAACCCACCACTTTACCAAGGCCTCTGCTTCCAGATTTTTTGTGGGATTAAGACTGGGTCTTTCACATCTTTTTCTGGGCTTTTTCTTTTTCTGCCTTTTTATATGTTCCATTACACAAGCACTAGGTAGCATTGTGGTATAGCAGAATTGCACAAATACACCAGGGTCTCATGCTACCATTCACAGAAATTCAAGACTTCCCTTGTTAGAAAAAACAACAACACCCCAGTATAATGGTTGCAAAGCATAGGAGAGGCCCTGGAGAATGACAGTGTCATGTAAAGCACCTACAAACGACCGTGATTAAGGAATCATGAGGGCACAATAAATGCCTCATATAGAAAGGCTTATAGACTGGGTGTACACATCATGCTAAGCCACATTGGGTTGTTGTTGTGAGTGGCTGCAGGGTGGATTACCATGACATCCGAACTCAGAGCGGTTTTCCTGTCATGGGTTGTTTTGTGCAAACAAACCACCCTGCGAACTCATGGCTTGTAGTAGGGTTGTTTACGATGGCTTGTTCTCAGTGTGGCTTTTTGTTTTTTTGGAGTGTGGCTTTGATGACTGAGAGGGACTGAAGGAGAAAGAAATAATGGAAAGCCACTGAGCAGGTGATCTTTCGTCAGGAGTAAGGAACAAGCCACCCACCCACCATGGCTTCTTCTCAGGGTAGCTTAGCATGACATGCGAATGCACCCATAGAGGGCTTCCTTGAGAGGATGAATCTAGCGCAAACCAATTATTGATGTTTTCCAGGCAAACTTGATTTTCATGGGCAAGTGCCTGACCCATTTACCATAACGTAGTATTTAGCTCAAAGGAGATTCTGCAATTGTCACTTCAGTACCACCCACGCACTCTTCTTTGTTTCTTAACCCAGTAATTAGCAGTGTGACATGGTGCAGTCATCAAGTGCATTGAACACAACTAGTAACATTCAAAGTAACAAGGGGAAAGCAGCTGCTGCCTTAACTTTCCCTGCATTGAATCTTGTGAATCTGTCATACAGTAGCTCTAGTGGCATTTGAAGTGCTTTAAATTCTAGATACAGAGGTCTATCCTTTCAGATGTCCTCTTTCTCCCAGAACTCCCTTGACAGATGGCACTTCTTTTTTGTTTGATTTTATAACAAGTTTGCTACAGGCCTGGAGGAAAATTTGCTGCCTGAAGTCCAAACTCTTCAGGGCTTTCTTTCATTCAACTGGAAAGATGGCAAGGTTAACATGTGGATGTTCATCATGAACATCCTGCTGGCAAACTCAAATTGTCTCAGTTGGAGATATTTATTTGTAAGGGAGAGCAATACTTTTGTGGTATGCCATGTTTCCTTTTGAAACTACTGTCTAACCTTGGAAATACATGAAACCATATGTGTATGGGGGTGTTTTATCTCTGCTTTTGCCAGCTAAGTTCTTAATGGGCATAGAGGAGGAATCATGAAGGAGGCAATGAAAGTGCTTGTCTACACAATAAACAGCGGGGAAACAACAATAAATCCAAGATCAACACCTGGATGAAATCCAATCAATAGAAAATTATATTCCGAATATACTGAGTGCTGGCCTGAAGATGACAAAAATAAGAGCTAATGTTGGCTGTTATGGGTGTACTTCTAGTGAATGCCAGTTCTTTGGTGACCTAGTTCAGCAAATTCTGAACTGGGTGGCTGCGATACCTGGTCTTTTTGTTGTTTATTCGGTCAGTCGCTTCCGACTCTTCATGACTTCATGGACCAGCCCACGCCAGAGCTTCCTGTTGGCCGTCACCACCCCCAGCTCCCCCAAGGTCGAGTCCATCACCTCCAGAATATCATCCATCCATCTTGCCCTTGGTCGGCCCCTCTTCCTTTTGCCTTCCACTTTCCCTAGCATCAGCATCTTCTCCAGGGTATCCTGTCTTCTCATGATGTGGCCAAAGTACTTCAGTTTTGCCTTTAATATCATTCCCTCAAGTGAGCAGTCTGGCTTTATTTCCTGGAGTATGGACTGGTTTGATCTTCTTGCAGTCCAAGGCACTCTCAGAACTTTCCTCCAGCACCACAGTTCAAAAGCATCTATCTTCCTTGGCTCAGCCTTCCTTATGGTCCAGCTCTCACAGCCATAGGTTACTACGGGGAATACCATTGCTTTAACTATGTGGACCTTTGTTGTCAGTGTGATGTCTCTGCTCTTAACTATTTTATCAAGGTTTGTCATTGCTCTCCTCTCAAGAAGTAAACGTCTTCTGATTTCCTGGCTGCAGTCAGCATCTGCAGTAATCTTTGTGCCTAGAAAGACAAAGTCTGTCACTGCCTCCATGTTTTCTCCCTCTATTTGCCAGTTATCAATCAAGCTGGTTGCCATAATCTTGGTTTTTTGGAGGTTTAACTGCAACCCAGCTTTTGCACTTTCTTCTTTCACCTTCGTCAGAAGGTTCCTCAGCTCCTCCTCACTTTCAGCCATCAAAGTGGTATCATCTGCATATCTAAGACTGTTAATGTTTCTTCCAATGATTTTAACTCCAGCCTTGGCTTCATCAAGCCCAGCACGTCACATGATGTGTTCTGTGTACAGGTTGAATAGGTAGGGTGAGAGTATACAACCCTGCCGAACTCCTTTCCTAATCTTAAACCAGTCCGTTGTTCCGTGGACTGTTCTTACCGTTGCTACTTGGTTGTTATACAGATTCCTCAGGAGGCAGACAAGATGACTTGGTACCATACCACCAAGAACTTGCCACAATTTGTGATGATCCACACAGTCAAAGGCTTTAGAATAGTCAATAAAACAGAAGTAGATGTTTTTCTGAAACTCCCTGGCTTTCTCCATTATCCAGCGGATATTGGCAATTTGGTCTCTAGTTCCTCTGCCTTTTCTAAACCCAGCTTGTACATCTGGCAATTCTCGTTCCATGAATTGCTGGAGCCTACCTTGCAAGAAAATCAAGGAAAACAACAGAATGGGAAAGACTAGAGATCTCTTCAAGAAAATTGGAGATCTCAAGGGAACGTTTTGTGCAAAGACGGGTATGATAAAAGGCAAAGAAGGCAGGGACCTCACAGAAGCAGATGAGATTAAGAAGAGGTGGAAAGAATACACAGAAGAACTATACAGGAAAGATCTGAATGTCCTTGATAGCCATGATAGTAATGTCCTTGATAGCCATGATAGTGCGGTCACTGAACTTGAGCCGGACATCCTCAAGAGTGAAGTCAAGTGGGCCTTAGGAAGCATTAGTAACAACAAAGCTAGCGGAGATGACAGTATTCCAGCTGAGCTATTTAAAATCCTAAAAGATGATGCTGTTAAAGTGCTGCATTCAATATGCCAACAAATTTGGAACACTCAGCAATGGCCGCAAGACTGGAAAAGGTCAGTTTACATTCCAATTCCAAAGAAGGGCAACGCCAAAGAGTGTTCAAACTACCGCACAATTGCGCTCATTTCACATGCCAGCAAGGTGATGCTCAAAATCCTACAAGCTAGGCTTCAGCAGTATGCGAACCGAGAACTACCGGAAGTACAAGCTGGGTTTCGAAGAGGCAGAGGAACTAGAGATCAAATCGCCAACATTCGCTGGATCATGGAGAAAGCAAGAGAATTCCAGAACAACGTCTATTTCTGCTTCATTGACTATGCTAAAGCCTTTGATCGTATGGATCACAACAAACTGTGGCAAATTCTTAAAGTGATGGGAGTACCAGACCACCTTACCTGTCTCCTGAGAAACCTGTACGAGGGTCAAGAAGCAACAGTAAGAACCGGACATGGAACAACCGAGTGGTTCAAAATTGGGAAAGGAGTACGACAAGGCTGCATATTGTCACCCTGCTTATTTAACTTATATGCAGAGTACATCATGAGAAATGCCGGGTTGGATGAATCAGAGGTCGGAATTAAGATTGCTGGGAGAATTATCAACAACCTCCGATATGCAGACGATACCACCCTAATGGCAGAAAGTGAAGAGGATCTCAAGAGCCTCTTGTTGAGGGTGAAAGAGGAGAGTGCAAAAGCTGGTTTGAAACTCAACATTAAAAAAATGAAGATCATGGCATCTGGCCCCATCACTTCCTGGCATATAGAAGGGGAAGAATTGGAAGCAGTGACAGATTTTACTTTCTTGGGCTCCAAGATCACCACAGACGGTGACTGTAGCCATGAAATTAAAAGACACTTGCTCCTTGGGAGGAAAGCTATGGCAAACCTAGACAGCATAGTAAGAAGCAGAGACATCACCTTGCCAACAAAGGTCCGTCTAATCAAAGCTATGGTTTTCCCAGTAGTAATGTATGGCTGTGAGAGCTGGACTATAAGGAAGGCTGAGCGCCGAAGAATTGATGCTTTCGAACTGTGGTGCTGGAGAAGACTCTTACGAGTCCCCTGGACTGCAAGGAGGGCAAATCAGTCCATCCTAAAGGAAATCAACCCTGAGTGCTCATTGGAAGGACAGATACTGAAGCTGAAGCTCAAATATTTTGGCCACCTAATGCGAAGAGAAAACTCTCTGGAAAAGACCGTGATGCTGGGAAAGACTGAAGGCAAAAGGAGAAGGGGACGGCAGAGGATGAGATGGCTAGATAGCATCACCGATGCAATGAATATGAACCTGAGCACACTCCGGGAGAGTGCGCAGGACAGGAAGGCCTGGCGTGCTATGGTCCATGGGGTCACAAAGAGTCGGACACGACTGAACAACAACAACAACCTTGCAAGATCTTGAGCATTACCTTACTGGCATGTGAAATAAGTGCCACTGTTCGATAGTTTGAACTTTCTTTGGTGCTTCCCTTTTTTGGTATGGGGATATAAGTTGATTTTTCCAATCTGTTGGCCATTCTTGTGTTTTCCAAATTTGCTGGCATATGGCATGCATCACCTTGACAGCATCATCTTGCAAGATTTTAAACAGTTCAGCTGGGATACCATCATCTCCTGCTGCCTTGTTATTAGCAATGCTTCTGAAGGCCCATTCAACCTCACTCTTCAGGATGTCTGGCTCTAGCTCACTGACCACACCGTCAAATCTATCCCCAATATTATTATCTTTCCTATACAGCTCTTCCGTATATTCTTGCCACCTTTTCTTGATCTCTTCTGCTTCTGTTAGGTCCTTGCCATCTTTGTTTTTGATCATACCCATTTTTGCCTGGAATGTACCTCCGATGTTTCTAATTTTCTGGAAGAGGTCTCTTGTCCTTCCTATTCTCTTCTCTTCTTCCGCTTCCGCGCATTGCTTGTTTAAAAATAATTCCTTCTCTCTTCTGGCTAACCTCTGGAATTTTGCATTTAATTGGGCATATCTCCCCCGATCATTGTTGCCTTTTGCTTTCCTTCTTTCTTGGGCTGCTTCCAGTGTCTCAGCAGACAGCCATCTTGCCTTCTTGGTTTTCTTTTTCATTGGGACTTTTTTGTTGCCGCCCCCTGAACAATGTTGCGAACTTCTGTCCATAGTTCTTCCAGGACTCTATCTACTAAATCCAGTCTCTTAAATCTATTCTTCACTTCCACTGCATATTCATTAGGAATATTAGTGAGCTCATATCTAACTGATCTGTGGGTCTTTCCTATTCTTTTTAGTCTGATTCTGAATTGCGCAATAAGAAGTTCATGATCTGAACTACAATCAGCTCCAGGTCTTGTTTTTACCAACTGCATAGATGTCCGCCACCTTTGGCTACAAAGGATGTAGTCAATCTGATTTCGATGTCGACTGTCTGGTGAAGTCCATGTATAAAGTAGTCTCTTAGGTTGTTGGAAGAGAGTGTTTGTTATGCACAGTGAGTTGTCTTGGCAAAGTTCTATCAGCCTATGTCCTGCTTCATTTTGTTCTCCCAGACCATGCTTGCCTGTAATTCCAGGTGTCGTTTGACTACCCACCTTAGCATTCCAGTCTCCTGTAATGAAAATAACATCTTTTTTTGGCGTACTATCCAGTAGGTGCTGCAGATCCTCATAGAAGTGATCTACTTCTGCTTCTTCAGCATCTGTGGTTGGGGCATATATTTGGATCACTGTGATGTTAAATGGCTTACCCTGAATTCGAATTGAGATCATTCTGTCATTTTTTGGATTGTATCCAAGCACTGCTTTAGCCACTTTATTATTAATTATGAAGGCTACTCCATTTCTTCTGTGGTCCTCTTGTCCACACTAGTAGATCTGGTGGTCATCTAATGTGAAGTGGCCCATTCCAGTCCATTTCAGTTCACTGACACCCAAAATGTCTATATTGAATCTTGACATCTCCCCAATAACCACATCCAATTTGCCCTGGCTCATAGATCTTACATTCCAGGTTCCTATGGTGCGTTGATCTTTAGAACATCGGATTCGTCGTTCACCACCAGCACCATCGACTGCTAGCTGTCCTTTCGGCTTTGAGCTAGCTGCGTCATCACATCTGGGGCTAGTTGAACTTATCCTCTGTTCCTCCCTAGTAGCATTTTGACCATCTTCCAACCTGGGAGTCCCATCTTCCGATGGTATACCGATATATCTCTGGTTGTACTGATCCATTTACTTTTCATGGCAAGAATACTGGGGTGCGTTGCCGTTTCCTTCCCCAGGGATCATATTTAGTCTGACCTCTCTGCCATGGCCTTCCCGTCTTGGGTGGCCCTTCACGGTTTAGCTCATGACGTCACTGGGGTGCTCAAGCTCCAGCACCATGACAAGGTAACGATCTCCTTTGCTGGAGCAAAGTCTGGTCTGGAGTGTGCAAATAAGGTAAATCCATTGCATAGACTCCATTTGTGAGGTCAACCAAGCCACTTTGAATAAAAGGAGGAGGTGGAGAAAGCAATGTTTTGGCAATCTCTACTGAATTCACTGGGGCTGGGAGTGTTTGTTTGTTTGTTTGTTTATTGAGTTTTCTATGTTGCCTTTTTGCCAAGGCACCTAAGATAGTTTAATTTTTTTTTAAACAGACAAACATTACCTCAAAAATCCCCCAAACACCAGAATATAGTTCTTTCAGGCTGATTAAAGGTATCTTCAGGAGCTGTCGGCATGAGCTGCCTGGCCTGGGCTCCTCTTCTCCTTCCCTCAGAGCGCACAGGTCTTAAATAGCCCCAGGGAAGGTGGGGGAGGGGCTGCCCCAACAGCCCTCTCAGACCACTGATAGTCCCTTCAGGAGCTGATATCATGAGCTCCCTGACCTGGGCTTCCTAATTTCTGCCTTCCCGCATAAATTACATCTGCTGATGTAACATTACACTGTCCCTGAGGGAATGTAGGATACCAACTACATCCCGCTTCTGCCTTGGCAGACAGCTGACACTGCCCATTTTGGGCCCCACCCTAGTGGAGCTGTGCCAGTGTACAGTTACACTGGTGTAACCATGATGTTATAATGGCAGAGAATCCCAACACCGGGGAGCAGAATACTTTGGAGAATTGGAAATGAAGAACAAGTCATTCCAGAGGCTGGCCAGAGATAGTTATAAATGCCTTCATGTTTAAGGCATTCATAAATGACAGTTATGAATGTCGGTTGGAAGCTGCTGTCCCTAGATCTTTGTATTTGTAGTCAAATCTATGATTAATTCAGTACTGTTATACTTGCTATGGCTATACCGAGATGATTACATGTTGAAAAAACAAATGTTTATGCTGTAAAAATGTACAACTAGATTCCTTGGCCACAAATTCTGTCATCATCATTGGTAGTGTACACTAAATATTTCAGTGTGACCCAGACAACACCTTGCGCTTTGGCTGAGAAAATTGAGCCATTCAGACATATTACATCTTGATAATACACCATGCAATTTCATTACGAAGTGTCACTCTACAGAGGAGAAAGGATGTTTTGCTATCAGGGGAGCATTGATATATTCCTGTATGTGACATGAGCATTGTCAACATCCATCCTCACTATTGTAATGTGCACCTCTGTGCGGCTGCTCAATCCTCCAAATTAATTTCAGGAAATGGAAAGCTTCATAAAGAGATTTTACAGCATTGTGTGATGATGATAACTCATTTTAATAAAAGTGGTCACATTACAGATGAATCAAATGCCCCACTGGACAAAAATATTGTTTCAATAATGCATAAAGTTGATCATGGATGGTCCTGAAGTACAGCAATGCTATAAGCCAGTGACGGGTAGCCAGTGGAGGCTGGTGGCTTCGATGTCAGTGGGGTGGTGATTCTGCTCTGGGTTTCAGTCAGAACCAGTCAGAACTCTAAAGGAGCTATCCAAGGTGTAGCATGTCAAGTGTTTGCCCTGGGTCAAAGACTTGGGTTCAAATTCCTTTAGAGTTATGAAGTTTGCTAGGTGGCCTGGGGCACGTCCCATTGTTCAACCTACCCTATCCTATTATACTTTTGAGAGGATAAAATGGGAAAGCATGATGTATTCCACTCTAAGTTTCTCAGAGTAAACATGGGAAACAAATTTGTGATGGGTGAGGTTTCCCCTCACCTCCCAGGGCTTGTGTTGGTTGGATTAGCTTTCAAACAAGTTGAGCTATCCCCCGCCCCACAATTGGGAAATAGTCTGGTTTATTTCCAAGCCAGTTTGAATTCCATATATCCTGTATACCAGGAGCAGGCAATTTTTTATCTGCAGGCCATGTTTCCTCATGGGTAATCTGTCAGGGGCCACATGTCAGTGGTGGGCAGGGCTGAAGACAGTAGTGTCATTATTTGCTTTGGGAGACATATTGGCCATGTTGTGTTACTGTAAGAGACAATATTTCAGACTCCTAAATTTGATAACATAAAGAATGTATTAAAGAAGCCTGTGGATATTTCCAGATGGAGTGATCCTAATGCTACCAGTGAAAAGGCATTGTGCAGCTATTCCATTGTCCCCTCCTTAATTATTTCTTTTTCTGGTAAGAAAAAAATCAGAAGCAGTGAGAAAATATGGGAGAGTCACAGAAATGGAAGACAGCATTGTCTGGAGCCCTGTAAAATTCCATGAACAAGGCAGGGTGATAAAAGCCTCATTGGCAGGTGCCCTTTCTTTTCTCCCCCCACCCCGCCTTTTTTTTTTTAAAACAAGAAGTGCTTTCTTACACTTAGGGATTCTCTAAAGATTTCTGGGGATTTAATCAACTCAATAATGCTGCTTCTGCTGCTGGTTAACATTTGAATAGCACTTTCAAATGTTCAAAGCACTTTATGTATTTATTTAAAGCATTTTTATCTTGCTTTTCAGATGGAAAGGGCTCCCGGAGTGGCTTTTAAAGATCAATAATAAGACAGTCCCTGCGCTCAGGCTTTCGATTTAAGAGGCATTGCACAAAGGAAAAAAGGGGTTGGGAGGGAGGAGGAAAGAAGTAAACTCAGGCACTTCTTAGTTACAAATTATTATAATGATCATGTGGAATGGAAACAATTCAAGGACAGGGTGAGCCAAATGTTGCTGGCCTTTCAGCAGAGCTGAGGATATCCCCTGCTTCCCTTCTCTCAAACTGTACAGCCCGATGGGATGGCTACTGCTAGGGATGGCATGGGCATTGGGGCTTGAAGCTCGGCAGATTACTGCCATCTCAGCCCCCTGGATGCCAGCTCGTGGACCCCCGAGGTGGCACGATTTGGCGCATGCTGAGTTGGGCAAGTTCACAGTTTTCTGCAGCCTGCCAACCCCTTGCGGTCTCCTTACAAGGAGAGAATGAGGGGTTGGCATGCAGTGAGGGGACTCCTGCCGGTGCCGCCTCTCAACCTCCCATGGTCTTCGTCCTCACAAGGAGACTGTGAGGGGTTGAGCGGCATTGGGAGCAGGAGTCCCATGCCACCGGCCAACCCTTCGTTCTGTCCTTGCAAGGAAAGAACGAGGGGGTGGCACAAGGTAATGGGGTCTCTGGCTGCCACCATTTTGTGCAAAATGGCAGCTGCCGGAGCAGCGGGACACCTTGTGCTGTTCACCAAGTGCCCATGGGATGTCCAGCAGCCTGCCGCACACGGCAAACAGGGGCGGGCAGCTGACGGGGGTCCAGCGAGTGCTGCACAGGGCAAATGGTGGCAAGTTTGCCCATCCTTTGCTGCTGCCACTTCACATATATTATCTAGTTGTAATTCTTACAACAGCCCTGTAAGGCAGGGATATGGAACCCCACGCCCACAGGCCAAATCCAGCCTGTCTGGGGTCCCAGTCTGCCCCGCCAGGATTCCACAGATAGCCACGCCCACTTCCCCTGGCTCCACCCCTTTCCTTTGACCACCCTTCATTTTCCCCATTCTAAAAGGTTGAAATGCCTACCTTAAAGCTTAGTTACTGGGAGCAAAAGCATCAAGCCAAAATATGCTGGTATTTTTGCCCCTGCCCACTCACCACTGACCACTGGAACACGGCCCCTGCCCTGAAAGCTTCTCTGGAATGGAATTTGGGCTGAAACAGATTCCGCGCCCATGCTGTGAGGTGAATCATCTTGATTATCCTCCACATTGCAGATGAGGGAGAAGCTGAGGCTGAGAGAGGGTGGCTTGCCTAAGGGAAGCAGCAGAGGCAAGATCTGAACCGGGACGTCCCAATTTGTAGCTCTGACTTTAGGTGCTTGATAGCCTAAAGACTATATATAAGACTTTATAGATATAAATATAGATACTTTATATATAGTATATATACTTTATATATATTTACTTTATATATAGATACTTTATAGATATAAATATAAATATATCGTATATAGATATATAAGACTTTAGGTGCTTGATAGCTTTACTATAAACTTGCAGGGCAGTCCCTGCAATTCAGGGAGTAAGTAATGGAGTAAGTTCAATTACTCCATTGAAACCAAGGAGGTGTGTATGTACAAGTGTGCACTGAGGACCAGCTTGTGACTTCGGATAAAAGCACTGATGATGATGCAGGTCCCGCAAAATCCCAAAAGAATTGGGGCAAAAACAAATAGTTACCCTCCCATGATCTGACTGCTCATGATCCAGATACCTGATTTCTGAAGTTGCTGAGGGTGCCTATACAAGTGCCATTTGTATGTAACCCTGGGTAAAGACCACTCTCAGTGAGCCAGATGTCCGACTATGCAAACATTCTGGATGCTGTCTGGCCATTCAGCTGAATAATGAGTGCAAAGATTGTTTCTTAAAAAATCATGGGAAACAGTATAACACTTTGATGGTAATCCTGATATTCAGATGTGATAATTCAATAACATTCTGCAAAGGCTCCTGAGTGTATATACTCGCAATTTCAATGACATGTTCCAAGTTAGATGCAGAGATACAGAAGTATTTCTGATGGCTACAGTTGTGGATCTCATTATATTCAGGCAGCTGGGTTTTTTAAGATCCCGAGGGCACGCAATTAAATCAGTTGTTAAAATTGGAAGTTCCATGTGCCGTAGCCATTTAATAGCCCAGCCAGTAGTTGAATTCTCATTCTTTGCATAGACTAGGCGGTATCCCTAAGCATGATTCATTGTGGAAGCACATTTTAAAAATAATTGTCCCATTGAAGGGCACTGGGGACTTGCGTGCAGTTAGATCAATGGATAAATGGAGCTTGAAAAATCAGTCACGGCCCAGAGGGTCTCCTGAGGAGGACAGAGCCTACACAGCATACTTGTGCTTGGCAAAATCTCCACGTGAGTACAGTTGGTGGGCCCTTGCTCATTAAAGAACCCCCCCAAGGGAATTACAATTGTAGTGGCAGATGGCAAACAAACCACCTCTGAGCTGGATTTTTTTGGCAGCACTGTTTCCATCTCAAGTGCTGTAGAGGTTCATATACATGCCATACACCCCTCTCCTTTCCTGTCAAATTCCTGATGTCAAGAACTAGGAGAAACCTCATGTTCTGCAGCTACGACCTAGATTACTAAGGCAAGTTGGACTACATGTCAGTCCCCAGAGCCTTCTATAGGCACAGATGGGAACAAGAGTAAAGATGGGCGAGAAATTGACTGGGTTCACATTTTAATACTAACATACCTAATTTTGTACTTTCGAACAAATTCACCAACCAAAACTCAGTTATTCTTAGAAATCTGCACTTTTCTGAAAGTTGCAGTGGAGCTCTCCAATCAAAGGATGTATTTCTTAGGGAAACGTGCAGACCAAAATGCATACATTCGTGAAAATAACATTAGAAATGCATTATCACTTGCAAAACATGGTATATTTAGCAAAATTGCATACAAAAATGTGTGCATTAGGATAAATGTGCACAAAAATGCATAAGAAGTTTTCATGTAAAATTAAAAAAAAATTCTCTAAGTTTGGGGTGAACCTAATTTGAGATGAGAAATGGAGATTGAAGCCTTTGATTGTGTGGATCACAACAAATTGTGGCAAATTCTTAAAGTGATGGGAATACCAGACCACCTTACCTGTCTCCTGAGAAACCTGTACGAGGGTCAAGAAGCAACAGTAAGAACCAGAGATGGAACAACCGATTGGTTCAAAATTGGGAAAGGAGTACGACAAGGCTGCATATTGTCACCCTGCTTATTTAACTTATATGCAGAGTACATCATGAGAAACGCCGGGTTGGATGAATCACAGGTCGGAATTAAGATTGCCGGGAGAATTATCAACAACCTCCGATATGCAGATGATACCATCCTAATGGGAGAAAGCAAAGAGGATCTCAAGAGCCTCTTGTTGAGGGTGAAAGAGGAGAGTGCAAAAGCTGGTTTGAAACTCAACATTAAAAAAACGAAGATCATGGCATCTGGCCCCATCACTTCCTGGCGTATAGAAGGGGAAGAAATGGAAGCTGTGACAGATTTTATTTTCTTGGGCTCCAAGATCACCACAGACGGTGACTGTAGCCATGAAATTAAAAGACGCTTGCTCCTTGGGAGGAAAGCTATGGCCAACCTAGACAGCATAGTAAGAAGCAGAGACATCACCTTGCCGACAAAGGTCCGTCTAATCAAAGCTATGGTTTTCCCAGTAGTAATGTATGGCTGTGAGAGCTGGACTATAAGGAAGGCTGAGCGCCGAAGAATTGATGCTTTCGAACTGTGGTGCTGGAGAAGACTCTTACGAGTCCCCTGGACTGCAAGGAAGTCCAGTCAGTCAGTCCTAAAGGAAATCAACCCTGACTAGTCATTGGAAGGACAGATACTGAAGCTGAAGCTCAAATATTTTGGCTACCTAATGCGAAGAGAAAACTCTCTGGAAAAGACCCTGATGCTGGGAAAGACTGAAGGCAAAAGGAGAAGGGGACGGCAGAGGATGAGATGGCTAGATAGCATCACTGATGCAATGAATATGAACTTGAGCACGCTCCGGGAGAGAGCACAGGACAGGAAGGCCTGGCGTGCTATGGTTCATGGGGTCACGAAGAGTCGGACATGACTGAACGACTGAACAACAACAACAAGAACAACAGTAGAAGTGTTGAGGACAGGAAGCCCTGGCGTGCTATGGTCCATGGGGTCACGAAGAGTCGGACACGACTTAACAACTGAACAACACCAATAGAAGTGTGCAACATCAGCCCTGTGATTAACAGGCAGTACGAGGCCTCTGGAGTGGCCAAGTCCACTATAAACACTAGAATTGGCCATCTGCTCTTGCTTGGTCAGCAGAACATTACCTTGGTATAATTCAGACTCCGGCTTCCTGTTCCTTCAGCTTCTAGCTGTTCCACACTATTGAGGCCTGTGTTTGGGTACAGCCATCAATGGTCTCAGCAAGGACCTGACACTCAGGGCCATTCACATGTAGCCATGCAGTGGGGTGAAGGAATGAGGCCTGGGCACATGCACCCCCTTGTGCCAAGTGTGCAACCCTGAATGTGAACTGGAGGCTTATGCCTATGTGTGAATGGAACCTACAAGCTAATAGAGCCAGTTTTGCTCATATTTAACATTCTATGCATCATGGAGGCATGTGGGTGAGCACAAAGCTTGCTCCTGCACCCTACCTTGTACATTGCACATCATCACTACTCGGGGCTGTGTGAGAACTGGCCCTCAGTGTGCCCATTTGCAGCATGACCTAGTGTGCTGCATGGAGTGGTTTGACCTGGATGTCTATTGCTTTTAAAGGCGGTCACCTGTGAGGAGTTGGAAAAGGGAATAACACCGCAAAACTACACTGGCACCATGTGGTTTGGTGTTTTGCATTCCTCTGCAGTTAGAAATAAAAGTGATACATATAGAAAAAGGCAAAAGAACTTGTGAATCTCAAAGAATTTTCTCCCTCTCTCATAATACTAGAACTTGGGGTCATCCCATGAAGCTGATGGGGGGTGGGGGAGATTCAGGACTAATGAAAGGAAGTACTTGTTCACACAGAACATAGTTAAACTATGGAATTCACTTCCACAAGATGTAGTGATGGGCACCAATTTGGATGGCTTTAAAAGGGGGTTAGACAAATTCCTGGAGAAGGCTATCAAGTATCAATGGCTATTAGTCCTGATGACTATATGCTACCTCCAGTACCAGAGGCAGTGAGCCTATGTGCACCAGTTGCTGGGGAACATGGGTGGGAGGGTGCTGTTGCAGTCATGTCCTCCTTGTGGGTTTCCCATGGGCAGCTGGTTGGCCAGTGTTTGAACAGAAAGCTGGACTAGATAGACCCTTGGTCTGATCCAGCCTGGCTCATCTTATGATCTTATGAATTACAAACCCTACTCCCTTACACTTAACTAGAAGTGACTGCATGCAAATCATTCTTAATACTTTCACAGAAGTGCACAGAATATGATCATATGGGCCTGCATAACTGGCTCCCCACCAAGCCAAATGAAGTCCAATGATGATCTATTCTTGCTTGAAAAACTACCTCTCTCCAATTTTTGGAGTCCCAGGTACACCAGACCCAACTAACTATCCCTTGGCTGGGCAGGATGCACTCAGCTTGATGAGTCATGCTCTGTCAGGATCAGCAGATGGCTAGTGCTGAGTAAAGGGAGGAACATTACTGAAGAAGAAACTTCTTAGTTTGGGAATTCTAGATATGTTTTGGTTATCTGCCTTGATCGGCCTAGAAAGACAGTATAGACATACAATAAATAAATAAATAGCTGACAGTCTTGACTTTTTAGCAGTGCTCTGTCTCTCTTCTTCTAGGGGACTTACACTTCTTGATTGTGGAGTCATTCCAACAGTGATTAGGCAACAGCAAAACAATCTATCCCCCACCTCCAGGCAATAGGCAAAAGCCAACCCAATGGGGCAAAACACAATGAGGGTGAGTTTATGAGTCAGATTCCCCATTTCTAGCTAAATCAGGAGTGCAAATCAGGGATACAGAACCTGAGGCCTGTGGGCCAAATCCAGCCTGCCTGGGGTCTCAATCCAGCCCTCCGGGGGTCCCCAGATGGCCACACACCCTTTCCCTGGCCCCACCGCTTTTCCTGACCACAGATCATTTGATATTTTCTTGGCTTTAGTGCAGTTTTTTCCCCATTCTAAAAGATTGAAATGCCTCTCCTAAGGTGTAGTTCCTGGAAATAAGAGCTTCAAGCTAAAACATACTGGTATTTTGATACGTTTCGCTTTGCCCCTTTTGCCCTGTCCCCTTTTGGCTTTGGTGCCACCCACCACCGGAATGTCGCCCCCCCTCCCCGAGAGCTTATCTGAAATGGAATTCAGTCGTTGGGTCGAAAGAGGCTCAACACCTCCAAGCTAAATTGTTGGCGGATGGGACTCAAGTGGGTGAATTAAGTTTGTGGGGAATGTGGTGCCATCCTACAGCATGGAGACTTGTTCCCCAGAACATCAAGCTGTCTAGGGGAACTAATTTACAATTGGCTAGAAGTGAGGGGCTTCTATGATTTAATTCCAGTTCCATAAAAGAGAAGACATTGTGTTGGCGATGTTCCTTGCTGAACCTGTTGTTGCTTGTCACATATATTAACAGGCCACTCAGATCTCTGAAGATAAATTGTGTGGCAATTAGTCCGATTTGTTTAATGTCACTTTGTCTGGCTGCCTGAGATGCTGTCTGAAAATGTTTTATTTATTTTTGAAAAATCACATGTTTTTCAATCTGGCAGAGGAGAGTCACCTGATTGTGGGGAATTTTAATGCCACTGGATTATTTTACAGTGGAGTTTCTGAATCATGTTTCTCAAGGGAAGAGAATTACTGCACCAGCAGCACTTGCAGTTAATAGTGAGGGCAGTACTAAGTAACACTAATTAATTTATGTATTGACTTTATTCAAAACATTTCAAGGAACGGTATACACAGTGGAAATATTTTGTATACCAGACAATTAATATGCAAAAAAAATGTCTGTCACTGAATATTCAGGGAAATAAAATAGAATAAGGATCTAAAGCAGGGATGGGGAATGTGGGGCTCGTCAGATATTGGTGGACTACAACTCCCATGATCCCTTGCCATTGGCTATGCCGGCTTGAGCTGTTGGAAGTTGTGGTTCCACAACATCTGGAGGGCCACACGTTCTCCACCCCTGATCTAAAGAAAGAAACAGCGTGGGCTACAACCTCGGTTAGAAACTATTTTTAATCAGTTTCTGCAAAGCACAGAAGAAGGAGGTCGAAGCTCTCTGCCATAGAACCAGGGGCTGATATAGTTGGACCAACATGTTTATCTCACTCTTGGACCTAAGTCTGGGATGACCTGACATCTTCAGATAAAACTAACAATGGCCTGGTATTGCTAGGTATTTGCTACGCTCCATATGAATGGTGCACAGAGCCACTGAAAGGCTTGTGGAGATACTAGCTGTATGAACTGACATGTCTACTTGGAGGGTAGACACATGGCTCCCACTATTTCAGTGATCATGGAAGCTTCAAGAACTACTGATTGTATAAATCAAGGCAGTGTGATTAACAGCCCCCAGGTAGAGATGATAGTTCAAACAGCTGGTGAACATAGGAAGGGAAATGCTGGGTCAGACCAAAGGCCTCTCTAGTCCATTCCCCCTTCTCAAATATCCAGAAGGCTCCTCTGGAAGCTGGAGCTAGTGCAGAATGCAGCAGGATGCAGCAGCTTAGCTGTTGTCAGGAGCTGCCCCATTTCAGCATAGAACTGCTTTGCTGAAGGAACTCCACTAGCTCCCTATTTGCTACAGGGCCAGGTTTAAAGTTTTAGCACTAGTGTATAAAGCTCTAAATAACTTGGAACTAGGATACCTGAGAGTAGGGATGCTGGAGAAATTTGAGATGGACTAAAATGAGCTCAGGTTTCTAAGGATCTGACTTGCAGAATCTGCTACGGACCAACCCCCTTGGGCCATGCAGAGTCTGTGGACTTTTGGAACTTTTAAAAAACTTCCTTGAAATTTAAGCAAATTTATTTGTAAGAAAAAATTCAAGTTTCTGCTGAGACTGCTAAATATGTGCGGGGAAAAGCTGAATGAAATGAGGGACAATACGCTAAATGGTACGTACTAAGGTAAATTATGTAAACTGTTGCGAACCCTCTTAAAGAATTATTTGTGCATTTTTCTGCATAATGGAAAAGAAGAAGAGTTTGAATCCATCTGTGAACAGATGTTGGAACAAAAGGCACCTGACAATACAGAAACTCAGACGGGGTGGATTTTACATAGTCCATACATCCCTACCTGAGAGAGTGCCTTTTCCCCAATCAACCTGCCTGGTCACTGAGGTCATCAGAGGTCATGCTCCTGGTGGGTCCACATGGACTTATGGCCCAACTGCAGTCCACCCAGAGAAGAGCCTTCAGTGTGGTGGCCCCCTTTCTATGGAACTCCCTGCCACTGGAGGTCAGGCAGTCACCAACATTGTGTTGTTTTTGGAGCCTCCTGAAAACATCGTTCTTTCAAGAAGCATTCCTTGATTGACTAGCCATGGTTTTTGGTACTCTGTTTTAAAAACACAACTTTTAATATGTTTTTTTTAATCTTTTTTTTTATCTTTTATTGTTCACCAGTCTGGAATCTGGCTAGATGGGGAGTGGTATATAAATGTTGTAAATAAAAAAAAATCTTGACTATTACCAGCAGCTTTTAATTGCTTATTTTCTCCTGAGGGTTGCTTTTTTCTTCCTCCCTCCCTCCCAATCCCTTTTTCTGTTGTGTCATGTCTTTTAGACTGTAAATGTGAGGGTAGGGACTGTCATATTATTAATATTTGTAAGCCACTCTGGGAACGTTTTTTGGCTGTAAGTAAGAAAGAAAGAATGTAAATAATATGTATTGTTATCCATAGTAAGGTTGCTAGGATGCACCAAACTATACCCAAGGTAGGTAGAGATACATCCTTCTGGACCTACCAAGATGAATTTTATAATTACTTTAGAATGTGTGTAGTATAGAACCAATGGAAGCCTTTTGTTCATATTTGTATGATGGCTAAGCAGATAACTCATGGGTAAGCAGATAACTCAAGAGTAGCCAAGGCTGCAATCCTTTGCTCACTTCACTGGAAGTAAGACCCATTGACTTTATGAGTAGACATGTATAGGACTGCCCTGTCAGGGAAAGTAAACAGGTCAGATCTTGTATATTGCGGAGATCTCATTTTCACTTCCACTGAGTCTGAGAAGAATTTTATCACTTTGTATATTATCACAATATATATAACTGTGATTTTCTGACTATTATTGTTATTTTGCAGCAGAATTATTTCTCTTTTCCCTTCCTGATCGTTGACATCTTGCATTGGATTCCTGTAAATAAACTGTAATGACTTATTATTGGTAATGTCACATTAAAAGTATAGTGAAAGAAAAGGGAAGATTCTGCAGATTGAAAGCTGTGTGACATACCCTGGCAGCTGAAATGAGGGATGGATGAATCTGTCAGTTTCAGTTTCTCTCAAGTTCTAATTTTTCTAATCTTAAATTTGTGTTGTCTTGAACTTTAAGAATTTCTCCAGTCTTAAATTCAGTTCATTCTGAATGTTGACAATAAAAGAGAAAAAAAGTCCGTATGAAAATTCATAAGCATTTTTGTGCACACTTCTCCTAATACATGCATTTTTGTATGCATTTTGGCTAATATTTGCAAGCAAGTTTTACTAATATAATGCATTGTGGAAAGTTACTTTCCCTTGATAGGTATCCTTGTATGCATTTTTTGATGGGAGAATTCCATTGCAACATTTGGAGAAGTGCAATTGTTGAAGGATAACCGAGTTTCAGCTTGCATAGTGGTTTGAAAATGCAAAATTGAAATGTGAATCGAATGAATTTCTCCCCCATCACTAGCTGAAATCCAAAGGAAGCTGACTCCTGAAAAAAACTCACCAGCATACTAGCAAAATGCCTGTCATCATAATGGGTGGTGTGTGTGTGTGAGTGTGTGTAAAGCGAGAGATGGAGATAGAGCATTTGTATATTGCAGATATACAGTCCATCTCTGTGTGTTCTTCGCAAGTGCGCATTGCACCCATCTGCAGGAGCTCTGTCACTGAAAGCAGTGTCATTGGTTGGGGGGATTATTTTTTTTCCTATGAGTGGCAACACTTTACTTATATGAGAGAGAGTAAAAGGATGGACTTAAGGATACTATTAGCTGCCTCTAGTAATCCTACCCAATGCAAATCAAATTTCTTCCTATTTGCATGGTCCCTACTCTATCATCTGCATAGTCCCATTCTGGGTTCTGTCTCATTGTCACATTAGAATGTGTCAGAAATTTAGGAACTGGTGTATGTGTATAGCTGGTGGTTGAATAGTGCCACAAATCTTGGATCCTATGAAAATCTGTGAAATATAATGCTGCTAAAATGAAAAACATGTCACGAAGGGGGGAAATATTTTCAAATTAATTCTTAAGGATAAAAAGGATGGAGTGGCTAATGAAAACCTAGCATAATAGTTCCCTGAAAGTGCATGTCTACTCAGGAGTAATGAGACTTACTTCCAGGTAAGTGTGTTCAGTATTTCAGCCTTAAAGTGCTTTTGGGTGGGGGGTGGGGAGGTTCTGTGTAATTGAAGCAACCACTTAAATTTACTGTCCAAATTAAACTTGATTTAATCTAAACTCTGCGCATGTGATAAAGGAGTGCAGTAAAATTGCAGAAAGGAAGTGCATTATTCAATACCAAATAAATACAGCTGCTGCTAGCAATAGCATAGGTATAATTTCCCCTCAATAAAGCTTTAATGAAATTAAAGTATTACATGGAGAAAAGAAATCTCACAATGTTTTATCTAAAAAACCCCTCAGTAAATCTGAAAGTAAATTACACTTAAAAGAAACTGCCTAATTTTACAACAGCGAGGACAGGTTTTTTAAAAATGACGAACAACAAGCAAACAAAAAAAGGAGTTGTGACAAATTTGTACCACAAACCTTCTGATCAACCTAAGTACAAACTACAATCAATCAGAACTACCTCATCTCCTCTAAATGTTCCATCAAACTTACACAACACAGTAAGAGATTTAACTGGAGAATGCACTGAAGCTTCCTGCAGTGTTTGTCCAAATGGCAAGTAGTATAACTCAGCAATCCTGCGGAGGTCAGGGGTGGGGTGAGGGAAAGTCTGTGGCAGAGGAACTGCCACTTACTAAGTCCCACCAAGTTCATGCTGGCCAGGATGGAAGGTGGGGGTGGGCAGTTTTTACCATTCCCAACTGTTTCCTCAGTGTTCTGCTTTTTTTCTTTTCCCTTCCATTGGTTTCATTGGGAGGGAAAATAACTACCCTAGCTCCAGGGCTGATGTACCTTCCCCTCTAGTTTGGGGGCATGTGTGTCCAGGGAATGAGGAGGCTTGGGATCTGGTGAACCCAAAGCCTCCCCTGATCTGCCCAGGACACCCACCTAGAATCCCCTCTTTTTGCCCTACCATCTGCAGAGCAGCCATGGTGGTAGAGCTTACCACCACTGGTCAAGGGAGGACCTCCTCAGTAGACCTCCCTCTATACAGACAGACCTTCCTCTGATGAACTTGTCGGATGACTGAAGACACACCTTTTTCACCCACACCACCAATTGTTCAGGATTTAAATTTCATAACAAAATAATCAGCTTTATGAGGGTTGTTGTTGTTGTTGTTGTTCAGTCGTTCAGTCGTGTCCGACTCTTCGTGACCCCATGGACCATAGCATGCCAGGCCTTCCTGTCCTGTGCTCTCTCCCGGAGCGTGCTCAAGTTCATATTCATTGCATCGGTGATGCGGTACTGCTGCTTATATCACAGACCTGAGTCATCTCCGTCAACACTGTAGTTTTGAGGATTTCCTAGATGACATGTGGATCAACTTGTGTGTGTGTGGAGTTCATGATGATGAACCAAATTAATGGTGTCTCCTGACTAGGGATATATGGATTTTGTTAAATCTGTTCCATCTGTGTTTTGTGGATTGTCAGGAGTCTTTTGTTCCATCATCCACTCACTGACAAAATCAGATTTTTGTACAAGAATTTTGTTCCTGTTTGCAAATGTGATATGCACTAATGTGCACAGCGCAAGGGCATATCTGTACTAATTAATGCACATTAGCACAAGTTTGGACTTGTACTAATGTGCATTAGCACAAATATGCATTTGCACAAGTGTTCATTTGCACAAATCCCTCTGAAAACTAAAACACCATTCTGCGAGTCTGAGGAAACCGCACAACTCAGAAAATGTTGGTCTGCTTATGAATCTGCAGGTCGGATTCAATTCATCTGAATCTGTTGCAGATTTCTCCAACATCTCTAGTCCTGACTTATTCAAATTTGACATTTTGAATGGCTCAAGAAAAGGCCCTAACCGGTGAGACTGCATCACTACACGTTGCAGAAATTAAGGGGGCAGCTTCTTATGTAAATGCTCTCTGTAGCGTGCAGGTGGAGAGTTCTTGGTAATAAGGAGTGCAGAACACAAGGAATTCGCTCCTCACAAAATTGGCAGATAACTCCAGGCACACCAAGACTGCTCAGGCTGTGTAGGGTTATATCAATTCTCTGTCTGCAGATTCAAGGATGGTGAATGCAGATTTTGCAAGAAGAAGGGCCACCTTGAGTGAGTATCTGTTCAGAGTTGATCAATATGAAGCCAAGGAACTATAACAGGAATTCACATCACCTGATGTGGTGTGATCTTGATTGTTTGCATTAGGGATGGACAGGTGTGTCAATCTTGGTCTCTGTGAGATTGTTGGGGTTTTTAGGTCAAGCTTATTCCATCATGTTTCTGCATCAGTTTGTAATTTAAAATAAAAATAAAATATCAATATGGAAATTGGTATGAATTTTTCATAATGTATGCATTAATGTATGCATTTTATATATACACATATTGGACACATGCACCCATTGACTAAAGCATCTCTGTATACATTTTGGAAATCTATGCATTTTTCTTTGATAACATTCACACATATGAAAAAATGTGCAAACACATCATTTTTGTGTGTTTTGCAGAATGCACTGCACATTCAGAAATATACATATTTCTAATTGCAAATTGTATTTGGGTCTGCATTCAGGGCTAGGAGTTGCAAATTAGGTAAATCCATAAAAATGCTCAATGGAGCAAATTTCTCACACATCCTTAGTTTGCATGGTGCTGAAGCCCAGGAGTTGTATTCCATTCAGAATATCCATGGCGGAGGGTGTCAGGGTTCTACAATGTTTTCAGCCAGTACACTCTGGTTCTAGGGTATCAATAATGAATAAAGATACCTTCCATTGTATTTTCTCAAAGGAGCCTTTCCAAAAGTTGTTGAGCCCACCATGCATTGCTCATGAATTCAATGGGCAGATAGCTGATCTTCCTGGAAGCTGTGATATGAATACATGCAGTATGTCTCCTTCAAGGGGAGACATTCATCATCGCAAAAGGGCAGCACAAAATCTTCTTAGGAAAGAACTGATTCACATCACTAGGAAACAGTGTCCAAGACATTCATGCCATTACTACAGGCTAACTACAGGAACTTGTTAACAGATTCCCCAAGATTGCTCAAGAACAGAGTGCTTGCTGTTCTTGCTGGGGAAATGGTCTTTACAAATCTTGACCTTGCCCCAAAATATCAACAGCTGACGGTTGATGATGCTACTAGTACAGATGCCCGAACAATCATCATTCATTGTGAAATATTCTGAGTTAAGCATCTCAGTTTTGGATTTCTGCTGTCCTTGGAATTGCTTTCTAGATTTCCAGATGTGGTACTATATTTCAATGATGTCCTGATCTTGGGCTTGGATGCATTTGTTGAAAAACTTCAGGAAGTTTTGAATCATTTTGATGAAACAGATAGCCAAATAAAAAAAAGAGAGAAATGTGGGATCGGAACTTCCAGTGTCACTTCCTAGCAAAAAAACAGTTCTTGCGGTGAAAATGAATGAAGAGTAGGTGCTACATTCTTTCTTCTCCTGTTAAGTTCTCACCTAAGTCTGGATGGACATGATAATGGCAGCTCTTGGAGATCCTCCCATGAGTAGCTCAGGAGGACTGATTCCTGTCATTAAAATGGAATGACATGTTTAGCAATGGGGAACCTGGAAAGTCTTGCTGGCCACTATCCTCCAACAATCCACTTCAGGGCATCCTTGGTTATTTGTACTGTCCGTTTGACCTGGCCATTTGCTTGGAGATGATGAAGTGCATTGGTGAGAGCTTGGATAAGGTTTCTCTTCACAAATTCCTTAAACTCAACAGTTGTCAGAGATTAATAGTGTCTGGCAATCCATGAGTTGCAAATAATCTGTTCAGAGTAGCAGTTGTTGCAGCAGATGTTTGTAATGGAACTAAGACCACTTCAATCCACTTTGAGTAGGAGTATACCACAGTCATTCTGTTCTTCCTTTAGAATGACCCTGCAAAATCAACGTGGGTTCTCAACTAAGATTCCTTAGTCAGTTTCCGGGGGAAAGTAGGGGCTTTTGGTGGGTTATGCTGAGGAGCCTGGCCTGTGCTGCACTCATTTAGTCTTTCCAATCTCAGAATCAATTCCAGGCCACCAGACATAGCTTTATCCAATGTGTTCATGCATATGATTCCCAGATGTGCTGCATGCAGTGCAGTCAAGGTGATTCAACCATGATGACAGCATGGTTTCTGCATAAAAGGCATCATTTATGGGCAGACAGCTCATTGTTGTTTATTCGTTCAGTCGCTTCTGACTCTTCGTGACTTCATGGACAAGCCCACGCCAGAGCTTCCTGTCAGCCGTCACCACCCCCAAGGTCATGTTGATGGCTTATAAATGGCTTGAACCCCTCAGCAGTTTCTTAACTGGCCACCCCCTCCACAACCAGTTAAGGCATGAGCCATTATGGTAGTCCTTGCCATTCAATCCAGTCCTAAGTAAATGAATGGTTAGAGTGTGGGAATTGGAAGGTGTCCTTTAAAAGCAGTAGCCAAAAATTATACTTGCCAGAATGAGTGAACACTGAAGTTTACCAAGGTTCTTCCAGACAAGGCTTTGATCGTGCAATCACCCTGCCCCATTATGCGGCCAACACCTGTGAGGAGGGGGGCTCATCCTTCACTCAGGTATCCCACTGCTAAAGTCCTCCACCTGGGGGAAAAACTATTCCACCAATGGGA
This sequence comes from Heloderma suspectum, assembly GCF_057233095.1. NCBI lineage: Eukaryota > Metazoa > Chordata > Lepidosauria > Squamata > Helodermatidae > Heloderma > Heloderma suspectum. The sequence goes on from NC_139462.1 coordinate 136,696,841, forward strand.
TTTCTTATTTTTAGCAATGTTTATATTTCAGGACTAAGGAACCCCCTGCCACTATAACTCACAGTTCCACAAGTCAACCCTTTTCTGTTGCCACCAGGTCTCTTAGGGTGCAATCCTATGGCTCCTAGTCAGTGGCTAGATGGCCATAGGATTGGTCAGTACCCAGAGAACCAACCTGCACCCCTTCCTGTGCCGCCTTGGAGGCAATGCAGATCGGCCCTGCGCTCTGCACTCAGTAGAGCAGTGAGGAGCAGGGGGAACGGGGCATTCCTGGGGCAGGGCAGGGAGGTCGGAAGTCCCGATACAACACTTCCTATGTGTCATCCAGCCTCCCCACCCCGTGCTCCAAGGTCCTGTGGCCAGACAGCCGAAATTGGCTGTCCAGCCACGAAACAGGGCGACGGGAGTGCAGGGGAGATCTGCTCCTCACCGCTCCTCCTAGCTTGCACTGGATAGGTGGTCACCCCTGATTTCAGAGGTGACCGTCGATCCCCATAGGATTGCTGTCCCTGAATATTTTAAAATCTCCTAGTAGCTTGGTATAAGAGACTTAGTTACGAGATGGGCACCAATACTAAAGACAGTATGAAGTATGAAAAAGGTTTATTACAGGATTTATATACACAAGGGGATAGAGTGTTATTCAAATTATAGGATGGGAATACTTAAATGTACTTATCAGGGCTGGCCCTATCATGAGGCAAACCGAGGCACCCACATCAGGCAGTGGAATGGGGGAAGACCAGCAAATTGCACTGCTTCCCTCCTGCACTGGGAGGGCTCACTGCTGCCTCCAATGGGTGCTCTGGAGAGCCCCACCAGCCACTCTCCCGCTGTGGCATTTGCTGCAGTGAGAAAGTGGCTGGCAGGGCTCTCAGGAGCTGCACCCCCACCCTGTTTCCCTTGCATTGTGCCCCCCCCTTCCCCTAAGCTTTGCTGTTGTGGGGCTCTGGCCAGCAGGCTGAGCTCTCACAAGACCCAGTTGAGCTCTTGTGAGAGCTCCAAGGCCAGGAAGGGGTGTGAGGTGGTGGTGGGGGGGTAAACAGGCGCATGGCAGCAGTAGTGTGCATTCTCAGCTCAGGCAGTAAGGCACCTTGGGCCGGGGCTGGTACTTAAATGTAATACCCCTAGTTACCATAACTAATAACAGACTCTTCCCTGGTAATAAGCTTTCCCCCTAGATCCAATTTCCCTAAATGTCACCCCAGCCAATCTCTCTTCCTCTGCCTTCAGCCCCTCCTGTTGCCTTGCCTCTGGCTTTTGGGATGATGACACTTGCTGACGCTCCTTTTGGTCAGTCCTACGACTGAATCCCCATGGTGCTGGGCTCTGCTGACTGCCTGAAATTATCACAACCTCACAGCCCAGCTTCCTGCTCTTCACAGCCACCAGCTCTGGATTCCAGGTCCAGAAGAATTCCAGAAGAACTCCAGAAGAATTCTCTCAGACTGGCTTTCTCTTTTCCCAGCTCTGAGCACTGCTCTATTCAGCTAACAGCAAGCAACTCCAATCCCTTGTCATCCACTCTCCAACTGTCTCTAACCATTTCTAACAGACTCCTCCCTGACCTTTTAAAATCTCTTGGTCTACCTTGTTCCTTATAGAATTCCTAACTGCCAATCATCTTTGTTGAACCACCTAACCCATCAAAACCAAGGTAACTTCTCCCTCTGAACATTTTAAACAGCCCAAAGCCACCATAACCAAGGCAACCACAACCATTTAAGGCTTCGTACACGGTAACAAAGCTAGGCCTTTGGGCTACTCATTTACATTATAGCCTCACAGATCACACAAAGTATTTAAACATTACTAAACATAGACAGTCATATACACAGCATTTCTCCACACCCATTCATGGAATATTATGGGGGTCCAGATGAAAGTGCCTTCCAGGTGTAACCCTCCCACATTTTCACACCACTTCTTCCATCTTTTTTCTTATCATAGAAAATCTGCCAAGGAGGGAAAAATGGAATAGCTGCACAATGTCTTTTGACTGGCAGCACTACGTGTGTCTCCATCTTGAAGCATAACAAGTTGGAGTTCACAACTTTTAAGACTGTGTCCAATTTTTAATGTTACTTTTTTGGCCAGGTTCTGCCAGATGAGTGATTCATGTCTATGTATTTCTGGCACAATCTCAAGTCCTAATTAATTTTAAGGGGGAAAATGTTTCCATCTTTATTCCTGACCTCACCCCCCCCCCCGATGCTACTTGTCTCAGAAGTAGGAGTTATTTTGTTTTCAAGACTCAAGATCCTTTTGATGCAATATATTCTGATACTTTAGTGCCACAGAGACCTACCAGTCTGGTAGGCTGCATGTGCAATTTCATATTTATTCTGGAGCTGCCTGTTATCACAGCCATACAGACTGAGGTTCAACCCCCAATCTTCATGACTGTCAGTTTTGCATGCAGATGTCCCAAGCAGACTGTAATGATCTGCAGAAACATTTTTGCAATGAAATAGCAGGTGAGATTCAGACCAAACTGATGCACGTTAACACATAAAGGTGCTAATCGTTATGTGCCAAAGATTAGCATCTTTAGCACATGCTTCTTTAGCACAGTCTTTAGCACATTTAACATCTTTAGCACATTCTACATATAGGCTTCCACCAGTGGTAATATAAGACAGCATACATGTAAAAGATGTGCCAACTTTACATGTTTGCTCATGGGATCTATACTGACTTTTACCCAGGAAAGGGACCTTAAGTTTGAGATGGAAAGCTCAAAGAAAAGCCTATTCACTATGCATTGGCAGTCAAAAAGGCAAATGCAATGTTGGGAATTACTTAGCATTTTAATATTGCATTTTAATATTGTGAACCACTGAGAGGTTTTATTTTGTTCAGCTATATATAAATACCACAAATAAGTAAATAAAACTAGCTAAGGTACTGAAAACAACATATAATGCCATTTTAATAATGTATGGTAGAGTCCCATTTAGAATATACCTTATAGTTCCATGTCTGGTTCTTACTGTTGCTTCTTGACCCTCGTACAGGTTTCTCAGGAGACAGGTAAGGTGGTCTGGTACCCCCATCTCTTTAAGAATTTGCCAGAGTTTGTTGTGATCCACACAATCAAAGGCTTTAGCGTAGTCAATGAAGCAGAAATAGACATTTTTCTGGAATTCTCTTGCTTTCTCCATGATCCAGTGAAAGTTGGCGATTTGATCTCTAGTTCCTCTGCCTCTTCGAAACCCAGCTTGTACTTCCGGTAGTTCTCGGTTTGCATACTGCTGAAGCCTAGCTTGTAGGATTTAGAGCATAACCTTGCTGGCATGTGAAATGAGCACAATTGTATGGTAGTTTGAACACGCTTTGGTGTTGCCCTTCTTTGGAATTGGAATGTAAACTGACCTTTTCCAGTCTTGTGGCCACTGTTGAGTGTTCCAAATGTGTTGGCATATTGAATGCAGCACTTTAACAGCATCATCTTTTAGGAACTTAAATAGCGCAGCTGGAATACTGTCATCTCCACTAGCTTTGTTGTTAGTAATGCTCCCTAAGGCCCACTTGACTTCACTCTCGAGGATGTACAGCTCAAGTTCAGTGACCGCACAATCATGGCTATCAGGGACATTAAGATCTTTCCTGTATAGTTCTTCTGTGTATTCTTTCCACCTCTTTTTAATCTCATCTACTTCTGTTAGGTCCCTGCCTTCTTTGTCCTTTATCATGCCCGTCTTTGCACAAAACGTTCCCTTGAGATCTCCGATTTTCTTGAAGAGATCTCTAGTCTTTCCCATTCCACTGTTTTCCTCCATTTCTTTGCACTGTTCATTTAAGAAGGCCTTCTTGTCTCTCCTTGCTATTCTCTGGAACTCTGCATTCAGTTGGATATATCTTCCCCTTTCTCCCTTGCTTTTCGCTTCCCTTCTTTCCTCAGCTACTTGTAAAGCCTCATCAGACAGCCACTTGGCTTTCTTGCATTTCTTTTTCTTTGGGATGGATTGAGTTGCTGCCTCCTGAACAATGTTACGGACCTCCATCCATATTCCCTCAGGCACTCTGTCTATCAAGTCTAATCCCTTAAATCTATTCCTCACCTCCACTATATATTCATAAGGGATATGATTTACCTGAATGGTTTAGTGGTTTTTCCTATGTTCTTCAATTTCAGCCAAAATTTTGCAACAAGAAGCTCATGATCTGAGCCAGTGTCAGCTCCAGGTCTTGTTTTTACTGACTGTATAGAGCTTCTGCATCTTTGGCTGCAAAGGACATAATTAATCTGATTTCGATATTGACCATCTGGTGATGTCCATGTGTAGAGTCGCCTCTTGTGCTGTTGGAAAAGAGTGTTTGCTATGATCAGCGTGTTCTCTTGGCAAAACTCTATTAGCCTTTGTCCTGCTTCATTGTGTACACCAAGGCCATGCTTGCCTGTTATCTTGGTGATTTCTTGACTTCCTACTTTAGCATTCCAATCCCCTATGATGAAGAGGACATCTTTTTTTGGTGTTAGTTCTAGAATGTGTTGTAGGTTTTCATAGAACCGATCAACCTCAGCTTCTTCGGCATCAGTGGTTGGGGCATAGACTTGAATTACTGTGATGTTGAATGGTTTGCCTTGATTTCGTACTGAGTTCATTGTATCATTTTTAAGATTGTACCCCAGTACTGCTTTTCCCACCCTTTTGTTGACTATGAGTGCTACTCCATTTCTTCTAAGGGATTCTTGCCCACAGTAGTAGATATGATGGACACCTGAATTAAATTTGCCTATCCTTATCCATTTTAGTTCACTGATTCCCAAGATGTCGATGTTCAGTCTTGCCATCTCATGTTTGACCACCTCCAGCTTACCTTGATTCATTGATCTTACATTCCAGGTTCCTAAACAATATTGTTCTTTACAGCATTGGACTCTCTTTTCACCACCAGACACATCCACAGCTGAGTGTCCTTTCAGCTTTGGCCCAGCCGCTTCACCCTTTCTGGTGCTACTTGAAAATACCCTCTGCTCATCCCCAGTAGTATATTGGACACCTTCCGACCTGAGGGGCTCATCTTGCAGCGTCATCTCTTTTAGCCTTGTGATACGTTCCATGGGGTTTTCTTGGCAAGAATACTGGAGTGGGTTGCCATTTTCTTCTCCAGTGGACCACATTTTGTCAGAACTCTCTGTCATGACCTTCGCCACAACAAGGCAGTGATCCATGAAGGGGACACATATACATACATACATATATACAGGGGTGATTTTATATATATATATATACACACAGACACACACACACACATGCACACGCGCACACACACAGAGGTGAAATGCTTTGGGCTATTTCAAGGAATAAAACTATGTATATTTTTCAAGATCCTGAGACTTTGAGTCTTCATTCCATTGTGACATAGAAAAATATGCCTTGTGTTTGGCAATGGCATAATAAGCTTGTGTTGGCCTTACTATTAATTAATGTGATCTTAATGTTAATCTCTCTCTCTCTCTCTCTGCTTTTTGTTGTTGTTGTTGTTCAGTCGTTCAGTCATGTCCGACTCTTCGTGACCCCATGAACCATAGCACGCCAGGCCTTCCTGTCCTGCACACTCTCCCAGAGTGTGCTCAGGTTCATATTCATTGCATCGGTGATGCTATCTAGCCATCTCATCCTCTGCCGTCCCCTTCTCCTTTTGCCTTCAGTCTTTCCCAGCATCAGGGTCTTTTCCAGAGAGTTTTCTCTTCGCATTAGGTGGCCAAAATATTTCAGCTTCAGCTTCAGTATCTGTCCTTCCAATGAGCACTCAGGGTTGATTTCCTTTAGGATGGACTGATTTGACCTCCTTGCAGTCCAGGGGACTCGTAAGAGTCTTCTCCAGCACCACAGTTCGAAAGCATCAATTCTTTGGCGCTCAGCCTTCCTTATAGTCCAGCTCTCACAGCCATACATTACTACTGGGAAAACCATAGCTTTGATTAGACGGACCTTTGTTGGCAAGGTGATGTCTCTGCTTCTTACTATGCTGTCTAGGTTTGCCATAGCTTTCCTCCCAAGGAGCAAGCGTCTTTTAATTTCATGGCTACAGTCACCGTCTGCGGTGATCTTGGAGCCCAAGAAAGTAAAATCTGTCACTGCTTCCATTTCTTCCCCTTCTATATGCTAGGAAGTGATAGGGCCAGATGCCATGATCTTAGTTTTTTTAATGTTGAGTTTCAAACCAGCTTTTGCACTCTCCTCTTTCACCCTCAACAAGAGGCTCTTTAGATCCTCTTCACTTTCTGCCATTAGGGTGGTATCGTCTGCATATCTGAGGTTGTTGATAATTCTCCCGGCAATCTTAATTCCGACCTGTGATTCATCCAACCCGGCGTTTCTCATGATGTACTCTGCATATAAGTTAAATAAGCAGGGTGACAATATGCAGCCTTGTCGTACTCCTTTCCCAATTTTGAACCACTCGGTTGTTCCATGTCCGGTTCTTACTGTTGCTTCTTGACCCTCGTACAGGTTTCTCAGGAGACAGGTAAGGTGGTCTGGTACTCCCATCACTTTAAGAATTTGCCACAGTTTGTTGTGATCCACACAATCAAAGGCTTTAGCATAGTCAATGAAGCAGAAATAGACGTTTTTCTGGAATTCTCTTGCTTTCTCCATGATGCAGCGAATGTTGGCGATTTGATCTCTAGTTCCTCTGCCTCTTCGAAACCCAGCTTGTACTTCTTGTAGTTCTCAGTTCGCATACTGCTGAAGCCTAGCTTGTAGGATTTTGAGCATCACCTTGCTGGCATGTGAAATGAGCACAATTGTGCGGTAGTTTGAACACTCTTTGGCGTTGCCCTTCTTTGGAAGGGCTTTTTGTTACAAATAAATAAAGAGCTCCAGCCCAGAACAAGAGATCATCACCTCCTTGATGTTTCATTCCCATGTCTTCTCAGTGTGATTAGGTTGAAGGTTGAAGACCAGCACTGTGCCAAAAGTTTTCTTTTTTTCATGCCTGGTGAAAGAAATATGGCTGCTATGACAATCACTCTAACATTGCATTGGACAAACTTTTCTCTCTAGTAAAATGTACAAAGGCAACCTGCGGCAAACTACTGCATCACATGATTCCTCTCTTGATCTTTTTTATCCTCAGTCTGTTAATATCTCTATTAATCTTTTCTGGGAAAGAAATTATTGACCTGCGAGGACCCAACAGAGATCTCTGCTGTGTTTTAGTTGCAAGGACTACAGTTCAGAATTACTTAAAAGCCTAGCACAATTGTGAGGTTTATTTGTCATACAGAACAGGCTTCTCACCAAAACAGAAAAAGGACACTTGACATTTAAGTCAAGAGGAAATGGTATTTATACAAAATGGCGAACCACCTTAATAAAACATTTTCCAATTCTTCAATGTAGAACATTTGCTGTATCTTGAAGTGGAAATTAATCAACAACCGGGGTTAACATGTCCCCAAATCTTAGGAGGACTCTTGCATAGAACAGATATTTGACTGACTGCAGTGTCACCCATTGCTGCTGCACTGAGGGGGGGGGGCACTATCCTATTCAGTGGTGCAGATAGGGCAAGACTTGGGGGCAATGTCCAGGGGTCACAGCCCAGGCCCCCCCAAATGATCATCCAGAGAGTAGCAAGGGATTGAGGCACAGCATCAGAAGCTGGGCTGGCATGGACATGCCATGGCCCATGGGGCTGATGCTGTTCGCCACAGCATCCTTTCTTCTTATTAAAAAACAAAAACAAAAACATGTACTTAGGGGTAAGGATGTCAAAGAAATCCACAATAGAACCAAATGAGTTCAGATTTTCATGAATCCAATCCACGGATTCTGCAGTGGCCTGGCCAGGCAGGCCAGGCAGATTCCGTGGACATGCGCGGACCAGTTTTTTCAAATTTCCTGAATTTTGCACAAACTTTCCCCTAGAAAAACACACAAAATTAAAAAGGACCGGCCTCCAAATGTGCATTTTCGCCATGGGTTAAAGCATGAAAATGCACATGGGGGGGGGGGAATGTGTGCATTTTTGCATGCGCAGATTTGCAAGATTATGCAAATGTGAATTTGTGCACATCTGGGAACAAAAAAATCCAGTTCTGTAGATGGGCAGACGATGGAAAGAAAGGCACCTGACAATCCATGAAAGACAGATGGAAGGGATTTTACATGATCAGTTCATCCCTACATGGGGTTAGTTGGCTGAATACATACAGGGATACAGATGCTCATTTTATTATTTTTCACTTTAAACAGATGTTATCTTTTTCTACAACAAAATGGTGCTTATTCCCCAGTAAATGTATTTAGTGTCAAGGCAGCAGAAGCAAACTCCATTTTACTCCTGTAGTCACAACAGTGCTATGATTTCAATGGGTTTAAAATGTGAAACTGCCCATGCTCAGACTAGTTCTTTTTATTCAGGGTCGGCACATGTTTTTGTTGTATTTTATTGCTATAATGTATCAGGAAGACAGAAGTGGTTGTCAAGCATGGAATGGTGGATGGAGGAGGGAGGTGAGAAGAGAAAGGTTAGTTGTGGGCTTCGTGACTTCTTCACACAGCACATAGTTAAACTATGGAATTTGCCACCACAGGAAGTAGTGATGGCCACCAGTTTGGATGGCTTTAAAAGGGGGTTAGACAAATTCCTGGAGGAAAAGGCTATCAATGGCTACTAGTCTTGATGGCTGTTGGCTACTTCCAGTACCAGAGGCAGTAAGCCTAAGTACACCAGTTGCTGGGGAATATGGGTGGGAGGGTGCTCTTGCACTCATGCCCTGCTTGTGGGTTCCTGGTCGTCAGCTGGTTGGCTACTGTGTGAACAGAATGCTGGATTAGATGGACCCTTGGTCTGATCCAGCATGGCTCTTCTTATGTTCTTATGTTATTAAGTAATACACATGGCTGCCTAAAGGGGGCCCTTTGCTGTGATGACAGCAAATACTTTTCACAGCAACTTTAAAGCAGGTGCTTTCCCAGGGCCACATCACCCACAATGCCCTGGGAAATGCAGTACCAGGTAGTGTTCTGGCTTGAGAATCATGCACAGTGTCACCATTGAATGGTTTCAGAGGGTATGCTTTGCCTCCCAGGGGACTCTTAGTAGAGCAAACAGCCTTTTGTAGTGGGTGGACTGACTCAGGCTCTCCAGCCAAAATGTCTGAGCTGCCCTCCTGTATTGGCCCCAGGCCTGGAACCAAGGCACCTGTAGTGTTAGAGGGGCCTAGAGGTCCACAATGCTCTGCTTAGGTTCATTATTAGTGCACTTCCCTTGCTAGTGGGCCTCTGAGCATGTGAGATGAGTCAAGGGTCGATTGTGGCCTCAGCACATTCCATACTAATGAGTTATCAAGATGTGCCTGGGAGTGAAGCTATGTTTATGCTGAGCTGCTGATGTCTGTGGTGGGAAAGCTCTCCCTTCTGACCAAGCACTGTTATGCTGAGAAAGTTGTAAATGAATGCTAATTAATGTGTGCTGTTGTCATGCTGCCTCACTGCTAACATGTATGGTATAAAACCCATTTTACCCCATGGCTCTGGGTTCAGAGAAGCTGTCTGATCCAACCATTGGGTATGCCTGTGTGCTGATTGTATTCAATAAAGTATGTCCTTGTAACTAACCTGGATCTGATTTATCACTATCTTGGCACCTCTAAATTAAGAGTTTGAAGCCTACTGCAAGGGCAATACACCTCCCCGGGTTCAGCATTTGATAATTTGTCCTCTTCCTCAGAGATGTCTTCAAGGGATTTTCCTGAAGACTCAAGGGCTGGTGTGCTCAGGAGCTTTAAGACTTTCAGGGCATATGACAACGTCTTGGGGTCATCACCAGATGAGTCACTGTTGGGAGGCATCCAGGGCTGAGCTATAGAACATTATGAGAAGCCTCACAGGAGAGTTAATACCACTTTAATGAGGTGCTTTCACACAAAGAAACAGGAAAGTAGAGCATTAACTAAAGAACAGGATTTAGGATGGCATCCAGACTGCACCTGATCATTGGGATATGTTCAGAGAAATTTCGTGTGAGAACAGGAGCTTGTGCAGACATAGCTTAAACTATATTTGGAACAATCACTTCTTGTTTCACCAAGGAAAATGACACCACAATAGAACTGTGCAACTATCACCAGCTGTGCCCTGTTGCCACCCACAGCATTAAATGTGTTTCATTAATTATTATTTGAGCAAATTAAAAATATGCAAATATTAAGCTCTTGTGTTCAGAATATGTTATCTGGATGGCCCTTTAGGTGGAACAAGTTGCCTACCCTAATATAAATCAAAGCCATTCTCTGAGATATAGGAGCAGGTGCTATCGTGTACATGTAGCATTAATCTACATTTTCAATATGAGTTGTATAAAGCGGTAACATATATAAAAATACATTGTTCTTTGGTTGAACCCTCTGATAGCAAGTTAGAGGCAGCATTTTTGCTATTTTTTAATGGCATAATGATAAATGAAAAGTTGTGAATGTCAATTGTAGTTGTAGAGGTAGAACATACTACAGGATTTGCAAAAATGTCCAGGGTGGCATGTGACAAGGGAGTGATGCTTTCCAAAAAGTCATGTAGAGGTGAAAAATTAAAAGCTGCTGGAACAACTGAACCAAGATCTAGCAAACCACTGTGTAGATGGTGCACCTTTTGTACAGCAATCAAATATTTGAAAGCTTTAATTTGTATTTATAAATTGTTCTTTTATAACAAATCTCCCTTGAGAAGATTCTTTCCATACCCCAGAATCAGCTTTATATGCAAACTAGCTTTCTTTAAAATATGCCTTTTAACATTAACTACACTTTTTAAAATGCAGAAATGTTTGGGTAATGGTGTTTGTGAATGCATGTTACATCTCATTTGCAAAATTTGCATACTTCCATTCTGAAACTCCCTTTTTCTTTTTCCTCCTTAGAAGGGAGAATAGATTTTGGACACACCACCAAATATTTGTCAGTTTAAGCCTAAAAAAAATACTATCAGTATTGATATTACTATTGATACTATCAATGCTATCAGTATTTCTTTGCATGGAGGGAGCAATCCTATGGCTGCTAGTCAGCAGCTAGACAGCCATAGGATATCCGGTTTTCTGGGAACTGACCTCGGAGCCGGTGCCCTGAAGTTGGTTCCTAGAAAATTGACCTCCCCCCACTTCCACACTGCCTTGAAGGCAGCACTGAACAGCCTCATGCTTCGCGTTTGCAAGAGAAGCATGCAGAGGCCAAAATGGGGTGTTCCTGGAGGGCGTTCCAAGGTGGCGGCGGGGGGGGGGAATGCCTGTACAACACATCCAATGTGTCATATGGCAGCCTCTTCCCCCACTTTGCCCTCCCGTGGCTAGACAGCCACAGTCGGCTGTCTAGCCAAAAATGCAGGGCAGGAGAAGCATGGAGGGAATGATCCCCTCCATGCTTCTCCTGCCCTGCATTGGATAGGTGGTCACCTCCGAGTTCGGAGGTGGCTGCCTCTCCCCACAGGATTGCACCCTTAAAGTATTTATTTGATCAGAAGTTGTAGGTACATGTGGTTGCCATACTGGCCTTAAGGCAAAATGTCCTCACTGTACATGCTTTGCATGAAGAAGGTCTCAGGTTCAATCCATGGCATCTCCAGTAGGGAGAAGGAGGATGTCCAAAGGTGAGTGCTATGTCCATGAACCACCTGGGGTCTCTAATAACAGCAAAGTCTTTGGTCTCCCCATCACTGACCACCCTAAAAGGATGATAATGTGGTATGAGATATCATTTGGTTTGAGGCTTTTGCCCCAATTAAGAATTCAAAACAAAAGACAAGAACATTGAGGGTAGCCTGTGCCTACATCATTTTTCCAACTATTTGCAAACATCCAGGAAATGAAGTCTTTGGGGTTTCCCTTGCTCTGAAGCCAGGTAATTATAAGTGCTCATACACTATTCCTTCTCCTTTCCTCCTAAATTTATCAATTACCCCCCTCCCACCAGTGTCACCAGCACCCAAGATCCCCTGATCACATAGCCTTCCAGCCCCCTGCCTTGCCATTTCTATAGTGCCACCTTCCATTTCTTTTTTTTGGCAAATGAACTCCCCCCACCCTCTTTTGTAACATGTGTGCACGCATTAGCGTTAAGAACAATATCTGTAAAAGATAAAGTGTTTCTGAACTTTAATTACTATTTAATTTCCCCATTTGAGAAGTAGATATTCCCCATTTTGTGAGAGCATAGTGCATAAATCTGTTGGGTGCGCACCACACCTCTGTTAGGGAGGTGAATGCTACAGCACGCTGAAACACTGAAAAATTCTTAGATGATAATTTATATTCTCTTACAGTATAATTAACTGCAGGGCTTGGAAGCTGATTTATCATCTGAAGTCTGTACTGAGGTCCACTTATGACCTCAAAGATTTTCATTAACTATTATTTGTGTAGGGGGTGCTATAAGCTATTTTTCTTATCACATCTTCCTTGGTGGTGGTATGCAGAGCAGTCTCCTGTTCTGTTGCTGAATCCATCATCCCTACTAGGCAACAGCTCAAGCGAGGGGACATCTGATTGGCTGTTGGCTGAAGTTGTTCTAGAGTAAGTCAAGTTCAAAACCCTGGACAGAACTGTAGGTGCTAACTCGAGGACTGTGAACTCAGGTTCAGGACCATGGAGAGCAATCCTGCAGCCAGGTAAGACAAGTTACCCCAGTACTGGCTTAGAACATCTCTACACCAGCCTAAATCCTGCATTTAAAAGGGGGCTCTCTGCTTCCATTTTAAATGCAGGATCACAGCGATTCCCTTTTTCACCTGCTTCCTTTCCCCTGGTGCCCTTTCCCCCTCCTTCTCCCTGTATCTGAGTCTTCCATATCTTTCATTGATCTCGCTCCTCTTCTGGCCGCTTTTCCTCTTTTCACGGGGGGAACTCAAGTGGAACACAACGGGGTAATTTGATAGCTCATTATCTGCGATCTATTTAAAAATGGAACAAAGGGCATTTAGTGCAGGAGATGCCCTGGAGGTTGACGGCGTCATCTAAAGAGCCCACAAACGTGATTGAGCCATCTCAATAGCAGGATAAAAGCTCCATGTAAAGGACTGGCAGGGTTTTATAGCCAGGCCAAGAGAGTCTTTCTGGGAGTGTCACCTCCTCAAGTGCTGCAGCTGGTTGCTGGGGTTTTTGTTTTTAAGGGGCAGTGCGCTTTCCCAGAGCCGCTGGTTTTTTCTAGGTGTGAGGGTCTGGGGAGTGTGGAGATATTTAGGGAGTGCTCACTAGGGCCTCCCTGCTCACTGGAGGAGTCCAAGGTCCACTTCTTGGAGTCAGAGGGCAGCAGTAGCTTATGGGTATTGAGAAGACAGGGTGCAGGATCCAAGGTGGAGGGTCCCACTTGTGAAGGTCCAGGAAGTGGTTTTGACTCCTCCTTGGAGTTGCTGCCACAGTCTCAGTCTCAGAGGGCTCTCTGTCCTGGGCTATGACAAGCAGAGCCTCTGAAGATGGCCACAACAGATGGACAGGTTCATGGGGGAGGAGGCAGTCCTTCAAATAGCCTGATGTTCTAGGTATCAGCCAGCACCTTCAATTGGGCCCTGAAGCAAATTGGAGCCAATATAATATGAAAAAGCCTGGCGTAATAGAGGCAGAAAACCGAACACCAGAAATTATTCTGACTGGAGCATTTTGCACCAGCTGCAGTTTCCACACATATTTCAAGGGCGGCCCAACATAGAGTGTGTTGTAATAATCGAATCTGGATGTGACTAAACAGTGGCCAAATCTGCTTTTGCCAGGAAGAGGTCCAGCTGACACAACAGCCAAAGTTTGACAAATGCACTCCTAGCCACAACAGAAACACTGGACCTAGATTTGTGCACCCCAAAGTGTGAGCCTGGTCCTTCTGAGTGAGTGCAATCCTACCAGGTACCCTTATTCTGAATCAACAATCTCTCTCTCTCTCTCTCTCTCTCTCTCTCTGTGTGTGAAATTAATTAATTTTCTGGAAAAAGAATTAAGTGTCATGCTGGTTTTAGGCCCCAGTGCCAGTTCAGTTTGACTCCCTAACTTAATGCCTATGTAATATTTGAGGTGTTGATAGACAGGTAATCAACAGAGGAAAGTGTGCAGAAATGGGAGCAAATTACAGGAAATGGTATGATGGGAAGACAGTATACATGAAGGAAGCAGAAGGGAAACAATATTTCTGTTTATGTGTTGGATATTCTTTCTTCTTCAAAACAGAATGCTGTGACTGAGGCAGCATAAATGTTAACATATTTTTGTCTTGGCTTTGTGAGGTTTATGCTGCAGTCCTATACACACTTAAATATGAAGTAGGTCCCATTGAAATTGGTGGGACTTAGGGCTGTGCTGTTTGTTTTGCCAATGTTCTAGGTACATCTTTGTGAGACAGCTGCAAAAGCACCGTATTACTCAAGTTTGATCCATTTTGGGCACTGAATGTGAGATACGGAAGATATGGAAGTGAGGTAATCCTTTGAGCTGGATTTTACATACATCGCAGAGCTTCTGAAGACAATATATAGAGATACACACACACACACACACACACACACACACATTGAAAGCACAAACTGTTTATCTTATGATTTTGAATTGTACCAAACAGACAGCAAAACCACCTGCAGTTTTAATGGGTAGAGATGGTTCCTAGGAAAAAGGAGAATTTAGTGCTAAGTGAAATGCATTTTATTGAACTGGTGACATTCAGTTCATAATCAGACTTTTATTACTGCAGATAAATTGCAGTCGCTCCCTTCATTTTGGAGATTGCCTTTAATGAAATACAATTCTGTAACTGCAATTCCACTGTGTCATGGGGTCCCTGGCAGTTGTGCTTGTTTAATGTAAAGGGAATTATAGATCGCTTGGCATACTCCTTAGAACAATGAATGGTGACTTTCTCCTCAAGTACACATCAACAATAGGACTAGCTTTTTAAGACAACTCAGAACTGGAGCTATATAATGATCCTTCTTTTTGGATTTTGTTCCATCAATTAAAACAATTCTCCCACAGCAACTGTCACAGGACAATGTTATGGGTCAATACAGTTTACAATTCCCTCTATATATTTGCATGGATACTGCAGCATAAAAGGTTCCTTACCATTTGGTGTATTGACAATCAACTTAAGTTGCAACATGCATGTTTGGTAAGACATATCACATCATAAATATTTACAGTACCTTGCCTAAATATTCACCCCACCCCTCCCTTTGACTTTTCTACATTTTGTTATGCTACAAGCTGGAATTAAAGTGGATTTACTTGGCATTTGTATCATCTGATTTACACAAAGTACTTAACACTTGGAAGGTGCAAAATATTTTTTTTATCATGACCTAAAAGTTAATTAAACAAAAACAAACTGGCATTTTTTGGTTGCATAAGTATTCACTTGGTAGAAACACCTTTGGCAGCAATTACAGCTGTGAGTCTTTGGGGGTAAGTCTCTACCAGCTTTGCACATCTAGGTCCTGCAATATTTGCCCATTCTTCTTAGCAAACTTGCTCAAGCTCTGTCAGGTTGGATGGGGACCATTAGCAAACAGCTTTTTTCAAGTCTTGCCACAGATTCTCAATTGGACTGAGGTTTGGACTTTGACTGGGCCATTCAAAGACATTCAGGTTCTTATTTTTAAACCACTCCAGTGTAACTTTAGGGTTACACTGTGTTTAGGATCATTGTCCTGCTGGAAGGTGAAACTCCGCCCCAGACCCAGGTCCCTTGTAGACTAAAACAGGCTTTTCTCTAGATTTGCTTGTATTTGGCTCCATCCATCTTGCCCTTAATCCTGACCAGTTTCCAAGACTCTGCCTATGAAAAGCATCCCCACAACATGATGCTGCCACCACCATGCTTCACCACAGGGATGGTGTTCTCAGGGCGATGAGCTCTGTTGGCTTTGTGCCTCACATAGAGTTTTGCAGTAAAGCCAAAAAGTTCCATTTTGGTCACATTAGACCAGAGAACCTGTCCCCACATACAGTCAGGGCCAGAAATATTGGAACAAGGATAACTGTTTTGGCAGTTGGCCTCTGTACACCACCACACTGAAGTTGAAAGGAAACACACCCAGATGGGAGCCAAGTCAGGACTTTCAGCTGTAATTCAAGGGGTTTGACAAAAGTGGGGCACCAACCATTCAGGAAGGACAGCCAGTGGCACACACACACCCATCATTGGTGGCTCATAAGTAATGGAACGAATGGCTGACAAGCAGCTGCAACCAAAATGATGAAGGGCAACCAAAATGATGAAGGGGCTGGAGTAACTTCCCTATGTGGAAATGTTTCAGAGCTTTTTAGCTTAGAAAAAAGGCAAGTAAGCTATGAGATTAATAAATACATGGTAGAAGTGAAGAACATTATGCATGATGTTCAGAAAGTGGATAAGGAGAAAAATGTCTCAGAATCCTAGAACCTGGACTTACTCATTGTAGCTGAATGTCGGAAGTGATGGAATTATTTGGTATTGCTGCCTCCTGTTAGAAAGGCAGCTAGCCAAGAAAAAAAATAAAATGGCAAAACAGAGCAAGCATTTGCTAGTCTTACATACACACCAAGGCTCACCTTTCCATAGTGAAGGAAAGGAAACAGCTTTACTCACAATATTCTTGCATGTAGGGATGTATGAAACACCTACCTGGCTCCGCACCGGGCAATCCGTGGGGGGGGGGGAGGCGCTCCGTCCCTCCCCCTGGAATCCTCGACGGGGGGGAGGCAATCCAGTCCTCCCCCCCGGAATCCTGTCCGGGTGGCTCGGCTCTGTGGCTAAGCCACGGAGCCGCCGGCCGGCTCCAGCCGCCCACAGCCGGACATGCGGCCACTGGGCAGCCCTGCAGGGACGCAAATGGTGGCTGTCATAGCTGCCGCCATTTGCGTCCCTGTATTGAGCCATGATAGGCTACATTAATACTTACATAGCCTATCACAGCAGGGGGGAAAAACCCACCGTACGCAAATGGCGGTAGCCGCTGCCATTTGCATACGCTGGGTTTTTTTCCCCCCGCCGTGATAGGCTACGTGAATACTTACGTAGCCTATCACGGCTATGAAGATGAAGCGAATGGCGGCCGCAGGACGGCCGCCATTCGCACAGCAGCGTGGACGCGAGCAGGTAAGCGCTCCGTTTCGCGCACCTTTTGCAGGGTGGTGGGGCGGGGGCTTTGTTCCGTGATGGATTTCGGGGGGCTGAATGCACTGGCATTCGGCTTCACCGAGATCCATCGCAGAATTCTCTGACATCCCTACTTGCATGTAAGATGCAGGTACAGCGTAGGGTGTCAGAAGTAGTTTGTTCAGTCCATTTCTTTGTTTTCTATAAGAATGGCAGGAGCAAGAGAGTAAGCACATGTAAGCACAAGGGAGGAAGATCAGAGAGAGGGGGGGGGAAGGAAGGAAGGAAGGAAGGAAGGAAGGAAGGGGAGGAGCAGGAAGACACACTGTAGGCTATAGAGATCCTAAGGCTAGCTATACCCAAATTCCCATGAACTAACTGCAACACTGCCCCCTTCCTATAACTTGCAGATGAGGTTGCATTATTCCCAACACCCTTTCTCAATGTCGAATGCAGTTCATTTACTTACTTAGTTCACTTCATTTCTCTATTGCCCAATAGCCGAAGCTTTCTGGGTGGTTCACAGCAATCAAAACCACAATGTGCAGCATAAAACAATATAAAATATGAAAGCTTAAAACCACAATATAATAGCACAACCAGAATAAAACCTAGCAGCGATGCAGAGGGATGTCATACGAATGCCAGTGCATTTGGCCCCTCGAAATCGGTGGCGGAACAGTCTGCCCCCCCGCCCCCCCGGGACGGGACTTACCTTGGGCGGATCTTCCTGGCGGCGGTGGCTCCAGCGGTGGTTCGGCGGCGGTTCAGCAGTGGTTCGGCGGCAGCAGCAGCTGTGGCGGCCGGTCTTCCAACTGGGTGCCGCCACCGCCATTTCCATTTTAAAAAAACAAAAAACAAAAAAATGTGATAGGCTACGTAAAGATTTATGTAGCCTATAACGGCTGATTAAAAAGAAAAAAACCCGCGCGTACGCAAATGGCGGCGTCCATGGGCGCCGCCATTTGTGTTCCTTATTTTGGCACATCTTAGTCTACATAAACATTTACGTAGACTAAGACGGCGAAAATAAGGGGAACGCAAATAGCGTAGCATCTACGCTATTTGCGTTCCCCTTATTTTCGCCGTCTTAGTTTACGTAAATGTTTACGTAGACTAAGACGTGCCAAAATAAGGAACGCAAATGGCGGCACCCATGGCGCCGCCATTTGCGTACGTGCGGTTTTTTTTCTTTTAAATCAGCCATGATAGGCTACATAAACATTTACGTAGCCTATCACGGCTGACTGCAGGGATGTAAACGGCGGTGGCTATGGCCACCGCCATTTGCATCCCTGCTAGCCAGCGGCCGGATGTCTGGCGGCTGGCAGAGCCGGCCGGTGGCTCCGCAGAATCCCTGCGGAGCAGAGCCGGCCAGGCAGGATTCGGGGGGGAGGGACTGAGTGCCTCCCCCCCACGAATGTCACCCTTCGAAAAGGTAAGTGACTTTCATACATCCCTATTTAAAATACAGAATTAGAACTCAAAAGCTAAAAGACTAGGAAGCTAAAATGGTAAAATACTAGAGGAATAAAAATGTCTTCACCTGGCACTGGAAGGAGTACAACGTAGGTGCCTGGCGAACCTCACTAGGGAGCTCATTCCAGAGTTGGAGTGCCACAGCTGACAAGGCCCTCTTCCTGTTGGCCACCTAGGGATGTTGGAGAATTCCACCACAGACTCCAGTGAGGCCGGAGTCCATGGTGGAACGGACAACCCCCCTGCCACCCCCCAAAATCCCCCCCGGAACGGACCTACCTGGTGGTGGCGGCAGCTCCGGTGGCGGCTCCGGCAGCGGGGGCTCCTGGTTGTCTTCTGGCCACTGCAGGGCTGCGGCTGCAAATGGCGGCTGCTACGCCAGCTGCCATTTGCGTCCCTGCCAAGCTGTGATAGGCTACATAAATATCTACGTAGCCTATCACGGCAAAAGACGGGGACACAAATGGCGTAGCGGCCGCCATTTGCGTCCCTGCCTTTTGCTATGATAGGCTACGTAGATACTTACATAGCCTATCATGGCTTGGCAGGGATGCAAATGGCGGCCGGCATAGCGGCCGCAGTCCAGCAGCGACTGGAAGTCCACTGCAGCCGGCCCTGACCAGTGGCTCCATGGCCTTGCTGTGGAGCAGAGCCGGCCGGGGAGGATTCCGGGGGCAAGGGACAGATCGCCTCCCCCCCCACAGACTGCTGGCCTGAACGGGGTATTTCGCACACCCCTATAGCCACCCACCTCGCTTCCTTTGGCAGGGACTCCCGGAGAAGGACCACTGAGGATGACCTTAGGGTCTGAGCAGGCACATATGGGAGGAGGCGATCCTTCAGATAACCTGGCCCCAAGCCATTTAGGGTTTTGAATGTTAATACCAGCACTTTGAATCAGGCCTGGAAATGGACTGGCAGTCAGTGGAGGTGGAAAAAGTACTGGTGTAATGTGATCACATTGGCCAATCCCTGTTAACAATCTTACTGCCCTATTTTGGACTAGCTGAAGTTTCCAGGCCGTTTTTAAAGGCAGCCCCACATATAACACATTGCAGTAAACCAGACGAGAGGTTATCAGAGCATGGATAACTGTAGCTAGTAGGGGGTGGACGAAAGTCACTTACCTTTCGTCGAAGCTTGTTCGCGGTGGGGGGGAGGCACTTCGCTGCTCCCCCCGCGAAGTTCAGGCCGGGGCGGGAGGCTTCCCACCTCGCCCGGCCGAAATTCAGGCCGGGGGGAAGGCTTCCCGCCTCGCCCGGCTGCGAACTCCAAAGTTGTTTTTTTTAAAAAAAAAAACGCCCCCGTGATAGGCTACGTGACGATTAACGTAGCCTATCATGGCTACATCTGCAAAGTCAGCCGTGATAGGCTACGTTAATCGTCACGTAGCCTATCACGGGTGACTTAAAAAAAAAAAAAAGCACGTACGCTAATGGCGGCCCCCATAGGGAGCCGCCATTCGTGTTCCTTATTTGGTCGCTGTAGTCTACGTAAATCTTTACGTAGACTACAGCGACCAAATAAGGAATGGGAATGGCGGCTCCCTATGGGGGCTGCCATTATCCGTACGCGCTTTTTTTTTTTTTAAAGTCACCTGTGATAGGCTACGTGACGATTTACGTAGCCTATCATGGCTGACTTTGCAAATCTAGCCATGATAGGCTACGTTAATCGTCACGTAGCCTATCACGGGGGCATTTTTTTTTCTTTTATTGGAATGGCGGCGGCGGCAGCCGGTCGAAAGACCGGCTGCCGTTCCCGCCCCGCATGAACACCCGCCGAACCGCCGGCCGGACCCGCCGCCGGGAGGGACATTCAGTGAAGGTAAGTCCCGTCCCGGGGGGGGGGGTGCGGGGTGTGGGGGGGGTGCGGAGGATTTCTCCCCGAAACTTGTTCGGGGGCCCGAACACGTTGGCGCTCGGCCCCCCGAAGTTTCGGGGAGAAATTCTCCGCCATCCCTAGTAGCTAGGCTATCTCTGTCCAGATAAGGGCGTAGTTGGTATACCAGCCTAAGCTGATAAAAAGTGCTCCGTGCCACTGAGTTCACCTGTGCCTCAAGTGACAGTTCTGGATCCAAACGCACGCCCAAACTATGAATGTGATCCTTTAAGGGGAGTGCAACCCCCTCCAGAACAGCTTATATATCACCTAGCCGGGCAGACGAACCACCCACTAACAGTATCTCTGTCTTGTCTGGATTGAGTTTCAGTTTATTGGCCCTCATCCAGTCCATTACCATGCCCAAGCACTGATTCAGAACAGCTACTGCGTCACCTGGGTTTGATGAAAAAGAGAAGTAGAGCTGGATGTCATCCACATATTGATGGCACCTCAGCCCACACCTCCGGATAACCTCCCCCAGTGTTTTCATGTAGATGTTGAACAGCATAGGGGATAAAATAGAGCCCTGTAGAACCCCATGGCATAATTGCCAAGGCACAAAGCAATAATCCCCCAGCTCCACCTTCTGGAATCAGCCATCCAAGTAGGAATGGAACCACTGCAGTGCAGTGCCTCCAACTCCCAACCCAGACAACCTATCCAGAAGGATACCATGGCTGATGGTATCAAAAGCTGCTGAGAGGTCCAGGAGAATCAACAGGGTCGCACTCCCCCTGTCCCTCTCCTAGCAGAGGTCAGCCCACAGGGCAACCAAGGCAGTTTCATTCCAAAACCAGGCCTGAAGCCTGATTGAAATGGATCTAGATAATCCATTTCATTCAAGAGTGACCAGAGTTGTCCTGCAAACACCTGCTCAAGCACCTTGCCCAGGAGTCCTGAAGTCCTGAAGCTTTATCTTGAGTCACAGACTCTTGACGTGTTCTCTTGGTAGTAGCTTGGTTATAGGGATGGACAAACCCACCCCTGTCCGGTATCAGTGGGCGCTTGCTGAAGTGCTACCCCCACTCGAACCCCCCCAGACCTGCAGTTGAGCTCCCACAAGCTTACCAAGCCACCCGCACTTACCGTAGATCCTGTCCACGAGCATCCGCCATTTTGCCAAGTTTATTTTTATGGAATAAAGGAGGTCATTAAAATGTGCATATTTAAATATTCACACATTCGGGCTGGGAAAGCTTGATAAACGCAATATTAGAGGTGTAAATGGGCCATTTACACCTCTAATATTGCATGGATCAGCCTTTCCCAGCCTGAATTTGTGCATATTTATATATGTGCATTTTTAATGACCTCCTTTTTCCCATAAAAATAAGCTCAGCAAAATGGTGGGCACTTGCGGACAGGTCTGGGTGAGTGCAGGGAACGTCCGGGAGTGCGTGAGCAGAGGCGAACAAGGCCAGAGGCTCAGTGGGCATGGGCCAGGGATGCAGGTGGTGGTGGGAGCCCAATGGACTCCTGGACCTAGTCAGGCGTCCATGCCATCCCTACTTGGTTATGATGTCTACTGTCATCTCTGCAGTTGGACAGTAGTTCATCTCAAGAATACTTTGTTCTGCTAAGTCGCACACTAAGTGGTAATTTACTCCAATATGCTTGGTGAGTGCTTGAATTTTCTCAGTTTGAGAAAGTTTACTACAGCTCTGGCTGTCCTGTAACATGCAGACGAGGTTGCAATATTCCCAAAAGGAAAATTCAGAACAAATAAAAGGAAGTACTTCTTCATACAGTGTGGAATTTGCTACCAGAAAATGTGGTGATGGCTGCCAATTTGGATAGCTTTAAAAAAGGAAAATAGGCAAATTCTTGGAGAATACGGCTATCATGATGGCTGTAACTTATATCCAGTGCCAGAGATGTTATGTCTCTGAATGCCAGTTGCTAGGGAACATGAGTGAGAGGGTACTATTGCACACATGTCCTGCTTGTGGGCTTTCCATAGGCATCTGGTTGGCCACTGTGGGAACAGAAAGCTGGCCTAGGCAGGCCTTTCTTCTAATCCAGCATGGCTCTTCTTGGGTTCATATGTTCATACTCATGTAAGGTGTGAATGAAGGAAGTTTCTCTAATCAACTGTGTGCTTTGCCCAAAGAAATACAAGTAATACCCATGGCTAATGCCATTGTTGCATTAAGGTGGAGCTCCTCTCAGAAAACCCCCAACTATGGCTATGACTTTTAAACAGCATTTTTTTTAGCTTTGCAGAGGTTATTTTTTTCAAAAGCAGAAATAGGAGATAATATCGTACCTCTATCTTTTTATATAAAATTCCAAGAAAATATCTAGTTTGAAGCAGCAATGAATACTGAACCTATCAATTTGTTACCTGAACCTTCTTTTTTCTTCTCCTCCAGGAGATGTTCTTCTTAGAAGATGTCAAAAATAATGTATTTTACTTTAAAATATGTCAGTCAAGATAGAAAATGGAAGAGAGGCATGGAGAAAAAAAATCAATGAATGTTCTAGCAAACCTCAGTTTTGCATTTAAATTATAGATGCAAAAAGTGCAAAAACAAAAACATTCAATTTAACTGTGGCATGCGAATATGGCTTTTAAGTGTAAGAAATAACTTTTAGAGCTGTCAAACCATGAACTGTGTGAACAACAATTTGGAAAAAAACAACCCTATTGAATGAATGAATAGCAAAATCCTGCTGAAGACAGGCACTGTCTTATATTTTAATATCTGTACAGTGTTTAGAAATTGTAGGTGCTTAATACGTATTTATTCATCACTATAATGATAATAATAATGATCATCATCATCAACTAATATTGAACCTAATATATAGGGAGCATTTGTTTCCATAAACTTAAACCGACAGCAATCTGCTACATTCAGACATGGTAAGTATTAAAAATTTAGCCTGACTCAAGAAATCTGTTAACATCATTTTTATTGCCTGCATATAATGGAGCTGGCTGTTGAGTGTATATTTCTCTCCCCATCTGTCTCCCCTCCACCCCAGAACTGTTCAGTTATTCTTTGCCCTTGTGAATATTTCTTATCCATTCTATAAGTAAAGCTTGCACCCTTATCTGGTCTCCCATGCTGGGCAGCATCTACTGAGCATGGAGGTGCTTTAATGCAGGGGTGGGGAACCTCTTTCAGCTTGAAGACCAAATACCATTTCGGAGAAGCTCTCGGGGCCCACATTCCAGTGGTGGGAGGGGCTGAAGGCAGAGGGAGTAGGGCCCACCCCCCCGCACCCCCAGATTACCAGCATATTGTAGTTTAAAGCCAGTAAGTGAGCCTTAGATGAGGCATTTCAATCTTTTAGAATGGGGAAAAAACTGCACAAAAGCCAGGAAACCACTACATGATTGGTGGTCAGGGGAAACGGGGTGTGGCCATTTGGGAAATCCCAGGAGGCTGGACTGGGACTGCAGGAGGGCCAAATTTTGCCTCTGAGCCTCAGGTTCCTCCCCTTGCCTAGGGGTTCACCACACCAAGTGTTTTATTTCGCAGTTTACCAGGGCATCTGTTTCTGCATTCTAAGCGAGATAAAGGTCAGCTTTATCAGAACACAGGCAAGGTTTCCACAGCCTCGGGGCAGAGAGAGAGAGCCGTGAATCAGTGGGTCTCCTGAGGGATTCAAGGCTTGCTCTCTCTGTCTGTCTCTCTCTGTAAAGCAGCATGGGTGGTGGTGGCTTCATTTCTGTCAGCTGTTTACAAGGGGGGGGGTGCCGTCTTCTTCCTCCCCCAGCCAGCTCTGTGCTCACTTTGAGCCTTCCATAGCCCAGCCAGGGAAACTCCTCCCAGCCCAGGTCAATAGGCAGACACAATGGGGCAGGGGGCAGGGAGGGGAGAGCAATTGTGATTTTCCTGCTCTGCCCAATGGCTTCTTCTTCCCAGGCTGTGCTTATAGCGGAACCGCACATTTACACACAGCCATTAAAACGGATTTACATTTAAATAGTGGATTATCTCTGGGGGGTGGGTGGGGGTCTGTGGGATAAAAATCAAAAACAGCTAGATGTGCTCTGGAGTTTGACGGCATCATGTAAATGACCCACAAACTTCCATGAGTGAGCGATCACGAGCGCACGATAAATCCTCGTGTAAAGACAGCCTAAGGGCGCAATGCTATGCATGTTTAGACAGAAAAAATCCTACAACTCCCAGCACCCTCCACCCAGCGTGGCTTGCTGGGGAATGCTGGGAGTTGTAGGACTTCTTTCTGTCTAAACATGCATAGGATTGCGCCTTTAATGTTACCAGTTTGTGTTATTGTGATGCTTCTTTGAGTGTCTAAATTGCTAGTCATCGGCAGCAAGTGTATAAAACATGTTCTTTTGCTACTTTCTGCCCTCTGTCAATACATGCAGCAGCAACGTCATCCTTTTGGCTATCTGTCACTTGCTGTTTCTGTGTCCGTGTAATATCATTTCAAGCACACAGCATGATATTCTTGAAGCTCTGCCTGAGGTTTGGTTTACATGTAACTGAGCTGACAGACACAATGAGCCAAAATTATGGGTACCACAATCTGGCAAGTCTGGGCATTTTGCCAGGCACCTGTGGCTAGCCAAGAACCCGTCATACACGAGCTGCCATTTTGCCTTGTGCAGACCACAGGGCCCTGGGAAACGTCAGGAGGCTTTGGTAGTCCCCTCACACTGCCTCTGATCTACTTGGAGGCCTTGGACAAAGTGAAGGACCTTCCTTCTCCCGCATGTGCCAGATAGAGGGTGTGGCTGATGATTCACATTGTGCCAGATGATCCACACATCTCTGAGGTCTCTGTGCATTGCACAGAGACGTGTGGGGCACCGATCGTAAAGTGGGAGATGGATCTTGTGCTACCCCCAGGTACTCAGGAAAACGCTGAGTTCATAGAGGAAGGGTGAGCATTCATCTCTCACTGCCTTCTCAGTTCCAGGACTCACTGAAAGTCAGAAACAAGCTCATTCTTCCAATCTTCCCAGTGCCTGCATTGCCATGTATCCCCTATTACAGAGGACAGTCCTCTATTTGAAGGGCTGCCAGAGGACTGTCCTCTATTTTGAAGGCATCCTCTATTTGATGGGCTACCTGGTCCAAGTCCAGTTTAAAGATAAAGAACCATCCGAAGGAAGAGCTGGGCCTTGAAGTTGCTCATCAGCACTTAGCACCTGGACAGGAGAGTGAGCCAGGCACACAGGTCACCTGGTCACAGTCTTCCACATTATGCTGAGATGCACTGCATTTCTATTTAAATTATAATCATCATTTCTATATTTACTTCTATACATATGAAGTAGCATATGCAAATGTCCTCTTGGTGATTCATCCTCGGGGGTGTTTCCACCAGCGATTTACTCTGACCGGCTGCGTGTTGAGGTCACTAGGGATACATGACGTCATGGCCATCCAGCAGCCACCCCAGAGTTTATCAGGGAAAAAACGGATTTCCTGAGATTGCTTAAAGTCTGATTCTTTTCCTTAAGTTGGGTTCTCCATGCTATAACTGTTGTGTGCCCCAACCCCTGCATTTAGCTCAGGTATGCTAGCCCTGCCCAGGGGTGTGCCTTTCACCATGACCCCAGTCAAGGGGTGTTTCCTCCCATTGTGCTGAATGATGCTTGCCCTGTCAATGCCCCCAGAAATAACAGAGAAGCCCCTCAACTGACATGGCACATTTTAAAGCCCAGTTCCTTAAGTGCAATTAAATGCAAGCTCAAGGCTCTATTTCATTGCCTTAGGAAGTAAGTACTTCACAACTTTGTTATAGATATCCTGCGGGTTACAATGGGGGCTGGTTTCTGTCTTGGTGTTTACTGCTGTCTTTCCTACAACAAACCCATTACTGTCTCCTCAGAAGTGACTCCCATTGTGGTCAATGAGGTCCTGCGGGTTAAAATGGTTAAAATGAGGGCTGGTTTCTGTCTTTGTGTTCTCCCCCCGCCTCTTTTCCAGCACAAGCATGTGTGTGTCTACTCAGAAGTAACTCCCATTGTGCTCAGTGAGGCTTGCTCCTGAAATGCAGGTGCATCTGGACTTTCAGGGGAAAGGAGAAAGGGGGGAGGGGGGAAGCCTCTCTTATTGGTTGAGCAGCCCCTGCCAGTCAGATGATGTTCACTCCAACCCCTGCCCCCACCCCCACCAGGAAGTATGTTCTGTGAAGCCATTTTTACTTGTCCAGAGAATCTCCTCGTGGAACCCTACTGACAGCAAAGCCAAGCCGATTCTGGTAGTCCTCCATTAGCTTCTCCTTCCGTTGTCATGGAAACATGGCCCTAGCCTGCAATGAAGTGACAATTTAAAATATTTTTGAAACACCTGAATTTGGGGTCAAATCAAGGCCATGACAGCCCCCCAGGCTACTGGGCCTCCTAGTCTGTCCGGAGCTCTGAACTCACACACATGCCATTTGTGCCCGCACATACACACAGTCAAAGAAAACTAAGTTATGATGTGGAAACATGTGTGCTCCCTATCTTACATGCTTTCCTTGAAGCAAAAGATTTTAAAGTCCCCTTCACGCATCAATCAGGTGAAGGACCTCCTCTAGTACAGCAGACTGTCGGGCTGCAATGCTGGCCCCATCCTTGATGTCACTGAGCTTCCCTGGCCCCCTGATGTCCACATGTTGAACATGGATGTCTGCATAAAGGATGCCTACATCTCTACACATAAACCCAAGGCTAAAATGATCATGGGGCTGGAGCATCTCCCCTATAAGGGAAGATTACAACAAGGGGTGTACGAAATCCCGCTTACCTGGCTCCACCGGGCACTGCAGGTGGGGGGAGGCGCTCCATCCCTCCCCCCGGAATCCTCGCTGGGGGGAGATGCTCCATGCCTCCCCCCCGGAATCCTGGCCGGCTGGCTCTGCTCCGCGGCCAAGCCACGGAGCCGCCGGCCGGCTCTGGCCGCCCGCAGCCGGACATCCAGCCTCTGGGCATGCAGGGACGCAAATGGCGGCTGTCGTAGCCGCCGTCATTTGCGTCCCTGCAGTGAGCCATGATAGGCTACATAAATATTTATAAATATTTATGTAGCCTATCACAGCAGGAGGGAAAAAAACCCAGCATACGCAAATGGTGGCTGCAGGACAGCCGCCATTCTCACAGCAGCACGGACGGGAGCAGGTAAGTGCTCCATTTTGCGTGCCTTTCGTGGGGTGGGGGCGGCGGGCACTTCGTCTCGTGCACCTTTCATGGGTTGGGGGGTGGGGGCTTCGTTCCGTGACGGGTTTCGGGGGGGGCAAATGCACTGCCATTCGGCCTCACCGAGATCCGTCGCAGAATTCTCTGACATCCCTAATTGCAACATCTGGGATTGTTCAGCTTGGTAACAGGAGGGTAAGCCCTGCTGACCCTGATAGAGGTGTACAAAATTATGCAGGGTGTGGAGAATGTGGATAGGGAGACGTTTTTCTCCTTCTCTCAAAATATGACAACCCGGGGTCCTCTCATGAAGCTGAGTGGTGGGAGATTCAGGACAGAGAAAAGGAAGGACGACTTCACACAGCACATAGTTAAACTATGGAATTCGTTACTGCAAGGTGTAGTGATGGCCACCAACATGGATGGCTTTAAAAGGGGGTTAGACAAATTCCCAGAGGAGAAGGCTATCAATGGCTACTAGGCTTGGTGGCTATGTGCTACCTCCAGTACCAGAGGTGGTACGCCTATGTACACCAGTTACTGGGGAACATGGGCAGGAGGGTGCTATTGCAGTGATATCCTGCTTGTGGGTTTCCCATGGGCAGCTGGTTGGCCACTGTGTGAGCAGAATGCTGGACTAGATGGACCCTTGGTCTGATCCAGCAGGGCTCTTCTTATGTTCTTAAGACAAGAGTTTTTATGTTTAAAGGATCTGGAATGCTATCCAGCTCATCTCAGGCCACTAAGCTCTGCATGGAAAGTGTGGATGCGCTCTCTCCTACACTTTTTGTGCACTTGAGCAGTAAATGTGGAGAAGGGAGAACATGTAAAAGGACATGGCAGAAACAAAACAGTGTCTGTCAGTTTAGACAGAAAGAAGTCCTACAACTCCCAGCATTCCCCAGCAAGCCATGCTGGGTGGAGGGTGCTGGGAGTTGTAGGATTTTTTCTGTCTAAACATGCATAGCATTGCGCCCTTAGGCTGTCTTTACACGAGGATTTATCGTGCGCTCGTGATCGCTCACTCATGGAAGTTTGTGGGTCATTTACATGATGCCGTCAAACTCCAGAGCACATCTAGCTGTTTTTGATTTTTATCCCACAGACCCCCACCCACCCCCCAGAGATAATCCACTATTTAAATGTAAATCCATTTTAATGGCTGTGTGTAAATGTTAGGGATATACGAAAGGCACTTACCTTTCACGGATTATGCTGATGGGGGGGGGGGGAGGCGCTCCGTCCCTCCCCCTGGAATCCTGGCCAGCCGGCTGTGCTCTGCAGGGTTTCTGCGGAGCCGCTGGCTGGCTCCGCCAGCAGCCAGACATCCGGCCGCTGGCTAGCAGGGACACAAATGGCGGCGGCCGTAGCTGCCGCCGTTTGCGTCCCTGCAGTCAGCTGTGATAGGCTACGTAAATGTTTACATAGCCTATCATGGCTGACTTAAAACAACAACAACAACAACAACGCGTGTACGCAAATGGCGGCGGCCACGGCCACCGCTATTTGCGTTCCTTATTTTGGCACATCTTAGTCTACATCAAGATTTACATAGACTAAGAACGTAAATAGCGTAGCGGACGTTAGCGTAGCCTATCACGTTTTTTTTTTTTAACTTAGCCGTGATAGGCTATGTAAATCTTTACGTAGCCTATCACATTTTTTTGTTTCTTGTTTTTAACTGTAAATGGCGGCCGCCGGAGCCGCCGCCAGCGGGAAGATCCGCCCCAGGTAAGTCTCATCCCGGGGGGGCGGAGGGGCAGACCATTCCGCGACCAATTTCGGGTGGCCGAACGCTCTGGCATTCGGCCTCCCCGAGATCCGTGGCGGAATTCTCTGACATCCCTAGTAAATGTGCGGTTCCGCTATAAGCACAGTCTGGGAAGAAGAAGCCATTGGGCAGAGCAGGAAAATCACAATTGCTCTCCCCACCGCCCACTGCCCCAGTGTGTCTGCCTATTGACCTGGGCTGGGGGGAGTTGGATGGACTGATCTGAACTCCTTGCAGGCCAGGGGACTTGTAAGAGTCTTCTCCAGCACCACAGTTCGAAAGCATCAATTCTTCGGTGCTCAGCCTTCCTTATAGTCCAGCTCTCACAGCCATACGTTGCTACTGGGAAAGCCATAGCTTTGATTATACAAACCTTTGTCAGCAAGGTGATGTCTCTGCTTCTTACTATGCTGTCTAGGTTTGCCATAGCTTTCCTCCCAAGGAGCAAGCGTCTTTTAATTTCATGGCTACAGTCACCGTCTGCGGTGATCTTGCAGCCCAAGAAAATAAAATCTGTCACTGCTTCCATTTCTTCCCCTTCTATATGCCAGGAAGTGATGGGGCCAGATGCCATGATCCTAGTTTTTGTAATGTTGAGTTTCAAACCAGCTTTTGCACTCTCCACTTTCACCCTCAACAAGAGGCTCTTGAGATCCTCTTCACTTTCTGCCATTAGGGTGGTATCGTCTGCATATCTGAGGTTGTTGATAATTCTCCCAGCAATTTTAATTCCGACCTGTGATTCATCCAACCCGGCGTTTCTCATGATGTACTCTGCATATAAATTAAATAAGCAGGGCAACAATATGCAGCCTTGTCATACTCCTTTCCCAATTTTGAACCAATCGGTTGTTCCATGTCTGGTTCTTACTGTTGCTTCTTGACCCTCGTACAGATTTCTCAGGAGACAGGTAAGGTGGTCTGGTACTCTCATCTCTTTAAGAATTTGCCACAGTTTGTTGTGATCCACACAATCAAAGGCTTTAGCGTAGTCAATGAAGCAGAAATAGACGTTTTTCTGGAATTCTCTTGCTTTCTCCATGATCCAGCAAATGTTGGCGATTTGATCTCTAGTTCCTCTGTCTCTTCGAAACCCAGTTTGTACTTCCGGTAGTTCTCGGTTCACATACTGCTGAAGCCTAGCTTGTAGGATCTTGAGCATAACTTTGCTGGCATGTGAAATGAGTGCAATTGTACGGTACTTTGAACACTCTTTGGCATTGTCCTTCTTTGGAATTGGAATGTAAACTGACCTTTTCCAGTCTTGTGGCCACTGTTGAGTGTTCAGGTACAAAAATACAGCAGTACAAAACTAGCACAGCTAAAGAGGGAGAGAGACTACAAGATAAAATACATCCATTAATAAGTCAGGGAGATTAAAGTGAACAGCTCAGGAAGCGAATGGCCTGCCCCCCAAAAGAAAGGTCTTTGAACAGCATCAGAAATGCCATCAGGGAGATGGAGAACTTGGGAGAGAGTTCCAGCATCTGTGCAGCTATAGAGAAAACCCTGTCCTGCATTCCAGCCAAATGCTATTCAGATGTTGGTGGGACACGGAGAAGAGCCTCTAGCAAACCTCAATCGGCAAGCAGGTTCATGTGGGAGGGGGTCCTTTAAGAGTTCTGGTTCCATATAGGGCTGTAACGGTAATAACCAGCATTTTAATTTGAGCCTGGAAACAGAATGGTGGCCAATGAGATCATTCTAATGAAGGAGTAATTAGGAACGAGTGAGGATTTTGTTTCAGTTCGGTTTAATAAGAATTTACCAAAATCTGCTGATTTCTCATTCATTCATTCATTCATTCATTCATTCATTCATATTCAGGACAAAAAGAACTTGCTATTTTGAAAATTCAAATGGGGAAGAAACTGAATATGACAGATGCATCTATCCAGGCCTAGGAGTTTTTGGTGCTTGGCTCTTAACAGCCTGGTGCTGAATCCCTGTGTTTAACCATATTTGTGGTGCTGAATTAGGGTCCCTACCTCTTTCTTCATGGCAGGCTCCTCGTCTTTAACAGCTGTATGGCAGGTAGGTAGATCAAGGTCCTCTCCATGCTGGGAACAGCTGGACCTATAGAATTTGGCCAGTAAAGACAGGTGAGAATTTTGTTTCAGTTTGGTTTTGATAAGAATTTACCGAAATTCTTCATATCTGGGAGAGAAACAACTCGAAACTTTAAGAGTCCAAATGCAGGAGAAAGTGAAACTGACAGATTTGGCCATCCCGAGGAGTAATGTCCCCAGTCCCAGTAAACAGCCTGACAAGCATTCTGAATGAGTTTCTGGACTCTTTTCAAAGGCAGTACCACATCGCAGTAATCATGTAGAGATGTAACTAAAGCTTGTATCTCCATGGCTGGTCTGCACACTCCAGGGATAGGTGCAGCTTGGGCACTAAGCTAAGTTGGGCAAAGTCATTCCTGGCCATGAGCATCTTGAAGACATCCAGATGATCCAAGGCTGGATCCCGGAGTACCCCACAACTATGAAACTGATAGGTTGAACTTGATCATTCACTCGTGGAGGCTGCTTCACACATGCACATTCATTACTTGCATGTGTGAATAGACCATCACAGATCTAACACCATAGACAGAACTTTCAGGTCACTTCAAAATATTATTCACAGGGACTGTCAACTAATTAAAGAAATCTTAGTGGATACTTTTAAATAAATAAATAAATAAATAATGCATATGAATTAATAATAATCCTAAAACATAAGAAGGGCCATGCTGCATCAGACCAAGGGTCTATCTAGTCCAGCATTCTGTTCACACACTGGCCAAACAGAAGCCCAAATGGGAAACCCAGAAATAGGACATGAATGCAACAGCACCTTCCCCTCCTGATCCCCAGCAACTGGCATTGAGAAGCATATTGCCTCTGATGCCGGAGGTAATATATAGCCATCGGGACTAGTAGGCATGGAGAACATTATCCTACATGAATTGGTCTAATCCCTTTTTAAACTGTCCCAGTTGGTGGGCATCGACATATCAGTAAATCTTGTGGAAGAGAATTCCATAGTTCAACCATGTGCTGGGTGACGTACTTCCTTTTTTCTGTCCTGAATCTCCTATCATTTAGCTTCTTTTGATGACCCCGGGTTCTAGGACGATGAGAGAGGGAGAAAAATGTCTCTCAATCCACTTTCTTCACATAATGCATAGAGACATGAAGGCCTGGAAAAAACACCAGAAACATTAGGGAAAAAACACACACTTTTTCCCCATTTTTTCCAAGGACCATTTTTGGGTCCTGTCCCTCCCCCTGCAAATTGAACAGTTTTGGATTATGACTATTTTCTTTTAGAATTTAAGACAAGGTGTTTATATATTGTTACCAAGCCTTTACTCCCCCCCCCAAAAAAAAATGATTTCTAAAAACTATGTAATAAGAAGATTTTTCTAGAATACAGATGTAAAATCTATGGAAATAATGAAGCTATGGGAGGAAATGTTCTTTAATCCTCTCTGTAAGATTCTCAGCATAATTATTTTTTCCATTTTTATTAAAATTATTGATCCAATGTATCTTTTACTAATAGACATTTTAGGATGCTCCAAGTCATGCTCAGTTTCCCAATATGTGAACAGAGACACCATATCATAATATGTGTTTCTGTGTGGGGGGAGTACATTCCGGACAGTTTGGGTTTTGTTCTACAGAGTCCTGTTTTCTGGACTTATCTTCCTCTGCCTCCAGTTCTTCCTGCTTCTTCTGGCTTCATATGATTCTGATGTTTCAGGGACTACTTACTGAAGCTCCCTCTGGTCAGACATAAACTAGGAATCTAAAATATGTTACGTATTCCTGGTTTGCTCATAAAATTAATTATTTTTGATATATTAAATTTTAAAAGTATAGTTTATTCAAACAGTAATTACAAATTTCCTGAGTTCACTTTTTAAAGTTTCCAAATATAATGATAATTTGATGAGCCAACCATGTTATACATAATATAACTTTAGGAACGTAAGTGCTGCTTTATGTTCCCAAAACAGCATTCTTCAACCTGGTGCCCTACAGATGTTTTGGATTACAATGGCCAGCGTTCTTGACGATTGACCATCCTGCCTGAGGTTGATAAGAGCTGAAGTCCAAAATATCTGGAGGGCGCCAGGTTGGTGCCCTAATGCAACAAAGTGAGTTTAGATCTGTAAAGAGTGCTTAAAAAAATAAGCATTGCTTATTTTTCCATTTTTCCCCAAATTTCCATTTTTTCCACATACAAAAAAACAGGGAAAATTGTTTTTTTCCCCCATGGCTTCAAAATTTCCAGAAATTTTACATTTCTAATCATGCATTCTTTTATACACCTCAATCATGGCCCCTTCACTTTTTTTTTCTAAGCTAAAGATCCTCAAACGTTGTAATCTTTCCTCATAGGGGAATTGCTCCAGCTCCTTGATCATTTTAATTGCCCTTTTCTGTATCCTTTTCCAGCTCTACAGAATCCTTTTTGTGTTGACTAGAACTGTGCACAGAATTCCAAGTGTGGTTGCACCACAGATTTGTATAAAGGCATTATGATATTGGCAGGTTTTTTAAAAATTCCTTTCCCAATGAACCTGAGCCGAACATGGAATTCACCTTTTTCACAGCCACTACACCTTGGATCAACATTTTATAAAGCTATTTACTACAACTCCAAGATCCTTATCCTGGTGAGCCACCAGCAGCTCAGCCTCCATCAGCCTATATGGGAAGCTGGGATTCTTTGCCCCAAAGCGCATCATTTTATACTTATATTGAATTGCATTTGCTAGTTTGATACCCATTCGCTTAGACTGGAAAGCTCCTTTTTGTTTTCACCACCCTACATAACCTATTATTCTCATCAGCAAACATGGTCACCTCAATGCTCACCTCTATCTCCAGATTATTTATGAAGAAATAAAAAAGCACTCGTCCCAACATAGATCCTTGCACGATCTGTCTGTTTACATCCCTCCAGTGCAAGAACTGACCATTTATTCCCACTCTCTGCTTTCCATTTTTTAACTAGTTGCCGATCCATAAGAGGACTTCTCCTTTTTTGCGGGTGCATAGGGGGAAGAAATGACGAGACAACACAAATAGAGTTGGGATAAAACTGGGCCACATTTATTGTCATATAACAATCTGCGAAGGAAGCACCGGCGGGCACATAGAAAACAAATAATCTTGACAGGTATAGAGTGAGGCTTTCGTCGTCTGAGGCATGGGGTCTACTGTAGCCACCCTGCAGATCGATCCACCCAATTCTGGGCTGGGAGACCTTCCCCTGTCACCACCCCTCAAGCCACGGAACCCGAGTGGGTGAGGAGGGTCAGCCTTAGAGGTAAGCCTTATCTCCGAACTCGTGGCCACAAAACCCAGAGCCGAGAGCATCCGGCCTTACCAGTCACCTGAAACGGTGCCCTCAAATGCTCATCTGTCCTCTCCCCCAGTGGAGTGCCCACCCGGAACCACCAGTACAGTTATGTGACCGGATAAAAATAGCAATCGGATTATACCAATTAGCCTACATTACTCCCTATCCCACCAGCAGTATGAAGTAGGCAAAAACCCCATAGCCTGGCCAATCTGGCTAAGAGCAAAAATTCCTACTCGGCCCCCAATAGGGCAACCAGTACAACCCACACTGCATGTTGGGTGGGAGGGAGGGAGCCAGAAAAGCAAGAATGAATGAGGAAAGAGGGTGGGGAGGCCTAAATATTGGCCGGCTCAGCCCCCACCCCACCTGGACGTCGGGAGTGAGGGCAAATGGCCTTCAATCTTGTCCCGCCCTTCCCCCCCACCCGCAACTCCCCCCCCCCACAGCCAGGCAAGCCGAACGCGGGGTGAGGGGACTTCTCACGACTACTGAGTTTGCTCAAGAGTCTTTGGTGAGGGACACACCATTTTAATGTGATGTTCAAATCTTTTTATTCTTTTACTGTTTTATCTTTTGAGTTCACCGCTCCAAAATCTGTTCTAGATATGGAGCAGTATATAAACATTATAAATCAATAAATCAATAAATCAATCTATTTTGGAGGTTCAAATATCCACTAGTTCTCCCCTATCCACATGCTTGTTGACACCCTCATTTAAAAAAAATAAAAAAAATGTGCTGCCTGATTCATTTGGGAGGCACCTTCTATATTGATCAATCATGCACTCTTATACATGTCTACCCAGAAGTAAGTCCCTTTGAGTTCAGTGAGGCGAACTGCCAGATAAGTCAGTATTGGATTCCAGCCTGAAAGATTTTAAAGTGATTAAGCAGCTTGATTAATTGACTTTTTCAGTCCTATGTGAACCGGCCCTGGATTACTTGTATCTGGATGTGGGAACAGGCTCCATTGAAAAGCACTGCATTTGACGCAGTGCTGGAGGTGATGTGAATGCTGTGTCTGAGGTGCTTGGTCTGTGATGACTACCCACCACTTGAGCATGAGGTACATATACATGTTTTAAATTTAAATTAAATTTCCCTCGCCAAATTGAGTTTGGATGGCCTCTGTATGTACATGCTGCCCCTCCAGATGTTTTGGACTACAACTCCCAGCATTCCTGACCATTGGCCATGCTAGCTGGGGCTGATGGGAGTTGAACTCCAAAACATCTGGAGGGCACTACATTGGGGAAGGCTGGTGTAGAATATACCCAATCAAGATTCTCCTGTATGGCCTCTGAGAGTTCTGTACATTTAGCAGTTCCTTGATAAAAGACATTACCAGAATGAAGCAAATAGAACCATAGGGTTTAACCATCAAGTGGGACACTGCAGGAACTCTATTAATTGAGGCAATCAGCAGGGTGAAGATCCTAGTCCTGCTGATTTCTCATATTGGTCTTAATGACACAACAGACAGCCCAGAGCACTTTACCTGCTGAACAATGTATTTTAAGTCTGTGTTCCCTGGGGTGCATAATCTAATCTCCTAGCGAAAACACTTAACGGAGGGGAAACCAGCTGGTGTTTAAGAGCTATAATTCTAAAATGTAGCACCCATGCAAAGTTGCAGGACTACTTTTAAAACGGCAAAGGCCCATAAATGAAGCAAATGGGTGTATGGGTAGAGTGAGGGTGAACAAACGGGCAGGTTGTTTATAATTAAAACTATTTCTAATTTAGCAACACTTTCAAGCTCATAGTTTCTCTTGCAAATGACTGCAGTCAGCACTGATGGCCGCAATTTAAAAGTGTATTCATTTACTTGCATTTTTGCATGAGAGAGATACCGATTACATTACCAGTCAGTAAAGAAATACCAGTCCGCCAGCATGGGTTGAGGACTTTTGGCCCCTGCTGCAGTGATCAGATGAGACAACCACATGACAAATGCGTAAGGTTGGGAGAAACTATGGAAGAGGTCATTTCGCGACAGGTCATTATGTGTATTTCCATCCCGCTGGTTTTAGTGGAACCAAGGTGGCTGCAGTGGTAATGGTGGCAGCAGACATGCCTGATGCCTACCGTCTACTGCGACGGCCACATCAGCAATGTGGCAACAGACACTGAAGCAGCAGCAGCCACAGCTATGTCCAAGACAGCCAATGGGGCAACACAGGTGCCTGCAGTTGCTATCTCTCCTACCTGTTCTGCCCATGAGTGGCATCTATGGCTGTGATATGGATGACAGAACTCCTGCTGGTCTCCACCCCCTGCAAGAGCCTATTCTGATCCCAATAAGTGTGTCATATCTTTTTCAACCCCAGCCTTCCCCAAAAGAGCTATCAGCTCTGTCTTAGACTTAGCCCCGTTCCCAGTCTCATCACTCTTTCTCCCACCCTCCATGCATGCCACATTTTTTAATTGTAGGAGCATTTCTAAACCAGGCAAAATTCCCACAACTTTCCTGGGGCTTCTGCTTCCGGATTTCTTGCGGGATTAGGTTGGGTCCTTTCCGCATTATCCATTTTTTTCCGTTTTTGGCAAAGTCTATATGTTTCATTATAAAGCCACTAGATGGTGCTGTTGTATTATTTGCGATAATCCGCCATGACATCAGTACACATAGAGTTAAAGCGGTAAATTGCGGAAGGAGCAAAAATGCTGGACTTCCATCATCACGGAAAACAGCGCAATAAAGCTTGCAAAGAGCAAGAGGTGCCCTGGAGGATGACAACATCGTGTATAGGACCAGCAAACGTCCATGAGTAAGCAATCACAAGCACATGATAAATGCCTCATGTAGAAATGGCCTAGGAGTGCAGCTATCTGTAAAAAACTGAACTACATGGGTTTCCTCAAGGTGAATTATTGTTGGATTGTTGTTTGTTTTTGGTCTTCTGTTTAGATATGTATTATTTAGCCAACCTAGTCTCTCTATCTAGCTCCCACTAGGGATGGGGGAGAAATTCATTCAGTTCTCAGTTTACCTTATTTCACAGCGTTGAATCAATATGCAGATTGAAACTCAGTTAGCCCTTGAAATTCGCACTTCTCTGAATTTTGCAATGGAGTTGTCCAATCAAAAAGTGCACACAAAAATGCATATATGAGTGAAAATAATGAATTGGTAACTTGGTGAAGATATACGCATACTCTTACAAAGCCTTGCAGATGGTTAATCCAACAAAAAGAGTTTTTTTCTCTGACCATTCAAATGCATACTAGAAAAAACAATACAAAACCCCTAACTTAAACCTTGCACAATCCACACATTTGTGATAGGTTAAAAGCTGTTTTTATCATATGGGGAATTCTTCTCCAGCACTGCTAGCACCTATGGGGAAAATGCTCCTTCTGCTGTACAATCCCACCTATGTTTTAAAAATAAAAAAATAAAAATTCCAGCAGATGTTTATATTCAGTCATCCAAAAACCTGCCAGTTTAAAAGACCAGAATCTAAGGCTATCTCACATTGGTCCAAACTTCACAAAGCCAGGAAACTGGAAGCTAAGGCTGATGCCTTTCTGACGTGCCCCGTGATCAGTCATGATGTTGTGCAATGTCACAAATTGTGCTTGCTTACAACTTACCGTCCATGCACTCACACTTTCCCTGGGTCTTTCAGTCCCAAGTCCAGATTGAGAGGATGGAATGCCTGGGACCAGCAAAGACGCACCACACTCCTCTGTGCTCTGTTTGCCAAATGTGGAGAGGCAGCTGGACAGTAGAGTGGTTTCCTGGCTTGAAGCTTTGAAACCGAAAAACCAGATACTGTCTAGGGGACATAGGATTGCTCCCTTATTGCATTTACCATTTGTATAACCAACTTGTATTTCTCTTCAAAGCTTTGCAGGGTTTTTTTTTTTCCTGGTGAGGTTATTTTATTTTCTAATTCCTTCTTTGCTTCTTCCAGTTTACAATTTCATCTTGTTTCAAATTGTTCAACTTGATCAGCAAATGGTCATTGTCTTCTCTTATTAAAGTTTTTTTTCTTCACCAACTTTCTTTCTGTTCCTTGTATTCATTCTCTGACATAGCTGTTGTGTATCTTAATCTACCCATCAATA
This sequence comes from Heloderma suspectum, assembly GCF_057233095.1. Lineage (NCBI taxonomy): Eukaryota > Metazoa > Chordata > Lepidosauria > Squamata > Helodermatidae > Heloderma > Heloderma suspectum. Next base: position 136,735,595 of record NC_139462.1, read on the forward strand.
CTTCCTCACCTAAGAGTCATCATCCTATTACTCCTTATTTTCAAAAACTACTTCCACAGTTCATCTAAAATATACCACCTAATCCTTGGCCATTGATCGTATTCATAACTTCTCCATTTCATATAAACTCTTTTTATCTCCTGTCTTTCCTTCTTTTGTCTGTTATCTCTTTACACACCCTTCCTTCCTTCCTTTTACATATGATTAATGTCCAAACCAACGGTAAAGAGTCAATAAATCCATAGACTCATACATTACAGAGCAGAATTGTATTTTCCCTGTGAATTTGATTGTCCTCTTCCCCCACTCGTATTTAATCTAAACTTACTGTATTTCACACTAGTTTAATATAGAGGTGCCAGACTTCTTATTGTTGAAATCTCACTCATATACTCTTGAGTGTGAACTCACAGCCTCTGACGTTTCTGAGGGAAACCCCAGTGCTGTTTTGCTAACTAGTTAGGGCTCCCAATTCTACACCCACATTACTGTGTGTTCCTCCAGAACTGACCCATTTGGGGAATGTTGGTAAAACTCAGGAAGAGTCACATGTCTCTGATCATCTCCTCCCCATTGGCAGCATTCAGTGGCTGATTATGCGCTAACATTTGGTCCTGCCAAATTTGGACCAAAACATTTGGCCCAAACATTTGGACCAAAAAGAAGGTACCTGGAAGGGCACCATTTAGCCTGCCCTCCTACCCTCACAAAGATCTCTGGGAAAGGCTGAGATCTGGCTTTTGAAAGCGTGTCTAAACCGAAACGAAATGTTATATAATTCAGTCACACCTCAGCTATAAGCTTACTAGGTAGCCTTAAACAAGCCACTATCTCTCAGTTTCAGCATCCTATTGGCAATATAAGGGCAACAATACTGGCTCACCTTTCAGGGACGATTTAAAGATTACTGAGTTAAGATATGGGAATTGCTTTAAACACAAAAAAGCACTATATAAACATTAAGTACACTGAACTACCATCCTAAGGGCAGAGAAATTATACAAGTTTAGGTTTCTTAAGGCTCTAAGATGGTGCCGGCACCAAATGTAGTCAAAATAGTCAAAATGTAGTCAAATACACAAAAATGTTCACTGTATTCACTTCCAACGCTCCCCTACAGTAGAAACCAAAGTGCCTCCCTGGGGCCTCCATGTCTCCTAAATGAAGATTGGCTGGGCTGGCTAACTAATTGCTACTGACGAGACAGCAGCTTCCTGTTTTAAATTTAGCCTCTTATTTACCCTTTGGGTCTTGCCTGTTTACTGCCTGGGCCTTCCCTGGCCTGGATGCAGAGAAACACAGGATCGGGGTGCAGACAAGATCAGGCTACACTGGGGGTCTTCAGCTTTTGGGGCTGGTGGGCACAAGTGGAATTTTGAGGGGGTGTCACGGGTAGTCTCACAAAATGGCTCTCATGGGAGCTTGCCCATTCCTAAAACGGCTTCGATGGTGGGCGTGGCCAGTCACAAAACACTCATTTCCCAGAATGCGAGATAGCGAGACTAAAAGAAACTTAATTTGCCCAAGAACCTAAATACAAGGCTGAGGTGGGGTCTGAGCTCCAAAACAGAGAGCTTCGGCTATGGGCGGTATAGAAATGTAATAAATAAATAAATAAATAAATAAATAAAATAAACACAAAACCACTCTTTTCAAGCCAAAGAAAGATGGCACTGGAGGCTTTGCAGCCTGCCAGCTTGCCAGTTATTATTATTTTTTTAATTTGTCGGGTCTGATCTCCATGCTGGAGACCCCAGGGCTACATTGAAGGAGGCCTCAACTGGCATGAGAGAGATAAGAAGATGCTCTCATATGACCTTGAGACTCAAAACACAGACAGCCTTGAGACTAAATACAGAAAATATCTTTTTCCTCCATTCTCTAGAAATCAATGGAGGAGAAATATATTTTTAATATTTAATTTATGTTACTAGCAATAGAAATCCTGTCTGATGACCACTTTTAGAAGATCTTATCAGTAAGCTTTAAGAATGTTTGGCGCTTTGATAATTGAGGAATCGGCTTATGTTTCTAATTAGTGATCTCCATTAAATGTCAGGGTGGTCAGACATAAAAGCTTACAGTTTACTTCCCCAGCTAAAGTTTGTTGTGTCAGCACCAAGGCCAGGTGGTGCGTACTTATTGCCTGTTGAAACCGTATCATTTTTTGTGATTTTGCCTGTTGACTTCAAATTGTTTTGCTTCTTAGGCCACTGATGAAGGCTACCTGTCAAAATGCTTCTGGCCAAAACTGTTACAGTTTTTAAAAACTAAAACAAAAAGTTTTTTTTTTTTTTTTAGTATTTGATGTATTGTATTTGGTATTGTTATATTTTGTATTAAAGAATCCTGTACAGTTTTATATCTCTCTCTTCTCCTTACCTCAGGTTTTTGGTGATGGAGCATTTAGTTCATTCTTCTTTTTTGTCTGTGGCACCCCTGGGTGGAACTACAGACTGTCTACCAAAACCCATCTGTAGTAGGATTTGATGGCACCTTTAGGTTTTACAGGTGGACCCACCTCTCTTTTAACAGCCAAATTCCTTTACATGTTCACTGGCATAAACCATGCTAAGTTTAAAGATTATGCATATTCATTTCATTTATTATATTTCTATACCGCCCCATAGCCAAAGTTTTCTGGGTGGTTCACACAGTGGTGTAGTGGTGGCAGGTCGCGCCGGGGCTTTGCTCTGGCACTTTTTTTGAAGCCAGCCCCCAGCTGGGTCGCAGTCTGCTAGAGAAGGTGGAGGGAGCAGAGGGAGTGCGGGCAGCTGCCTCTTGGCTGCCTCTTGTCTACTACACAGAGCCGGCCAGACAAAGGGAGAGAGGGAGCCTGAGGGAGCTCTGTAGCCTCTCCCCTATTCTCCTCCTCAGCTATTGGCTTCTCCACCTGTCCCTGCTCCATGCCTGTGCGCCCGGCACTGCCCTCGTCTCCAGCAATACCAGCCACCCAGGGCTGCTGCTGCTGGCCATGGCAGTGGGGGGGGGGATGCTGCTGCTGCTGCCACCATTATTTACTTATGGGGCAGGGCAGGTGGCTGGTTTGTGCCAGTTTTTAGGATTTATCACACAATCCTATGCATGTTTACTCAGACGTCAGCCCCACTAAGTTCAATTGCCAATTGGGCTTTCTCCCAGGTAAGTGTGCGTAGGACTGCAGCCTTAGCTGCCTTCCCAAGATCTCTGTAAATTTAATTCGAAATAAAGACCCCTTGGATTGCACTGTTAATTCTTGAACGTTAATTTCTACAGTAAGCAGAATTGCCAAATGCAACCTGCTCTGTCAGCTACACGTTTTGGTACAAGGTTGGCATGTATCTGGGCAAACAAAACCTGGTGGAGGGAAGGGAAACAGAAAAAAATCAGTTGCGGGGAGAGGAGAAAGAAGGTAGGAGTGTGTGTGTGTGTGTGTGTATGTGGTTCAGTCCAGCTGGGTGTGTGGACGTTTCTGTTGCGGGATGGGAGAGATACAATGAAAGAGCTTAGGAAAGGCTAATGGGTAATGTTGGGGCGCTAAGGGAGTGTGAAAGGGGGCTGTTTAAATGAGAAGGGATCTGTCCACGAGGGCTGAGTTGAGAGGGAGCTTCATAGAGTATCATCTTTTGAAAACCTAAAAAGTTTGTGTTTGAGTGAGTGGGTAGGTGAAAAAGATTTTAACGCCCCTGCATTTTTTCTCAAATGCCCAAGTGAAATACCCCTGCCTTACTCTCAGGTGCACTGTTTTTGAATCCCAGTGGAAGGCTGTATATCTTACAAGGTTGTACAGTCTTAGAAGGGGGCATGGCTGTGACTGTCACGAAGGGACCCTGCACTTCTGAATTTGCCACTACACTACTGGGTTCACAAAAATAAAACAATTAAAATACATTATATAAAGTATAAAACCATTCACACAGACATAGAACAATAGCGCACACAACAACATATATCTAAAACAATTTAAAATGATCAGCCAGAGACAATCAAAGAGACTATATGTAGGACTGAAATCTCACTTTTCTGTTGCTTCTCCTGTTGCAGTCTGCAAGAAATGTGCTGTAAAAGCTTTTCTCACCCTCCTCATGTTCTCTGTAAATAAATAATTCTGTACTTCGGATAGAGCCAAATCCATCTCCTTGTCTACTGGTGCATTACATGGCAGAATTGTATTTCTGTGTGCTTAGATCAGCCTATTCCCTTTGTATTCACTAGGCCAGTGAGCATACATACAAATAATGAAGAGGTTGGCTGTGAAGTAAGTGATCTTTCCACTTATCATGTAATAAGCCATTAAAGAAGGCAAAACAGATAAATGAAGCTCTGGTGGAAATGATTTAACTCCCCTTGCTTGCCCACAGAACTGTAGGGTTGTGAATGCAAGAAATACAAATGGATGGGTCAACTGTCCCAGCCTCCTTGCTGCTGCTGTTGTTAAGACTCCAATCCTATCCACATCTCTCTGGGAGTAAGACCCACTGAAGTCAATGAGACATACTTCTAAGTAGACATGCATAGGACTGCACTGCAAGTTAACCACACAGGGAATGCGGCAAGCTCATTCAAGAGAGCAGGGTGGATCTTTAGAAAGTAGGATGTTGAAGGAGCACACAGCATAGCCATTAATGTTTTTTGCAAGTATAAGATGGCACTTCAAGAGAGTGGGGAGAAAAAGCCACAGACAATTAAGGGAGGAGGGAATTTGCAGAACTACACCAATTATATGAAAAACTCACATTACAAAAACAGAAAAGGGGCCATGCTGAATATTCTCTAGCTTTGATTTTGTTTGGCTGAAAAAACTAATTTGCATGTTTGTGTGGTATAGAAATATTTTCTGAAAAGCAACATGTACAAATATTTACCTTTTGCTGATCCTCTTTGGTGCCATTGTTTTGCTACCTGCTGTTGCTTCAGCACCACTCCCAGAGGTTACTGCATCTTCTTTTTTTTCACGTCTCTGGATTAATCTCATGTCATTATGAATATTCCATTAAGGAAAACATTTTGGTTTAACACGTTGTGTTAATAAAGACTTTCCATGTTCACTCAAGCTCAAAAATACCGGGAAACTGCAGTTGTTAAGGGCCACACCCTTAACAGATGCGTTACTTGGGCAATATGGATATGGGATGGGATCCTGTGGTGTGGTTCATTCCAGCTTCACCACTACCATGGAGCTGGATGGCTGTCAGTAGCAGAGCAGTGGCCCAAAGTCCCAGATTTGTTTGTTTGCTGGAGTAGACACATGGTGTCTACGCAACTGAAGCTATCAAGCAACTGAAGCTACCATTCCACATTACAAGTACCCAAACTTGAAGGTCATCTAGTCTCACCTGCTGCAACAGGTAAATCACTTAAAAGCATTTTAAAAGACTTTGCATGATGTTCTGCTCACACATATCCCCCCTCTTCCAATGGCAGCTCCCAACACCCCTTGGGTCAGATGATCCTCTGGAGCAACACTCTATGTGGTGAGGAGCTACGACAAAATGTAATATTCTTCCCCCTCCCCCAAGCATGTACAAAAGCACTTTACATGTGTGTGTGTGATTTATAGCATTTGCATTCTGTTTCTATTAACAAGCATTATAACTTCAGAGTGGCTTTTTAAAAAATATTAAGCTTTTCAAACTCAGTTTTCTTTTCTAAGAATATTATGCTCCTGCATGCCTAGAATGTTCATATCTAGGGGAATTGGTAAAAAAAGATGTCTGGTCTTCTGTTTTATCTTTGGCTTCATTATACACGATCACCATATTTCTGAATATATATTATGCTTTCTCCAGGGACTGACATTTCTCCAGATATTCATTAAGGTTGAAGTCTCTAATCAATGAAGCAAGTGGAGAATTACCAGGAGCCAAATTAGTTCTGCATTTATCCCAAACTTTTAGCCAAGCATTGACAATAGAATGGTTTTTAGCACAATATTCAAGTCTTCCCTAACTATATCAAAGAATCATGATTTACCATGACATTGCTCCATTGAAAAACTAACCTAGCTTAGGTGCAGGGTGAGCAGCAATTTCAGCAGCAGCAACAAACCCCCTTTACCTCTCCCCCATTTGTTATGGATGCAGAAGATGGCAGGGAACCAGTGTAGGGATCTGAGGAGAAAGCATCATTTGGACCAGTTGTTGAGAGAAATCCGCCTGCTCTTAAGCAGGGTGTGGCGTTGATGGTCATCTCCTGTTACAGTATTACACTTCAATGCATGTATCCTCCATGCATTGATCAAGTTCTTTTGAAGGGCCATCTTAGCTAGTGTCTATTACCAAAGAAATGCAGTAGTGAACATGGATGTTGCGACTGTCTGCAGGATGGTGGTGGTGGTGGAGTCTTATGGACTCCCCCCCCCACCCCGCAAGCTGCTGGTTGCTCATGGACCCACTCATTGAGTGTCCCAGGGGCTCAGTGAGTACTGGGCAGCTGCCCACCCTCATTGCGAGCCACCATTTTGCACGAGAATGTTACATAAATGGTGGCTGAAAGGAGACATTCACACAGCATGTGAATGGGCATTCATGCCTGTAATGTTGTGTAAATGGCCCCTTTATGGCCACCATTTCTGCACGAACCACCATTGTTGTGCAAAATGGTGGCTCGCAATGAGGGCAGACAGCCCTGCAGCCTTGTCGGGCACTCGCCAAGGTTACAAGCAGGGGTGGACAGCAGTGGCTGCTCGGCAAGCATTCAATGAAGCCAGCCATGGGTGAATCCATCTCTAGCAGTGAATTCCACACAATAATTAGCCATTGATTGAAGACTTTATTGGTCTGTCCAGACCTATCATAGATCATCTTTATTGGGTGACTCCCCTCCCCAAGTTCTAGTATTATGTTGATTCATTTTGCAACAAGGATCTACTTTACTTTTTACTAGAACCTGGAAGCCCACCAACCAGAGCCAGGTGCAAAATGGCCACTTGAAGGTAGAGCCAATTAACTAATCCACCTATGAGCCCTACACTGGGATAATCTGCATATGCAAGTACACATCTGTAGAGGGGTTACTATAGATCAGGGACAAAACTCCAAAAGCGGCTAGCAGAGCTGCCCAAAGACCAGGTCAAAGGCAATAAATTAATACACATATTTTACAGATGAGGGGTTGGATCCAGATTTATATGCATGCAACTGAGCTGGTGGAAGTGGACTTTTCTTCCCCCTCCTCCTGACACCAACCCCTCCAGCCCCCTGAAAATGCACAGAGGGTCAGGGATCCGGCTGAATGGGTGAGCTGTGGTGCAGGAGGAAAGGGGAGATCCCCCCAAATTGGTCAGAGGCACCTTCAACAGAAGGCAGATCCTCGATCCAACCCCTGGAATGTTGAGGTACAGAGCTAAGAGATTAGCACAAAACCAGCCTCTGTGTGTGTGTGTGTGTGTGTGTGTGTTGGGGGGGTTGTGTTGATGCCTATTTCATTTGATTGGGTTTGTATGGAGAAAGATTTCAATGTGCCTAGAATGTTCAGAACTTGAAGTACCATTTGGTTCAGGCATTTTTGATGAATTTTATCTGGCAAACTTGGGCCAGGGACTCTAAACTATGACCTGAGATTAAGGCTGGATCTACACTTACTGCCTTTTTTTTTTTGCTTCCAATGAGGTTTCACTGCCTGCCTTTCACATTACGCAGTAGCTGCCTCGAATTGGAACCGGAATTTCCCACTTCCGTACTCCCGCTTTCAATACCCTAATATCCCGGTATTTCCTCTTAATGTGCTCTGATTTTCCGCCTTCGCTACCATATCCAGTCATAGTCCCCTCCCCTGCTTGTCCATATGTGGCGCTGTTTGTATTTCCCTCCTGTCCAATCACAGCTCTTGACAGCCCCATGTCTTCTTCCGGCTACCGATTGCATAGCTTCCTCAGCAGCCCCTGTTTCCTCAGCAACAAGCAAAGGGCTGGATGTGTGTGCACTTGTCTGATCTCAGAAGCTAAGCAGGGTCGGTCTGGGTCAGTGGTTAAATGGGTGACCGCCTGGGAATCAGGCTTCCTGCAGTAAGCAGGGGGTTGTTGTATCCCTTCAAACGAGATTAAGTTTTACCCCCTCCTATCCCCCGCTCTGGGTTTGTTTTTTTTTAATTCAGGCGTTATCCTGGTAGAATCGGGGCTTCTCTGGGATGTTTTTTTTTTTCTAATTCAGGCATGATCTTTGAAGCTTTGAAGTTGTAATTCATGCCTGAATTAGGAAAAAAAAATTGCGGAGAAGCCCCAATTCTGCGAGGATAACGCCTGAATTTTTTTTAAAAAACATCCAGAGCGGGGATAGGAGGGGGTAAAACTTAATCGCATTTGAAGGGATAGAACAACCCCCTGCTCAGTGCAGGAAGCCTGATTCCCAGGCGGTTGCCCATCCAACTACTGACCGGGGCTGACCCCGCTTAGCATCCAAGATCAGGCAAGCGCACTCAGGAAAACAGTACGAAAACAGCACAGCGCTCGAGTGTGAACTGAGCTTGCGCATTCAATGAAGCACTGCAATGGGGAAAATGGGTGAGTGTGAATAATCACGTTTTAATGAGAGAGCATTTAACCCGATGGGACACTGAATTCATTGTGATGGCGGGCGCAATGTAGATCGGCCCTAAGATGGTACAATCAATGCCCGAGAGACAATTGATCTGTAAAATCCCTCATGTATTGCATTATGGGAAGAGAAGTGTTGGGATCATAGAAGGGTGTTGCTCAAGAGAGTGAAATAAAAGAGAAAGGGCAGAAATGCACTGAGCTCTGAGAGAGAGCTTTGTCAGGAGCAATTGCAACATCAAAAGGTGATCACAGGCTCACCACACACTGTAATTGTGAGATTTAAAATGTATATAATACAGGCATTTCTTTTACTGACCTTTTCACCAAGGTGTTCTCTGCAAAAGTGCAGGAACTAGTTACAACCTCTCCAAAGAAAGCTAAAAATCTTATTTTTCTGTCATGAGATGCTGGTGATTTAACACTTTTGAAAATCTTTGTAAATGCAGACAGCCAAGAAAAGCCATTTTGTGTCAGCAGGTTGGGTTGTATGCTGCAACTACATAACTCAAACTGTCCCTGTTTGCAAAAGGTAGTCCCTAATTTCATTTAACTGTTCCTGGTAAATCATTGTCCTTTTTCACATTTGAGGGAGATTTGGGGGATGTCTTGAAAAGAATACTTACCTTGAGGCACTCTGTGTATTTAGACAGAAAAAAAGTTGAGCAGCTCCCAGCATTCCCCAGCCAGCATGGGAATGTTGTGAATTGTAGGACTTATTTCTGTCTAAATATGCATAGGATTGTGCCCTTAATGTGTGCATATCTGCATTAGAGTACATTACGCTGCCTTTCCACAGACATCCCATAACCATCGATCCAAATAGTGCTGATGGTATTTGAGCTACAGATAAAAAAATGACTGCAAGCTCCATTATGCAATTGAACATTAAAAAAGAAAGAAAGAACCGGGTATGGTTAACTAAGAGACCTGCTTCAAAAGCCAGTGCAAGACAGACTGTGCATGCACACACATATAGGTGATGATGATAACTCTGTATCACCCTCAGGCAGCGATCCATGGTGTGGGAGCTGGGGTCTTATATATGAGTTAGATTCAGATCTATGCTGAAGCAATTGCACTGGTGGGAGTGGACTTCCCCCTCCAGTTCCTTGAAAAAGCTACAGGGAGAGTCAAGAGATCCTGGCTGAATGGGGTGAGCTGTGGTGTGTGGGGTGAACTGTGGTGTGTGGGGTGGGCGGGTGGGGGGAGGAGGTCTTCACACATCAGAGCAGAGGGACCTTCCACAAGCAGAGGCCTTCCTCTTGCTGAAGGCAGATTCTGGTCCAACCCTGTCAGGACACAAGAGCATCCCTGATCTCATCTGTGGAACGTCGAAGACTCTGCATGTAACCATGGGAATCTCTACACCAGCCTAAAATCCTGCATTTAAAATGGGGCTTTCTGCTTCCATTTTAAATGCAGGATCATGACGACTCCCTTTTTGGCCCACTTCCTTGCCCCCTCCCCTTTCCCCCATTTTCTCCCCATATCTGAGTCTTCCATTATCTTTCATTGATCTCGCTCCTGTTCTTGCCGCTTTTACTCTTTTCACAGAGAGAACACGAGTGGAACACAACGGGGTAATTTGATTGCTCATTATCTGAGATCTGTTTAAAAATGGAACAAAGGGCATTTAGTGCAGGAGATACTTGGAATGATCACGGCGTCATGTATAGAGCCTGCAAACATCTGTGAAGGAGCACAGGATAAAAGCTCCATGTGAAGAAAGCCCATATCACTCCTAAACAGCAATGTCTTATTTTGCTAGATGTGTTTGTGGACAAGACAGTCTAGGCAAGGTTGGGACTACACTGGCATTGCAGCATGAGGAGCCCAGAGTTCAGGCAAGAATCAAAGAATCCAATCCAAGTAGGTGCCAGAGACTGTGGCAAGAATAGTGAGCCAACATCCAGCGAAATGTTTGCTTTGTGATCAAGCCATGTGGCCATGGCATGGAATACTAATGGTACCTGCTGCATCAGGGAGGTTTCTGAGGTTTGCTTCCAAACTAGTTGTTTTCCCCAGAAAGGGCATCTGTTTGCTCCATTTCTATGGAGAGACCATTATTCCCCTGTGAAACTGTTGCACCCTCCATCTTTTTCACACCTGATTTGTAATTATTCTTTTTCAGCTTAAAAAGCAATTGTTGCTGTTTGGCATGGACTGGAAAAATACTTTTGAGGCCTTCCTCTGCTATCAGCTTTTTAAATAGTAATTTTGTCTTTGCCTCTTTCTTTTAAAATTGCATTGGCTGTTTAACTGCTGTCCTTTTAATTAATTTCTCCTTTTACTATCTTGGCCCTTTTACAGTGCAGTCTTATATATGCTGTGGGCTTGTCTTTTTGCTGCCTTTAAGTGCTTTAAAATGAATAGGTCCTTTTGAATGCATGCAGTGTTCCAAGTGCAACTTTAGGATTGCAGCATGTAATACGTACTGCTGTTTTTGTCATACAAAATGTTCCTCATTCCTCTCTTTCTCTGTCTCCTACTGCTTACTCTGTGTGTATGTGTGTGCGCATGCGCCCATGTTTATAATATAATCCTGGTGCAACTCTTTATTTTGCCGAGTGAGCTCATAGGTATATTTTATTATCCATTATAAGCCTCAGGTCTTTGTCTACATCAATGTTTTCTAAATAGCAATTTCTCATTTTTATATCTATGTTTGTTATTACTTCTCCCTTGTTGCCTTTCTGTCACATTGATTAAATAAATTTCATTGTGGTGGTTGCTGCTTGTGCTGCTGAGCTTGCCAGATAATTCTGAATCTGAGATTCATTATTCTACTTATTTATTTGGTTGGAAAAACAGCAACATATATTTATTGGGTTGGATTTAGCCATACTTAAGAGTAGACCCATTGACATCATGATTAACTTAAGTCCCATTTATTTCAATGGGTCTACTCTAAGTCTGACTAAATCTGGATCTAACACTACGTCTATGTAAAATATAAAATTGCCTCATATAATCAACAAATGGTGAGCAAACTATGAAACAATCTGAAGAAGTTGTAGCAGCATCTATAGCAGGGGTGGGCAACACGCAGTCTGTGGGCCTCATGCAGCCCCTGCTACCGTCCACTGCCCCCTGAATTTGTTTAAAGGCGTCCATAGCAGCTACCAAAAAGGGTACCAAAAGAGTAGGTTGTTTGAAAGCTAAATGTTGCCCTTTTAGTGCTCTGTAGCCACTATGGAGTGCCAAAAAGGTTAAATTTAGCTTGGAAATTGTTGGATAGCCTGGTGTGACTTACACCAGAGTTGCCTTATACAAAAAACACATAGTAAGTAACACAGCATTTGGTATTAAAGGGAATAAACGCAGGCTAGAGCCAGGCTAAAAGAAGTTCAAATCAATTTAGGATGCAATCCTATGCATGTTTAGACAGAAAAAAGTCCTACAACTCCTGGCATTCCCCAGCCAGCCATGCTAGCTAGAGAATGCTGGGAGTTGTAGGACATTTTTTCTGTCTAAACATGCATAGGACTGTTTAGTCCTATTTAGGACTAAATTTAGGACCCTTACTTTATTTGTGCTTTTATACACATCATTGAGGAAGGCTACCTAACACTGTTTAACTACAAGCACCTCCTAAAGCTGGGTGCATGACTGTAAGTAAGTGAAGGCATGAGATACTGTATGGTTACTTTCTTCTCCCTGGGAGAGAGTACATGTTGCTTGTTGCAGAGGCAAAGAGGAAGGGGAGAGAGTAGGAGAAGGGAACCAATCAAGTTACAGGACAACAAGGGGGATGAACAAGACAAGGAGCTGTTGATACAACACGTTCTCTATCTCCCCCTAGTGTCTGGAAGTATACAGAGTTGTTCCTACTATCCAACAGAAACAAGCTAAATTTAAGCATTGTAGTGTTCTGTAGCATTACAGAGTGGCTTGCTGCCAAATTTCCACAACAACCCAATTATTGTTTTGCTTTCCCCTCTGTTTTTGGGGTTGCCCCATGGACGGCACACTGCCCAATGGAGTGTGGCCTCCAGTGGCACGGTCCAGGGGTGCAAATGATCCATGGACTCCCAGAGTTGCCCACCTGTGATCTATAGCTGCAGTTTCTTTAAGAAACTGATGAAGTGTGCATCTGATGAAGCAGACTCTAATCCATGAACGCTTATGCCATAATAAATGTATTAGTCTTTAAGGTGCTGCAAGGCTCTTCATTGTTTTCGAATGAATGTAGTTAATCTATACTAATAATGGAGGATGTCTGTGCCATAGCTCCAGGTCTGTGAAATGTAAACACCTGAAACTTGGCACGTATATGAAGGGGACTCAGAGGCTGTGCACCTCAGCATTGTTTGGTTTTTACAACAAATTAATTTAAATGTGCCCATCTGTTTGAAGCTTGCGGTACCATCTTCGGTCAATGGGTGGGAGACTTCTCTCATAGCTTTGCATTTGATATAGTTTGAAAGTGGGGAGGTGTCAAAGGGGTAGAGTTATACAACTGCCCCCTCCCCTCTGCTGTGGGGTGGTCCCACTTCAGGGGAATAGAATGGAGAGACCTCGCCCACAGAGGGCTACAGGGTTGCACCATGGCAGGGGTGTTGGTGGCCTTAGGTTCACTCAGATGGGAAAGGCAACTGCCCAACCCTGACAACGCCATAACTTTGCTTGAAGGCTTTGCAATATCACACTAAGGACTATTCCAACCCGCTAGTCCTTTTGCTCTTTTGTAATAAATTTTATTGTGTCATTTATCAGATGTTGTCAGATGCTGAATGTTACTGTATGTCAGCTGTCAAATATTCTGATAAATGTTGACTCATATGTTTACGCATACCACTTGTCAGATGCTGCTACTGCTTCTCATAAACGGTGCTGCATGATACTGCATAACTACATGACGGCTACTGCAAAATCTTTGGATGCCAAATGCTGATGTTGGATCTCAAATATTTGCCCAACCCTGTCCAAATACTTCCACCTCCAGAGAAAATTCACCACGATGACATACAAAACAGCATTCTGTGGGGGGAATTTAAGGACAAATTCATTTCAGCTCTATCAAAAAAGGGGATTTTAAGAGCATTTGTACTATTTACTTTTTAATATCATTTAACAACTACAGTTGTGTTATCAATATAGGGCAGGCAGTTGAACTTTCATAAGAAAATACATGTTTGCCTTTGCCATGCACATCCAGTCAATATTTAGTTGTTTCTAACAGTACCCAGTTCAGGTAGAATCAGTGAACTGGCCAGAAACAGAGGTGGTGATCCTGAGGCATAATCACAGGTGGGATGAAATTCAAGCAGTACACTCCTCCACTCTTCTGGAATTGTGCTTTTATGTGGCATAGCAATGCCTATTCCTCTCCTAGGTCAGCGCTAGACGAAATGATGCCCCACACAAGGAGCATTTTTGGCAACCCCCCTCCTCCATTTCTTCAACTTAATTAAAACCAGTGTGTGTGTGTGTTATAATTGCATGTGAGGGCATTTCATTACTTTGATACATGCTTTGCATGCATGATGTCCCTGTAATGTTCCATGAGCAGGTTCTGTAGACCAGTATTTACTCCATATGAACTGTTCTCTTCTAGCTATTGACTACAATGGCTTTGACAGGTACATCCTGATCCTGACACCTGGCCTATGCCCAAGGCAGTTACCTGGAACTCTAGCCTCTTAATCTGGCTCTGAGTACACAGAGATGCACCAGCACACAGGCTTAGGACTGGGGTATTCTGAACACTCTAAAAAGTCCCCATGTGAGTGAGTTTACCAAAGTCAGGACAAGTACTGAGGACAGGTACTGAGATGTACTGTATTTCTGTTTAAATTATAATCATTATTTCTAAATTTGTGTCTATACATATAAATTAGCTCATGCAAGTCTGCTTTTCGTCCTTTTTTGCCAATGTATTTCCTCTTTTGGGGACCTATGGCCTGATTGGAGGCCACCTTGAGAAGAGCTTTCAGTCTGGTAGCCTGAACTCCCTGTCTCTGGAGGTCAAGCAGGAGCCAACACTATGTTGCTTCCGGTGCCTCCTGAAAACATCTTTATTCGAGGAAGCTTTCCTTTACTGACCAACTACGACTTTTATCGGTACTCTGTAATATTAGTAGTAGTAGTAGTAGCAGTAATAATAATAATAATAATTTTTAATATAGTGTTTTATTTCTTTTATCTTTTATCATTTTATCTTTTATTGTTCACCACTCTGAAATCTGCTTAGATGTGGAGTGGTATATAAATGCTGTAGATAAAGACAAATAATAAATAAAAAAAATGGGGTGGGGAAAACAGGTTGCATTTGGGAAAAATAGAGGCAGAGGTATGGCCAAATTCAGGGGCAGTGAGTTTTTAAGGGCGGGAGGGGCAGAGCCTGCCCAGGAGTCATGTGAAAAGAAAAGAAAAGAAAAGAAAAGAAAAGAAAAGGAAGAGACTTTCTTCAAGGACCTGCCAAATCACCTCCCTTTATTTAAAAAACCAAAACAAACCCTTGCTGCCACCACTGCTGCAGCTGTGCCTGCCCCCACACTGAGAGCTCCTTTCCCAGCGCAGTAGCTTCCTTTCTTCAACTGTGCCTGTTCACCCACGTGCAGAGCCTTGAAAAACTTCGAGGCTGCCCGGTTGCTCTGGGCAAGCCCGCTGCCTCGCGGCACTTTTTTTTTTTAAAGAAAAGATATGAAATTTGGTCAGCGCAGGGGCTGAGCCTGTACTATCCAATTGGAGAAGACCCCCTTCCCTCCGCAAGGGAGGGGTCATTTGTCTGATGGGGTTTTTGCCCTTAAAGGCATTGCTGGCTGGGTCATTGGCTGAGCCAAGCCAGCCAATCATTAAGCTAAAAAAAAAGCGTGGGCGGGGGGGAGATAAGTGAATGAGAGGGCGTGAACGAGAGTACATGCGTGTGCATGCGTGCTCATGCTGGCTGGCTTACTTGCTATATATTTCTGTGTTTACTTTGAGGAGTCAGCTTGGCTCAGTATAATCTTGGTATGTAAACTTCTTTAAATAGGGTGGAGGCAGGTGGAGGACTACATAATAATAATAATAATAATAATTATTATTATTCATTCTTTCTCTCCCCCCGTCCACCTTTTGCCATAAACCTGGACTCTGCCACAAATTGCTATCTCTGTGTTGTTATATACCCTGCAGAAATTGGTGTGTGTGTGTGTGCACGCGTGTAAGAGAGAGGGAGTAGGGGTTAATGGGATATGAAGAGCAATCCGATAGGTCAACTAAGAAGTGTGACTGAATTCAATGGGACTTACTCCCATGGAAGTCTGCATAGGATTGAAGCCTTAAGGAGAGAAGGTAGATGTGTCTTTCTGTGTAAATGCCTCGTTGTGCAACTACAGGTGGGGCATATGAGAAGCAAGAGGTTTTACACAGATTCTGAATGTTTAATGTGAGTTATAAAAGTTGGTGTCAGACTCCAGGCTCCCTCCCCAGGGTCTGTACAAGATAAGTACCCATGTGTCAGGAACACCCTGGCGGCCTCTGTCAATCTACTCCAATAGCTAACTCAAGACACAGATGAAAGGATTCTTTTCAAGGCTTTAATCCTTTTACAACTTAATGACTCTTACAGATGCTAATCACCAGCGACTAAGCAAGGAACAGCAGAGTAACCTATGCTCCAGGTTAGGCAATTGGTCCCCATTTGAAGGAGAATCACGGGAAGATCCTGAACTTATGGGCTAGGGAGAGTTCCTCCCTCTTTCCCTTGGGTCCTCGGGACGCGACCGTTCCTTGCGCGCCAAATGAGCACTACGCCTCCTTTCCACACCCTCCAGCTGTCGTCGCTCCCGGCGTCGGCCTCAAGCATCCAGCAAGCCCCCCTCCTGCACTCTCTCGCTGCCAGGGTCACTATCTATCCCAGGAATGCTGGCAGGAGGAATCTCTGCCAGCTGCTGTGCCTGTGAGAGATGAGCATGCTCCTCTCCCACGGATTGCTGTTCCTCCTCAGAATCCGAACTGCTCTGGGGCTCTATTGTCTCAGTTTCCACCCTGACATCATCCCCGCTCCCATGAGGCCCCCCTCGTGCTCCTCCCCTGGGGTCCCAGGTTTGTGGGGGTACAGCTGGTGGAAGCGCCTCAGCAGCAACAGAGCAGGCACATTTTCCACGGGTTCCCAGGACCGCTCATCTGGCCCGTATCCCTTCCAGTCTACTAGATATTGCAGGTGGCCGCAAGAAAGGCAGGAGTCCAGAATCTCCACGACCTCAAACTCCTCCTCCCCCTCCACCAGCACTGGCGGCGGGGGGAAGCTGGCCAAGCGATGAGGGTCACCAGAAACCAGGGGGGACAGCAAGGACTGATGAAAAACAGGATGGATCTTCATGGAAGGGGGGAGAGCCAGGCAAAAAGCAACAGGGTTAATCTGGGCCGTAATCTGGAAAGGCCCCGTGTGGCGAGACGCAAGCTTCCTTGCGGGCGAGTGAGAGGGGAGGTATTGGGTGGACAACCAAACTCAGTCCCCCTGTTGCAGAGACGGACCCGGCTGGTGCCGTTGGTCCGCAGAGGCCTTGTAGGCTGACTTGGCTTGCTCAAGGGAGTCCCATAAGAGGTGGTGTACCACTCGCAACTCCTCTAAAAAGTCATGGGCCGCTGGCACCGAAGAGGAAGCTAGGGTGGACGGGAAAGCCTTGTGGTAACCAAAATTGGCAAAAAATGGAGTTTGGTGGGTGGAAGCATGGCAGGCATTGTTATAAGGAAATTCTGTGAGAGGCAGCAAGGAACACCAGTCATCTTGCTGGTAATTGACATAACAGTGCAAATATTGCTCCAGAGTTGCATTGGTGCGCTCCATCTGACTGTCCGTCTGTGGGTGGTGGGCGGAAGAAAGACAGAGTGTCACATGGAGAAGACCAAGTAGCTCCCTCCAGAAATGGGCAGTCAATTGGGCCCCTCTATCTGAAATGAGACCCTTGGGCCATCCGTGGAGCTGGAAAACATGCACCAAAAACAGCTCCGCCATCTCCCTGGCTGTGGGCAACCCAGAGCAGGGGATGAAATGGGCCATCTTAGAAAACAAATCCACCACCACCAGAATAGTGGTCTTACCGTGTGAGTGAGGCAAGTCAGTGATAAAGTCAAGGGAAAGCAGTTTCCAAGGTCCTGAGGGGGTAGGTAGGGAGTGAAGCAAGCCTGTGGGCTTGCCTGAGGGGGCCTTCGCCCGCTGGCAGGTTGGGCAGGAGGCAACATAGGTCTTGATGTCCTGACACACACGAGACCACCAAAAATCCCACGTCACTCGGTGCAGGGTCTTGGTGAAGCCAAAATGCCCAGTGGTGGGGGAGTTGTGGCACTGATGGAGGACCTTCTCGCGGAGGGGTCTAGAAGGCACATACACCCGGCTGGAATGGTAAAGCAGGCCACCTCGCAAAGAGAAGGGGGTAGAGTGTGGGGGGGCAGAGGCCAGCCCCAATTCCTCCACTTTTGTGCGGGCAAAAGCATCCTGAGCCTGTGCAGAGTGAAGGAGCTCCTCCCAACAGCGAGGCACCACAGCTGCCTCCAGGCTCTGGGGGGGAAGAATCAGAGGGGGGGATTTCCCTCACCCCCTGGCTGGAGGTCCGGCTTATGAGAAAGAACATCTGCTTGTAGGTTGTCGGAGGCCTTCACATGGCAAATCTTAAGGTGGATCCAGGGGGGGCGGGAAAGCAACCACCTAATCTTTTGCTGGTTTAAGGCACGGGCTGTCTGAAGATGTTCCAGGTTGCGATGGTCAGTTCTAACTTTGACTGGGTGCTGTGCCCCCTCCAGCAGATGACGCCAGGTCTCCAAAGCGGACTTGATGGCCAACAGTTCCTTCTCCCAGATGGTATAATTTCTCTCAGACATGTCCAGCGTCCTGGAGTGGTAGGTGCAGGGTTGCAACCCGCTGCCTGCCCAATCTGGCTGAAAAACCACCGCCCCCACCACAAAGTCAGAGGCATCAGTTTGCACTACAAAAGGCTTCCTCAGGTCGGGATGTAACAGGATCGGCTCAGAACTAAAAAGCTTCTTAAGTTCCTCGAAAGCCTGTTGGGCAGATGCCGTCCAATGAAAAGGAGATTTCCTGCCCTTAAGGAAGTCTGTGAGAAGAGATGTCAGCCGAGCAAAGCTGGGCAGGAACTTTCTGTAAAAATTAGGAAACCCCAGAAAATGTTGCAAGTCCTTCTTGGTGGATGGATCCTTCCAGGAGAGGACAGCCTGGACCTTTGCAGGATCCATCCTGATACCGTCAGCTGAGATAATGTAGCCAAGATAGTCCAAAGAGGTTAGGTCAAACACACATTTCTCCAACTTGGCATACAGATGGTTCTCGCGGAGGCGCTGGAGGACGGCGGAGACATGGTGCTGATGGGCGTGGGGGTCCTCAGAAAATATAAGTAAATCATCGAGATACACAATGAGGAAAGTGTCCAAATAGTCCCGGAAGATGGCATTCATAAAATGCGAAAACGTGGGGGGAGGGCCCACATTTGAGCCCAAATGGCATCACTAGGTATTCATACGCTCCGTACCGGGTGCCGAAACAGGTCTTCCACTCATCCCCCTCCCGGATGCGAATCAGATTGTATGCACCACATAGGTCCAACTTTGTGAAAATCTTGGCTCGCCCCAGGCGCTCCAGCATCTCAGGTATGAGGGGGAGGGGGTACTTGTCAGGTATCGAGACCGAATTCAATGCTCTGTAATCGTGCACCGGGTGGAGTTCTCCCAATTTTTTGGACACAAAGATGGTAGGGGCGCAGGCGGGGGAGGAGGAGGGGCGAATGAAGCCACGTCTGAGATTTGTGTCCAAAAACTCCCATAGAGCTCGAAGTTCCAGCTCCGACATCAAATACAGCTGGCCAGCGGGGATGGTCACCCCCGGAATGAGGTTAATGGCACAGACAAATAGGTGGTGGGAGGAGGAGGTGGTCGGCCTCCTTCTTGTCAAAAACATCCCGAAAAGCTGCATACTTCTCTGAGAGGATCATGGTAGCTGAAGAACTGCCAGAAGCAGATGAGGAGGGGGAGGAAAGGGTTAAGGCCTGGGCTGGGACTGGCACCTTGATCGGGAGGCAATGCTCCCGGCAGTAGGGAGATGCAAACTCCACTTGCTGAAGCCCCCAAGAAATCTGAGGATTATGCTTAGAGAGCCAGGAAACACCCAGCACGATTGGGTATTGGGGAACCTTGGCCAAGTGAAACTGAATCTGCTCAATGTGGGACTCGGTGTGCAGAGTGAGTGGCTTGTAATCCGGGTCACTGTGCCTGAAGAAAGAGGACGCCCATCGATGGTCTCCACTGCCAAGGGGGCAGGAAGAGGCAGGGTAGGAATCTTGTGGAAGAGGGTGAACATTTCGTCCATGAAACTGGTTGTAGCCCCAGAGTCCGCTAAAGCTAGGGCCTCCACCCCACCTCACTGGAGGTGACCATGCAATAGCAGATGGGAGGGTGGGGGGTTACGGAAGGCACACACCTGGTGTGGAACCGACCCCCACACTGGAGACCCCCAACAGGCTTTGGGGGCAGCCTAGTCAGGCCTAGGGATGAGGAGGAGGAGGAAGAGGAAGGAGAGGAGGGGGAGGCAGTGAGGCTGCGAGTCTAGCACGGCAGGTTTTAGTGAAATGTCCCAGCTTTCCACACTGAAAGCATTGGCGCTCCATGTGCCGCCGCTCTAGTTCCTCCGGCGGCAGCAGGGCTCAGGTAGCTCCCAGCTGCATCAGGGTCTCCTCCGCCCCCACCGCAGGGGCAGGGGGGAGGGCGCAGGAAATGGGGGGGAATGGGAGGAGGGAAATCTCAGCCCCCAGCACCCCGCTGGGACTGATGGCGCCCCTCCAGCTGACTATCTATCTGGAGGCAGGTCTGGATGAGGTTCTCCGAGTAGGCAGGCTAGGCGTGCGCACCAACTCATCCAAGATCTCATCGTTCAAACTGTCCAAAAACTGAGCCACCAGTGCGGCATCATTCCACCGTAAATTCTGCATCAGCAAGCGAAAAGTTGTCTCATAGCTGGAAACTGAGTCCTTGCCCTGCCTGAGGCGGCGAATCTCCCAAGAAGCCATCTGCATGCATAGGGGGTCACCGAAAAATCTGGCCATCGCTGTCATGAAACCATGATAGTCCCCAAGCAGAGGGTCATTAGTGAGAAGAAGCCCATTTAGCTGCCACGCCTGAAAGTAGTTTAATGATGAAGCCCACACGAACCTGTTCTGTCAGGAAATCCTCAGGTCGGAGGTGCATGTACAGCTTCGATAGGGCCAGGAAAATCTGAAAAAGTCCTTTCTCACCAGAAAACTTCTCTGGCAGAGCCACTGGGCACTTGCGGCGGGGGGGAATCGGAGGTGGTGGGGGTTGAAACGCAGCTTGCAGATTCTGTACGGCAGTCGACAGTTGAGCCACTTGATCACGGAGAATCTGGTTCTCTTGCGCCAGAGCTTGCACTGCCGGGTCCATGGCAACCTCCATCAGCAGTAGGAGAAGAGAGAGAGAGAAAAAAAGAGGAACGGGGACCAAGCTGTCAGGACCACCCTGGTGGCCTCTGTCAGTCTACTCCAATAGCTAACTCAAGACACAGACAAAAGGATTCTTTTCAAGGCTTTAATCCTTTTACAACTTAATGACTCTTACAGATGCTAATCACCAGAGACTAAGCAAGGAACAGCAGAGTAGCCTATGCTCCAGGTTAGGCAGTTGGTCCCCGTTTGAAGGAGAATCACGGGAAGACCCTGAACTAATGGGCTAGGGAGAGATCCTCCCTCTTTCCCTTGGGTCCTTGGGACGCGACCGTTCCTTGCGCACCAAACGAGCACTACGCCTCCTTTCCGCGCCCTCCAGCTGTCGTCGCTCCCGGCGTCAGCGTCGAATGTCCAGCAAGCCCCCCCTCCCACACTCTCTCACTGCCAGGGTCACTATCTATCCCAGGAATGCTGGCAGGAGGAATCTCTGCCAGCTGCTGTGCCTGTGAGAGATAAACATACTCCTCTCCCACGGATTGCTGTTCCTTCTCAGAATCAGAACTGCTCTGGGGTTCTATCGGCTTAGTTTCCACCCTGACACCATGTGGGGTACAGGACACTTCTCCTCTGTAGTGCACATGAATGTAAATAGGACACTAATGCAGTGCACAGATGGCCAATTTACTTGACAGGAGGCTTATTATGAACATAGTGTAAGACAATTATGTTTTTCTAGTATACAATTATTTACTTCATTTTATTATATTTACGTTCTGCCTTTCCTCCCCATTTTTACTCTGACAACAATACTGTGAGGTACGTGAGGCTGAGTGGTAGTGACTGGCCCAGATCGTCCTTTGAGAAATAGGATACATTTGCTGGTCCTGCTCAGGCAGCAAAATTACCTGGTCCAGCAGTGGCTGTGGATGTGTGGGTCTTGTCTGGCTGTTGCATCTGAATGAGTCATGAGTCAGTTTATGGCTTTCTCTTGAGTGAGTGAGTGAGTGAGTGAGTGTGTGTGTGTGTGTTTATGTGTTCTGTGTCTGTGTGCTGTATTTGTAAAAAGAGAAACTTGGATTTGTATTTGAGTTTTCTACCATGGAAGAGATACAAGTCTTTTGCCTCCAGGAAAGCAAGGACACTGATTTCGACAAAAATATGCAGTGAAAAATACTTCTGCATTATTATTGCGCGTTGTTGACTGTGTGTGTGTGTGTGTTCTGTGGGTTCCGTACTGGGGGCAGAGTATGACGCTCACTGCAGACAGCCACCCTCGGGCCCATCCTGGCCCTGAGCTGGCCCTGGCTGTGTGTTTTTGAGGATATATTTAGGAGGGGCAGCATCGTGATTGTGTGTAATTGTGTGACACCCCCCCCACACACACACACACTGTTCACTCATGATTCTCTGTGGAATGGGAGTTGTCTCTGGAACAAGACAATATGGGTCCAAAAGAGCTCTTTTGTGTGGCTGTGATTTCCCCACCTTTCCTTTGCATGTACGATCTTAAAGTTTATGTGCCTCAGTTCTTCCTTTCTTTGGTATGGGTTGCTGGCTGTTGGGGATACAAAGACTGTTCCTCCTCCTGTGACCCGTTGGCTCCTCCTCTGCTGACCTGTCCACACACCCCGCCGTCAGATTAGCCACCAGCCCCAACTGGCCAAATTAACTTTTGTCTAGGGCAGCAAAATAGCTTGAGCTGGCCTTGCTCCTTCTGTTTACTAAGCTGAGTTGTTACGGACTATTTACAGTGCAATTCTAAACATGTCTACTCCAAAATAAGTCCCATTGTTTTCATTGGGGCTTACTCCCAGTTACGTGTATATAGGATTGCAACCTTAATGTTGTTTTTCTCATCCCAGTCTGGAAATGGTTCTTTTCATGAGGCTATTGAACAAATTCTTCTTACTAATGGATTTGGGGCACAAAATACCTGGACGTTCTGTGCCAAATGCTTGCAAGCTCCCATTCATTTTAATGGACCTTGCACAGAAGGACTTGTAGTGGATTGTGTCCTTGGGCTGTTTTGTGCAAAAGTGGTTTACTGCTGACAACTGTTCTTTAGACCTCACTTATTAAGCCAGTAGTTTTCTTTCTGGTTTTTAAGCACCCTCCAGGATGGCATTAAAACTGTACTTTGTGAATTTAGTGTGCATTAGAAACTGTCTATTCTCTAATGATCTGCTAGTGAGCCAAAAGTGTCATCAATACCTGCTATTTTCCCACTGTCAATGGTTCCTTAATGCTGTCTGTACAAAAAATCTCAGATAAACTGCTTAAGGTTAGTTATCCTCAAAGCACATAGGATTACTAGTGTTGCAAAGATAGAAAAATGCATTTTGGGGGTTTCATCTGCTCTGCTTACGGTTTCAGTAAAACTGGTGGTGTCATCGAATAGAACTGTTTTAACGGGCATTCTGATATTTATTTTATTTACTGCATTTTACCTCGCTCTTTAGCCGATAAAAGCACCCAGAGCAACTTATGAAGTTTAATAATAATACAGCTCCTGCTCTCAGGCTTACAATCTAAAATACACAACGCAGAAGGAAAAGGGGTTGGGAGGGAAGAGGAAAAAAGCAAAACTCAAGCACCAGTTCTAAGTTTCCAAGCTCCAATAGGTGTTCTTTCTGGCAGGGAAGGGCAAAACAAGTTCTTGCAGCTGTTCCTTCTGGTATAAGCCCTCCACTCTGCTTTCACACCAATAATCTGCAAGATTTGGGCAACAAACAAATCATGATGTTAATAACCACATATTTAATTCATTTTTCATTATATTCACTTTCAACTGTGGAGTAGTTCCATGCTGAGACAATCTGGGGAGAATTTTGACAATTGTGTCTGGATTCAGTTTCATCCACGTAACAGCAGCTCCTTGATAATGATTTGGGACCAAGACTGTTGCTCCTGTATCTGATGAGAAAGGAAAGTTAGGCTTTGTTGGCAAACTGATGGCACTTGTAAAAGGATAACTAGATCAGCTAGGGATGTCAGAGAATTCTGCCACGGATCTCGGTGAGGCTGAATGCCAGTGCACTTGGCTCCCCGAACTCCGCGGCGGAACGGCCTGCCACCCCCCCGACCCCGCAGATCCCCCCCGGGACGAGACTGACCTGGGGCAGATCTTCTGGGTGGCGGCGGCTGCAGTGGCGGCTGCGGTGGAGGCGGCAGCGGTGGCTGGTCTTCCGACCGGCTGCCGCCACCACCACCATTTGCAGTATTCCCCCCCCCATTCGTGATAGGCCACAAAAAGACTTACGTAGCCTATCACGTCTGGGTTAAAAAAAAAAAACGCGCACGCAAATGGCAGTGGCTACGGCTGCCGCCATTTGCGTTCCCTATTTTTGGTTGTCTTAGTCTACGTAAATATTTACGTTGACTAAAATGGTGAAGCTAAGGGGGAAGGGGAACGCAAATAGCGTAGCAGATGCTATTTGCGTTCCCCCTTAGTTTCGCCATCTTAGTCTACGTAAATATTTACGTAGACTAAGACAACCAAAAATTGGGAACGCAAATGGCAGTGGCTGTAGCCACCGCCATTTGCGTACGTGCTTTTTTTTTTTTTTTAACCCAGACGTGATAGGCTACGTAAGTCTTTACGTAGCCTATCACGGCTGAATATAGGGACGCAAACAGCGGTGGCTACGGCCGCCGCCATTTGTGTCCCTGCTAGCCAGCGGCCGGATGTCCGGCTGCTGGTGGAGCCAGCCGGCGGCTCTGCGGAATCCCCACGGAACGGAGCCGGCCAGCCAGGAATCCGGGGGGGAGGCGCTCCGTGCCTCCCCCCCGGCGAGGATTCCGGGGGGACGGACGGGGCACCCCCCCCCTAGCGGAACCCGGCGGAGCCCTAAGATCAGCTCAGAAACATGACCTCTGAAGCCCAGTGCTGCATTACCTTTTTGTTTTTAGTCTATTGTTTAATTATTAAAGTTGCTCCAAGTTATTAACTGACTCAAAGAACAGGAGTTGTGGAATGATTAAGAAGTTCTGGTTAGCTCTGGTCCTGAGAGAAGACCAAGAAGGGAGAAATAAAGAATGGAGGGACTTCCTCTTTACTGGGATGTAAAATATGATAAAATTGTTCAATAAAGGGGTGGAAACCATAAAAGAAGCCATGCCAGTTCTATCTCAGGCCACAATCCTATACCCAGGAGCAAGCCACATTGAACCAAGTGGGATTTACTTCTGAGAAGACTGCATAGGACCATTCTGTTAGTAACCTTCAAGACTGGGCATATTTGTTGTTTATTCTTTCAGTCGCTTCCGACTCTTTGTGACTTCATGGACCTGCCCACACCAGAGCTTCCTGTCAGCTGTCGCCACCCCCAGCTCCCCCAAGGTCGAGTCCGTCACCTCCAGAATATCATCCATCCATCTTCTCCAGGGTATCCTGTCTTCTCATTATGTGGCCAAAGTACTTCAGTTTTGCCTTTAAGATAATTCCCTCAAGTGAGCAGTCTGGCTTTATTTCCTGGAGTATGGACTGGTTTGATCTTCTTGCAGTCCAAGGCACTCTCAGAATTTTCCTCCAACACACCACAGTTCAAAAGCATCTATCTTCCTTCGCTCATCCTTCCTTATGGTCCAGCTCTTACAGCCATAGGTTACTACGGGGAGTATATAGCATACAGACTTATGATATACGGTTATTTACACACATAAACAAGCTGAAACTAGGATGAGGGTTTGCATAGGGATGGGAGAGAATTTCTCCCCGAAACTTCGGGGGGCCGAGTGCCAACGCATTCGGTCCTCCGAAGGTTCGGGGAGAAATTCTCCGCCACCCCCCCGCCACCCCCCGCCACGCCCCCAGGATGGGACTTACCTTTTACGAATGTTGTTCCCGGCAGCGGGTCCCAGCGGCGGTTCGGCAGGTCTTCGTCAGGGGCGGGGGCGGCAGCCGGTCTTTCGACCTGCTGCCGCCGCCGCCATTACAAGAAAAGTAAAAAAAAAACACACGCCCCTGTGATAGGCTACGTAACGATTAACGTAGCCTATCATGGCTAGATTTGCAAAGTCAGCCGTGATAGGCTACGTTAATCATCACGTAGCCTATCACGGGTGACTTAAAAAAAAAAAAAGCGCGTACGCTAATGGCGGCCCCCATAGGGAGCCGCCATTCGCGTTCCTTATTTGGTCCCTGTAGTCTACGTAAAGATTTACGTAGACTATGGCGAAAATAAGGGCAACGCAAATAGCGTTGCCCTTATTTTCGCCGTAGTCTACGTAAATCTTTACGTAGACTACAGGGACCAAATAAGGAACGCGAATGGCGGCTCCCTATGGGGGCCGCCATTTGCGTACGCGCTTTTTTTAAAAAAGTCACCTGTGATAGGCTACGTGACGATTAACGTAGCCTATCACGGCTGACTTTGCAGATCTAGCCGTCATAGGCTACATAAATCGTTACGTAGCCTATCACAGGGCTTTTTTTTTTTTTTTCCCCTTTTGAAGTTCGCGGCCGGGGAGACGGGGTGCTTCTGCCCGGCCTGAATTTCGGCCGTGCAAGGCGGGAAGCCTCCCCGCCCCCGGCTTGAACTTCGGGGGGAGAAGCGAAGCACCTCCCCCCCACCACGAAGCAAGCTGCGAGACCAAGTAAGTGACTTTCGTACAGCATTAGCTCTCCAACAGATTCCAGATTAATCATCCCTGTCCATCACCTATGCCTTTGGAGGTCCTCCTAGCTCCCACTGAAATACATCACCAGAATGTTACTGGCTATCATCAACTGTCCTTTGCCAGGTCTTAAGAGGTATAGCCGCAGGACAGCAACACTGACAATACTAATAGCTCTACTTACAGAAATCTTAGGGCTTCTCTACACAGGGCTTATGCGATCAAGATTGGTTGCTCACGGAAATTTGCGGGTCCTTTACACAATGTCATCAATCTCCAGGGCCCCTCCCGTGGTTTATGGCCTTTATCCTTCCATTGTAAAGTGCGGGGAAAGTCCGGTTTTTCTCTAGGAAGCACTTCTGAAGCGCTTTACTTGCTGTGTACTTCTGCAATGGTGCTATAACAGCAGCACCATCTAGTGGCTGTAAAATGAAACATATAGAACTTGCGGAGAAAGACAAACAGCCCGTGAAAGGAGCTGATCTTAATTCTGCAAAGGATCTGGAAGCAGAAGCCCTGGTAAGTTGCGGGATAAAAGGCCTGGTGTAGTGAAGCCCTTAGAGTCAAGAATTACAGAACTGGAAGGTATCCTGAATCTCTTTGCTTTTCAGAGACACTGAGCTACAAGAAACCCCTGAAAGGTTGTTCAACCCATACTGCTACATTGTCCTAAGGGGAAAAATTAGTCTGATCCAGTAAACAGGCTTACAAGAATAGAAACAACAGTTTCTCCCATAAAAGGCAGAAGTGGTTTGGCATATTTGCAAGAGGAAACACCCCTTTTGGATATCACACAGCAAAAAAGTTGAGGTAGGGGACATAGCATCACAAAATTGACCAGGCAACAGTTAAGTGCTTCATGTCAATGGTGGGGGATCCACATGCCGTCCCTATTGCTTTGAAGGAATGGATTTCAGCAGATAAACCAGAGCGAAGCCAAGGACAACGTCTGTAATAAATTATAAATGGCACCATAGTAAGAGTTTGAGTTACATATAAAAAAGATCTAGCACCATCACAGGCTCCAACAGCCTTGGTTTTGTACCAAGTTTTCAATAGCTAGGACTGTTAGCTATTTTAGTGCTTGGGCAAGAGCTAACTTGACTAGAGTATGCGATTTATAGATTGGCAATTGTTTTATGACATTCAATTAAATCCAATCAAGATGCAGGGTGACTGTTCATTGGTTTCAGCATTTGCAAATAATATATGAGAAATGTAACAGTAATGTGTAAATTAGTGGTTATTGCTATTGTAGATGGGCAATATTGCAGCTAGGGTTAATTCTGTAGAGGAATGGAAAGAATATACTACACTGTAATAAAAAAAAACATAAATATGTGTATATGCATATTATCAGTGCTGTAAAGAAAGGCTGATTTTTATTGATCACAAGAATTAAGCCTCTGTTTTAGGCATGTTTTATTCTAACATATAAGATTGTATACACTTTTTTTGTTAATGGTCCTTCAAGCATTTATGTTTTAATGGTTTAAATAAAGAATTTAGAAGGTGGTATTTAAAAAAGAGAGAATGGGACTGGTGTGCACATAGCCAAACTAGTCAAGTCACGTTTATTTCTCTGACCCCCTAGTTTACTATGACTGCACTCAAAGTAGGTTCACAATAGATAAATGAAAAGAATATAAAGGGGTTCACACTTCAGGTGGTGTGTA
Source organism: Heloderma suspectum (assembly GCF_057233095.1). NCBI lineage: Eukaryota > Metazoa > Chordata > Lepidosauria > Squamata > Helodermatidae > Heloderma > Heloderma suspectum. Next base: position 136,763,797 of record NC_139462.1, read on the forward strand.
CTACGCTATTTCACCAGTGTCTCGTTGCTATTGCTATCCCCTTTCATAGCAGGCAGTATTATAGCTCAGTGAATCATCATGAGATAAAGGTGTTCCTCTTTAATATATCAAGGAGAACCACAGTATATGAACAACAGGGAAAAGAATGGGCACAACGATTTGCTAGGAATTTGCCAGGTGGCTCTTGAAAATTATCACAGTGGCTCTTTTTGAAGCCTATAATATGGCAACCAAGCGCTGTACGACACTTTAGAGGAGATTCATAGGTTGGCACACCCTACACCAGGGCTGCACAACCTGCAGCCCTAGGGCTTCATGCCCTATGTGGCTCCCGAAGCTGGCAGGACCCCACCCACTTTCCTCCGCAGCCTAGTTGTTAAACTGGTCCACGGGGGGAGGGGAACCCACTGTTCTGTGGCTTCCAAGATCACCGTTTCCCCATTGCTAGTAGTGGGGGAGAAACAGCAATCTTGGGGGCTGTTTAAGAATCTTTCACCTCCACACCCTGTGCCTAGTTATCCCTAGGTCTCAGCAAGCAGGGACGGGTATTTGTGGGGCAAGGGGAGAGTTTGTGTGCGCACGCATGTACAGCCCCTGCCCTCTCAGCCAAAGCCAGATGCAGCCCTCAGAGCCAAAAACAGTTGTGCACCCCTGCAGATTGCTCACTGCTGATCCCTGAAGCCCCATAGCTTCTGCTCCTCCTTGCTGACTTTGCCTGTTCACCTGACCTCTCTGAGCAAGGCAACAGGGCAGGAGCGCCTATCCATCTTGCCTTTTCCCTCTTGGTGGCCATACAGATGGAGGCCAAAGGAAGACAGCTGGCGAAGGGCCGTGGTGGCAGTGGCAGAGAGGGCGTGGACCCACTCAGTGAGAGTGGGGCTGCGAAGACCATCATGCCCAAATGTGTAGACAGCACTGCAGTTCTCCGCAAGTACATAAACTCAACCGTGACGGTGGGGGGCTAGATGAACCACCGATCTGATTCGGTCTAAGGCAGCTGCCTATGTTCAATATTCTGCCATGAGCAAATCCCAAGGATATTAGACTGAGAAATGATGAGCTCTGCAGCCATGGCTCATTGAATACGCAATGTTTTATAACCAACCCTGTTAGCAGGGTGGGGTGGGGGTAGTGAATTCAGCCGAATCAGTCAGATTCAGGATTGATCCTAAGCAAGGTCCTCCAAATCACTCCCAAATGAATTTGGGTCGTCTGGAAACTTCATGAGTGATTCCGGGATGGGGGGGGGGACACAGAGACACAGACCTTGTATCTCCAACAACTGATACATTTCCCCCAGTGTTTTCCATCTAAGGAAGTATGGAGAGAGGGAGAGGGAGAAGAGGGGGTGTAGCTTTGTGACTGACAGCTGTAGCTTCCAACCAGGGGATAACTTTACCAAGGCTCTCCTTTTCACATCCAATCACGGCACTTTGGGGAGGACCACGGAAGGAACTTATCCTGCATTTTCACTGCATTTTGTGACTGTGTCTGGGTCAGCGAAGGCAGCAGCAGTGTTCAGGGCTTCCAGGAACAGCTTTACTTGAGAGGCTGCACTAACTGGGAGAGGCCTGCACCCATTGCTGCCTGTTCATGTATGGCTGCTGCTGACACCAATCCCCCACAACCGTCCCCACAGCCTGAGTCAAGCTTCCCCAGCACTTTCTCTCTGGTTGGCCAGCACAGGGAGGTCAGGTCACCACCTTAGTGCTCCAGATTGTGCCCAGCAGTGGCTGTCACTTATAATAGGGGGCCACAAAGAAGCTCCAGGCAGTCAGGGAGCAGAGCTGAAGGTAGGGAGAGAGAACTAGTCTTGCCACCTCTGCTGCCTCCTCTCATTGAATCGTAGAATAGTAGGGTTGGAAGGGGCCTACAAGGCCATGGAGTCCAACCCCTTGCTCAATGCAGGAATCCAAGTCAGAGCATCCCTGACAGGTGGCTGTCCAGCCTCGTCTTGAATGCCTCCAGTGTGGGAGAGCCCACCACCTCCCTAGGTAATCAGTTCCATCGTAGTATTGCTCTAACAGTCAGGACGTTTTTCCTGATGTTCAGCCAGAATCTGGCTTCCTGTAACTTGAGCCCATTATTCCATGTCCTGCACTATGGGATGATCAAGAAGAGATCCGGGCCTTTCTCTCTGTGACAACCTTTCAAGTATTTGAAGAGTGCTGTCATATCCCCCCTCAGTCTTCTCTTCTCAAGGCTAAACATGCCCAGTTCTTTCAGTCTCTCTTCATAAGGCTTTATTTCCAGTCCCCTCATCATCTTCATTCCCCTTCTCAGAACCCCCTCCAGTTTGTCTGCAATGCATCCTTCTTAAAGTGTGGTGCCCAGAACTGGACACAGTACTCCAGATGAGGCCTAACCAGTGCTGAGTAGAGGGGAACTCGTACTTCCCAGGATTTGGAAGCTATGCTTCTATGAATGCAGCCCAAAAGAGCATTTGCCTTTTTTGCAGCCACATCACATTGTTGGCTCTTACTCAGCTTGTGATCGACAACAATTCCAAGATCCTTCTCGTGTGTAGTGTTATTGAGCCAAGTATTCCCCATCTTGTAACTGTGCATTTGGTTTCTTTTTCCTAGGTGCAGAATTTGGCATTTATCCCTATTAAATCTCATTCTGTTGTTTTCTGCCCAGCACTCCATCCAATCAAGATCACTCTGAATTTTGTTTCTGTCTTCCAGGTAGGGATGTCAGAGAATTCTGCGATGAATCTCAGTGAGGCCAAATGCCAGTGCATTTGGCCCCCCGAAAACCATCACAGAACGAAGCCCCCGGCCCCCCGCCCCACAAAAGGCACGCGGGACGAAGTGCCCGCTGCCCGCACCCCACGAAAGGCGAGTGAAATGGAGCACTTACCTGCTCCCATCCACGCTGCTGTGCGAATGGCACATTTGCATCCCTGCGGAGGCCGTGATAGGCTACGTAAGTATTTACGTAGCCTATCACGGTTTGGGGGGGTAAACCCCAGCATACACAAATAGCGGCGGCTACCGCCATTTGCGTACGCTGGGGTTTTCCCCCTGCCGTGATAAGCTACGTAAATATTTACGTAGCATATCACGGCTCACTGCAGGGATGCAAATGACGGCGGCTACAACAGCCACCATTTGCATCCCTGCAGGGCTGCCAAGCGGCCAGATGTCCGGCTGCAGGAAGCCAGAACCAGCCGGTGGCTCTGTGGCTTGGCAGAGGACTCCGGGGGGGGGAAGCACAGAGCGCCTCCCCCCACCTGCAGAGCCCAGCAGAGCCAGGTAAGCGGGGTTTCGTACACCCCTACTTCCAGGTAGGGATGGCGGAGAATTCCACCATGGATTTCAGTGAGGCCAAATGCACTGGCATTCAGCCCCCCGAAATCCGTGGCGGAACGGCCTGCCACCCCCCCGCCACCCCGCGGATTCCCCCCGGGACGAGACGTACCTGGGGCGGATGTTCCAGATGGCAGCAGCTCCAGTGGTGGCTTTGGCAGCAGCAGCAGTGGCTGGTCTTCTGACCAGCTGCCACTGCCGCCATTTGCAGTCTGGTCTTTTTTTTCCCTTTTTTTTTTTTTACATAGACGTGATAGGCTACATAAAGACCTACGTAACCTATCATGTCTGGGTTTAAAAAAAAAATGCATACGCAAATGGCGGCGGCTATGGCCGCCGCCATTTGCATTCCTTATTTTTAGCCATCTTAGTCTACGTAAATATTTGCGTAGACTATTACAGCGAAAATAAAGGGGAATGCAAATAGCGTAGTAGGCGCTATTTGCGTTCCTTTTTGATTCACTATTTTAGCTTACGTAAATATTTATAGTTGAATACAGGGACGCAAACGGTAGCGGCTACGGCCGCCACCATTTGCATCCCTGCTACCCAGCAGCCCAGCTGCTGGCAGCTCTGCGGAATCCCCGCGGAGCGGAGCTGGCTGGGCAGGACTCCGGGGGAGGGACAGAGCACCTCCCCCCCATCCAGGATTCCGGGGGGAGGGACAGAGCGCCTTCCCCCCCACCGCGAAGCAGATCCACGAAACGGTAAGTAACTTTCGTACATCCCTACTTCCAGGGTATTAGATATCGTGCCCAATTTTGTGTCATCTGTAAATTTGATAAGCATTCCCTGCACCTCCTCCTCCAAGTCATTAATACAAATGTTGAAGAGCACTGGGCCCAGGACTGAGCCCTGCGGTACCCTGCTCATTACCTTTCCCCAGTTTGAGAAGATCCCATTGATAAGCACTCTTTGAGTCCGATTCTGTAGCCAACTGTGGATCTATCTGATGGTTGTTTTATTTAGCCCATTTTTAGCTAGTTTACTAATCAGGATATCATGGGATACTTTGTCGAAAGCTTTGCTGAAGTCAAGGTATATGATGTCCACAGCATTCCCACAGTCCACAAGGGAGGTTACCTATCTTTCTGTAGGGGGAAGTTATCAGTAACACAAGTCAGGAATTTCTTGGAGAGGCCATGTTTTGCAGAATTTGTCTCCCAACAAATATCGGGGAAATTGAAGTTCCCCATTACTACTACATCATGCTTCCTTGAAACACTGGCAATTTGCTTTTCAAAAGTTTCATCCTCGTCTTCTCCTTGATTGGGTGGGCAGTAGTAGACTCTGACCACCATGTTCCTTTTATTCTTTGCTCCATTTATTTTAACCCAGATGCTCTTGATGGGGCTACCAAGCTCATCCTCCTGTATTTCTGTGCAGAGATATGTCTTTTTAACATATAGTACAACTCCACCTCCCTTTCTGTTCCTCCTAGAATCCTAGAATCATAGAATAGTAGGGTTGGAAGGGGCCTACAAGGCCATCGAGTCCAACCCCCTGCTCAATGCAGGAATCCAAGTCAGAACATCCCTGACAGATGGCTGTCCAGCCTTGTCTTGAACGCCTCCGGTGTGGAAGAACCCACCACCTCCCTAGGGAATTGGTTCCATTGTCGTATTGCTCTAACAGTCAGGAAGTTTTTCCTGATGTTCAGCTGGAATCTGGCTTCCTGTCACTTGAGCCCATTATTCCGTGTCCTGCACTCTGGGATGATCAAGAAGAGATCCTGGCCTTCTTCTCTGTGACAACCTTTCAAGTACTTGAAGAGCGCTATCATATCTCCCCTCAGTCTTCTCTTCTCAAGGCTAAACATGCCCAGTTCTTTCAGTCTCTCTTCATAGGGCTTTGTTTCCAGTCCCCTGATCATCTTTGTTGCCCTCCTCTGAACCCTCTCCAGTTTGTCTGCATCCTTCTTAAAGTGTGGTGCCCAGAACTGGACACAGTACAGTTCTTTTACAGACACAGTCCTGTTCTTTTTGAACAAGTTATATCCTTCAATTGCTGTATTCTAGTCATGGGAGTCATCCCACCAAGTTTCAGTTTCACCTATGAAGTCATAATTTTCCTCCTGTATTAAGAGTTCAAGTTCGTCCTGTTTGTTTCCCATACTCTGGGCATTAGTATATAGACATCGAAGACCATGTGGTTTATAGTCTGGCTTTCTTCCTACATGTTTGTGAAGACTATTATTGGGTGCTATTAGAGCTGTTCTCTCCATTGCAGTGCATGAGCCTTCATCCACTGTTACCCCCGACATTACATCTCTCTTCCCCGTAGGATTCAGTTTAAAGCCCTCCTGATGAAGTTCTTCATGCTGTGGCCAAACACATTCTTCCCAGCCTTTGTGAGGTGCAACCCATCCCTTGCCAACAATCCATCTTCCAGGAAGTATAGCCTGTGGTCCCAGAATCCAAATCTCTCACGTCGGCACCACCTTTGTAGCCAATCATTCACCTGGAATATTTTTCTTTCCCTTTCTATCCCTCTCCTAACTACTGGAAGAATGGATGAGAAAATTATCTGGGCCCCAAAGTTCTTGGGTTTTCTGCCCAAAGCTTCAAAGTCTGACATGATTTTTTCGTAGCTCCACTTGGCGGTATCACTTGTTCCCACATGGATGAGAAGAAAGGAATAAAGCCCACTGTCAGTGGGCTTTATGAGTGCAAGCAACCCTTCAGTCACATCTCTAATCCATCGTCCTGGGAGACAGCATACCTGGCGAGTCTATGGGTCTTTGCGACATAGTTGGGTTTTGATCCTACACAGCAAGGAGTCTCCCACTACTACCACTCTTCTCTTCTTCTTGTTGTAGGCCTTGGTTTCATTGCCTCTGCTTGACTGACCTTTAGCCTTTTGCTCACTGTCATGCAGGTTCCCCTGTGGTTCTTCCTCTGCAGGCTGTCCTCCAGTCTCATCCTCAAGTACCTGGAAATGGTTCCATAGCTCAGCTGCTTCCACTGGTGTAGAGTGGCTTCTAGTTCTTCTGCTCCTAACTGTCACTCTTTTCCAAGGAGTATCCTCTACTTCATTTTTCCTCAACTCAGCATTTTCCTCTTCTGCCTCAGCTTGCTGTTGCTCTTCTAGCTTCTGTTCTTCACTTTGCTGCTGTAGTTCCACCATTCTGTCCAAGAACTCTTCATGTTCTCTTATTCCCTGGAGGGTCGCCACTCCAATCCTCTTACTTTTTCTTCCAGCACCGTGATCAACTTGCACTTCTTGCACCTGTAGGCCATGTTGATCTCAGGCAAGAAAACAAACATTGCACACACCTTGCAGGTCACCATCACTGGAGAGACTTTTCCTTCCATAGTCTCTATTCCCTTTATGTTTCTAGCTTTCTGATTGAACTGGAATGGCCTGTGCTTTGTCCTCTATTCACTGGAGGTTAACAACAGAATCCCACTGGTGTGGAAGTGTGTGTTACAAGAAAAAGATTTAAAAAAAATGTTAGCCCACCCCTGCTGCCAAACTCCTGTTTGCTGTCCCTCTTTGCTTGCCCTGATCGCTCGCTCTCTGGGAGCTTGCTTGCTTGTATAGCCCCTAGACCAGCTGGAGCAGCTTCCTCTGCTCTGCTCAGCTAGGAGGCAGGAAACAGACTAAAACGTCCTGCCCACACAGCTTCTGGGAGTACTCAGGCCAAACTCCTTCAATTTAATTGGAGCTCTCAGGACCACATGGTGAGTACACGGCGACTCAGAATGGAAAGGACAGTCCCCTGGGCTTACTCCAGCCCACTCACCACTTTGCCTTTGTCTCCTCTTCCACTGCAACTCCCCTGGCCAACTCCTGTTTGCTTACCCTGTTTGCTCGCCCTGATCGCTCGCTCTCTGGGAGCTTGCTTGCTTGTATAGCCCTTAGACCAGCTGGAGCAGCTTCCTCTGCTCTGCTCAGCTAGGAGGCGGGAAACAGACTGGTTTCTCCCGCTGCTTAATGTAGAGCTGGTGATGAGCTGGGCTTCTTGCTCTGAAACAGAGAAGGATGACCCCCACACACCCCTGAAATAATATAGGGGGAGCAGTGCAGAACCTCAGGCTTAGGGGCCAAATCTGGCCCACTGAGGTCCCTCAGATGGCCACACTCACTTTCCCTGGCCTTGCCTCCTTCCTCTGACTGCCAATCATTTGGTGGTTTCCTGCCTACTGTTGCAGTTGTTTTCCCTTTTCTAAAAGTTTGAAATGCTTCTCCTAAGGCTTAGTTATAGGCACTATTTGTTTCTTTTATTGATTTATTAATAATATGTATTTATTGCTTAATATTAAAAAAATCCAAGTGGCTCGCATGCCAATATTAAAAATCACATTTAAGTACAATATTAAAACACTATTAAAAACAATTTCAATGACAGCAAAACAAATATATTTAAAATGCACTATTAAAAACAATTTTAAAAATGACAAGAAAACAAAAACAATACAAAAAACAGTGAAATGGAGAACCTTATGATTAATTGCAGTTATTTACAAACCAGATAAGGCCTCAGTGAACAAGTGCTTTTTCAGGAGGTGCTTGAAACATACCACAGTTTCTGCCTCCTGAACTGCGCAGGAGAGGGGTTTCCAAAGGGTGTGCGCCACCACTAATATCTTCAAGACAGTACATGGCTTTTTGTTGCTCATGGAATGACTAGCGAGGCCTCCTCTGAAGATCTTGATGGTCAGTTGGGTATATCTAGGGGGAGGCCGTCTGCTGGGTATCCTAGTCCCAAGCTGTTTAGGGCTTTGTATGTCAACAACATAACCTTGAACGTGGCTTGATAGGTAATAGCTTAAAGGTGCAATGTATGTTTAGTATGTATGTTTAGACAGAAAAAAGGCCTACCACTCCCAGCATGCCCCAGCTAGGACTTGTAGGCCTTCCTTTCTGTCTAAACATGCTAGGATTGCACCTTTAGCTAAAATATGTGGGGGGTGTATTTTTGGCCCCACTTTTTGGCCTTCAGCCTGCCTACCACTGGAGTGCACCCTTCTCCCCAACTTCTCCAAAATGAAATTTGGTCCTTGGGCTGAAAGAAGTTTAACAACCCTGATATAGGGGAAGGGGGTGCTCTGGGAACTTTACAAGTAAGTAGGGGATTATGGTTGTGTAACCCACTGGTATATTTTTCTGTAAGAATTCTGAGTGAGAATATTTCTGCACATGCTCAGTAAAGGAGTGAGAAAGGGAGTGGCCACCATTTTTGGCAGTTACCAGAACTGCAGTGTGGAAGATGCTTGCTTTCTCCTCTCTGTAAGACTCTGAACCCTTGAGACAGGTTAGTAGGGAAGTTTCCTTTTGAATTTTTTTTTAAACAGTCATGATTTTTTTTACAAACTCTATGGGCTTATATCCTTTTGTTGTTTATATCCTTTTATATTATATAAAGGGCTTTTACAAAGTTGTTCCTGTGTTGCTGGATCCTGGTGCATTTTTAGAAGATTGCTGCGGTGCTGGAGTGAACTGAGTAGAGACTGTTTTCTTTCTTCAGCCAGTAGAAAAATCAAGCTTCAGAGAGAAGTTTTATTTATATTTTTGTTGCAGACTCAAGCTAAAGACAGAACTTTGATAGGGCTGTGCTCTGTTTTATTGTTTTAGTGATAAGTGTAGTGTTATGCATGTACAATTATTACAGGTGCATTATTGTTTTTAATTAAGAAATTAACCTGATATGTGCTAATTGTCCCTGTACAAGGCCTTTGCTGTGTGTCCCTTTAGAGACTCCGAAAAAAGTGTTACAGTTGCACCAAGCCCTACTCAAACTGCATGAGTGTGCATGTGTTCTGTCACAATCATACAACAAAGAACAGAGCAAAATGCCCACAAAAGGGAAGGGCAAGAGAATCCCTTTTAAAGATACCCCAACACTCTCTCTCTCTTTCTGATATTGACATTAAATGGTGTTACTTTTTTTTTTTAAGGCCAAAGATAAAAAGGGATGGGGCTAAGGGAGCATGTTTAAGGGGGGTGGAGGGCTAGGAAATCAAGGCCATCAGTACCTGCTGCAAGAGATTTATTTATTTACTGTACTTTTAAACCACCCAGTAGCTGAAGTTCTCTAGGCAGTGTAGAATACAGTAAAAAACATATGGTACAAATATTAAAACCAAAAATAAAAAGAGCACAGAATGAAACGAAGATAAAACCAGTAGCAAAACAGAGTACTAATTTTGCTTATACCATTGACATTCAAAGAAAATGTAAGCCAGGTGTTTTGGTAATGCAAGGTATACGCAGTGGTTTATATATGCTTCATAAAAGGGCACTCCGCATCCTCCAGTTACCCTATCACACCGCAGAGCAGCAATTTTTCTGTCCATCTTGCATTCAGCAGAATGTTAGTTACTGTAACAGGACAATGTTACTGGATCCTGCTTTCAAAACACACGTCTCTGCTCTCATGCTGTGTTTACTGGTTTCCATTCTGGTGGTAGTAGGAGGTCATTATCCTATGATAATCTTCTGCTCAGCTGACATTACCTCTTAATTATAACTTCATTAAAACTAAATTAGAACGCAGCCAGGGATATTAAGCCAATTGGATTGCTTATTTGGCTGACCGTCCCAGTACCTCCTTTTCGAAAAAAAGGATATTGGCTCATGCAATGAAATGCTTAATGACCTCCTTTATTGCTGGAAAGTTTTGGTTTTAATTTTAAACTCGGGTAAACTGCCTAGGTAACCTATACACAAGGTTCCTGTGTGGTGAAATCCTATTATAAATGTGGAGTTGACCTTCCTGTTTTCACTTTGAATTCAACAGGGAGGTTTTAATATTAAGTAGCCTTTGGTGTTTTCATAGGTGAAAACACCAAGCCCTGCTTCCTCATTAAAAGGAGGAGCGCCAGATAATTGCCTCCCTCTGGAATGAAGATTCGACACAGAGCTTGCATAAGAGGGCCACAATTTTACTTCTAGATGAGGATCTGTAAGAAGCAATACCCAACAAGCTGCATAAACAAGCCTGGGCAGCAAGGAGGTATGTGAGGCAGTAATGAAGGCAACCCAGTGCCTCATAAAGAGCAATGCCACTCTAACTGCCCACACAGATTGACATTTCATGTGGTTCATTGCCTGCTTGCCTCAAGGCCAAGCTGGGGCTTCACGTCACCTCTGCTAAGCAGCATTCGATTGGGCAGAGCCTCCTGGGGCCAGGATCAGTCCCCTAACAAGCCAGCTGGCAGTGAGGTAGGTTGGGAACTGCCCTCCAGGTGCCTGATGGTGCTCACTTGGTCCAACTATCTTACCTCCCCTCCTGGCAGTTGTGATCAAAGATTGCAAGTCAATTAGCCAATTTAATCACACACCACACCTATAGGATAATCATAGAATCATAGAATAGTAGGGTTGGAAGGGGCCTACAAGGCCATTGAGTCCAACCCCCTGCTCAGTGCAGGAATCCAAGTCAGAGCATCCTTGACAGGTGGTTGTCCAGCCTCGTCTTGAATGCCTCCAGTGTGGGAGAGCCCACTACCTCCCTAGGTAATTGGTTCCATTGTCCTAATTTAACACTCAGGAAGTTTTTCCTGATGTTCAGCCGGAATCTGGCTTCCTGTAACTTGAGCCCATTATTCCGTGTCCTGCACTCTGGGATGATCAAGAAGAGATCCTGGCCTTCTTCTCTGTGACAGCCTTTCAAGTACTTGAAGAGCGCTATCATATCTCCCCTCAGTCTTCTCTTCTCAAGGCTAAACATGCCCAGTTCTTTCAGTCTCTCTTCATAGGGCTTTGTTTCCAGTCCCCTGATCATCTTTGTTGCCCTCCTCTGAACCCTCTCCAGTTTGTCTGCATCCTTCTTAAAGTGTGGTGCCCAGAACTGGACACAGTACTCCAGATGAGGCCTAACCAGTGCTGAGTAGAGGGGAACTCATACTTCACGGGATTTGGAAGCTATGCTTCTATTAATGCAGCCCCAAATAGCATTTGCCTTTTTTGCAGCCACATCACATTGTTGGCTCATATTCAGCTTGTGATCGACAACAATTCCAAGATCTTTCTCGCTTGTAGTGTTGTTGAGCCACGTATCCCCCCTCTTGTAACTGTGCATTTGGTTTCTTTTTCCTAGGGGCAGAACTTGGCATTGATCCCTATTAAATGTCATTCTGTTGTTTTCTGCCCAGCGTTCCAGTCTATCCAGATCACTTTGAATTTTGTTTCTGTCTTCCAAAGTATTAGCTATCCCACCCAATTTTGTGTCATCTGCAAATTTGATCAGCATTCCCTGCACCTCCTCCTCCAAGTAATTAATACAAATGTTGAAGAGCACTGGGCCCAGGACTGAGCCCTGCGGTACCCCACTCGTTACCTCTCCCCAGTTTGAGAAGGTCCCATTGATAAGCACTCTTTGAGTCCGATTCTGTAGCCAACTGTGGATCCACCGGATCGTTGTTTCATCTGGCCCACTTTGAGCTAGTTTGCTCATCAGGATATCATGGGGCACTTTGTCGAAAGCTTTGCTGAAGTTGAGGTATATGATGTCTACAGCATTCCCACGGTCTACAAGGGAGGTTACTTGATCAAAAAATGAGATCAGATTTGTCTGGCAGGACTTGTTTTTGACAAATCCATGTTGGCTTCGAGTAATCACGGCATTGTTTTCAAGGTGCTTCCAGATGGATTGCTTGATCATCTGCTCCAGAATTTTCCCAGGGATTGATGTCAGACTGACTGGTCTGTAGTTCCCAGGTTCCTCCTTTTTACCCTTTTTGAAGATAGGGACAACGTTAGCCCTCCTCCAGTCATCTGGCACTTCCCCCGTCCTCCATGATTTCTCAAAGAGAATAGACAGCGGTTCTGAGAGTTCTTCTGCCAGTTCCTTTATTACTCTAGGATGCAGTTCATCTGGCCCTGGAGATCTGAACCCATTCAAAGTAATTAGGTGTTCCTTGACCATATGCCTATCGATCTCAAGCTGCAATCCTGCCCCTTCAGCCTGTACTTCGCCTTTGCCATGGGGGTCATAGACCCTCTTTTGGGAGAAGACTGAGCCAAAGTAGGAATTGAGCACCTCTGCCTTTTCTTTCTCATCTGTTATCATTTTGCCATCCTTATTTAATAGCTGAACCACCATTTCTTTCCTCTGCCTTTTACTATGCACAAAGCTGAAGAAAGCCTTTTTGTTGTTTTTCGCATCCCTCGCTAACCTCAGCTCGTTCTCAGCTTTAGCCTTCCTGACGCCAGCCCTGCAATTCTGTGCTACCTGCCTGTACTCTTCCTTTGTTGCTTGGCCTTCTTTCCACTACCTATATGTGTCCTTTTTTGTTTTCAGGTCATCCCTAAGCTTTTTGTAAAGCCACATTGGCTTCTTCTGTTGTCTTCCACCTTTTCTTCTTGTTGGAATTGTTTGTAATTGTGCCTTGAGAATTTCCTTTTTTAAAAGCTCCCACCCATCTTGGACTCCTTTTCTCGTTACCATCGCTTGCCATGGGACCTTCCTGATCATTGTTCTGAGTTTATTAAAATCAGCTTTCCTAAAATCCAGGGTACGCGTTTGACTACACTTGGCTTTTGCTTCCCTTAGAACCAAGAACTCAAGTGCAACATGGTCGCTTTCCCCCAGAGTTCCTATAACTGCTACTTGATCTACTAATTCATCTCTGTTGGTTAGGATCAAGTCAAGGATAGCCAATCCTCTAGTTTCTTCCTCTACTTTCTGTAGGAGGAAGTTATCCGCCACACAAGTCAGGAATTTCCTGGAGGGGCCATGTTTTGCAGAATTTATCTCCCAACAAATATCGGGGAAATTGAAGTCCTCCATTACTACTACATCATGCTTCCTTAAAACTTTGGCTATTTGCTTTTCAAAAGTTTCATCCTCGTATTCTCCTTGGTTGGGTGGCCGGTAGTAGACTCCGACCACCAGATTCCTTTTATTCTTTGCTCCATGTATTTTGATCCAGATGCTCTCGATGGGGCTACCAAGCTCATCCTCCTGTATTTCTGTGCAGAGATATGTATTTTTCACATACAGTGCAACCCCACCTCCCTTTCTGTTCCTCCTGTTCTTTTTGAACAAGTTATATCCTTCAACTGCTGTATTCCAGTCATGGGAGTCATCCCACCAAGTCTCAGTTATACCTATCAAGTCATAATTTCCCTCCTGTATTAAGAGTTCAAGTTCGTTCTGTTTGTTTCCCATACTCTGGGCATTAGTATATAGACATCGAAGACCATGTGCTCCATAGTCTGGCTTTCTTCCTACATGTGTCTGAAGACTATTATTGGGCACTATCAGAGCTGTTCTCTCCATTGCAGTGCATGCGCCTACATCCATTGTTACCCCCAACATTACATCTCCCTTCCCCGTAGGATTCAGTTTAAAGCCCTCCTATTAGTGTGGGGTAGGTGAAAAAAGAGAGAAAAAGACAAGCTTCAAAGCCAAACCTGGGAATTCATCTCAAAAAAATTCCAACCACTGTAAAAGGAGGTTGGCTAGACCCATAGTTAGGGATGTCAGAGAATTCCGCCACGGATCTCAGTGAGGCCGAATGCCAGCTCATTCGGCCCCCCGAAAACCGTGGTGGAACGGCCTGCCACCCCTCGCCCCCCGCGGATCCCCTCCGGGATGAGACTCACCTGGGGCAGATCTTCCGGGCAGCGGCGGCGGCCGCTGCCATTTCCAGGCTTGTGGGGGGGGGGGGAAAGACATGAAAGGCTACATAAATATTTACGTAGCCTATCATGGCTAGGTTTTAAAAAAAAGACAAAAAAGATGTGATAGGCTACGTAAATCTTTACGTAGCCTATCATGGTTGGAGGTGGGTTTAAAAAAAAAACATGTATGCAAATGGCGGCGGCTATGGCTGCCGCCATTTGCGTTCCTTCTTTTTACCGTCTTAATCTACGTAAATATTTACGTAGACTATGACGGCGAAAATCAAGGGGAATGCAAATAGCGTAGCGGGCGCTATTTGCGTCCCCTTTTGATTCACCATTTTAGCCTACGTAAAGATTTACGTAGGCTAAAACGGTGAATGAAAAAGGGACGCAAATAGCGCCCGCTACGCTATTTGTGTTCCCCTTGATTTTCGCTGTCATAGTCTACCTAAATATTTACGTAGACTAAGACGGCCAAAAAGAAGGAACGCAAATGGCAGTGGCCGTAGCCGCCATTTGCGTACGCAGTTGGGTTTTTTGTTGTTGTTTTTTTACCCAGAGCCCTCCGCGGCCGGAAATCCGGCTGCAGACGGTTTTGACCTGGCCGGGCTGGGCCTGGCCGGCTGCTCTGCGGAGCACAGCTGGCCGTTCGAGGATTCCGGGGGGAGGAACGGAGCGCCTCCCCCCTGGCCAGGATTCTGGGGGGAGGGACGGAACGCCTCCCCCCCCACCATCAACATAATCCGCGAAAGGTAATTCACTTTCGTACATCCCTACCCATAGTGGTGCTGGGTAGGTGGGATGCTGCACATCCAGTGAAGAGACCAGAGAGGGGGTGGAGTATAAGGGGCAATCCTGCCTTTCTCCCATTGGATTGAATCCTGCACAGTGTTGTGTCATGTGCCTCTGATTCTGGGCTGATGGAGGAGGGGGGATCCAACCCACTATAGCGTGGCAGAGTAGGTTGCTCCCACATTGGAATGAAGACACAACCCAACTCTTGGGCAAAAGAGCGCTTACTTTAATTCGACATAGGAATTTGCAGCAAACACAGATCAATAGTTTGTGGATCCATGTTCATCACCTGCTCGTCACAAGGACAAGCCAAGGGAGTCCCATGAGGTTTTGCCCCAACCCCCCTAGGCAGCACTGAATAAGGCAAAGCCTCCCAGAGCCAAGAGTAGTCCTCTAATCCACTCAGATGCTTCAGGGTGTTTACAATGCTCAGCTATCTTACCTCCACTCCTGCACATACTTCCTGCCAGAAAAGGAAGTTAGCTCACTCTTGGCTTACCTCTCTTACCTGCCAAGCATCAATTCAGATAAGCCTCTTCACAGATCCTTCAGGTACTAGTTGGAGCCCTGAGGGGACAGGCGCACTCCATCTTCCCTATATAAAAGTGGGATGTTGTGCCTGATAGAAGCATGACAGATATAGGCACCCCCACCTGGGGGTAACCAGTTCGTGAGGTCTCTGTTGATCTGAGTTCTCACCCTCTCTAATGCTTTTGACCACACTATCAACACACTAGGAGTCCAAGTCTTTATCTGGGCTAGGTCATGCCAAATTTGATGGCTTTACTAAATTAAAATTTGGGTGGCTGGGGGCAGTTCAAAAGGAGCACTGGGGCAACCTGAGAAGGGGGCAGAAAGCAGCGAGGGGCTCTGTGTGTCTGGGGGGGTGCACACACACGAGTGAGAGAGAGAGGCTTTCTTCACACAGAGCTTTTATCCTGCGATTGAGATTGCTCCCTCACGGAAGTTTGTGGGCTCTTTACAGGATGCCATGACCCTCCAGGGCGTCTCCTGTACTAAATACCCATTGTTCCATTTTTAAATACATTACAGATAATGAGCTATCAAATTACCCCATTGTGTTCTGTTTGAGTTCCCTCTGTGAAAAGAGGAAAAGTGGCAAGAAGAGGGGCCAATCTACATTGCGCCCACCATTGCACCAAAGTCGGGGTCCTGTCAGGTTAAGCACACTCGCATTAAAATGTGATTACCCACACTCACCCATTTTCCCCATTGCAGTTCTTGATTGAATGCACGAGCTCAGTTCACATTCGAGATCTGTGCTGTTTTCCTGCTCTTAAAGATGGCAGCTCTCATTGGAGGAGCAGAAGCTCTTCCTGTTTCTGCTGATTCCCCACCCACTATCCCTCTCTTCCTCTATCCGTGTGTGTGTGTGTGTGTGTGTGTGTGTGTAGGGATGGTGCGAGCATCCTGTTGGGGCTCGAAGCCCAGTGAGAGCTTGTCCCTTGCCACTGCCACTGTAGCAGGTGGGGGTGGAGGGAAGAAGGAGACGCCTATCCTCTTCTCCCCCTCACCTGCTGGAGGCCAGGGTGAGAGGCTGGGGGTGTCTGTCGATGCTCTTTTCCCTGCAACAGCCCTTTGCAGCCAGCATGAGGAAGAGGGGCAGTGGCAACGGCACCCAGTGCTTGCATTTGGGGGGGGGGCTGTTCGCATCTTTGAAGACCGCCCTGTGTTTTCCCCTGCTCCTGAGATGACGTTAAAATTGTCCACAGACATTTTTATCGATGTTAGTCCATGGACACTGAGGACTGTCTGCCTGAATATGTGTGTGTTTTCCATGCAGCGAGCATGGATGGGACTGTAAAAACATATATGCTTGCCTGGGCTTGCCCGGGCAAGTTTGCGGAGCAATCAGGCTGGAGGAGCTATGATTCTTCGAAGAGTCGCTTCTTCAAAGGTTCACTTCTTTGAAGATTTGAAGATCTGAAGCTTTGAAGATAATGCCTTAATTTAAAAAAGAAGGCGAAGTGGGGGATAGAGGGGGGTAAAACTTAGTCTCATTTGAAGGGATAGAACAACCCCCTGCTCAGTGCAAGAAGCCTGATTCCCAGGTGGTCTCCCACCCAAGCACTGACTGGGACCAACCCTGCTGAGCTTCCAAGATCAGACAAGCATGCACACATCCAGCCCTTTGCTTGTTGCTAGGGATGTAAGAAACACTTAACTTATTTCGCTCCAGTGCATTCGCGGTGAGGGGGAGGCGCCCCATCCCTCCCCCCGGAATCCTCCCCGGCCGGCTCCACTCTGCAGCAGCTCCGCTGAGCTGCCGGCTGGGGCTGGCCGCAGCTGGAGTTCCAGCCACTGCCAGACTGCTGCAGCCGCAAATGGCGGCCATCGTAGCAGCCACCATTTGCGTCCTTGCAGGAAGCTGTGATAGGCTACGTAAGTATTTACATAGCCTATCACGGCAAAGGGCAGGGGCGCAAATGGCAGCCGCTACACCATTTGCATGGCTCCCTTTTGCCATGATAGGCTACATCATATTACAGCAAAGAGCAGGAGTGCAAATGGCATAGCGGCCGCCATTTGCGCCCCTGCCTTTTGCCGTGATAGGCTATGTAAATACTTACGTAGCCTATCACAGCTTCCTGCAAGGACACAAATGGTGGCCGCTGTGACAGCCACCATTTGCAGCTGCAGCAGCCCAGCAGCGGCTGGGAGACCAGGCAGAGGAGCCGCCGCTGGAGCCACCACCGCCGCATCTGCCGCCAGGTAAGCTCTGTCCTGGGGGGATTCCGTGGGGTGGCGGGGAGGGAGGCCATTCCGCCACAGATTCCAGGACTGGAATCTGTGGTGGAATTCTCTGACATCCCTACTTGTTGCTGAGGAAACAGGGAGTGCTGAGGAACCTATGCAAACAGTAGCCGAAAGACGACATGGGGCCGTCGAGAGCTGATTGGACAAGAGGGAAATACAAACACCGCCGTATATGGACAGGTGTGGGAGGGGACTACAACCAGATATGGTAGCGAAGGTGGAAAATCAGAGCACATTAAGGGGAAATACTGGGATATCAGGGTATTGAAAGCGGTAGCATGGAAGTGGGAAATTCCGGTTCCAATTCGAGGTGGCTACTGTGTAGTGTGAAAGGCGGGCAGTGAAACCTCATTGGAAGTGGGAAAAAATGTAAGTGTAGATTGGCCCAAGGAGCGAGATCAATGAAAGATAATGGAAGACTCAGATAAGGGGGAGAAGGTGGGGGGAAGGAAGTGGGTGAAAAAGGGAGTCGTGATCCTGCATTTAAAACAGAAGCAGAAAGCCCCATTTTAAATGCAGGATTTTAGGTTGGTGTAGAGATGACCAGAGAGTTGGGGGTGATCCTGAAAGAGAGAGAAATGAGTTGACTTGGGTGAGTGGATCTTCTATACTTGGAGTGGGGGGGGGGTGAGAGAGTTTGGTAGGGGGTGATCCTGAATGAGAGAGCTGTAGCTTCAAAGGAGCAGGTTTGAGTTTGGGGGCCCAGACCCCATTTCTTCCATGTATTCAGAAACTTGGCAAGTTACTTTTCTTTTAGACTTATCAATTTGCCTTTCTGTGAAACAAGTTTCTGTTTGAGCAGAACACTGGGTTCAAAGGAATGGTTTTGTATTCTGAGGCTCAGACACCCACCTTTGCCTTGTATTCAGCTTTTTGAGCAAATTATTTCCCCTACGGCCTCACCAGCTTGCCTTGCTGTGAAAGGGGGGGGGGATGTGACTGGCCATACCCCCATGGCATCTGTTTTGTGAATGGGCAGCCATGACACTTTCTCACAATTCCCAATGTGCCCACCAGCCCCCAAAGGGGTGGCCCTATACCATTTTCTACACATAACCCCTATAGTACCAATGGTAAAGGACCATTTTGTACATTGCACCAACAGTTAACATCAACCTGGAATCCCTTTTGTTTTTGCTTTTTTTGTCCTGAGGTAAAAAGTCCTCCATAGTAGACCAAGGTTTTAAAATGAGCTGCTCAGTAAGGAACCTGTGAGTTCATTGCTTGACTTCTTCCAAGTCAGTTCGCCAGGTAGCCAGTCACTATCTTTAGCTCAGTTAGGAAGGTCCAAGGAGAACCCAGCTTTCTATTTTCTGTACTGTGCAGAGCTCAGGGGGGCTTAACAAGATGTGCCTATCTTTGGTTCCCACCACAGTTTTTGTCTTTGTGGGGATGAGGACAACCCAACTGTTTTCTTAGAGGGAAGGTGTTTTGTTTCCACCATTACTGCATAAGCGGCAACCCTTGTTCACTGGTAAACAGTCCCTCTTGATGAACTCCTGAATCACCATTAACCTTTGGGAAAGACCCTCTTTTAGATGCCTTTTCCTCTGCAACAGGTAAATATCTGCACCTTAATCTTGCTTGCTTGCTTGCTTATTTTTCCCACTTTCTCCCCAGTAACTGTTGGGAATATCGGAAACTAATCCGCAAGTTACTGGAAGGGGGCAGTGTTGGTTAGTTCATTGGGTTTTTGACCACAGCTAGCCTTAGGATGTTTGTAGCCTATGATGTGGTTTCCTGTGATTTCTTCCTTTTGCTCCTCCCCTTCCTTCCCTTTCCTCTCTCTCACTTCCTCCATAGCTGGGAGCACATAGAATATGTGTTTGCTCTCATGTGTTTGCTCTCTCACCCCTGTCTGTGTAATGGAACACAAAATGGACTGAACAAACTATTTTGAAACTCTACACTGTACCTGCATTGTATATGCAAGAATATTTGTTTGTAAAGCTGTTTTCTTTTCTTCACTAAAGAAAGGTGTGGTGTCCTTATTGTTCTAAGATAGCCTGTGTGCATGTGGGGCTGGGAAACGTCATTCTGTTTTGTCTTTTTGTTTTTCTTTGCTAGTTGCCTTTCTAACAGGAGGCATCATAACTAGGGCTATGCACTGCTTTGGTTCAAAGCCCAAACTCCAAGCCAAAGCGAAGCACTTTGGGCCACTTCCAAGGTGAGGCCGAGGGAGCACGAAGCAGGTCAGGTCTCTCTGAAGTGTTTGGCATGATCCAGAAACCAGGCTGCGCTTCTGCCACCCAGCCCCCAGCTCCTTGCCTGAGCCCTCAGGAAGTGTGCCAGCAGCAATCTTCTTATTCCAGGGAGTCTCTATTTTTACAATGGCAACTCCCTATATTTCCGGAAATAGATCCTGTGCAAATAGTGGCCGTCAGGAAATACAGGAAATTTCTGGAAATACAGGGAGTCGCCATTTTAAAAATGGCGAATCCTTGGAACAAAAAGACAGCTGCCGACACATGTCCCAAGGGCCCAGGTAAGGAGCTAGGGTCTTGAGTAGCACAGCAGCGGTATGCGGGGGGGGGGGGTGAAGTGGGATTCGGACATCCGAATCCTGCTTCAGCTCCAGAGGCCAAAGCAGGTTCAAGGGCCCTGACTCAGCCTGAAGTGGATCGGGCCCACCTCAGAAACCCTGAAGCAGCCTCCAAGGTGAATCGGAGGGTCCTCACATAGCCTTAACCATAACTACATAATCCCATCACTAACTCTCCTTTCTCTCCGTCACATTCCCCAACCCCATGTTATTTATATTCTGAGTTTGTCTGGTTGCATCTAGGGCCCCCAACACACCCCGCCAAATTCCTACCCCCCACCCCGTTCCGCTCCTTTATTTGGCAGCCATAACTTCCCACTTCCATTGCTTGCTTTCTCTTTTTACCAGATATGTAGTGCTGGTGGGATGCACCAGGTCTTTGCTCTTGTACTTTTATTGGAGCCGGCCCCCAACCAGGTCCCAGCCTGCTGGTGCTGCTACTGTGGGGGCAGATGTGGCGGGAGGAGGGAGCAGAGGAAGGGAGTGCAGGGGACTGGCAGCTGCCTCTCTCCTACCATGCAGAGCTGGCCTGACAAAGGGGGTGAGAGAGGGAGCCTGAGGGAACTCCGCAGCCCCAAGGTCACCTGGTCCTCTCCTCAGCAAGGGAGGAGGGAGAAAAGAGGTATGCGGGACCAAAGCCACCTTCCCTCTCTGTGGCGCCCCCTATTCTCAGCCCTCGGCTTCTCTGCTTTCCACCCCCTGACCTGCCACCACGGCTCGCACCTCGACTGTCCCCAGCCAGCCCCTTGGCTTCCTCTCCCTTTTCCCACCCTGCTGCCCATCCCTGCTCTTTGTGTGTGTGCCTGGCAGGCTGCGTGAGGTTTGCCACCATTCTCCTCCTCTGCCCACATCGTCCTGGAGCACTGGCCACCCCTTCAGGGCTGCTCCTGCTGGCCACAGCAGCAGGTGGGGGCTGCTTCCGCCATTGTCTGTCGCTTGTGCTTATGCGTGGGGTTTGCTGTGTGTGGCAGGGGGGTTTTAGTGGGCTTGATGTGCAGATGCTAGCAGGGGATCATGTTTTAGCACCACGCAGTGAACAATTTTCACCTGCTGTTTGTTTGCACATCAAGTTTGTCCTTCAAGGCACAGGAGGGGGCCTGGGGTTGGATTCAACCCCTCTGGTTGACAGGAGGGTCCTAGGCTTGTTTACTTGGAAGTAAGTCCCAATGTGTTCAATGGAGTGTACTCCCCTGGTGAGTGTACTTATGCTTGTAGCCTTGTAGGGCAATCCTACTTGTCTGTTCAGAAGTAAGTACCATTATGTTCAATGGGATTTACTCCCAAATAAGTGTGTATAGGGTTGCAGCCTTAAAGGAGTTGTGGGTCACCATGGACTGAGTTCCATTTATTTTAATGGGACATTGCTTCACACCTGGTTGCAATGGCTCTTCATCATAATAATCAATAATAAATATACTATGATATTATTATTATTATTATTATTATTATTATTATTATTATTACTACTACATGTTTCTTGAATTAAAAAGGACTAACCAAGTAATATTTTCTAGCAAGTTGCTGGGCATGACTTTTGTGTGTGTGTGTATGTGTGTGTGTGTGTGTGTGTTTTCTTTTCAAATGGACCTTTTAATAATTCTGAATGAGGGTGACCAGATACTCCAAACAAAGCAAGTGACTGAAAGAAAGCTCATTTGTATTGGATAATCTTACAAAGTTGTATAATTTAAGAAGGGGGCGTGGCTGTGACTGTCATGAAGGGACCCTGCACTTCTGAATTTGCCACTACACTACTGCTTTTTACTTCTTGATTCTATATGTTTAGTGCAGCTTCTCCAAGCTGGGGCCCTCCAAAGGTTTTTTGGACTACAACCCCCAGCATTCCTGATGATTGCCCATGCTGACTGGGGCTTATGGGAGCTGAAGTCCAAAAATCTGGAGGGTACTAGGTTGAGCATGGCTAGTCTAGTGTGATAGTTGGTCTAAGCTCACCCAGCTAAATCTAAGCAACTTCTCCATTCTGTTTCAGAGCTATATATCTGGTGGTCTCACATATTCTATATGAAGCCTATACTATTTGATTTAAGCCTTGGTCTGTACTCAGTAGCTAAGATCCCCTTGGTATAACTGTAAAAGCAAATGCAGCCTTCCCATAGTGCTCCCTGGCGCTAGGCTCAGTATTTATACTTCCATGTGTGGGTCAGCTACATGTCAGGTGTAACGTGTGATTGAGGAGATGCTGTAACTATCTGAAAACTCAAGGTAAGGATGTTTAGGATCAGAAGCTATAAATCACAGCCTCTGCGAACATACCATGAACATAGAATTTTCCAGACAAGTAATATCAGCTCTGTTGAAGTATCGGCAAAGATGGCATGAAAGTTTGGGGAAGGGCTGTAGCTCAGAGGCAGAGTGTATGGTTTGCATGCAGAAAGTCGCAGGTTCAATCCTCAGCATTTCCAGTCAGAACTGAAACCCAGAGCAGATTCACTACCCCACTGACATTGGAGCCACCAGCCTCCACTGGTAGACAATACTGGGCTAGATGAACCAATGGTCTCACTCGCTATAAGGCAGATTTCTATGAAAGGTGCATCATGTCTGCTAGGTTGCTGCTGCGGATATTGCATTGTCTTTCCAAATATTCTTCTGGACAGGATACATCCACCTAGATGTAACTTGTGCAGCTACCAATCTCGTTTAGGATTGCCATTTTTCCCCAGAGGCTCCTGTGCCTTTAACACAGTGTTCCTCAAGCAACTATCAGAAGTTTGGGGAGCACTGTGTTAAAGGCATAGGAGTAACAGTTTAAAAAAAATTAAAACTGGAGCATGACTGTTACACATGAAATGCTTTATTTTTAATGTGTGTAAGAGTAAGGATTATCCACCCGCAGAGGCGACCACTTCCTGCACCTCTGCATGAGTCACTGACCTGGGTGGACCTCCTGATTGTGAGGAAGCAAGCCCAGAAGAGTGACTCATGCAAGATGCAACAGTTTCCCCTGAAGGTAGGTAATATTTCAGCACTCTGCATCAGGAGTAACAAAATTATTCATTCTCAGCCAATGGGGCTGTTCAGACACCCTGCTAACCCACACTCAGTGGTTGAGTGTGGGCTGTTGTTGAACCATGGGTTGTTTGTTGAACCATGGGATAGCGTGTTGTCTGAACATCTTCAGGGTGGCTTGTTAACCATGTAGTGAGGATTGTTAACCACCTTGAACAACCCAGCAACCAACCATGGGTTCTCAAGGTGGCTTGTTCAAGAAAACAAGCCACACTGCATGGTTAACAAGCCACCCTGCGGACATTCAGACAACATGCTAACCCACAACCCACAGTTTAACAACAACCCACACTCAGCCACTGAGTGTGGGTTAGCATGTCGTCTGAACAGCCCCACTGTGGAGACACAGAAGAATTCCTTGTGCCTTGCAGGGCAATGCAAAGGAGCCATTCCTAGAAAAATGGCACATCTTGCATTTCTTTCTGCTGTGGAGCTGTTAATGGCACACTGTCTCTTCTACCAGGAACAAAAGTGGCATCTCTGCTCTCACTGAAACCTTTGTTAGCATGTCTATAACACTCGTGTATTGATAATGATATCATTAACAGAGATGACATATTCATACTAATGATGCTATTGGTAGCTGTGAGAATGAAAATGGTAACAGGGATCCCAATAAGGCACCTGAAACTGAACTACCTCAGCCAATATTCAATATATATATATATATATATATATAGAGAGAGAGAGAGAGAGAGAAGAGAAACGATCATGGTCACTTAAAAGCATGGCCTTGTGCCTTTGCAAAATGGAAACATAATAATAGAATCATAGAATTTTCAAGTTGTAAGGGGCCTTGGAGGTTGTCTGCCCAACTCTCTACTCAGTGCAGAAATCTTGCAACTATAGCAACAACAGCTGGCTACCGAGCCTCCACTTAAAGCTCACCTTCAAAAGTAAGCTCAAGCAGAAGTCAGATTTTTATACCTATCTGTTATGTTTATCCAGAAAAATTAGCAAGAATTGAAATTAAATGAGCGCCGGGGGGGGGGGGGAGTCCACACAGCTACATTTTACAAATGAATGTATCCTCGATATTTGCTGCTTCTTTTTTTTCAGTGTGTGTATACAGATTTCTTCATAGGTCTTTCTGCACTCTGGACCTGGGAGACGAGTGGCACCAAACCAATGTCATACCATGCACTGGAGAGCCCTTTTTTTGTCTCTTTATTTTAGGCATCTATTATATACTACTTTTCATGTATAATAGCTTCCCAAAGTGGTTTGCAGAAACATTAAAACAAAGAAACATCAATAAAAATTCAAACCATAAAAACAAAGAATGGCCAGCAACAGAAACAACTTCTAAAAGGCCAGATACAACCATCAATCAAATACTAAAACATACTAAAAGCTACTGGCTGACCTAGACAATCAGTGTTTCTTAAAGATGCTCTCAAAAGATGTGGTGTGGTGTAGTTAATAAACAATTGGACTTGGACCTGGAAGACCAAGCTTCAAATCCCTGCTAAGGTATAAAAATCACATGGCAGGGGGGAGGTAGGTAAATGTGGCGTAGTGGCTAGAGTGTTGGACTGGGAGCCGGGAGATCCGGATTCTAGTCCCCACTCAGCTATGGAAGCTCACTGGGTGACTTTGGGCCAGTCACAGACTCTCAGCCCAACCCACCTCACAGGTTTGTTGTTGTGAGGACAAAATGGAGAGGAGGAGGATTATGTACGCTGCCTTGGGCTCCTTAAAGAGGAAAAAAGGCGGGATATAAATGTTAATAATAATAATAATAATAATAAGTAAAGATAAAATGGGATAAAATAACTTTTATGTGCAATACAAATGCAAAGAAAGTAAAGCACCTCAAAGGGTTGGATCCAGGACCTGCCTTCTGTGATAGGAAGGGCTCCACTTGCAGAAAGTTCCTCCAGTAGATGTTTGGGGATTCCCCCACACCACAGCTCACCCCATTCAGCAGGGTATCCTGAGTCTTGGGGCCAATCTACATTGCACCCGCCATCGCAATGAATTTGGTGTCCTGTTGGGTTAAACGCTCTCGCATTAAAACCTGATTATCCACACTCACCCATTTTCCCCACTGCGGTGCTTCATTGAATGCGCGAGCTCGGTTCACACTCAAGTGCTGTGCTGGTTTCCTGCTCTTAAAGACGGAGGCTCTCATTGGAGGATCAGAAACTCTTCCTGTTTCTGCTGATTCCACGCCCACCATGCTCACAGCTCTCGACGGCTCCATGTCTTCTTCCAGCTACTGTAGCTTCCTCAGCACTCAATGTTTCCTCAGCAACAAGCAAAGGGCTGGATGTGCGCGTGCTTGTCTGATCTTGGAAGCGAAGCAGGGCCGGCCCCGGTTAGTAGTTGGATGGGTGACCGCCTGGGAATCAGGCTTCCTGAACTGAGCAAGGGGTTGTTCTATCCCTTCAAATGAGACTAAGTTTTTCCCTCTCCCATCCCCCACTTCGGATTTTTTAAAAAAATTAAGTCATTACCTTTGAAGAATCGTGGCTTCTCCACAATTTTTTTTTCTAATTCAGGCATGATCTTCGAAGATTCAAAAATTCAAAGATTTGAAGCTTCAACTGTTCAAATGTTCAAATCTTCGAATTTCATGCCTGAATTAGAAAAAAAAATCGCAGAAAAGCCATGATTCTTCAAAGATAATGCCTTAATTTTTTAAAAAAAAATCCAAAGCTTCAGAAGTCAGAATCCAAATCCTAAGCTTGCACACCCCTAGATAAGAGCAGAGTAAAAATGCTTTGAATAAATACATACAATGAGGTGCTCCCCACTTCCCTGCGTGATGAGGATTTCCAGAGCAGCATTACCTAGCTTTGGTTTCCTTTGGGTGACAGAGCACTGGGGACGAATGGCATTTTGTAAAATATGCTTTATTTACAAATACACAAGTAGAGCAGAAGTGGAAGGAAAGAGGCACTCCTGCAAGGCAGTAGCTTCTTCAAACAAACCTGTGCCTCCTCTCCAAGCTCTGATGGGTATCTTCTTCAAAAGCAGAGATTCTCTGCTATAGTGCCATGAGCTCCCATCAGTTGATGGTTCTGGGCTATTAACCAGCAATCTGCCTAACAAATGGAATCATCAATAACAAGGCAACAGTATTTTAAATAAATAAAACCAGTTTGAATAGCATATTTTAGAGAGGAGTGGCACATATATGAAACATTGTGCTGCTTTAAAGTCTTTTCAAGTAGTGGCTCTGTGGTCCAAATCCATAAACATTCGGTGCCCTTAAATGTCTACCGAGCCACTCTGAGTGTGTGTGTTTGTCTCCGTCTGCACTTGTGTGTATACCTACCTGGCTACAGGGCGCAATTCAAACATCAAAGGCATCTCTGATCATCAGTGAAATATGGTTCATTGGTGTTTTGAATAACAAAGTTGTCATCGCATGTCCTGTGCCTGGCTTTCTCTCCCAAAGTGTCTTGAACCATATCTGTTCAAGGCATTAAGATTCTAAAGAATTTATCAAGCTGTTCCAGATAAGCATGCAGTAAGTAGGTGAGGCAAATAGACTTACAACTTCCCCAGCCAAGTTTCGCGTCTCAAGAACTGCACCAGAAAATCATTTGGACATTTCTGTTTGCAGTAATTGCTGGGCCATGTGTCTTGTCTGCAGCACTCTGCTGGATCATCAAAGAGAAGCAATTAAGCATGGCAGCCTCAGCCTATATAGCTTTTAAGTTATAGTTCATAGAAAAGAGAAGTGTTCAGGATGGGTGGAGACTGAGAGGCAGACAATGGAGTGGGGGGACTGATGCTCTGGAACTTCGCATGTGTGGGCCTGGCCAGCACCTCAATGGGAGACCAATGGCCCTGCAGCTCCAAAGGAACAGCAGCACAGAAGTGCAATAAATAATGAGAGAGAGAGAGAGAGAGAGAGAGGACAAAGGCATTAAGTGACTCTCTAGGACAAGGGTGGGCAGAAGGTAGATCTCCAGATGTTTGGGACTTCGACTCCCAGAATCCCCTGCCAGCATGGCCAATGGTCAGGAGTGTTGGCAATTGAAATCTAAAATACTACTACTGGATCTACTTTCCACCTACCCCTGCTTGTGACCCACCAGGCTGAATGCAGCTCACCGTTTTTGGGTGCTCAGTGGTAGCAGACTGGTGTTGGTGATTTCATTATCTCCTAAGGCTCAGACAGCAATGACAGACTGCAGCCTGGCAGTTTTAATTCTGTAATGCATTTACTGATGATAAGTTCTGCATGTCCAAAGGTCACACAGATATTCATTTAATATGTATGAGTCCAGCAGCAAAATATTCCTGGTGTTTCAAAGATGATTGTCGATGTGAACTGTTAACCTGAACTTACTTTGGCCCTTCTGCTTAGAAGCAAATGCTGTAACCTTGAAACCTGTGAATAATCTTCCTGGAGGATGGTGACAGTGGCTTGCCCTTTTAAATCTATTTCTCCAACCTCATGGTTCTAGCAATAGAATTCACATCACTAGTATACCACCCACTGAAGACAGCAATCCAGGCTTTATCAAGAAATGCCAGCTTCTTAATTTTTCAGAAGTAAATAACATTGATTAACAACCAGTTTCCCTTTATTGCCACATTCAATGAAATCTGCATATTTAAATAATGCTATTCCTGATCCCCTGTGGTCTCATTTAAATCTCTTTACCTCTTAAGGATTGGGGCAGGAGGCTGAGGAGAACAGCAATATTCCTGTAATTTATATCTGAGTTAATCAAATGTAAAAACTAAACAAGAAGCAAAGCAAAAACATGTGCATTCAATAAATCACAATACTGAGACACAGTCTTTTCTTCAAAGCTAAAAAACGGGTTACAACTAGTGGTACTAAAATCCTTACAATAAATTGCAGAAACTATTGGAGAAATCCTGAGGGTAAAACTTCCTGATATTTAATCCTAATGTTTTACAACACCTGACTTTATAAATCACTATTTGTCTTATAAAATTGCAAAATCTTTTGTTCATAAAACCTGTTCCTTTAATGAGTGATACCTAATTGTTCTACTCCATGTGCCTTTCCTGCTATTCCTTTCCTCCTCCAGCAATATACCATTGCTACTAACGTAGCTGCATGAGAAAACTTCAGTTGGATCTAGACATGCAGTGCCATCCTATACCTGTTTACTTAGAAGTAAGCCCCATAGAGTTCAATGGGACTTACTCCCAGGTAAGTGCATATAGGATTGCAGCCTTAGGCTTACACACTGACCTGGGACTAAGTACCATTGTAATAAAAATAATAATAAAAATGAAAATCCCATTGTAATAAAAATAAAAATGATAATGAAAGTTCTTCCCAAATGCCTTTTTATTTTCCTGGCCTTGATGAGTCCTGACCCATTGAACTCTATGGGATGTTCTTCCCAGTTGGTGTGCATAGGTTTCAACTGTGAGTCATGCTTGATTAACCTGACCAACTTCTCCTATTGATCTCAATGGATCTACTGTAAGTGTGACTAAGTCTGGATCCAACCCATTGGGAACAGCTATTCTTCTCCTTGTTCTCAATCTCTGAATGATATTCAGATCAGTTTTATTGCAGGGGTGGGGTATCCCTTTTTCCAAATAAACTGTTAAACATTATTTGAATTTTATTAAGTTACTTCTGTAGAACAGGAATCATCAAGGCCAGGGGAAAAAAATTAAAATGGGGAAGTACTTTCATTTTTATTACAGAAATTCTACCAAATCATAATGAGCTATATTTACATCAGTGTTCTAAACCCTTCCTTCCTTTATAAATCACAGAAGTAATATGGTTTTAGATCAAATTATTCAGCTTAGCTGACAGTATAATACCTAAATATCTAACATCCTTAGTTTTCCATTGGGTGGGGAGTGCTGGTAATGCAATTCTTTTCATCTTGAGATCTGTGATCAAAAGACGGCGCATTCAAGGCCATTCCAATGTAGCAGCAGTTTACAAAACCATGGAGACATGGTGGTTAAAGACATGGAGTACCAACATCATTGTGAAAAAAGCACCAGTAACTATATAGGTTGATGAAAGGTCAACAGTGGCAGTGAGTAAATGACATTTTCCCTCAAACAAGGAAAACAAGCAGAGCTTTGTAATAGTGCTTGGGAGATACAGAAAACAAAGGACACACTAGCTTTTGAAGACTTTAGTGTGTACTGGGATGGGGTCAGTGAATGCTGGCCCCACCCTCTACCTCTCCAGGCACAATTACTCCACCACCACCCCAACCTCAGTTCAGACCTCACCATGTTGAACTGGTAAGGTCTGAACAGAAGCTTTACTCATGTTTTCTTGAACGTGAGTAGATCTCCCCACATGATCTGGATCCCTCACACACACACACACACCCTCGTTCACACATATACACACATGCTCATTCACACATGCTGATTCATGCTCGTACACACATATGCTCATTCACACTCATAAACACACACACACACTCATATGCACGCAGTCATTCACACACATACACGTTCAGGGTTGCTGGAAAACTACAACCTCCTCTTCACCCCCAAAGGCTTCAGTGCGATTGCTGCTTCACCACTGTTATTAAAGCAAAGCGGCAGTCCTGCCTATGCACTACACTGCCAGTCTGCCATCTTGTGTTTTTTTTCTGCAGCAGAGGCTGGGGGTCTTGGGGAGCCACCAGACAGGGCTTGGGGGCTGCCTATGGCCCACAGACCACACATTTCCCACACTTGCTCTACAAGAGTGTGATACTGCACGTCTCCCTCTTGAAGTTGCTAATAACCACCTGTACAGGATTCATTTCCAGTATTTAATAAGGAAAACACTTGGGAGTTTACAAAACCTTTCCAGAACAACAGGGATGACAATGTTTATATGGGTGTCATCATCCCAGAGCCACAAAAAAAGAACCGGCATCAGAGAAATTACTGAAGACCATTTGCTGCACCTGCCAAATCACAGTCAGTGAACCATGCCACGGATGACGTCCAGTCCGACTTCACCATCTTGTTGGTCCTGTGGCTTGCGAGCATCATGTTGTTCGCTCTGAACACAAGGAGGGCAACATGAACGGCCAGTGAAGGTGGTGGAGTGAGCTCTTGTTCTCCCTTCTTGCATGCTGGTGTAAGTAAGCTGTAGTGTGCCTGAATGGGGTTATTCACAGTGGCAGGAAGGTGTTGAGTGTGTTCTAGGGGCACACTTTGATTACCTAAAATTACAGTGAAGCCTAGTAGGGCTGATGTGCCCTCAGTGCCCCCGGGATCCTCTGCAATTGGCAGGGGTTTCATGGTAGTTGTGCAGAGATTGCTTGGCTGACAAGTCCATGTTGAAGGTTCCCTGAAGGCAGAAAGCTCGAAAGCCATTGATACAATTTGAAATAAAATCCCACAAGGCTTCACATACAGAGCTGAGGGGACTCTCTCTCTCTCTCTCTCTCTCTCTGGAAAATAGTTCAAATGAATACTTGTGATTACATCCAAAATAGTTTGCTAGACTTGCCTGGAACCATTTAAATAATTGGTTTGCTACTGTGTATTCCCCCCCACCCACTGTAGCATCATCCAAAGTTTTCAGGAAGGTACATCAGTATTCATTATTTACAATTATTCTCCTGATTAAATGCTTCCAGCATCCAATCAAGGAACAGGCACACTATAAGGAAACTTAACAGTAGCCACAAATAACAAATAATAGCCAGAAGTGAACAATTTGTGGGAAGCCTTGGCCCTGAAATTTGTTCAGACATTTAGGGAATGCATGCTGGATGCACCTGATCTCATCTGATCTAGGAAGCTAAGCAGGGTCAGCCCTGGATAGTACTTGGATGGGAGACTGCCTGGGAATCAGGCTTCCTGTGTTGAGCAAGGGGTTGGACTCGATGGTCTTGTAGGTCCCTTCCAACCCTATCATTCTATGAATTAGAAAATAATGAATGGATTCATAAAAATCAAACTCTGTTTGCTCACAGTTTATGAACATGCAAAATAAAGAGTTTAATTTAAATATATATTTAGAGCAAACAGTTGTAACCAGCAAAAATATATTTATTTGGAGATAGCAAACATGAGATATGGACACTGAGAGATGAAAATATACCTTTAAAAAACTGATTTTCAGAACAGTGCTATGTTTTTGAACCTATCTTCTGAACCTTCATTTTGTGCTTTAAAAAATAAAATAAAATCCCCCTTTTCTTCAGATGTTGTCTTTTGGCTGCCTTCAAAGAGTCTTCTTACAATAGAGTCTTTTAAATAAAAAAGAAAATTTACTCATAAATATGAATTGGCAAGCCCAGGACCCAGGGGTCTTTTTGTTTTTAAAAGAGTTATAAACAGAGCGCTGTTTAACACACTATTTTTTATTATTATTATTATTATTATTATTATTATTATTATTATTATTAGCATTGCTTCCCACAGCAAAAAGCAGTCTCAAAGCAACTTAAACACACAACAGAGAAATCCATGATTAATATAACAGGAGGAGGAGGAGGAGGAAAGTAAAAATCTATATAAACTATAATCAGCACAATAATACAAATAAAAATAAATACCATAAAAACAATACA
The DNA here is from genome assembly GCF_057233095.1 of Heloderma suspectum. Classification (NCBI taxonomy): domain Eukaryota; kingdom Metazoa; phylum Chordata; class Lepidosauria; order Squamata; family Helodermatidae; genus Heloderma; species Heloderma suspectum. Next base: position 136,795,326 of record NC_139462.1, read on the forward strand.
ATATGAAAAGTGTTCATCCACAAATATACAAAATCTCCCCCAGGTCACAGCCAAGAATGAGCATCACAAAAGCAGCCCAAAAAATTGGGCCATAAAGAATGCCCAAATGCCTGGGAAAATAAGTATGCCTTTGCCTGGTGCCTAAAAGATGAGTGTAGGCACCACACAAGCTTCTTTTGGGAGAGCATTCCATAAACATGGGGCTATCACAGAAAAGGCCTGTTCCTGTACTGACACTTCCCAAACCTCTCTGCAAAGCGAGAGAGGAGGGTCAGGAGCAACTGTGTCAAGCACCCTGCCCATCCCCATATTCCACAGGTTGACCAGGGCTTCAACTGGAGTGCCAGTCTTGTCAGCTGGAGCATCCCCCAGTGCCAAATGGAAATCAGTTGGATCCATTAGCCTCCAGAGGTGGATCATCTTAATGGGTCCCCAAAGTCTGCAGAGGGGAGAAGCCACTGACAGTCTAAATCTCACCAGGAGGTAATCTGACCATGACATGGGAATGGTGGTAAGTTCCCCCATTCTCAGATCATCCTTTTCCTGCCTTGCTGAGAAAACCAAGTTCAAAATATGTCCTGGCACATGCATTAGACCAGTAACATGGTAGCCATGAAATCCTGAGCTGCCTCCAATCCTGCGGCCTTGGCATGAACATTGAAATCCCCCAGAACCAACAGCCCGGGGGAACTCAGCATCCCACCCATGATCACCTCTGTCAGCTTGGGCAAGGAGGCTTCTAGGCAGTGAGGCAGGCAGCATAGCAACAGATTCCCTGATCTGTCCTGTTCGTTCAATGAAAGATTTAGATACTCTAGAGCAGTGGTTCCCAACCTTTTTGGGAACAGGGACCGGTCCATGGAAGACAAATTTTCCGTGGACCGGGGAGGAGGATGTGACCAGGCCACAGTAGGGGTGTGGGAACCCCCCTTACCTTGGGTCCGTGGGGGGGCGATCCGGCCCTCCCCCCCAATCCTCGCTGGCTCCGCTCTGCAGAGAGTCCGTGGTGGAGCTGCCGTCCGGCTCTGGCCAGGGGAGGACTTCCGGCCGTTGGGACGCAAACAGTGTCCGCATAGCGGATGCCATTTTCGTCCCTGTTCTTTGCAGTAATAGGCTATTACTGCAAAGAACAGGGCCGGAGCCGGCCGGCAGCTTCACGGACTCACTGCGGAGCGGAGCCAGCCAGGACCAGCGAGGATTCCAGGGCAGGGCGGGAGGGACGGATTGCCTCCACCCCTCGCGGACCCAAGGTAAGGGGAGGTTCCCACACCCCTACTGCGGCCCAGTCCCTAACAGGCCACGGACCGGTACCAGTCCGCGGGCTGGGGGTAGGGGACCCCTGCTCTAGAGGAAGCCTGCGGAGGGAGATGGAATCCCTATAATCTACAGCAACCCCCCTCACACACACACACACACACACCCTTACCCTTGAGCCTACCCTGGTGCTGCACTGAGAACCCAGGTAGGGACATCTGGGAGCCACCCCCCTGTTCACACACACACACACACACACACACCACCATCTCTGTTATATATGCCCTGTCAGCATCCTCATCCATGATCAATCAAATCCAGAATGAGGGAGACTGATTAAACACCATCCTAGCATATTCAGCAGCAGCACCCACAGGCCCAAGGGCTGGCTGACAAGACAGCCATCATACCCCTGGTTTGAGGAGGGGCCAGGATGTGGTACAACCAGAAAATGTCTACTCTGGGAGCCCTGACCTGAGCCGCCTTTCTTCACCTGCCATGTCTCCCCCTACCCGAGACCACTGGAACTGGAGCCCCACTCACTGTCCTCACCATGGCCCTAATTCCTCCTCCCAGGCTATAAATATAATGTTTTCAGAAAAGTACTGCACTCTCTGAGCGTTTCTACATGAGACTTTTATTGTGTGTTCATGATTGCTCACTCATGGTAGTTTGCAGGTCCTTTACACAACATCGTCATCCTCCAGGGTCTCTCCTGTACTTTGCAACCATTTTTAGATCAAGGAAAGTACAGTGCTTTTCTGAATGGCATTATATTTATAGTGTGTAATAGTGCAATTCTGCTATACCACAGCACCAGCTAGTGGCTGTATAATGAAACATATAGAAAGGAGGAGAAAGAACCCCCCCGGAAAAAAGCACGTGCACAGGAGCCAACTTATTCCTGCAAAGAATCCAGAAGTCAAAGGCCTGGTAAAGGTGTGGGATAAAAGCTAGGGCTGTGCACCACTTTGGCCCAAGGCCCAAGCCCCAAGTCAAAGCGGGCTGCTTTGGGTCACTTTGAGCCCCATCCAAAGCAGAGGGGACACAAAGCTACCCAGAGTGGGTCAGGGCTCTCCAAAGTGCTTGGTGCACTTCGGAGCTTTGGCACCCCCTGCCCAACTCCTGGTCCTTACCTGAGCCGCCCACCTCCTCCACCACTGCCTCCATCACCACTGCCATCGCCACCGCCTCCTCATCCTCCGCCTCCACCGCTGTCATCGCCGCTGTCACCACCATCTCTGTAGCTGCTGTCATCGCTGCCATCGCCACCACCGCCAGGTCCCAAGGCCTGGATGCGCCAACTCTTATTGCAGGGAGTACCATTTTTAAAATGGCAACTCCCAGGAACTTCTAGGAGGTTGCCGTTTTTAAAATGGTGACTCCCTGCAATAACAGTCGGCGCACGTCCAGGCCTCAGGACCTGGTGGCGGCGGCAGCGGTGGAGACAGCAGTGGTGAGGAGAAGGCGGCAGCAAAGGTGGCAGCAAGGAGAAGGCAGCAGCAGAGGCGGCAGCGGAGGAGGTGAAGTGGCTTCCGGGTCAGATTGAGGGGTCCCTGCACAGCCCTAATAAAAGCCTCATGTAGAAATGCCCTCCTTGATCTAAAAAAAATGTGATAATGGTTGCAAACCTTGGAAAAGGACCTGAGGATGACAACATTGTGTAAAGGACCCACAAATTCCCATGAGCGAGCAATCAAGGGTGCCTGATAAAAGCCATGTGTAGAAAGGCTCTTCCTCTTCCAAAGTGAAATATTTCAGAAGGCTTGTGGAACCAGCTATTAACCAGTGCTGTGGATCTTTTGTAGAGGAGGGTCATTAAAAACATGTGGATTCAGTTATTATCCTATCAGTAGGTACCAGCGCATAAGGAATGGCGCCTCTCTCTATTAATACCTGTAAAGGCTTTAGGTGTGGGTGTGAGGCTGCTTGCTGAAGCCTTTCAGTAGTCTTCCCACTCCCCCCCCCCAGTTTTCTCTCTTAACTACTGTGAAGAGATTAGGAGTCAGATAAAGGCCTTCCCTGCTCTTGCTGGGGTGGATCTTCCCTCTCCACTTTTATAGTGAAAGGGTACATTGGCACCAACATTAACCATAGTTAAGGCTATTTAGGTTCCCTGTTTAATAATCAGGGCTTGAGCAGGGGACCTGAACAGCTGGTAGGGGGAATCCATGCCAACCGTGCGGGGAGGGCTGCAAGCCCCCCCTCCTCACTGCAGCTGTGCGAGGGAGCCATCATTACATCTGCACTGGCCCGGGGTTTGTCCTGCTTAAAATGAAAGCTGTACATTTTTCACTGCTTGTAGGTGGTGTGCGTTTGATTTTGGATGAAGAGTTTTGGAGAGCTTAAAACTTTTCTCACTATTTTGTGACATTTTAATTGGACGTTTATTAACCGGTAATAATGAATATTGCCCTACTGTGGATTTTGGATTTTTTCTAATGGACCAACACAACTGCTATGCCTTTTGTGTGTCCAGGAGAGGGATCCTGAAATGGGAAAATATATTTTCTACCACCTGAAGATGGGACTTTACTTTTGGGAGGAGGAAATCACATGCCCTCCACCCACTAGGTAATGCTACCCAATTTGACTCCTATTCATGTTTTACCTAATGCACCACCTAAAAATTAATCTCCAGTTTTGCTAATATAAACACAACCACATTGCTCCTTATTTTTGTTCTCTTTTTTCCAAGGGACCTGTGTGTTCTGATTAGGGCTTGAGACAGAATCAATTAACTACCAGATCTTATATTTTCAGAAATATTTCATTTTTACTTCTTTTTTTTTTACCCGATAGCCCTGGATATATCTTACACTCTCTCTTGCACCTTGAGAGGCTAATACAATTATGTCTGCAAAACTCGTCTTGCATCCCTGCACAGGACTATTATAAACTGCAGACTTGGGGAGCAATTATATTACTCCCAGTTTTTCTCCTCCCCCCACCCTCATTTTGTTTAACCTTGCCAAATGAAGGGTTCTTGAGAGCTTGAAAGCTTATGTTGCTATTTGGGACATTTTAGTTGGTCTTAATACAGTGGATTGTTTACAGTTTTTAACCATGACCTTTAAAAAACAACAACCCCAAAAACAGTACTTATAGCTCAGGTACATCTCCCTTGTAGTTTCGACCCTGAAGCTGCTCAAACTTCAATCTGAGTTAATTATGGAAAAACTAACCTTTTAAATCTAGATTTCCAAAGGTCACAAAACAACAAAAGTACACGGGAAATGTGTCACTGGATCTGGGTTACCCTCTTGAATTCACATGATTTTTGCACGTTATTCCACCTCAAACCACCATCAAGTCTCAGATCAAATCTATCTGCATGGACTGATCTGTAAAAATTGTGGTTCCATTGCTTTCTGATATGGTTATGGTACCAAAAATAGATATGAGGCATAGATCCTCATGGATCCTCATTTTTCACACATTCTGTGTAAAAATAATTGCCAAATTACAGCTCACATTTGTGCCCATGGACTGAACCATAAAACTCATGAATCCTATGTGTCATGGTGTGCTGTGGAGTACAAGCTAAGCCTGACAGGGTATAGGATAGACAGAGGGCTCTGACATCAGAGCCCTCTGTCATTCAGGCTAGACATCCATAGGACTGCATTCTTATTTACCTGAGAGACCTTTTCACTGCATTTCAGTCACTTTGGTTGAGTCCTGTGGCTTTCCTGCACAAAAAAGCCCTCCTTGTGATGATGCTAACTTTGATAATAAAGTACTTCATAACAGGTACTTGACCCAAGTCTTGGTCATGAACAATAATTATCCTGTTCCCAAAAAATTGGAAGAATCTTTCTAATGTTAAGCCATATGAACGTCTTGCAATTCTTGATCAACATTTAAAAATCACAATCACTGTTATTGCAAATAGGTTGAACAGTATGTTTGATCAGGCTGGATTCATTAGAGAATGATTCTTGAAAACAACTTTATGAGGGCTATTAATTTAATATATAAAAGGAGTAAGAATCAATAATGTGCTGTATTAGCCTCCTTGATTGTGAGAAGGCATTTGATTGTGTGGAAAGGGCCTCCTTGGATGCTGTTATGGAAATATTCTTAATGGGTAATAGATTTCAATGTTGGGTCACCACATATTCCAAGAATACCAAAGCTACTTTGTATAAAAACCATGGACTGCCTAATTACATTCTTCTGCCCTTTCTGCAGTATGTATAGGAAATCTGGCCTTTGCAGTTCATGGTAATCAAAAAGTTATAGGCATGAAATTGGATTCCAGGAAATAAAGCAAAGCTTTATGTGGGTGATATGCTGTATTTGGTAGACCCTTTACAATCTCTAGAACAAAAAAGCAAAACATACAAATACTAGCTAAAGTATGAGAGTATAATATGATCAATAATCCACCCCCACCTCCCACACACACACTTATTGTATTTCATCTAGAAAATTGGCAGAAACTTGCTATACAGAAAAAGTTTGACTGCCAATGGAAAATGGCACCAGTTAGATATTTAGGGATTTTGCTCACTTCACAATTAAACCATTTATGATAAATACTGCTTTAGTCATGAATAAGATCCAAGAAGACTTTCACCAATGCATGGTTTAAATATCTCATGGTTGGGAGGATTTTCCTTATAAATGTATGTATCATTCTCACTTTCTTTATCTCCTCCAAAGTATAATGATTAGAGTGACTGCCTGGTCAAAAATAATTTAGGCTTCAAAAATAATTTAGTTCTTTGTTTGTTTTTGTTGAAATGGGAAAAGGCAGTGTATTCAAATTAAAAAGAAGGGAAAGGGAAGCTAAGAGCCAGATAAGAAGGGACTTTGATCACATTACTTGGCATTGGCTGTGTCTCTTTTTATCAGGTAACCCAGCTGTGTCCTCCTAATCCCCAGTCCAGATTGGGATCACAGTGCAGTGGGGGGGGGGGGGTTATTTATTTATTTATTACATTTATATCCCACCTTTTTTCCACTTGCAAGGAACCCAAGACGGCTTACATTATCCTTCTCCTCTCCATTTTATCCTCACAACAACAACCCTGGGAGGTACGTTGGGCTGAAAGTCTGTGACTGGCCCAAAGTCACCCAGTGAGCTTCCATGGCTGAGTGGGGATGAGAACACAGATCTCCTGGCTCCAAGTCCAACACTCTAGCTACTACACCACACTGGCTCTGAGATTAGCCCTTTTCTCCCCACCATTTCCCCACTGAAAACCATCCTCAATCCACTATGTTGTCAGATACTTTTTTTTTATATATAACTTTTCAAAATTGGGGCAGATAGAAGCTTTGGGATGCTTTCACTGGAAACATGGTGTGGGGAAAAGAGCTAACCCCCTCCACATGTGCTGCAATCCCAATCTGGAACCCCATCCCCTGTGGCTGCCTTTGTAAAGAAGAAAGACACATGGTCTGTGCCAAACACAGGATGTGAAAAATTGAACAGCAGTGACGTCTGAATTATGTCTTGCCAATGGTAAACATGACATGGCACATATATAGTTGCAATGTCCATGAAAACAAATTGTCTTGTCGCAGACACGGACTATGATTAGTGATATCTCAGGAGCTCTATAATCCTAAATGGGAAAAAGCAATGTGTTGACATTTTAATTCAGATTAAAAAGAAGGATTGAGGAAGCAACCCCCACTGCCCTGTGGAATCCAAATGGACTCTCCGATAATGATACTGGGCTATTTAAAAGAGTTGGGTTCAAAGCAGGAAGTGAAATAAATTGTCCATCAGTTAGTGGGCACAAGAATCCTAATAGCCTAGATTCCTAACTGGAAAAATTGAATCCACCATCAGTTATGAATTGGGAAATTAAGTGTTTGTCCGTGATTAAGTTTTTGTTAATTTTTTGAGGTTCAGAGAGCCCAAATTGGGTACTTAGGGAAAATAGGTCTGATTAATTTCTTACAATACTGGAACATACATATTAAGCTTGCTGGGTTATCCGATAAAATATTACATTGTGTGATGATGATGAATTAACCAACATAGATAGCAGATTAATGGGCAGGATACGATATTGTGATTGGCAGATTTATAAACTTTTATGGCTTTTAACGTTGATAAAAGTATACATTTTAAGGTCTTTTCCTCATATATTTTATATACTTTTGATAACTCTCCTAATTTTATATGTGGATATATTGTAATTATATATAAACTAAGGCAATCTATTGTTTTTTTAAAGGCCAGAATATTCTATCAATGCATCATTAAGCAATACCTTAAGATGCTCTTTTTGAAACAAAGGAGCAACGTTATTTTTGAACTTCTTTCTGGTACAGCTTCTCAGTTATTGTTGGCATTAATTTAGTGCCAAATAACAGTTGAACGGTAGCATCTTCAAAGCAGATGGTAACAGCAGGCCATCTTTTGGGGGCTGGCAATGCCATTTCAGTGCACACGGAGGGAAATGGCTTCTGTTTGGCTCTTTTGCGAGGGCTGGAATATTTGTGAGGGCAGAAATATTTTCTGTTATTCCTTAAGGCCATGCTTTGCTTGCTAGTTTGAAAAGAACCATTTAACAACTGTTCCTCTGCCACCACAAATAAGTGGACTTGTTGCTACCCCATTGGGTGGTTTCCATTTGCCTTGGCTGGCATAATTTCCATTTTTATTTCAGCATTTGTGAGCAATGACAAAAATGGATTTGATTTTAAAAACCAAGCCAAAGGGATGACAAATAAGAACATGTCCAGGATATCATCTCCTGGAAAATGTAAGTCCCCCATGCTTTTAAAGTATTGTTATATTCCAGGCATAGCTATTTATATGTGACACGTTCCCTTTTGCTTCTCATTTCATATTACACGAAAATGATATTTTGTGACTATTTATAATTCTGGCATTCTGCTCAGAAAAGCAGGCATTCTGTTAACACTAGCAAAGAGAAAGGATGGGGTGGGGGTGGGGTTACATCATGCTCAGTTGCACTAAGCTTTCAAGAACAAAAACACTGAAACGGCTGAGCCAGCATCTGTCCCATTGCCCAGGATGCTTCCAGGAAGATTCAGACCAGCTTGATTTGATCAAAATGTAAAAGGCAGGGAGCAGTGGCTCTATTCAGTTATTGTCCACACTATTGTAAATTCATCACTGTGAAAGATTGTGAAATCCAAAGACATCTGGCCTCATTTGTTGCCATAAGACAAATTTTTCAAAGGTGTGGTTTACTGCCAGCTGTTAGGCAGCAATATTAATTAGTAACCATTATTTTCCAGGACTGATTGCTGTTATAAGCCCAATAACCTGGCAAAGCTGGAAAGTGGCAGAGAAAGAACTGCTTGAGAGACAGTGTGGTGTGGTTCAACCTTTTCAGATTGAGGACCCACCCAAACGGCAACGTAGGCCTCACGATTTTGAAATATAGGGCAATTTTGCCATATATGCCCATTTTTCTCCTTCTCTCTTGAGGATGACCCACTGCAAAAATGGACAGGACTCCTGTGTTTCAAACGCAGCTTTCCCCAACCTGGTGCCCTCCAGATGTTTTGATCTTCAGCTCTCATCAGCCCCAGCCAGCATGGCCAATGGTCAGGGGTGATGGGAGCTGTAGTCCAAAGCATCTATAGAGTGCCAGGTTGGAGAAGACTGTTTTAATGTTTGTAGAGGAGGGAATTTTGGCCAACCTAGCTTGGCTGAGAAAAGCTCCAGCTGCCAAAATTCCTTCTTCTGAAAAACTAAAGGTACAAGGAGTCCTGTTCTCCTTTGCATCTTTGTTTTTCTCCTTCTTTCTTTCTTTCTGCCTCTCTCCTCTTTAAAAAACACCCAGCCAAAGAAAACTGTAGTGGTGCCATTGGCACAACTCACAAGACCCACGGCTAGCTAAAGAGCAATGGAGGGAAAGAGTGTTGGAATAGGGAGACCCAGGTTCAAATCCCTCCTCACCTCACTGAGGCTGCAGTCCTATACACCCTTAACATTGAGCTCAATGAAACTTACTTCTGAGTAGACATGCATAAGAGTGCACCATGAATGACTCTGCAAGGCACTATCTCTCGGCCTAACTTGCATCATGGGATAAACCCAAGTGGGTGTCCTTGGACTCCTTGGATGAAGGATGGAATACAAATATGAGAAATAAATTCCGATATAACAATATCAGCAGTGACTGGTGGCTTGTCATTCTTGGTTTTTCAGAGAGATCAGAGTTGTGCACTCCTATGCTAGGTAGAATAATGTGATGGCCACCAGCTTGGATAACTTTAAAAGGGGATCTAACACATTCTTGGAGGATAAGTCTGTCAATGGCTTCTAGTCATGATGGAGATATATTACCTCCAGAGGCAATAAGCGTCTGTATGCCAGTCGCTGGGGAACATGAACAGAAGTGTGTTATTTCACTCTTGTCTTGCTAGTTGGCTACTGTGGGAACTGATTGCTGGACTAGATGGGTCTTTAGTCTGATCCAGTACAGCTCTTCTTATGTTCTTAATTTCTCAAGTTTAGTTACTCCTCTTGTGACTTCCTTACGTTTTCCACTCTACAATATTGTAAGATTATTTGTAAGACAATATAATGTTACAGCTGAGGCAGTCCTCGAGTTATCACCTTTAATACTGTCAAGTGTTTAATACTATTTGAATTACAGTCCTTTACAGAATGAAACAGCATTTTGGTTTTATTTACTTACAGAACAAATTGACTATTTGCTAAACCTGAACAATACTTGTTTTGAAAATAGGACAGAGTGCCAAATTCTCCTCAGATTTCCAACAGAAGTAGGGGGAGGAAAACCCAACCATCTCGGTTACTTGCTTCCCGTAATGGCTTGGTTGACAGATAACACTAAGCCATGGTGTAGTTTGTTGAAATCTAGTTTGTTGAAATCTGGCTTGTCAGTGTGTCCAAACCCATCTTCACAAACAGAAGCCATGGTTTGTGGTTGACTTATGAAGTCTGGCTTGTTTAAATAATGTTTTGTTGTTATGTCTAGATCCAGAACAGTGGCTTATTTCTGGCTTCTTTGTGGTGCAGTCCACTCTGAAACAGGTGCCCAGTAAGAGCAGCCTGAAAATGAAACCATTGGCTTATCGAAAACATAAACCATGGCTTGCGTTAGTGTGAACACAGCCAATATATCTATCAAAGAGAACATTTTTAACTCCTAGCAAGGCAAAGTGAGAAACCAGCCTGTTTGGAAAACCAGCCAGGCTGTTGGAATAGCTGCTAAGAGAATAAGAATGAACAAAAATGTAGCCAAAGTTTATTAATTTGCAAACAATTACTGTTCCCTTTCAACTGCTGCCTTGATTACTTTTCACCTGGCCACACATGCTATGGAGGTAGATTGCTGGCAAGAATGTGTGCTGTGTACCTTGTTTTGTGCATTCCAGTGTGACACTTGGTTACCTTGCAGGTACAATTGCTTTTCCGGTGACATCCTTTTTATTAACTTTTGCCACGCTGTGATTGCATTGAAGTAATAGTATCTGTGCCCCCAGTGTCACGTCCGGTGACAGGCCATCAAATTGCAATTTACAGCAAAGGGCTTCTGTTGAACTTTCATGGAAGATGGGTCTCTTTTTTACAGGAGAAAGAAAGCTTGGCTGTCATTGCTGGATGGGTCCCCACAATGATTCATGAGCAGCATTCAGGCTGGTGGGCTTTTCAAAGTGATTTCCATTTTTATAGACCCCTGACACACCACTCAGCTGGATTTTACATTTCTGTAACTTGGCATTTTTTTTGCCCTCCCTCTGGTAGCCATTCAGCTTCATTGCTCTTCCATAAAATGCCAAAACATTCCATAAGGAGTTCGTAAAAATGACACAGCAACCATCCAAAGCTGCTGTGGAAAGAATTGACTGGTGTCATATTTTCAGCAAGGGCGGCCAATGCCAAGGGATTGGTCTTTGAGATGCTATGTAAGGGACCAATTTGTGGTTGAATATTTCAAACCAAGGAACAGTTAGGCTTAAAATAGTGCACTTTTAGTTTAAAGTATGAAATTTGGCACACTTATATATAGACCCACACTAAGCATAGGGTTTTTTTAATATGTCTCCCAGTGGCCTACTAGATGTCTCTGAAGCAATGCCCACCAGGGGGCAGGAGGCTGATAAAGGTGTTAGTCAATATTTTAGGGCGCAATCTATGGGATGCGCCCTGGCTACTCATAAGCCTCCGAACTTGCGTTACTCCTCCCACTCTGCATTTAGCTAGAGGGGAGATTTCGCCCATCTAGCTGAGGCTTTGGGGAGGGAAGGAGGCCAGGGACAGCTGGAAATGCCTCACAGCTCCATGTCCCCAGTCTCTGCCACTCTCCACCCCTGGGAACACCCCCTCTCACCCCCTGTGAATTCACATTTGCAAGCTCATAGCAGCAACCAGCATGGTTCTTTCCATGTTGGCTGTGAGGAGGAGGGGGAGGTGGTGGGGAACGTGTGTTCCTGGCTCAGAGCAGAACCAGGAAACCAAAATATCCTACGTCCCCCAGACACTTTCTAGGGGGTCACAAGATTGCTCTCCCTGTCAGTGATGAATATAAACCTATGTTTTAGAGACAATATCTTGCATTGTATAAAGGTCTTTTTTACTAAACCACTTGCATATATATTTATTTAAAGAGATGTTGCACGATTTCATATTACATTGCTATGATGCACAGCCCTTGTTTTATTTTAATAAAAAAACCACACACACACAGGTAGCCGCATTGCCCATAAGAAAAATGATAACATCCATATAAAGTAATACCTTGATTAGGCCAATTCAAAGATCATTAAAAATGTGCAAGTTTTCAAGGTATACAGATCTCTTCATCAGGCGAGATGTTACCAAAAAAAAGTTGGGGTGGGAGCAGGGAGATAGGAGAGAAAGAAAGCTCACTGGCTATTCTAGTCAGGATTCTGCATGGTCAGAGTCTTAAGATGATATGGAGGGGAAGGGGTTGCAGCCATTCAACTGGGGCTCCACCAGGTGATGCAACGGTTTCAGTGCCCATGGACCACTGGGTAGAGGAATGTAGCAGGGCTTTGTTTTGTAATTTTTGTCTATGGACATTCAATTTACGTTTGCCATCTAATTCCATTTGGGCCTTACAAATGACTGAGAACCTTCTCTTGATGTGGAGAATATCTGTTTATAGGTGAAAGGTATGAACATTAAAGCTCCTTTATTCCAAAAAGAGGAGTAGATATGAGGGAGGAGGATCCATATCATGCAGCGGTCCTCCTGTGGCTGGAATGACAGGGTCTGAAGACTCTGCAGGAATGGTGGATCCCTGGGGTTGCTGACATTGTTGGGTGTGCTGCGTGGTCCTGCTCCCCCAGGTCCTCCTCCACAGGGGAGATCCCAATTTCATGGTCTGAGCATGGCTGGACACTGAAAATGGTACTTCCAGTTCTATGTCCTACTCATTGCTTCCCTAGACTACTGCAATCTTCTCCCACTGATTCCAGTTGCACAAGTTGTTTCACAATATGTTGCACAAGCCATTATGCAAGCTGATGTACAACCATTGCACAACTCATCATGACTTAATTAATCTAGGTAAGTAATACGTTTATTGCTCAGTCCAGAGATCATTGCAAAAGATACAAAATTAAAATTTAAAATGCTATTATACAATGTCAACATTTACACATAAAGTTCAAACAACTAGACTATAAAATATGTATCAAGTCTTTACTGAAGTTAAAATAGAGTGGAAGTGCAACAATAATATAGCATAAAGGAACCGTTAATATCATGTCAATCACCTTACAGTCAGATCTCAGAATCTTTAACACAGTTCACACAGGTGGCATCCAAAAGCTTTGCTCTACATCTAGTGGCTTTCACCACAAATACCGCGACCCTCTGAATCACATATGGATTGGCTGATTGTAATAAATAATTTCTCCTTTACACCCCTGTATTTCACTTTCTTTAGAAGGGGCTCTAAATAACTTTCTCTTATGTCTCTATATAATCAACACTCAAGTACATAATGAGCCAAGTCCTCAAGGACTGGTTTCCCACAAACACACAATCTATCTTAGAATCATAGAACAGTAGGGTTGGAAGGGGCCTGCAAGACCATCAAGTCTTCTACCGGCATACCATGAAATCTCCCCCATTTCATTATAGTATCCATTTGTGTAAAATGGATCCATCTTACAACTGTAAAAGCTTTCCGATATTCCATTTTCATAGGAACTGACAACTGTTTTTCATATTGGTGCAGCTGCGTGGTGCTAGCTAACCATTCTGCTGTTTCTGATGATGTAAGAGCAGTTCTGTCAGTTTGCGCTCCTACACCAGGTACACTTTGTTAAAAAATATTACTGCTAGCTTTCAGCTTTGGATTTCGTGCCTGGTCAGAGAATCCAAAATTTGGAAAAAATGTAAAGAGTTTCCGCAACCAAACGTTTCTGTGCACAGACAACCTCTGTTCCTCCAAACGGGTCTTAGGAAGTCTAGGTGTTGCTTGCACTAGTTGTGCTAGTTCTGATAGCAGTTGTGCAACACTAGTGGAACAACACCAATGCTTGCAAGTTTCTGGCTACTCCAACATTGGCTATAACCCATTACCTGTAACAACTCATCTACTGAGCCCTGGACCCTCACATCTATGCCAAAACCATTGAGCTCTCGTATTGCTCTGATCACGTGACACCATTCCCGAAATCTCCACACTGGCTTCGTTCCAGATCCAGCACAAACTGCTTGTCTTTACCTTCAAAGCCCTCCATTGCTCCCCCCACCACCACCTAAGAGTGTCAGAGAAACCTGCAACAGATTCAAATGGGTTCAGATTTCTCGGAATCCAACTGGCAAATTCCGTGGCGGACCGGCTTTTTCTGAGTCTCACAGATTCTGCAGACTTGCGGGTTGATTTCTTTTTACTTTGGGGGGATATTTCTGCAAGTGCACAGTTGTGCTAATGCACATTTGCAAACAGGAAAAAAAATTCCGTACGTCCCTAAAAAAAAATCCGGTTCTGTCAAAGAGTGGACAATGGGACGAAAGACTCCCAACAATCCACAAAACACAGACAGAACAGATTTAATGAAATTGGCACATCCTAACCCCCACTTTAACACTCCACTCTTACATCCCCAAACATCTTGGCCCATAATCTTCACTCCTTCTGTTCTGCCACCCTGCACCATTTGAAGGTCTCTTGCTCTGTCAATTGACTTCATCCTTTCAAGGGGCAAAAATAGCTCCTGCATCTACTGAAGTTGCCCATCCCTGTGCTAGTGCAAAGCTTCTACCACATGTGGAAACCCCATTTTTATCCTTGCACAAGCGCCAAATCCAATAGTTTGATTCCGCTTGCACAAGTTGTTGCACAAGCCATTTGCAAGCTGTTGTACAAACCATTTCACAAGTCATCATGACTTCATTAGACGAGGTGTTGCTTGCACTAATTGTTCTAGTTCTGATAGCGGTTGTGCAACGCTAGTGGAACAACACCAACTCTTGTAATTTTTCTGCTACTCTAACATTGGGGATAACCCATTATCTGTAATGACTCATTTAGTGAGCCCTGTTCCCACCCATGCATAAGACAGTGTAACAGATAATAACAGATGCTTTGTGATTTAAGTAATAAATTACTTGTTTTACCCTTTCTTTAAAATAAACTCCTTTTGCTTCAAAATGCTCTTTTTCTGCTTGTGGGGTTTTCAAGTCTTCTGGACTAATATAATAATCTCTTACTATGTTCAGCTGGAAATGTAGAAAGTAGCTAAATCTGCTTGCGAATGCCTGCAGCTCATGGATTTATTTTTAAGATGATGGTTCTAGTATTTTACTCTATTTTTATGGGCCATAATCCAGCAGAGACTTTGGCATATAACTCTTGAACTGGAGATGGTATTTTATTATGATGTAATGCTAAAGTCTGTATTAGTGCAATACCTTTATTGGGCCAACCAAAAGATCACAAAAAATGTGTAAGGTTTTTTGTGATCTTTTGGTTGGCCTAATAAAGGTATTGCACTAATATGGATTTTGGAATTTTGCTTATGGGTACTTACGCAGAGAATTTTATAAGTAAGTGTTTTTATATATACATACATACATACTTGGGCTCTGTATTAAGATCTGTCATGAAACAGGGTTACAACAGGATTTCCCCATCCATGACCTTTACCTACAAAAGTCACTGTTCCATAATAGAAGGCAAAGCTACAATTTTCTTTTTATTTTGGCAAACAGTTTTGTGAAATGCATAGTGCAAAAATAAAAATACATTTTTACTGAATTTTATATAAAAAAATACATCTTTATTGAATATCCCCACTTATGATGGGACAGCCCTTGAGTATTACAGAACCATTTTGATGCTATTACTTTTGTTTTCTGCTTTCTTCACTAAGATTCCCTACCATTTTTTCACCATTTATTTATCGGACAGTGAGTTCTTACACAGGTAATGTGCATCCAGAAGTTCACTAGGGAAGTGATCACAACAAGGAGAGACTTCAAAAGAATCAGAAGGTTGGTTGTCCGCATTTCTGACCCTCTGATATGGAAACAGAGCTAGGGTGGCCAGGTATCCTCTTTTATAGAGGACTGTCCCTCTATTTTAGGGGCTGCTAGATGACTGTCCTCCATCTGAAGGGCTGTCCTGTCTGGTTTAAAGATAAAGGGCTTTTCTACATGAGGCTTTTAACCAGCCACTTTACTGAGGCTTCTGCTTCCAAATTATTATTATTATTATTATTATTATTATTATTATTATTATTTGTGGGATTAAGATTGGCTCCTTTACTCATTTTTTCCAGGGTTTTTCTTTCTCTGCCTTTCTATAGGTTCATTACATAAACACTAGGTGACACTGTGGTATAGCAGAATTGCGCAAATACAGTAGGCTTTCATGCCACCATTCATGGATATACCAGACTTTCCTCATTAGAAAAAAACAATGCTAAAATGGTTGCAAAGAACAGGAAAGGCCCTGGAGGATGACAACATCATGCAAAATACTCAGAAACTACTGTGAGTCACAAGTGCACAATAAATGCCTCTCATAGAAAGGCTCAAAGATAAAGAATGGTAACCCATCAACACTTAGTGCCTGGCCCCCAGACAGCCCAGGCAGGCACACAGATCATCTGGTCACAGTCTTCCACACTATGGTGATACGTACTGAATTTTTATGCAGTTATCATAATTATTTCTAAATGTGCATCTCTACATATAAAGTAGCATATGCAACAAAATGTTATGGAAGTTGCTGCCCTCTTTTGTCCTCTTTTTTTTTTGGTGATGCATCTCTTCTTTTTAGCGAGTGGATACCCTAGTTATGACATTTGTAGCAAACCTTACTTTCAACTGTATTTGGAATGTCTGAAGAACAACAATATCAGGAAGAAAAGGCATGTTCCAGTCTTGTTCCAGCTGGACTTTTGGTGAAGAAAGGTAGCATGAGGAGCAGATAAAGGTGGTGGCATGCAGTAGGCAGGAACACCATTTGAGGAGTACAGGGGGGCATTGCCCCTTCCCCTCACATTTCATATCATGTGTGATGATTTTTCAGGAACACACACTTATATTTTCAGATCAGCTCTCACTGATGTTGTGCACTTAGGGCCAAACTAAATGAGATGCAGTAGCTGTCTCCCAACTGTTTGTGTGTTTGTGCTGTTGTTTACTGAAATGCAACTGTGGGGGCTGTGAATTTGTTGTGTCCCCCCAGCTTCCTCTAGCAGAATCAGAATCAGACCAGATTTCTTCCTCAAGGAGGAACCATTGCCAGCCCCAGCATATCTGAATCTCAAATAGAATCCATGGAAAGAGACAGTCCATCTCATCTTATGACTCCGGAAGGTGCCTCATTCAGGGGAGCTATACAGGGCTTCCAAGACTCTCTGATTAGTCCCACCTTCCACCTTCAGATCTTCTGAATTCCTACCCAGGTCCCCAGGAGCAGAGATTATGGTGGGTCCATGCAGAGGCCCAGATCAGAAGGTGTAGTGTCCATTTGTCAACCCAAAATCTCCATTCCTGGAACCCTACTTAGGAGGAAGAATCCAGACTCAGTGCCTGCTCTGAATTAGGACAATAGTGATGCTTCAGGAAGGAGAGGACCAGCTGGGCCATCTCTTTCCTTGATGTCTGGCCATTGGTGATGCACCTCCAGTGGTGTACAATCCCTACAGCCACACCCCCAAAAATGCATGCAGCTGCAATGATAGACAATATATTCTTGCTGGGAAAATCAATTTCCCCCCAGCTATTGTGAGGACTGCAGCTACACTCAGAGGAAACAGGAAACCTGAGAGGGGTGGCTAGTGATGTCATCTTCCCACCTAATCACAAGCTCCTTATGCTTGAACCGTGTTAGCCTTACTCCACTACACCCCTAAACTTGTTTGATGACTCACATGCCCCTGAGGAAACCTTACTCCATGACTTGTTGGACAGCTCCCCAGCCTTTCTAGTAAGAGGAAAATCTAAGGCTGCCTTAACACTAAAGAAAACCCCTGCAGTCCTCCCGTTCTGAAGCCTTTCCACACTTACAGCAGACTCCCAGACAGTGACCACATGATTGCTGAGAGGGGAAGCTTTTTATTTTCAAGGTTCCATAGAGATAAATGAAACAGCACCATCTAGTGGCTGTTTTAATTGCATGACATTCTGAGTTTAAAAGGTAGTTCATTAGTTCCGGATCTATTTGAGACGGAATAACCAGGAAATACCTCTGGATGTGCCCTGGAGGTTTGCAACGTCATCTAAAGGACCCGCAAACTTCTGTGAGTGAGCAATCTCAATAGCAGGATAAAAGTTCCGTGTGAAGGAGCCCTTAGTCACACAATAGTGATGGTGTGAATAGGACAGATTTGATCAGAGCAGTGATGGAGGAGGGAAGGGACCTTTTCCTGAGGCATGTTTTTCTCATAAAAAATCCCCTCAGCTGCTTTCCCTACCCATAAGTCAAATGACAGAGGGTCCTCATCCCTTTTCTTCTCAGGAAGAAAATCAGCCAAGGAGTGATTCTGATCAGGAAAACGTTTTGCAAGGTAAGGATTAAGTACACCTCATATTCACAGATGCTTGCAGCTGCATTTGGCTCCCCATGAGTCACAGAGCCAGAACATTGGAGGAGACCTTGCAGGCCATGTAGTCTAACCCCCTGCTCAGTGCAGGAAATCCAGAGCATCCCCAACAGATGGCTGTCCAGCCTCTTCTTGAAGACCTTCAGGGAGGGAGAACCTACCACCCCTGTAGGCAATTGATTCCAGTATTGAACTGGTTATGCCCCCGTGAAGTGGGAGAAGTAGAGACAGTGGGACAGGTCCTACTTTACTGCTATTTTTATCGAGATCTCCAAACATTTTATATAACCCCCATTATTCAAAAAATTCACGGCAGAACTGATGAATTTTATTTAAAGTATTCCTTGTCTGACTGGAATTCTTAGGTCATGCTTAAGGTGGCTAGATTTGCACAGTGACCATTATCTGTCAGAGAGAGGTGACAAATCAACATCGCTGAACATTCTATAGTTGGGTTCCTTCTTGTTCTCTCTTACTGGAATTTGTACAGTCCCATTTTCAATTTTTGACTTTTAATTGTATGTTATTGTTTTAACTGTTTTGACATGCTGGTTATTTACTGTAATAAACTGAACTGAACTGAACATTATTGAACAGTTCTTACCATTAAGACTGTTCTCCAGTCTTTGACCAAAACCTACCTTCCTGGATCTCGCCTTGCCCTCTGGGGCAGCAAAGAACAAGTCTTTCCTCTCTTCTGTGTAATAGCCCTTCAGGTATTCGATGAGTGTTATGTTCCCCCTCAGTTTTCTATTCTCCAGGGTAAACATACCCAGTTCATAGGATTTGTTTTTCATACCCTTCAGCCATCTATGTTTCCTTTCTCTGAACCCACTCCAATTTTTCTACATCGGGGTGGGGAACCTGTGCCCCTCTGGGTCTTGGATTTCAACTCCCATCAGCCCTGGACAGCATGTCCAATGGTCAAAGATGATAAGACTTGTAATCCAACAACATGTAGGACCACATATACCCAGCCCTGCCCTAACATACTTCTTCATTGTGGTAACCAAAACTGGGTACAGCACTCCAGATTAGGTAGGACTAGTGCAGAATCAAGTGGAGTTATTGCTTCTTGTGACATGAAAACGATGACACTATCATTCATGGCAAGAGGACGACCAACCTGGCCCCATCCGTCAGCCAGTCTAGGAGCAGCTACACTGCAGGCAACTTGCTTCACCCCTCCATGCTGGACAGAACACTCAGATCCCACTGACAATTACTTTGGGACCAGAGAGCTGAAGGACAACGTAGCTTGGCCTCATCCGTTGGCCAGGACTCAGGAGACCAAAGGCCTCTAGGGGGCTGCACCTTCCTGCCTCTCATCATGGCAAGGAGGAGACCAACCTGGCCCCATCCATCAGACAGAGAAGCAGTTGCTTCTCAAACATTTGCTTTTCTCTTCCCTCCCCATTCTTGTTTCCTTTTGCACTGAACACAGCTCCCAAATGATCCTCCCCATGCCTGTTCCTTGACATGGAATAATTTCCCACCACCACCACCACCTCACAGGAATAAGGGAGGGGTGACATTTGTCCTGGAGGTGGGAGACAGCACCCTATCAGGCTTCTGGCTGAGGAGGCTTGATAAGACCACCCCTGCCGAAGTGGCACAGCAGACTCTTCCTCTCTGTGTAGCAACCAACCCTTTCCTCCCAGGCAGGGCAGCGGCATGGAACAGCCAGTTGCTGATTGGTGGGGCCAAGCAGGATTTTGGGGTTCTCTCTCAATAGGACTGGAAGAACCCGCTTATCACCTGCTTTGTGTTCTCCTCTTCAGCAGGGGTGTTGAATTTCCAGCCTGCTCAGGGTCCCAGTCTGGCCCCCAGAGATTCCCCAGCTTGCCACATCCAGTCAACTGACCCTGACCCTTCCCCGGACTGCCAATCATGGACGGTTTCCCAACTTTTGTGCAGACGTTGCCCCCATTCTAAAAAGATGAAATGCCACTCCTCAGGTACCGTTACTAGCAGCTAAAATGTGCAAGTATTTTGGCCTTTGGCCCCACCTAGGGATGCTGGAGAAATTCGAGGTGGACTAAAATGAGCTCAGAATTCCAAGAATCTGACATGTGGGATCTGCTGCGGACTGACTTCCTTGGGTCATGCAGAGTCTGTGGAGTTTTTGATCTTTTTTTTTTTTTTTTACTTTCCTGAAATTTTTACGCAAATTTATTCATAAGAAAATACGCACGTTTCCGCTGAGACTGTTAAATATATGCAGGAGAAAGTTGAATGGGATGGGGGACAATACGCTGAATGTTACATAAATCATGTAAATTGTTGCGAATCCTGTTGCAGAATTATTTGTGTATTTTTCCCCATAACGGAAAAAAAGAATGTGAATCCGTCTGCAAACAGATGATGGAACAAAAGGTGCCTGACAAACCACAAGACACAAATGGAGTGGATTTTACACAGTCCGTCCCTCCCTAGCCCCGCCTCCTTCATCTTGAGCCCCACCCACCACTGGAATCCAGCCCCTCAGAGCTTCTCTAAAATTGATTTCCATTTTGGGCTGACAGAGGTTCAACTCTTCAGGGTGAAGGGCTGCTTCTCTGACCAACTCTTTGCAGCAGGTCAGGAAAAGGGGACGGGACGTTCACTTGGGTTCTGGGAGGGTTATACAGTCATGTTGCCATGTGGCAGCCAGGGTCTCTTGAGCATACCTGTCTGTGTGCAGTCATGGACAAGCTCTAATCAGGCATGGACCATTATGGTGCTTAGAGCAGGGTAGAGATGCTCTCCCAACTTTTAGCTGAAGAGCAGGGGCCTGCACTGAAATCTAGTTAGCTGAAAGCACACCTTGAAGCTGCTGTTTCCCCCGAAAGTTGCCATTACAGCAAAATACACATCTGAGAGAAAATAGCAGCAAATACCAAGTATTTCAGGAGGAATATGGCACAGCAGGAAGAGTTAACAGCCCCCCTCCTGTGCCACGATTCTGATCCTCTTGCTGCTTCTATTTTAAAAGGGAGAAAAAAGTGAGGCGATAATGTGTCACATCACACCTAGTTTGACCATAATACTGAGGTGTGCTTTCTTGGTTCACCAGAGATGTGGTTTATTTGTTTTTGCAATCTCTGTGTTTGGGGGAAATACATTTTCCCAAATGTTGTGGACTGTTATACGTTCATTTCAGTGTTGTGCCTGCTTTTGTTACCTTGGTGAAACCTGTAATTTTGTTATGAATGATATTCTGAACTGCCAAACATTTATGTACATTTTATTACCTTTCCAACCCACTCTTCTTTTCGGAAACTCCATCAGTGTGCCAATTTGATGAGCACAAGCTAAAGGCCAAGGCATCGTTAAAGAGAAGATTGCTATAAAACTGCATCACACCATTTATACAGAAATCCTTAACATTATTAAATGAAACAAACTCCATATATACTTAAACACTCTAAATTCACTTCCATTGTCCCAGAGATTAATGCTGCTGCTTGCTGGGACCACTCTGAATACATACATGTCCAGATAAAGCAGTTTGGGGATGTGGACTGCAAGCTGCTTTTCACAGCTGCAGAACTGTGGTCCTAGAGTTCTGAAAAAGATTCTGGTGATATTGGTACAATGCTGGAACTTACAATGCCACCGTCTTTTGTAAATTTGCACTGTTACATGGCTGCATTGCTATCTCATATTACCCTTGCTGAAAGGTGCATAATAATAGCCTGTCAAGGTTCTGCTAATGACCTGAACCCCTTGAGGGAGATCTTAGGGATCTCTTGCCTCCTTAAGAATCCCACCTTCATTTTTTTACCTTCCCCTTTCCAGTAACGTGGGGTTTAGGTTGTAGACCTGGGGTGACTGACACTCTAGAAACTCTAGGGTTTAACCACCACAGTTTACTGGTAGATTTAAAGCAAACAAATTACAACTAAAGGTATTTACACAATAGAGCTGAGTGGTACAAAAGACATTAAAAGAAAATAAAAGTTGCAAAATGCACGTTCCTTTACCCTAGCTGTCCTTAGACTTTTCTAGGCTGCTTCTTCTTGATCAGACTTCAGACTCTGCTCTCACTTCAGGCTCTGGCTGTCTCTGCTCTTACTGGCTCTCTCATTCTCTTTATATACCCTCCTTCCTCAAAACCGAAAGTACTGCTTCAACCTTGAAGAAAGTAAACTCTAAGTGGAGAAATGAAACTGACATGTAACTGGACAAATGAAACTACTCCTCTCAGGATTACCTCCTCCGAACAGAAAACTCTAGACCTCTAAGCCTGACCTTTTATCCCTTTGCCTCTGTAGGCCTCAAACCTTCACACAGCCATATCGATTTCCCCCCAATTTGTTTATTTAGAACAGGGGTGCAGAACCTCAGACCCAGGGCTCAAATTTGGCCTATCTGGGGTCCCGGTTTGGTCCTCTGAGGTTCCCCTGATGGCTCCACCCCCTTCCCCTGGTTCCATTCCCTTTCCTCTGATCACCAAAGTTTGCTGGTTTCTCAGCTTTCGCACAGTCCCTGCCCCCCGCCCCTTCAAGAAGGTTGAAATGCTTCTCCTAAGGCTTACATAGGGATGTACGAAATCCTGTACCTCCAGTCTGCCGTTCCTCCCCACCCCCCGGAATCCTCGCTGGCCAGCTCCACTCCACGGTGAGTCTGCAGAACTGCCGGCTGGCTTCGTTCCACAAGCGATACAGCCGCCATTGCAGTCTGTAACGCTGTCTGAGTGGAAAGAGGAAGTGATCCGGATGCAAATGGCGTCTGCTACGCCATTTGCGTCCCCGTTTCTTCTCACGATAGGCTATGAGTCTTTATTTATGTAGATATTTACATAGCCTATCGCATGGAGAAAAAAAAACAGGGACGCAAATAGCGTCCACTACACCGTTTGCATCCCTGTTTTTTCACGCGATAGGCTACATAAGTATCTACATAAATAAAGACGTGTAGCCTATCGCGAGAAGAAACGGGATGCAAATGGCATAGTGGATGCCATTTGCGTCTGATCACTTCCCGGTTCCGCTCAAGACAGCAGAACGGAATCGGCCGGGAGGGGAGATTTGGCCTGTTGCATCTGGGGTGGCAGGGGTAAGTATATTCGTTCCACCACAGACTCCAGGGGGCCGAATTCACTGGAATTCAGCCTCATTTGAGTCCGTGGTGGATTTCGCGGCCATGCCTAGGCTAAGAGCCTTTCTACAAGAGACATTTATTGTGCACTCATTATCCCTCCCGTATGGGTCCTTTACATGATGTTGCCATCCTCCAGGGCCTTTCCCATGCTTTGCAACCATTTTATGGGGGAGGGGGTTCTAATGAGGAAATTCTGATAATATTTGTGAGTGGCAGGATAAAGCCTACTGTACCTGCATAATTCCACTATACCACAGTGCCACCTAGTGCTTGTGTAATGGAACATAAGAAGAGAAAGAGAAAAGAAGAGAAGAAAGCCCCTGGGGGGGGGAAACACATGTAAAGAAGCCAATCTTAATCCTGCAAAAAATCTGGAAACAGAAGCCTTCGCTTTAAGATAAAATATGTTGATATTTTGGCCCATCCCTTTTGCTTTTCCTCCTGCCCACCACTGGAATGTCATCCCCAAGAGCTTCTCCAAAATGAAATCCACCCCTGATTTAGAAATACCTTGCCTTTCCTTTTAGACAGCTATTCAGATTATAAAAGAGATGCTTACAAACAGGCTTCATGCTTTTGACAACATCATTTGATAAGAATTCTCATTAACTATGGGCTGTCACATGAAAACACTGGCCGTGGTCACAATCATTCTTTATATCTGCACTGTAGAAGATGTAAAGCAAATACCCATGACTGAACTGACACTTTCAGGAAGTGAGTCTGAAGAACTGAGGCAAATATTGGTGACAGGAGATTAAATTCTAGATATTATCAACAAATTTAAAACTAACAAATTAACAAATCACCAGATACAAATAAAATCTATCTAACAGTTCTTAAAGAATTCAAATTTGAAAATGCTGACCTTCTAACAAAAATATGTAACATCTCCCTAAAAGGACAGGAAAGTGGCCAATGTAACATCAGTTTTGAAAAAGCAATCAAGGGGGAGTTAACTTATCATTTACCCCAGTAAACTTATCTACCACAGTAAAATTGGTAGGACAAACTCTGCTGAAAAAGAATCAACATGGCTTCTGCAAAGGTAAATCCTCTCTCACTAACCATTTAGGGCACAATCCTATCTAGATAGGCGGCCGCCTCCAAACTCGGAGGCAACCGCCTATCCAAAGGAGGGCAGGAGACGCACGGAGGGGATCGTTCCCTCTGTTCTTCTCCTGACCTGCTTTTTCGGCTAGACAGCGATTGTGGCTGTCTAGCCATGGGAGTACAGAGTGGGAAGGGAGGCTGTCATACAGGCAGCTATGCTCTCCCCACCTCGGAATCCCCCCAGACATGCTGCTTTCCGGCTGCTCTGTGCTCCTCTTGCAAGCACGGAGGATGGGGCTGTTCTGCGCTGCCTCCGAGGCAGTGTGGAAATGGGGGAGATGGGTTCTCCAGGAACTGACCTTGGAGCGCGGGCTACGAGGTTGGTTCCCAGAAAACGGCATATCCTATGTCCGTCTAGGTGCTGTCTAGCGGCCATAGGATTGCTCCCTCCGAGTCCTTTCAGAGTGTCATGTGGATCAAGAAGATGCAATAGACATTATTTATTTATTTGGATTTGAAAGAGCTTTTGACAAAGTCCCTAACCAAAGGCTCCTGAGCAAGCTTAGCAGCCATGGGATAAGTGGAGGGATCCCTTGATGGATCAGAAGCTGGTTAAAAAGCAGAAAGTAGGAATAACTGGACAATGTTCACAATGGCAGGATATAAGAAGATGCTACTGAAAGATCTCTGCACTCCGTGGGACCAGTGCTTTTTAATTTATTTCTAAATTATCTGGAGTTGGTACTGAGATGGCCAAGTTTGCGAATGACACCAAATTATTCAAGGTAGTAAAACAGAAAAGAATCGTAAAGAACTCTAAAAGGATTTCTCGAAACTGGGGGAATAGTTATTAACATCGCAAATGTGGTTCAATATAAATAAGTGGGCACATTTGTGTGGAAAACAATATCTATAATAAGAATAAGCCATTTCATTCTATTAAATAAAATAATTTAAAATGCAGTGCTGAAAAGATTATCACTTTCCTTTTACATTCACACCAGATCTTTCCTAGCTGGTGCAATTCATTAAAATGATTCCACTATTCCTTGCAAGGACATAATTTAGTTGCTATCTGTTAGTGGTGGTGGGTGCATGTGAATAGTAAGAGAAGCAAAATTAATGCCATAAATTATTCTCTGAGTTACTCAACCAAGCTGTAAATTTAATAAGACACTAATTTTGCCAGAGTTTGTATCTTTGCCTTTAGGCTGGTGTGCTCAGAGCATGAAAAACAGATTGGCTAATGATCAGCCCCAATCCAGGCGTAGTGATCCACGTAGAGCAATACTGTAGGAAAGGCACAGCAAGCTGCTGAATAGCATAATTTTCCCCACCACACACACACACTCAACAACATTAAACAACCTGTCCATGCAATTGGAATAATTTCAAGCGGGGGGAGGGTGGCTGTGGGAACAACTGCTGAACTATTGCTCACAGCACCAGTCAGCTACTTGGCAAGGTGGGAGTTGTAGGAAATGGATGCTGGGCCATTGCCTGGAAGGACCATTCTTCCCCCAGCCTAAAAGGTTTTGAGTCTTTGACATCCTCTGATACTTGATTTCAGTCTTTGCTATGGGCAATATTTAACAGCTGCCATGTAATGATAGATGACATGCAATGGTATTTAGCATTTGACTGTTGGTAGTTGACATGCAGTGGTGCCAGTATCTGTCAGTATTTAATGACTGACATAACCGTTTGAGTATTTGACTGAATCTGCTAGTTTTTGTGTGTTTAGGAACTGACTCCATTTGATGATATGCAAAGATCTTTAGTATATGCTCTGATTTTTACTTTGGTTTTATTCTGTTTTAACCTTGTAAAGGTTTTAGATTTTTATCATATTTCGTTTTAGGGTTTTGATTTTTGTGAACCACCGAGAGCTTTGGCTATTGGGCTGTATAGAAACGTAATAATTAAACAAGTGTACAATCAAAGATGCCAATGTCTACAGTAATTGCATTTTAAATGTTGGGGTAAATTCTCATTTTCAAAATTTGAATGGTGTAATTGTCTTTTCTAAATATTTGTTTAAATCCACTCTTGGGAAGTGCAGGGATGGCCCTCCCATGAAGCAGGGTGAAGCCCCTGCCTCAGGTGGCAGAGCAGGAGGAGTGGCGTATTGCACCACTCCCTCTGCCCCCCCCACAAAGAGGGCCCACTACTGCCACCTCCAGTGGGTGCTTCTGAGAGCCCTGTTAGCTACTTTCCCACCATGGCATTTGCCACAGCGAGAGAGAGGCAAGCGGGGCTCTCTGGAGCACCTGCCCTATGGAGAGCTGTGTCAGCTGAGGAAGCAGCCAGCATGGCTCTTCAAAGAGCTCACCTGGCTGAAATGCCTGGCTCTGAGGGGGTCCTTCCTTAGAGCCAGGCATGGGAGGGGTGTCCCAGGAGATCACCTGTACAGAGGCAGGTCCAGCATGCAATGCTTTTCATTGGAGCAATTTGCCCTCATCCATGGAGCATGCATGGGGCAGCCAGGGCTGAATACACAAAGCCATTTTAAAAGCAGAACTCCTGCTGAACAGCTTTTGGTGGGGAAGGGTGATTCCCTCCAGTCCGTGGTCCTGGTCCTGGTCCTGGTCCTGACTAATCGAAGCACAGCTCCAGATGAACTGCTGGACTGGAAAGGAAAACTGTTTGTGCAGCCCCTAATTGTGCGTGCAGTTTCCAGCTAGGGACGCAAAATCCTCTTCCATACATTTCATGCCAGGAGCTCCATCAGCCTGTTTGTGTATGAGAAACAGAATTCGAAATGAGCATCGCTCAAGGCTACTTCATATGTTACTCTTCCTGAAACAGACAAAATAGACATCAACAGCACCATTCTGTGAGTATGTACTCAGAAGTAAGTCTCACTGATTATAGGGTTACCCAAGCAGATATAGGATTACCTGGGAGTAAACCCGACTGAACTCAAAGGGACATTTTGAGTAGCCATGTATAGGATTGTGCTATAAATCTCCATACTGGAAAAAGAAGAATGGGAGTTTGATGCTTAAGTCACAGCAGATATAACAACAGGAAAGCTGGATCCAGATTTAGTTAGAGTAGACCCCTTGAAATCAGTGGGACTTAGTCATGACAAGCTTGGGTCTGCTGTAGTCCAGGAGTGGGCATCATCTGGAGGTGGGGGGGCACATTGCCCCCTGAATCCCACAGGGGCTGCACTTCTACCCTTGGAGCACACCACACATCTGCCAATGAAATTCAGCAGCCAAGCGGGAGGTGGGGGGGCAGCCATGATTTTCCTTGGAAATAAGATGTGCATGGAGCACACGCCTTGTTTTGCAGCAAAATCATGCTCCCAAGAGGCTTCTGGAGACACAATTCTGCTTCAGAACAAAGCACACACTTTCCGTGGGTTTTTTTTCCCCCAAGAAAAGTCATTGTGTGTGTTTTTGCTGCCAGCAGCACATTTGGTGACATTAGTGGAGGTGGGTGGGTGGGGGCACAAAAAGACCAGGAAGCCACATGCAGTCCACAGACCATGCGTTGTCCACCGTTGATCTAGTCTGACCCCTCAACCATGCAGGAAATCTGTTGCTATGTTCCTATTTTAATCTGAAATATGAGGCAGCCTGGGCACATGGCCATAAGAACATGGGAAGAGCCATGCTGGATCAGACCCAGGGTCCACCTCATCCAGCATTCTGTTCACACAGTGGCCAACCAGCTGTCGACCGGGAACCCACAAGCAGGGACTGAGCGCAACAGCACCCTCCCACCCATGTTCCCCAGCAGCTGGTCTACATAGGCTCATTGCCTCTGGTACTAGAGGCAGCACATAGCCACCCGGACTAGTAGCCTTTGATAGCCTTCGTGAATTTGTCCAACCCCCTTTTAAAGCCATCCAAATTGGTGGCCATCACTACGTCCTGTGGTATGAGCCCCACAAGCCTCTATGTAAGAGTGCAACACTTTCTACATCCATATTTTGTCAATGAGACTGAACATCAGCACACACCACTTCCACACGCTTATATCCTTCCACTCACCAGAATCTGAAATTTGGCCAAAATCTGAATGTAAGATTTGAAATTAGACGTGAAGGTTGTAAATGTGTGGATTTGAGTTTACATTTTGCGTTCCAAATTCATGTCTACTCCAGACAATGGTCTTCCTGGAGCATACCCAGATTTCATGTATGTCCTTTAACACCAGTTTTCCTTCAGTGAGATGTGCAGGGACGGGAAATATGCACACATTCATAAATGAGGCTTGGTGCAACGAAGTGAGAAAGGCTACTGGGGGAAGCAATCATGTTCATGTAGGAGAGGAGGAGAAAACTCGCACTTCATTAACATGATCAGCACAAAGACTCGGCAACCTGTGTACAGATGAGTCAATACACAGGCAGCGTGAGCACTTGGCTTGCAAAGCACGATAAATAACTTCTGTTGCAGTGGGGCTAAACAAAGATTGTGTGAGGCCACCCGGAGCATTTTGAGAAGACTGCCATGCATTGCCGGGTGGATCGAGGGAATAGCTACTGACCTAGAAGGGTGGTCCTTATTCATTGTTGTTTTGAGGAATACTGTTGGATTGCTTGTTTTTTTGCAGTCCATCATATTTTCTTCTCTTAAGCTTCTGAATTAAAAGTCAACTGCTGCATCTGTCCTTCATGGCCATCGTCGAACAAAGCTATATTATGCAAGAATGGGAGAGAGCCACGTGTCCAGCTGGGAGTAGGAATGTTCAAACTCTTCTCTTTTTTTTATTTCTGCCTTTCTGAAAAGCGACATTGCTTATTTCAGACATTTATCCACAAAAGCAAGTACATAATTTTTGCAAGGGTAGAATTTTCTAAATGGTTAGTTTGCACTCTAGTTCACATCCTTGAAAATGTACTCATCACTGGCCATTCCAAGGGCTGACTGGTTTTCTATTACTCATCATTTTTCCCATCAAAGTGCTGATGAGCTTGCTAGTGCACAAAGGCTGTTCCTGGAAAGACCAGACTATTATGACCTGTGAAATTGGCTTATGCGTGCAGCCATATGTGCAAAAATAACTGCTTTTGCTTTTCTTTTTCTATGTGTCTGCAATAACCTTTTTTATTCAGGGCACTTACCTGCAGCTATGAATATACAATGTTTCTTTCAGAAACCAGAACTAGGGATAATAGTTGGGCCTGTTCACATGACATGACAGCCCACCGTGGCTTAAGTTACCAACAAGGGCTGTTGTATCATACCAGGTACCCACAGGCTCCCAGCTTGCTGTGGCTTGCAGTGTCATGTGAACCCAGGTGGCAGAGGTTGTTTGAGGGTTAGGCAACCCTCAAATAACCCTAAAACAAGCCATGAGTTATTTGAGGGGTGTCTAACCCTCAAACAATCCCTGCCGCCTGGGGGCACATGACACAACAAGACATGGCAAGCCGGGTACCCATGGGCGCCTTGCAAAAATGGTGCCTGTGGGTGTCTGGCACAATGCAATAGCCCTCATGGGTAAATTAAGCCATGGGGAGGGGGCTGTTGTGTCATGCAAACCAGGTCATTGCATCTCTAGCTGGGTGTTCCTTGAAGTTTCAACTGCAGCTACTTGTACTCTGAAAGAGGCAAATGGATTTTAAATGTTCATGTCTTAAAACTAAGTAGTGGCTTGCCTCTTCGGCACATAGAGGAAAGCACCTGCCTCTTCAGCATTTTCCTAAGTTATTTTTAGTGTTATCTTGGGTACTCCTGAAAGGGCATCAAGGGCCACAGTTTAAGAATGAATGAAATATAGGCAGGTTTCTAACCCACCCATCCCAGAGGCTTGAGGTAAGTACTGAATAAGTACAGAGGGCAAATTCTAGCAAAACATTCTCTAGAGCAAGCCTCATGCCATGCTCTGTCTCCATGAACCTAGGAGAAAAAGGGTGGCAACACCAAAGACAAGGAAGATTTTAAAAAAGAGGAGGAAGAGGCTAAATCTCACATGGTACTGGAAAATAATTTTATAAAATAGTAATATGTCCTAGTAAAATGCCCAAGGTAAGACCTTCAGGGACACAAGAATACAGTGGCTGACTCTGCACCAAACTGTGTCCCAAATGCTTATGTATGTTTCTGTATTACGAAGTGCTACTGCATCAGAGGAGACCAGCCACACCCATCTCCCAAAGCTTACCCTTTTCTGGCAGCTACAGATGTAAGCAACAAACAGGGATGGGGCAACTCACAGGAGGATTCCTCTGGCAACACGGTAAGGCTCAGATGCTTCCCAAGGCAATACAGGACCAGAAAAAAACATGGGCCATCATTGCTGGTCTCAGGCACTCTGTCCTCCCTATCTGGATCTGGTCCTGAATGACCAAGAAAGCTGTGGATGCATGGAGGGTAAATCGTAAGCAAGCACAATTTGTGACATTGCACAACATCATTACTGGTCCGGGGCACAACTGTTAAGGTCTTAGCTTCCAATTTCCTGGCTTTCTGGAGCTTGAGCCAACATGAGATAGCCTCACCCCTAGTCTTAAACCAGCAGGGAAAGAAAGATAGATGATAGATAGATAGATAGATAGATAGATAGATAGATAGATAGATAGATAGATATTTGATATAGCGGTACATCCACTGACCCTACTCTGGTTGCAACTAAGTGCTGGACCAGGATCTGGATCAGGGCTTCTTACAACCTGGTAGCTCCTATTCATTTTCCTCACTGTTAAGCTCTTCTCCATCACATGCATTTGCACGCAGGGATGGGTGAATCTGTCAATTTTGGTTTCACTCAGTCTATCATTTTCCTAAGCATAAGTTATTTTTGGCCCGTTTTGCAAAATTGCCCCCAAAAGGTCTATACAAAAATGCATACGTATTTTTGTGTACATTTCTCTAAATATATGGATTTTATGCACTGTTCCTAGTATGCGCACTTTGTGCAAATGATTTTCCCTAATATAATAGCTTGTGTGCATACTTTCCCCTAAAACATGCATTTTTCGGCACACTTTCCCTTAAAATGTGCATTTTATGCAGTTTTTTAAAGTTATGAATTACATCACAAAATTCATGCAAATGCATTCTGGTTTGCGTATAGGTTTGTGAGGTGTGAACCGGATAAGTTTGTATAAAAATTTAGACCAAATGGATTTCTCCTCCATCCCTATTTGCATATAGCGTGCAATTTAAATTTGGCTACAGACATCAACATCAGGCGTGTGCACTTGTTTCGGAAGAAATGAAAAGCTGGACAGTCTGAGGCCCATTTGGTTCAATTTTCATTCATTCGGAAATGAGTTTATATCATTTGGAACAGGGTGGGGGCTGTCCTGTCTCTGGTGGTGGTGGCAGCAGGAGCTGATTTCAGTGCCTGTCCTTGACTGGCATGTCCGTCCATCCCCCCCGCCCAAGAATGGCCTGGACGCTGCAACATCCAGGGCATTTGGGGGGCAAACCTAAGTTGGCATCGTACCAGACCTGCTTATGATCCCAGGTCAGACATTTGCTGTGCAGCAAAAGGCTTTGTGTGATAGAGGAACAGTGGGGAGACCCTCTTCCCTCCTTCATGCATCTTTGAATGATTCTGGTGAACCACATGGAGGCCTAGGCACATCGCTGCCTGATATGTACAATTCTTCCCCCTCCGAAAGAAGGAAAGATGGTGCAAATTAAGCAGCTATCCAGCATATCACCTCCACATGGAGTGCCTGCATTATACATTGCAGAACTGCTGGCCAGAGCAAATGGGAATGTCTACACCAGCCTAAAATCCTGCATTTAAAATGGGGCTTTCTGCTTCTGTTTGAAATGCAGGATCACCACTGACTCCCTTTACATGAACTTCCTTCCCACCCACCCCCCTTCTCCCGGTATCTGAGTTTTCTGTTTCATTGATCTCGCTCCTTCTCTTGCTGCTGTTCCTCTTTTCACAGAGGAAACTGAAGTGGAACACAACGGGGTAATTTGATAGCTCATTATCTGTGATCTGTTTAAAAATGGAACAATGGGCATTTAGTGCAGGAGGGTCATGGCAGGGTCACGGCGTCATGTAAAGAGCCTGCAAACTTCCGTGAAGGAGCAATCTCCATCGCAGGATATAAGCTCCGTGTGATGAAGCCCTCTGTCCAGTCAGGGGTGGGCAACATGCGCCCCTCCAGATGTTGATAGACTGCAACTCCCATCATCCTTTGCCATTGGCCATGCTGGCTAGGGCTGATGGGAGCTGCAGTCCAACAACATCTGGAGGATCACACGTACGTACGTCCCCCGGTACTCTGAGACTTGGACCATCCTGAACAGCAATGGCTATAAAAGATTGAATATTTGGGCTGGGCTGTTGTCTGTGAGCAACGTGGTCTTTGTGACTGGGCTGTGCTCCTTGGCTTTGCTCTTTAGCCCCAGCTTCTGAGTTGCTCCTTGGCTGTGTCCCCCATTTTGTCTTACGGCTCCATCCCCAGGGTGTTCCTTGGCGCTGACTTCCTGGCTCAGCCCCTGGCTTCTGGTTCGTCATCTTAGCCCATCTTTGACCACTGCTTACAGCCCAGCCCTGACAGATATCTAGACACAGGCTCAGTGTGCTCTTGGTCATTTGAGAGTCGCCCCTTGCACGCTCTTTGCTTCAGTGGCATCAGTGCTCACATTTTAAGACATAACCACCACAACAAAACCCACATATAAAGAAAATAAAGGAGCATGTTTGTTTTTATCCCTTCCTCTCCCAACAATATATTCTCTGTATATTTCTTTAACGGCCAAGCACTTTTATTGGTTTCCTTGTCAGGGAGGAGGTGGGGGGCGGGTGGAGTGCTGGTCTTTGGGAATTATGCGAACAGTCCAGATGCTGCTCTTCTTCATCACACCTTGCGTTACAAAAATTGTGTTCTATCCTTGGTAGACTCATCCAATTTGTTTACCAAGAACAAGAGGAGGCAGAGATCTGGTCCAACACAATTTTATTCTGCAGAATAAGGCAACCCTTGGGGCTAGCGCTCCAACAAAGGTCACAATCAAGTCATGTGATCCAAAAGTTTATATAGGCAAGACCTTTGGGGGCCATCTTACGCTTGCGCTGTACTAATCTCTTTGTCTAGCTGAGAAGGAGACAGAAAGCAGGCAGCGCCTTTCACATACCCAGGCATGTGCAGAGAGGCAGTCTTGTACTCTAGCGTAAATATGTTCTTGGCATTCCTGAGTCTCTGATAAGGCACTGTGTCTTTGTTCGGCATGACAATTTCACACAGAGGTAGAATAGACATAGCCTAGCTTATAAAATTATGGGATAACAGACATGTTACAACTGAAATTTCTATAACACTTTGAAATGCTCTACTTGATTACCCCTCAGATCCATAAAATATATGCATGAGTTATGCTTAAGCCACTTGTCTAAAGCATTGAAAACAACCACAGCAAAAACAGTTCATGAGCTGCTTTTATTGGTTTCCCTTAGAAATATTCCATTGCGGACAGTATGTATGCAGAGCACATGCTCAGAACACAGCAATTTTGCCAACATCAAAAGCCATTGTCAAGAAGGTGAACAGGATCACTATTACCATCAACCTCTCCATTTTAAAAGCTGTAAAATAAATGGGATTGGGGATTTTTTAGGCATGACAAAACCCTGCTGTGACTGTCAGTGAACCACCAGTGTGCCTGGGAGTACTCAGGACCTGGATTCAGACCCTACCTCAGCAACTGAGTCAATGGGTAGTCTTGAACAAGTCTCTAGAGAAGCGAAATTGGAGGGTCGCGTCACTGTCCAAAGAAGCCGTAAACAACCGTGAGTAGGGAAGGACAAGCACATGATGAATGCCTCGTGTAGACAAGCCCTTTACCTCTGATGAAACGTGTGTTTTGCTGGGTTATATGGAGTCAAATCTGTGATTTGGCATTTGGGGCTCAGACCACACCTCTCCCTTGTACTCAGTTTCTTGGCAAGTTAAGTGTGGATTGTGACTAGCCAGAGCCCATGGCAGCCATTTTGTGGTGGAGCTCAAATAGTTTCTCAAACTTCCAAATGTATCCATGGGTATGATTATAAACCAACTTCAATGCAGTGTCAGGGTGTTGCTGCTGCTGCTCTACATGA
The DNA here is from genome assembly GCF_057233095.1 of Heloderma suspectum. Classification (NCBI taxonomy): domain Eukaryota; kingdom Metazoa; phylum Chordata; class Lepidosauria; order Squamata; family Helodermatidae; genus Heloderma; species Heloderma suspectum. The sequence continues at coordinate 136,829,751 of NC_139462.1, forward strand.
AATGGGACTCGTTGTCAAATAAATCTCTGAGGGTGGGGATTATGGTTTGTTTGTTTTTAAACAACAATTATGACTTAAGTTGGTGTATTGTGGGCCCCAGTATTTTTACAGCCTTAGCAGGGTTAAGGGAGATATCACACTGACACGCTCGGACAAGCATCAACACCTAGGTTTGTACATCCATTTTACGATGAGTGGGGAGAAATAATAGGGAGGGGCCTTCTGAATTCATTCTCTGCATCCAGGAGGCATCTGGTTGGCTACTGTGGGGAGCAGGATGCTGTACTCGATGGACTGTGTGTCTGATGCAGCAGGGATGCTCTAATGTTCTTACAAGTGGGACCAGCAACAGTGGGCTGGATCCAGCTTTAGCAATACATAAAGTAGACCCACTGAAATTAATGAGACTTATGTTAGTCATGACTCCATTAAATGCCATTGATTTCAATGCATCTGCTCTAAGTATGACTTCATCTGCATCCAACCCAATATATAGAAGTGTATGTTGTTCACTCACCCTGTAACAGGAGTGCTCCTGTTCAGAACTCCAGGCAGCCATGCCCAACTCCAAGATGCCGTAAGTGGCTCAACAGGCTTGGCGCCAGCATCTGGAATAGTTGGGCAAACGCTGGGGTTGCCAGGGTTTTTAATTTTTAAAGCTAGTGCTGAAAAGGGAAGTGCCAAGGTAGCAGCAGCCACCATCTCTCCCCCCCCCTGCTGCCCCCCCCCATGCCTATACAACACAAGAGTGGTGCCAGCCCCAAACCTAAAGTATTTTATAGCTATATAGAGCAGGACGCATACAGTCCTGGAGATGGAAAGGCATTTCCCTCTCCTCCAGATTATAAGCTGTCAGGGGCTTGAGCAGGTCAATTTGCTCTCGTCCTCTCCTCTCCATTTTCCTTTGCTTTATTTCATTTTTTCCCCAATCGACACACAAACATTCCGTGGTCTCAAACTGCTCTCAGCCATAGATTTGATTGATAGACTCACACAGTCTGCCTGACTTCTGGTTTCTTAAGATCCATTTCCCCCACCTTCTCTAGCTCTCTTTAGGCTCAATATTGTATAAACACACAGATTCCTGTCAGGCAGGTTTAAAAAAATAATAATTCACAAACATACGTACTTCTGCATACCTAGGGCTTCTCCCAGAGCAGGGCTGGGCAACTTGTGGCGCTCCAGATGTTTTGGCCTACAACTCCCCTCACCCCTGGCTATGCTGACAAGGGATAATGGGACTTGTAGTCCAAACATCTGCAGGGCTACAAGTTGCCCACCCCTGCCCTAGAGCAGCCTTCCCCCAACCTGGTGCCCCCCAGATGTTTTGGACTACAACTCTCAGGATTCTGACCAATGCTGGCTGGAGCTCCATGGGATTGATCTCCAAAATATCTGGAGATGGGTGTGCACCAGGTTGGGGAAGGCTGCCCCAGAGGATTTAGAAGCTACAGCTGTGAAGAAACAGTGATTCAGCCCAAAATTCATGAAATTGCCACAGTAATTCAAGCAGAAACCATGTCATTGAATCCCCCCCCCCCCCGCTTTGTTTCTCTGAGTCATTCCACTGATTCTTCAGCATGTTTACTTGGGGGCAAGCCCCATTGACCTAATTGGGGCTGGTCACAAAGCCCTGAACCTGACGAGCCTGACCTTTTAAATCTTCCATATAATGTCTGGAATAGCAGCCCCCAGCTTGTACACCCCTTGAAGTCACACCCCAACCAACATCCCCTTTTAATTCTGCAAGGCTGTCTTACCTGAAAATATTAGCCACATCATTGCCAATACTCACCTTCTGAAAGTAAATTACTCCGCTGATCGCCTTTCCTCAACCATCCCCCTAGCTATGAGGATTTTCCTTCAGTCAAGATCTTGGAAGCTAAGCATGATTCTATGATCACCCTGATTAAACGTCGTAAAACATGTCATAATGCCCCTTATGGTTTGTCCCCATTTGTCTATCTTTGACCATCAAGTTAAGTCCCTGTAAAAGTCCAAAGGAACCTGGCATCTATGTAAGTTTATTTGCTCTGGTGGATTGTTCAATACAGAGTTTGGTAGACAAGGGGCTCCTTTACACATAGCTTTTATCCTGCTATTGAGATTGCTCACTCACGGAAGTCTGCAGGTCCTTTGCAAGACGTCGTGCCCTCCAGGGCACATCCAGAGGTATTTCCTGGTTATTCCATCTCAAATAGATCCGGAACGAATGAACCATTTTTTAAACTCGGAATGTAATGCAATTAAAACAGCCACCAGATGGTGCTGTTTCACTGAGTTCTATGGAACCTTGAAAATTAAAAGCTTCCCCTCTCAGCAATCACATGGTCACTCTCGGGCAGCCCGTGATAAACACGGAAAGGGTCCAGAATGGGAGGACTGCAGGGGTTTTCTTTAGTGTAAAGGCAGCCAAGTACTCTAGCATAGGATTTAGTTTTCTTTTTATTGTGCATACTCACTACTTTCCTGTTTTATTTTTCTTTTAAAAAAGCAAAACAAAACTCTACTCAGTTGGACTCATATTTACATCTTCAAGGGTCAGGTTTCCTCCAGCAGGTTTTTAAGGCCACCTGAAACTGAGAACTTAACTGGGTGTCTCCCTACTACCTAGTAAACATGCTCACTTTGGGAGGAACCTCGCTTGCCCATGACTTGGGTTAACCAGGAGTGAGTGGTGGTAAAGAAGAGGGCACGTTACCAGTGCAAACAGCTACAGAGCTGGCACTGGAATGGTGGTTCTTCATCTTGACAGGGTTTACTTGCAATTAGACATGCATAGGATCTCACTGCTATTCATCTCTCGTTCCCCACTTCTTACCCCACATGATGGGACACCATTCAAACCTTTGGGTCTGCTTTCAAATAAAGCATATTCGTGTGTGTGTTTTGCTTTTTAACAAATGGTTCTTATAAAAAAGAAACAAAAACTAACTAAATCCCCACCCTACCCCCCAAGGAGTTCAGGTTTAAAAATAGGGTTTCATGGAACAGCATACTGTGACTTCGTATTTTTAACAAGTATGCATCACTCACGGCCATTTCTTTGGAAGAGTATTTAACACTATACCTCTTGAATAAAATGAGCTGCCAGAAAAACAATCTGCCCACTCTGTAAAAGTGTATTTTTTTCTGTAGATATTCAACTGCTGTCCCACATCCAGTAAGTAGCAAAGGAGACAGCCATTTTATGGCAGTAGCCATTTTGAATTTCCCAGAATTGAAAAGCACCTCAAAATGGGTCTTTCTGGGAAAGTCAAAATGGTGGCTGCCCTGATTCTCTTTCCCCCAAAATAATTTTGCCTCACCCCCTGAAACACAGCCAAACAAGACGTGATACTGAGGTGGTTGAAGCAGCTGAAGAACAGGCCATGTCAATTTGATACAGCCCTAGTAGAATCCACTACCTTATTGTTGTGTGGCCCTCTTCCAAACAGAGGACTTCCACCACAAATTTGCTGTTAGAGAGAATGGTGATGATGGGGTTGTCTTTATGTTTGGCTTGCTCCCTACTTGTTAGTAAATTTAAAAAGAAATCTGCTGTCTCTGTGTATTTTTCTCAGTATTTTGTAGGAACTGTTTTTAATCCTTTGTGCCACTGGATATTTCCTTTCTAGCTTGTCTTTCTCAAGCAATTCCCAAAATCCCATAATGTTCAAGTCTGTGTTGATCAACTGAGGCCACTGTGTTTGTTTCTTTCCTTGGAACATATTTAATCCCCAGTTGTGCCCAACTTTCCAATAGCTATTTGCCTAATGAGGAAATTGGCTGGAAGCTGTTGTTTGGGGACAGTGCTAAAAGCACGTCTTGGTTGTATAGTCCCTGAGATTGGAATTGCTGTGATACGGAGCCATTTTCATCTCCATCCCCAGGTTTCTCCAGCCTGATACAATTTGAACTGGAGAACATCATCCATTGGTATACAAGCCTCTCAATTTGGATTGAATCAAATGTTTTTGCTCATTTCTGCTTCCTAAATAAACTTCTGCATGATTCCCCCTTCCCAAAGTGCACATTGGAAAAGCTATGTAAATCAGTTTGGAGGATAATCCCCACCACCCCACTTTCTTTTTTTATTATTTTTGGCTGAATTTTAAAAAGCGTTCTTTTAATAAAAAATACCAGGGAATGACATTAGAGTACTCTACTGACTCAGCAAACCTTATGCAGAAATTCTGACCTCTCCTCTGTTGAAGCAGGAAATAGTCTGTCAAATTATGAGTCCCTTTGCTACCCAGTATTATTGCACTTTTGGCAATTTGAGAGAGACAATATATGGAAATAAGAGATTAAAAGTAGGTGAGGCGACGGTTGCCCGGAGGGAACTCCGTGAAGCATGACAATTGGCACGCCAGCCAACAGAGTTTTGTTGTCTCCTCTCCTACTTTGTATGTCTCATGCAAAATCTCACCATTCATATTCTCCTCTATGCTCCTGTTTTGCAAAAGCAACACCAGTTTCCCTAGATTTTACCGTTTTACACACATGTATGAAAACGTTTACATTTACATTCAAATTGTACTGCTTATAGCCAATGGCCATTACAATATAATAAACACAAGAAAACATATTTATGAAACATTGAACAATCCATCCAATAAAGCACAAATAGGGCTTTGGAAATACAAATAAAAGGTTTTGAGCATATGTTTGAAAAATGAAGCTCCCCGTAGGTTTTGTCACTGATGTGAGTCGGAAAGGCCACTCTTAACTTCATTGCAGCGACCGCGAACAGAGCTACAAATTTGTCTATGTTGTCCGCCAGCAGCCATCTGATCTTAAGATCATCAGATAGGCCTTCCAGAGAGGTCTGAAAAGGGAGAATGAACTTAACCCTAGGTGAATTACATAGAGGACAGTATAAAATATAATGTACTACATCTTCAGTTTGGCCTAATCCACATACGCAGAAATGATCTTTTGCTGGCTTTTTAGAAAACCTGCCAGGCAGATATTCAATGAAAAACATGAAAACTTTTAATACATGGGTGGGTTTGCCCTTTCTTGTGTCTGTTCTCTCTCTCTCTCTCTCTCTCTCTCACGAACTTCATACAGCATTTTGAAAGGGAGTCATTGTTTCCTTGCGTGCGTTACTCTTGAACTGTTGTGTGTGTTAAGCGTACGGATGGATGGAACTGTCCAGTTCTGCTCTGATAATATCCGTGATGCCTACCCCGAAGGGCTAGAACATTGTTGGAGCGCCAGGGGCGGGGGTGGATGGATGATAGGGATGCTGGAGAAATCTGCAACAGACCCAAATGAGTTTGGATTTCTATGAATCCAGTCTGCACATTCTGCAGCAGACCAGCTTTTTCCACGTCACATGGATTCTGCCAGGGCCAGCCCACCCATGAAGCAGGGTGAGGCACCCACATGAGGGGACAGAGTGGGAGGAGCGGTGAATTGCGCTGCTTCCAGCCCCAGCAGGGAGAGCTCACCTCCTCCAGCAGGAGCTCTAGAGCGCCACACCAGCTGCTATCCTGTCATGGCGTTTCCCACCGCAAGAGAGCAGCTGAAGGGGCTGTCTGGAGCAGCTGCCAGCCCTCTGTTGCTGTGGGGCTCTGGATTAAGACCCTGGCTGTGTCCCATGAGATTGCAGCCCTGTCCCCGCGAGACCTGTCCCACAAGGTCCGTCCTGCAAGATCTCAGCGCTGTCTCACGAGAACTTTGGACGGGTCTCAGGAGTCCCCACCGAGATCTCGTGAGAGCTCCACAGCCCCAGAGCCGCAGCAAAGGGACGTGGGGGGATGGGCACACAGTGGTGGTGGAAGGAGGGAGGAGCACATTCTGGGTGGCGGGTGGGGACAGTGGCACGAGTTCTGCTGCAGGCGGCAAAAGAGCTCACACCGGACCTGGGTTCCGCAGACCTGCAGACCAGCTTTTCACGGGGGGGGGGGGGTGCGCATTTGTGCTAATGCACATTTGCAAACAGGAATTCTTGTACATCCCTCCAAAACATCCGATTCCATCAATGAGTACACAATGGAATGAAAGACCCCTGACAATTAGCAAAATCCAGACAGAACGGATTTAACAAAATCTGTTCATCCCTAGTAGAGGGGCATGGAATGTAGGGGGGAGAAGGACAAGGAGTGGAGAAGAGAAACCAAGGAGAAAGAGAAGGGAAAACCATGGATTAGGGGAGCCAAGTATGATGAGGAAGAAGAGAGAGGGATAGATAGCCCAGTCTTCAGCCAGTGAGAAACAGTGAGCCTCAGCAACAGACTGAAGGAACAGAGAAGGCAACTATTACTGGTCTAACAGCAGTAACTAGCTGTGCTTTAGAATTAACCGTGGTTTGGAGCTTGAGTTGGTTGTATTTTCTTCTAATTTACTCGCTGTTATGTTTGTTATTTAGTTAATAGTGCTACTTCTCAAAATCAAAAAGATAAAGAATGTTGTTTATTTACTTGTATAGTTAATTTACCGGTTTCCAAAGGAATTGGAAACCATTCTGCCTCTCCTCGTCCTGATTGGAATCTAGAATGGCTTCTGCAGTTCACTCTGGCATGCACAAAGAGAGCTCACATCTCTCTGCACAGATGTGGTCATCATCCAGTGCAGCAAGGAGGAGTCCGTCGAAGTACTACTCTCTTTCTGCATCAAAGAGCGACTGGGTTGTGAGGCAGGCGCATCATGTGGCCCAGAGACATCCTCCTCAGGCTGTGGAAGTCCTCCACCTGACATGCTTGAAGACCTCCGAGTTGGGAAAGGGGAGGTAAAAGCACCTCTCTTGCCCTGCACTAACAGCTTCGTTTCTTGAGTGGTCCTGGAAGCCACTGGAAAGCAATGGGTTGAACTCATCCTGTCCTTAGTTAAGAACTCCCAGACTGGCTGAGGACACCAACTTCTTCTCAGGCAGGTATGAATCCTTGCTTCAAGGAGGAAAGTGGCTCTAAGGAGGGTTTATACAGTCAGCAGAATAACTGCCAAAAGCCTTTCCTTGGCATTACCACTTCAAGTATGCAGGCAGAGAGCTAATAGTTTGAGTGCTCCCCCGTGGGAAAAAATGCTACTTGCACATAATTTTTTTTAAAGTACAGTGGCGGTGCTAGAAAAACTTCATTCAGGGCAGTGCCCCCCACCCCCTTCAAATCCCCAGGGCTCCCCCATTACTGTGTCTAATGAACCGTTTCTGCTAGCGTGATGCGATTGCGCTGGCTGCTACTCCATGCTTCACCTGTCGGCTGCAATATCTGGAATGGGCCAGGCAGCACTTCATTTCTCAAACTGCGCACGTGTGCTCCAGCAGGCCAAAATGGCTGATTTTCCTGGAGGGCGCCTGAGGAGATGATCCCTTGCAGGATCAAAAGCATCAGCTCCACCACTGCTTTGTGATGGGCGTCACTGTCAGCGTCCAGGATGCAGAGATTGCATCCACATGACCAAACTTGGCCAATCAGAACTTTGGGAGGGACGGAGGGAGGAACAGTGTGTGTGTGTGTGTGGGGGGGAACCCATGTGGTTGCCAACTGAGATCTTGCTTCACTGTTTGGAGATTGAGAGACAGGAGCAAGCTACCAACCTCAAGGAGAGCAGCTGAGATCTACTTGGTTTTTGAAGAGGAGAAGTAGAGAATAGAGAGAAAGAGAAGTGCAGTGTAGCATATGTGTACCTGCTGGTGGGTATGTGTATATATCTATATATCAGGAGCAGCTGCAGATCTGAGCTGAGTTTTTACTTTTAGCAGCTGATCTTATTTTTGAAGAGGAGAAGGGCGGGAGGAGGGGGAGGAGGACAAGAAGGAGAAGGAGAAATAGTGTGCGATCTCTTTGTGAAAACCTGACAACAAGGAGGACTCAGGAGCCAGCCAGGCACAACAATCTGGTAGGGACGAAATTATTATTATTTTGTGGGAGGGAGAAGGGGAAAACCAAGGAGGGATGCTTTGCTCTGATCCTGACCACTTGCCTGCTGAGGAGCTGCCTGGCCAAACCACCAACCTTAAGGAGAGCAGCTGAGGCTTACTTTCGTTTTTAAAGAGGAGAAGGGGGTGGGGAGGAGAGAGAGCGTAGTGCAGCATGGGTGTCCCTCTGTCTTTTATTTTTATTTTAGCAACAGCTGCCCTGATTTTCTATATTATTTTAGAAGCTGTTTTTTTATTTTTTGTTTTTTTGAAGAGGAGAACGGGGAGGCTGGCTGAGAGAGAGCCAGCTGTGTGCGTGATCTCTTTGTGGAACACCCAACAAGAAGGAGGACTCAGGACAGGAGCCAGCTAGTCACACCGATCTGGTAGGGACTTTGTGGTTTTTTAATTGGGGAGAAGGGCGGTTGTTATACTATGTTGTGCTGAGATTTGATTTTTAAATAATTCCATCACTGGCGCTGTCTTGTGTGTTGTGTGTGTGTCTTGTGGTGGGGGCTGTACTTAGATCATAGCTGTGGTGGTTAATCAGCTTGATGAAAATGCATCCATTATTAAACTGGGTTGCTTGGTTGGAGAGAAAAATGTAATATGTTGCATCTTGCCTTCCACGATAACTAGATAGAAATAAACTTATTCCTGTAGCTGGCTTGCGGAGTGGGCCTTCTCCATTCGACATGCATTTGACTTGTTTAAAGAAAGGCTTTTGGCCTGCATAAGTGATCCTATAGTGTTTTTTAATAGTGCGGTCCTATGTGACTACTCCAAAATAAGCCTCACTGAGTTCAATGTGACTTATTTCTAGGTACATAGGTATAGGATTACAGCCTAAAAGGCCTTTCAGGCCTGTTTGCTTTCATAGAACAAAGGATTTCTGGCTTGCTTTGCTCAAAATTGCTTGAAGTGGGATTTTCTCAATTTTGCTTATCCAAACTGTGTGCATATGTCTCTAAAAAGGTCCTCATGGCCCGGATGCCTCTCTCTACTGTGTTTGACCAATGTAACATTTTGTGAACTGCTAAGCTGCCCATCCCTGCCAGCTTGTGTGCCTTTCTAGGCTCCTCCGCTGTTACGTGGAGGCTGTATAGCACACTAGGGGCTTGTCTACATGGGAGGTTTTTTCTGATGCTGCTGTGGCTTAAAGTTGTTAGGGGCACATGAAGTCATGGCCGCTCTGCAGCCACCCAGAGTTTACCTCCGGGGAAGCCACATCTTTGCAGAGTACTTTTACTCCATTTTCTTTAATTTGGCTCCCCTGTGGTTCAGCTGTGCCCATCCCTCCACTTTAAGTTCAGTATGATTGGGGTGTTCCTAGGCGTGTCTTTCACCTGGCCATACCATCAGTAATCTAGGTAACTAGAGTAACTAGACTGACTTTCCAACACATCAAAGTGCTAGAGCACTCTTTTGAGCCTTCAAAATCACCTTGCACTTGCTTTTTGCCAGCGGGAGTAATTTGCTTCCATGATTATGCACGTCTCTGATGTTTGTGCTACTTTGCTTCCCCAATGTTGTGTGAAATCACTTCCCCAATGTTGTGTGAAATCACTTCCCCAATGTTGTGTAAAGTCGCTTCTCTGATGCATAGGAGCTTTATTGCAGTAGTGATCTGGCAAGGTCTCCGGATCAAGGGAACCTGTCATTGCAAGCAGGGAGAAAGTGCCCAGAGAAGGGGAAGAGGGGTATGTGTGTGGAAGCTATAACTCCATGCTGGAATGGGGCAAAATTAGGAGTGGATGTGCTGCTCTTAGGGGGAGCCTGCAGATGCTGTACTGGATAAGTGGGTTGTTTCTAGAGGATTGTGAATTAGTTGCTCTCCATTCATAATAATGTAGTAGCAGTGGGAAGCCTGGACAGGGGTGGGAAACAAGCCTCTCTCACTGGTTGAGAAGCCCCTGCCTGGTTGATGACATTCAGTCCCACTCCCTCCACCCAATCCGGAAGTATGGTCCTTTCAAGCGCTGTGTGACCCATAAAAACTGGATTTTAAAGGTATGGTACACTCAGCTTTTCTTGCTTCATGTGTCCCCGATGGACCAAAGCCAACTCCATGAAAATCTGGATAATATTCCAACGCTCTTCTCATTGTGCTGTGGTGAAGATCCCCCCTAGGTGTTGTTGGCTGCACCTCCAGTGACCCCTTGACTCCCAGTCAGATTGACCACTGGCTTCCACTGAAATAGCCCGTCACAGTCAGGGAGAAGTCCTAGGCTGAACACATTCCCCCTGATTTACTGATATTCTACATGTAGGAAAAGTTTTACCACTTGATTCTGCTGAACATACAAACTGACCTTAATATACAGGAGGTATGATTCTCTCGTTTAGCAGTCATTTTTTGCTGGCAAACTTTGCTAGTGATTTCGTAAAGCTGGCCACACAGTCTTTAAATCTTGTTTTCTCACTTTACTGTGGTTAAATGTCATGCATATTGATTTCAGCAAAAGGGGCAGGAATATAGTAGTGGATAAGGTTGGAATCTTGATGGTGCATGATGAAGATGCTAGGGGCACATCAACCACTACGACGGGCATCTTGGGTTTTGTTTGTCATGGGACCAATGTAAAAGAAATGCACAGAGATGTTTGAAAATAGCTAAAGGATAATTTTGCAGTGGATACCTGGCACAAATGCACAATTAATGAAATTAACTATTAAAAGAGAGGGGTTCACTACAGCATGTCCAGAGTGTCTATCAATTTCTACTGAGACCTCAACAACAGAGGATTTCAAAAACAGCAGAAGATATTTGGGGCTTTTCCAGACAAGTTGTGAATTCTCTTTTACATCTTAATCAGATCTTAGGACTTTTTATTGTTCACTTAGGGTGCAATCCTATGCATGTTTAGACAGAATGCTTGGAATTGTAGAACTTTTTTCTGTCTAAACATGCATAGGATTGCACCAATAATGAATTAGCCACTTAACAACATAGGTTTATGTGAATTCTTACGCTTCTAAATGCTGTGTGACTTCTGGTTAATTATGATTTCTTCCTTTTTCCATTTCCATTTCCTGGTTTGCCTAATCAGAAAGTTCTAGACATAGCATGCTCACAATATAATCAAATTCCATTAACAAAAACCTTTTGGTTTAACATGTTGTATTAAGGGCTCTCCGTGTTCACTCTAGCTCCAAAATGCTGGGAAACTGCAGCTGTTAAAGGCCATGCTTTTAACACATGCGTTATTTCGGCAATATGGGATGGTACAGCATCACTAGTGATCACAGGGCACATATGTTAAGGCATCAGTTTAGCTTCCAGTTTCCTGGCTTTGTGAAGCTTGAGCCAATATGAGATTGCTTCAACTCGGGTCTTAAACCAGTATTTAGCATTTGACTGTTGGTAGTTGACATGCAATGGTGCTAGTATCTGTCAGTATTTAATGATTGACATAACAGTTTGACTATTTGACTGTATGTGCTAGTTTTTGTGTGTTTAGTAACTGACTCCATTTAATGATATGCAAAGATATATGCTCTGATTTTTACTTTGGATTTATTTATTTCTTTTATTGCATTTCGATACCACCCCATAGCCGAAGCTCTCTGGGTGGTTAACAGAAGTTAAAACATTAAATACAATATAAAAAGTTTAAAAGCCATTTACATAAAAGCACACAGACAATATACACAAACAACATATAACTAAAAACAACATTGAACTATCAGTCATAACTAAAGATACATCCAGGTCCGATTAAAACTCATGTGCTGCCAAATGCCTGGGGAAAGGGATAAGTTTTAACCTGGTGCCGAAAAGATAATAATGTTGGCACCAGGCAGACCTCATCGGGGAGCTTGTTCCACAGATGGGGGGGCCGCCACTGAGAAGGCCCTCTCTCTCGTTGCTGCCTTCTGAGCTTCCCTTGGAGGCAGCACTTGGAGGAGGACCTTAGATGCTGAATGTACTGGACAAGTAGGTTCATTCTGGGAGAGACGTGTTGTCAGGTATTGCGGTCCCAAGCTGGTTTTATCTTGTTTTAACCTTGTAAAGGTTTTATATTTTTATACGGCTGCCATTGCCGTATCGCTGGTGGGCCAGATTGATTGCAGCTACAAATGGCATCCGGAACACCATTTGCATCCGTAAAGGCCTTAGTTTAAGGTAAATGCAGCCATTTACGGCTGCATTTACCTTAAATTAAGGCCTTTACGGCCACAAATGCCGTTCTGGATGCCATTTGCAGCCACAGTCAATCCGGCCCACCAGCGATACGGCAATGGCGGCCGTATCGCTGGCACTTTGGAGCCAGCCGGTGGCTCCGCGGACTCGCCACAGAGCGGAGCCAGCCGGCGAGGATTCCGGGGGGGAGGGACAGATCACCTCCCCCCCCCGCAGACCCCAGGTAAGGGGGCTTCATACACCCCTAATTTTTATCATATTGTATTTTAGGTACAAGGAACAGGAGCTGGAAGAACAATATTGTTCCAACACTGGCTAGGTCTACAGTGAAGGCTTTTAACCCCAAAGTCTGCTGAGCCCCACCCAGAGCTCAGTTGCAGTTAAAGCTCACTGTTCAAACCATACTCCTGGGGAATCATTTACTCGTGAGGAGTACTTCTTTGCAAGTGAGCACTTCTTCTCTTTGGAGCCCTACTAGCCTGTCACTTGAGGTGACAGTTCTCCTGGGGGCCAGGGTGTTGCTCAGCCTGTGCCTCAGAGATATAGAGTTCCCTCCCCTTCAGAGGGAGAGACCTGCAGCCCTCTCCCCCAAGGGTCCAGGTTCATCCTGGTCAGGTGACAGTGACTGATCTAGGGTACCTTCAGTTTCTGGGAGCTACAGCTTTTCCTGTGAGGATTCCTCCAGTGGGGCCATGGCACAAGGCTGAAGCCACTGGCAACTCTAAGGTGATCCCTGTTAGCCAATCACAGGCCAGCTAGAATAGTTTTCTGAGGTCCCTAAAGGGAGGTCAGGGTTCCCACAGGAAAGCAGCTGATATCACTCAGTCCAATTAACCATGCCTTGTTCTGACCTTGGGGCTGGAGCCATCACAAGATAACACAGGCAGGTGGTTTACCCACTTCAGTGCAGCTTCAGCCTTGCACAATGGAAACTTACTGACTGCTAAGACACAAAAATGAAAGGGAGTTATTGGCAGTGGTGACAGTGCTAGCAGGGGGTTGTGGGCCTAAGGCACCCATGGTAGGCCATGCAGGTGTCCTCCATGTGGACTTCAGGTGGCCCACTCCTGCTCTACACACTGATCCCCTTGTAACCTGGATCCCCTAAGCAACCCCTTAAGGATCTCTTGCCTCCTTAAGTGTCTCACCTTCCTTCTTTTACCTTCCCCTTTCCCAGTAATATGGGGTTTAGGCTGTTGGCATGGGGTGATTGACACAGGGTTTAACCACAACAATGTACTGGTAAATTAAAGCAAGCAAATGACAACTAAAGGTATTTACGCAATAGAGCTGAGTGACACAAAAGGCATTAAAAGAAAATAAAAGTTGCAAAACACAAGTGCCTTTACCCTAGCTGCACTTAGACTTTTCCAGGCTCCCTCTTCCTGCTCCCTCTTCATACTCTGGTCTCCCCGACTCAGCTTTTACTGCTCTGGTCTTTCTGACTCTTTTTATACCCTCCTCCCCCCAAACCAAAAGTACTGCTTCAAATCTGAAGAAATGAAACTTAATTGGGGAAATGAAACTGAAACTTAACCAGGGAAATGAAACTACTCTCAGGAATACCCCCTCCCAAATAAAAATTCCAGACCTCTAGGCCTGACCTTTTTCCTTGCCTCTGTAGGCCTCAAACCTTCACAGGTGGCCATCTTAAATTGTGTGGTAGGGAGGGGAAATCTCTGGTCCACAGGATGAATTCAGTCCCCAAGCCTCTCCATCAGGCCTACAAGGGTCCTTACTTGGGCCCTTGTTCCATGGGGGTAGGTGGGAGTGGCGGCACTGCTGCCACGGGAGCCACTGCTGCCACGGGAGCCACGGTTGCTGGGGAAGCCGCTGCCAGTGCTGCTGGAGAAAACGCTCCCTGTTGCAGCCTGCCAACAGGCACAAGGGCAGGCGTCACCCTCCAACTGCACTCTCTCCCTTCCTTGGAAGAAAGGGAGGGTGCCTGGCTGGAGGCTGACTCCTGCCAATGAGGGCAGGCTGCCACCGCTGCCGCCACCAGCTCCTAGGTCCTGTGAATGCACACTGGAAGCCATCTTGTTCCAGGGAATGGAAGGAGACATTTTTCCCTGTTTTTGCACCGTGGCTGTGCCCATGAGTGGCAGATCTGTGATTTTTCTGGTTCAGTCTGTGTAGGCAGATGTGCTCTGTGATATGATGGTGGTTTGGGGATTTGCTCTCCAAAAGTCATATGAAATCGAGAGGATCCCTGCCAGGGATCCATGTTTCTGTGCTTTGGCTGCGCCCACGAGTGGCGGATCCATTATTTTTCTGGTTCAATCCATGGAGACAGATGTGCTCTATGATATGATGGTGGTTTGGAGGATTTGCTCTCCAGAAATCATATGAAATCAAGAGGTTCCCTACCAAGGATCCATGTTTTTGCACCTTGGCTGTGCCTTCAACTGGTGGATCCATGATTTTTCTGGTTCAGTCCACAGAGGCAGATGTGCTCTGTGATTGGATGGTGGTTTTGTGGGTCTCCCCTTTAAAAATCATATGAAATCATGAGGATCCCTCTATGATTTTATGGATCCTCGTTTTACCCAGTCCCCATAGCATATGCTTTCTTCTTGGGTTCATTCTGCCAAAGGAGAGTGGGAAGGGTTAAGGCTTCCTCTGCCATGCCTGGCAGAGACTGGGGCAGTTGCTCCCAGTGACCACAGTGGAGGCAGGATAGGACTGGAGCAGAGAGAGAAATGGCACGGAGCTTCCCTCTCAGCTCCTGTCCCATCCTGCTGCTGCTGCCACCACCACCATCATCGCACACAATGGCAGCTTGTCAGGGCAGCAGGAAGCTGCTCAATTATCAGGTGGCTCGCGCACTCCAATGGATTGTCTTGCGCCCCCCCCCCCGGGTGCATGCACCCCACTTTGGAGACCATTGCTCTTGCCAAATAACGTTCAGAGTCCTCTCCTCTCCAGTAACACCACCTCTCTCACAATGAGCAAAAGGAGACTGACTCACAACAAAGCTCCCTCCCTCCTCCTCTTCCCTCTCTTCTCCCCTTCCCCCGCCTGTCCTGGTGGCTGGATCTCTCTCAAGTTGATACATTTGGCGCCTCCACATCCTCTTGCCTCCCCCCTCCCTCCTCCTCCTGCCCCTGCCCGTGATCTTTCAGAAGTTGATACATTTTGGAGACAGCCTGTTTAGGCTGCTCAGAAGGCATAAGAAGAGCTCCGGCTATACGAGGTGGACGAGGCGCTTCATGGAGGAGCCGCTTTGCTTCAAGGCACCTCGGTGCTGGTCTGATCCACATCGTATCATGATGAGGCACCTCTGAATGAGCCCCCTTCGCCTCGTTATTCAGACTTCATGCTGAGGCAGTGCACAGCCCTATTGAGAACCCATGGTTTGTTGCTGGGTTATTCAGGGTGGTTAACAGGCCATGCAGCATGGTTAACAAGCCACCCTGTGGGAAATGCCCTGGGTTCAGACAACACACTAACCCACAGTTCAACAAACAGCCTATGGTTCAGCAACAACTCATGCTCATTGAGTGTGGGTTAGTGTGTCATGTGAACCCACTCACTGTGTGCACATGAGAGAAGAGGTGAATGAAGATGTAGGGAGCTGCCCTAGGCAACCTCCATGCTGTTCCAGAGCTGGTTCTCTCCCCCCCACCCCTATGCGATATCTTTCAGTTATATATGCTAATCATGCCCTGCAGCCTATGCAAGACCTACCTTTCCCCCTCTGTCTAATCCTCTGGCTCATCTCCTCGGAGTTGCCCTGGACTGGAGAGCAGAAGGGAAGCACACACTGGCTTCTGCCATCAGCCAAGGGACCCAGGGCCACTGGAAGGCGGCACCTCCTGCTTCCCGGATATCACATCAAGCCAAGGGGGAGACAAACCTGGCCCATCCATGGGCCAAAGAAGGAGCAGTTGCAGGGAGCTCGCTTGCCCCTCCCTGCCTGAAAGAACCCTCGGCTCCAACCAACCGTTGCCCTGGGACTGCAGAAGCAAAGGGAAAGGGCGCTCTGGCCCCATCTGTCAGCCAAAGGGACAAGAGCCACCAGTAGCTATTCAAGCAACAGCACCAGCAAAGAACGATCAGCCTGGCCCAAAGTACATTTCAGTGCCCACTTTGAGCTCACCTTCCTCCCCTTCCTTTTCCCTCCTCTCCCCTTCCCCAGTGTGTCTTGTCGTTTTAGTTTGTGAGCCTCATGGCAGATGACTTGTCTCTCTTTCAAAGACGACAATGGTCTGAAAAGCAGGGATAAAAGTGCTGTAAATCAATCAATCAGTCCCCCCCCTCCTCTCTTTCAGATGGCAAGCTCTTCATCTATGGATCCTCCTGTGGAGTGGTTTCAAGCTGCTCTGGGGACAGCAATTGCTTTGCTGGGTCTCTGCCTGGGAAGAAAGACCAGTTGTGAAGGGTGCTTTGCGGGAAGAACAAGAGCAAATCCAGCCTGACAACATGTCAAGGCAGAGACATTGAAAAAAGGCCACATTCTCCAGGTACTTAAAAACAAAAACCTATTTCATGCCTTCTGTCATGCCTCATAGGTACACTGTCTAGACCAGTCTGCTGTTCTCAGCAGTCCTTGAAGATTCCTGCACTTAAAACCAATCTTTTTGCAGAAATTGGTTTTCTTTTGTTTTCTCCAGTTATAGAATTCCCGTAACATTCTAAATACATATGATTGGCGTTCAGGGGAACCACCTAGGGTGGCCACATGTCCTCATTTGCAGAGGACTGTCCTCTGTTTGGGAGGTGTCCTCTATTGAAGTCCGGTTTAGAGAGAAATAACCATCAGAAGGAAGAGCTAAAGGGCCTTGAAGCTGCCCATCAACAGCACCTGGATGGCAGACTGAGCAAGACATGTGGGTCACCGGGCCACAGCCTTCCACACTTTGGTGAGGCGAACTTCATTTCTATTTATATTCTTACAATTTATTTTGAAATTATCCCTTGGACATTTAAATTAGCAAATGCAAATTTGAGGCAAACTGGTGTCCTCTTTTCTTGGTGATGCATTTCCTCTTTTTTGGCGATTCAGAAGTGGTCACCCTCGAGTGGACACCTGGGCCCCCCTCTCAGAAGGCCCATGCTAGGCATTTTCAACCATCAGTGTCGATGTCCCCAGCTTTGCTGGACAGGGAGAAGTATCTCTCTTTGCGTAATTAATGCCACTTCTCAATTAATAAGCTATGGATATCCTCAGCTTTCCCACTGGGCAGACTAGCCTGAACAGTCAGACTGTACAGAAAGATGCTGAACTGCCATGAAAAGCAGATCTGATTTTTCACTGTGTATACTGAATAACTCACTGTGGAATCATTCCCTCCCCTCTTTCCTAGGCCAGTACGATAGTACAATATACTCCACCTGTGTTGCAAGACTTGCTTAGGATTGACACCATCTGATAAGACAAATACAGGATCCCCAAACTTCAGTTTCCTTCACAGAGCTTTTCTACATGAGGCTTTTATTGTGCACTTGTGATTGCTCACTCACGGTAGTTTGTGGGTCCTTTACATGACATCGTCATTCTCCAGGGCCTCTCCTGTGGTTTGCAACCATTATCGTGGGTTTTTTTTTCCTGAATGAGGAAAGTCTGGCAGTTCCACTATACCACAGCACCATCTACTGGCTGTATAATGAAACATATAGAAAGGCAGAGAAAGAAATCTCCAGAAAAAACCACATGAAAAGGAGCTGACCTTAATCCCGCAAAGAATTGGGAAGCAAAAGCTTCGGTAAAGGTGGAGGATAAACGTTTCATGTAGAAATGCCCATAATGGGGGATTTGTAGGGGAGAACTGGTGGGGGGGAGGGGGGAGTTGCTGAACTCTTCCCTTGTTCACTGACTCTTTCCTGCAAATGCCCTTGCCCCTCCTGATCCTATTTTAAACCCACTTTCCCCAACTGTAGTCCAAAACCAGAAATAAGCCAGTCAGCTACAAACAGGATTTGCCACCTAACTAGAATACTTCAGCAATATATGCATCTTTCTGTTCTGCGTTTTTCAGGATATACTGCTGATGGCTTGTTCATTTCTTTTGCTAATATGTATATTGTATAAAAACAATAATATCTAATGGGTGATTAGGTAACTATGACTCAATCCTAAAGGAAATCAACCCTGACTGCTCTTTGGAAGGACAGATACTGAAGCTCAAATATTGTGGTCACCTAATGCGAAGAGAAAACTCCCTGGAAAAGACTGATGCTGGGAAAGATTGAAGGCAAACGGAGAAGGGGACGGCAGAGGATGAGATGGCTAGATAGCATCACTGATGCAATGAATATGGACTTGAGCACACTCCGGGAGAGAGCAGAGGACAGAAAGGCCTGGCATGCTATGGTCCATGGGGTCACGAAGAGTCGGACACGACTGAATGACTGAACAACAACAACAACAACTTTATGAAACGTACAGAAGATGTTGCTAAATTCTATCTGAGTCCTGACTGATTTAGAAATCCTCTCTGTCACATGAACTCAACACCATGTATCACTTGATACAGAAGTTTTGTTTTCTAAGGGCTAAATTAGACACTTAGTAGGAGAGCCATAATTAGGATTGTGTGTGCATGCATGCATGCTAATAGCAGCTCAGGGGGTGATTTACATCTGAGTGACCATTTCTGTGATTTGAAGGGTTAAACAACAACACATACCCCCAGCACCGTTTCTCCAATCTTCAAGCCAGCCATATGGACCTGCTGGTTACTTTTAAAAAGGCTGTGGAGGGAGATGTTCACGGATGTCTCCCATCACATCTAGTTTAGCCTTAATGCACAGGAAATATTTCTGTCTGGACTTTTATTGTGGGATGGTTCAGTTAACTGCCTCCCTTTCCCTGCATTGCAAACTCATTTCTGAAGCAAGAGAAAATGTCCACACATTTTAGCTCAAGCATGTAGCATTATGAACTTCTTTAATACCAGCAATCACAGTTATTGCTTGCTTTGTTCCAAAAGGCTGGTTCTCATTTGTCTGCGTCACACAAATGGATGGATATTGGAAGCATCTTTTTCTTTGGTGTTCCTCCTTCATTCCTCTTTGCTTATGTTTGTAATAGTGTTTGTCACTAAGGTAGCTTTCATCCCTCTGATGGGTGCATTCAATCACATTCTCATGGATCCATCATCCCCCATTTCAAGGGCATGATGCCATAGATAAAATGGATCTATTATATGTTCCTTTTGTAAATTGAGAAATACCTTCCCCTGTGTCTGCCTTACCTAAGTGCAGGGAGGACATTGCAGGGGAGGGGGAGAGATGAGAGGGCCTGGAGCTATGTGCAGCTGCACCCAGCTTATGTTGGCTGAGAGGCAGGGCCTGGAGTTTGATATTCACCCTTCCTCAGCTAGGGATGTCAGAGAAATCTGCAACGGAACCAAATGAGTTCAGATTTTCATGAATCCCATCCACAGATTCTACAGCAGACCAGCTTTTCCCCTGTCAGGTGGATTCCGTGGACTTACGGACCAATATTCTAACTTTCCCAAATTTTGCACAAATTTAGTCCTAGAAAAATATGCAAAATAGAAAACCTTGGCCAAACATTCACATTTCCCCCATAGGCTAAAGAGTGAAAATCCATATCTGGGGGAATTTGCACATTTTTCATATGCAAAATTGCACAAGTGTGCAATTGCGAATTTATGCAAATTCAGAAACAAAAAATCCAGTTCCATTGGTGGGCAGATGACAGAACAAAAGGTGCTAGACAATACATAAAACACGGACAGAATGGAATTTACACAGTCCATACATCCCTACCCTCAGCCTCTTTGGATTTCTGGCTCCTTCCCCCCCTGCAATCAGTGTAGGCTTTGTTGGCTGCTTTTTTTGGCTGAGTAGGAATTTTTGTCCTGTTGTCTGACTGTCTGTGCACAACATGTCTTTTCACCTACTCTGCACTGTAAATGGGTCGGTTGGTTATTAATCTGCATAGGTCAGTTTGGTTGATTTGTGGTTTAGTTAGATTGATTTAGTTACACATTTGGTTTGGCAGGTAGGTGCGGGCATATTTCATTGGGTTAAGGCTGGTGAGCATCCAGAGGCACCTTCATGGTGGTGGGCAATGCCTAAGGCTTCCCACTCAGGGCTTTGAGACCCAAAGGGGAGATATGGATTGCCTTTGAGGCTCGCTCGCCTCGCCTCACCCACGTGGAGTTTTTAATGTTTAATTCTGTATTGTTTTAATGCTTTGATAGTTACATTTTTGTTTGGTTATTTTGTTGTTTGGTTTTATGATTTTAAACTGCCCCAAGGGCATTTGCCAGTTGAGCCATATTCAAATCCAACAAAACAAATGAACAAACACTTGTTTCCCCTAAACTCTGCTCAACACTCGCAAAGAAACAGGAGTTGAGATCTCTGACTTTGTTTCAAGACGAAAACACTGCCCTTTGGAGGGTTTTGACAACTGGCATTTGTTTTGTGCTTTTTCATTGCTAATGGTGGTGAGAATTGTTTTGGAAAGTCTTCTGCAATAGAGGGTTTACAGTTACCAGAAATGTAACTTTGCCAGGGTGGGGAAGAGAGAGAGGAAGGAGGTAGCTTGAACGATGGCATCAGTGTATGATTTGACTTCCTAAAATTGCCTTGATTCCCTTTTCCTGGCCTGTGCCAGTGTTTCAGCCAACCCAGCCCAACTCAGCTCTTTCCAAACCTCCAGCAACTGTTGATAGGGGAGTAGCTAGAGAAATTCTTGTGTGTTTTCCATATTTATCAGGTTTTCGCTAAAGGACAAGCTAAGAGAGCAGCATCTTAACTCATAGCTGCTTTTCTGCACTGCAGCTCCTCCAGTTTTGATTAACAGGGTTGTTTTGTTTTAGTTTTATGGGTTTAATCCTAATGTTCCTCACTTATTGACTAAAAATTGCTTTTTATACTTGCCAAATTCTTTGGAGGTCAAGAGAATAATTATTTTAATGATATAGTTTCTGCTCTTTCAGCAGCAGTATTTATGAACTCATATTTCTCTTTGCTGCAGTGATTTCCTGTCTTGAGGATAGCTCATTTCCCTTTCGCTCAGCTAAGCATATTTCAGTTAAAGGTGAACTGATTACTTGTCGCACCTGAGCATTCTTTTTGACTGTCTTTTAACAATTCCATTGCCATTTTATTTTGCATGCTGAAATATACAAACCATGTGCTCTCCCACAGAATTATGACACCTATTCTGTGAGTTGTTCTACATGAGGCTGTTAATTGCTGTATCTACTTTCAGTTTTGTTGCAGAATTGAGATCTGCATTTCTAGTCTTCAAAATAGAATTCAGCCCTTGGGCTGAAAAAGGTTCAAGATCCCCTGATATAGGAGAAGGTGGGTGTGACGAAATCACAATGCTTGTTGGCTGTGTTAAATAGAACCCAGGTAAGTTAGGGTTAATTGTTTGGTAGAGAGTGAGTGAAAGGTGGGAGGGGCGTGTGTGTGTGTGTGTGTGAAGAGACTGAGTTTATAAAAGGTTCAAGTACTTCATAGTATTTCAGGTCATCTATCAGTTGTTATCAGATATTACTACCATTGCATGTCTACTATCAATACCGTAAAATGCTAAATAACATTACAGGCTTTTCTACATGAAGATTTTAACCTGCACCTTTACCAAAGCTTCCCCTTCTGTGGGATTACAATAGGCTCCTTTACACTTTTTCTCCCAGGGTTTTTCTTTCTCTGCCCTTCTGTATGTTCCATCGTACAGCCACTAGGTGGCACTTTGGTATAGCAGAATTGCTCAATTACATGAGATTTCTATGGCATTATAGAGGCCATTCTGAAAAAAATACCACACTTTCCCCTTTAAGAAAAAAATGCAATATTGGCTGCAAAGCACGGGAGAGGCCCTGGAGGATGACGACATTGTGTAAAGGACCCCCAAACTACCATGAGTGAACAATCACAAGCACACAATAAAAGCCTCGTGAAAAAAGGCTCTATGTATCACTGCGATCAAATATCAAATACAGAGGGCAAATAGCAAGCATTCTGTTAAAATGTAACAGGACGTCAATACCAACTTCAAATATCTGGCAAATCATAGAATCATAGGGTTGGGAGGGGTCTACAGGACCATCGAGTCCAACCCCCTGCTCAGTGCAGGAAGCCTGATTCCCAGGCAGGCTCCCATCCAAAGTACTAACCAGGGTTGATCCTGCTTAGCAGCTGAGATCAGATGAGATCAGGTACATCTCAAAAATATTCCATGTCAAAAAAAGTTTCAGGAGAATGTCAAGAAGCAAATCCGTTTCAGTGCTGCGGTATGCTTTCTTCTTCTTTTATAATACTTTTTATTCTACTTTTATCTTTATAAATGAAATAAGGAACACCAACAACATAATCATCTTCTACAGTTTCCAACATTACAGTATTCTTAAGAGGACCCATCAATAATAAAATAGAGGGGAAAAAGAGAGAAGGAAAAGAAAAAATATAAAAAGGAGAGAGAAGGGCAAGGGGGAAAGAAACAAAAAAGAAAAGAAAACAGAGCAAAATATAAACAAAAGATTTCATAACAAACTTAAATTTAAACTACACTACCTATGAACTTCAAATATCACTCTACTTAGAAATTATACCTATAATATTACCAATCTTACAAATCAATATAGCATAAGTAATCAATTTCAATATTGTATCTTCAGGCTAATAACAAGGAAGCAAGCTTACAATTCATTTCCATTGGCCATATAATGCCTTTTAGCTACTAAATAATAATAAAGCTTAAAATCAACCAGCCAGAAATATTACTAATCCTAGTATTATAATATTGAAAATATTATTATTATTAATAATAATAATTAAAAAGGTAAAAAGATATTATAAAGGATAAAAAAAAGAAAAATATATACAACAATCACTAATGTATTTTGTACTATCTATATTTTAGATAGTATCCTTTCTAAATATATAAATGAGTGTGCACATTTCTGTACACCCTCACACAAGAGATTTAAGTACAATATATCATATCCATTTAAAAAAGAAAAAGAAAAAATGAAAGAGACAGATATATATAAACAGTTATCTCTCGTATGCTTTCTTCTGGCAGTGCCAGGTCTAAGGCATGGCAGGTACACTCGAGATCATTGGTTTCCTCATAAAGCAGTTCAACCACATAGTCATTTTCACAATCAAGAGTATGAAATGATACATTTTTCCATCCTTCCACTACCTGCTTAGGGGTGAAATTCAGATTTTAATCATATTAGTAGCATGCACTCTGAGACAAATAATGTTCTAAGCTATTATTATGCACTAGGCTTGTTGAGTAGATATCACAACCAGTATTTCAGTTCCAATTTCTTCAGTGGATATATGTACTAGTAGATAAAGAAAGTGGATGTACTAGTAGATAAATAATGCAAGCATTAACTTCTCTTTCCTAGCAATGTTTCTCTGAAGTAAGCACTGAAAGACTTTCAGGCATTGCCTTCACTTCATGAACAGAAAATCCAATGATCTAGCCACAGCATGTAGTATGGAGAGAATAATGAATCCAATTTTATGAATTAACACTATCAGAAGACTCAAGCTGCCTCACAGAGATACTCAAGGGCGATCCATATCCATAACCATCTAATGTGATAGAGTGTTCCCATGATAAAACGCACAGAGGTGTTATCATGGGTTTACGACAAATAATTCTTTCCTTATCACATCCCAAGAAACAAGAATCTGTCATAAAATATCTGTGGTAACAAGCGTATTGCTGCCGTTTTATCAGCCAATTCTCATTGTGTGTGTGTTTTTGTGAACTTCCAAAACGTGTGGTAAATGGAACTATAAGCAATGACCATGATCCATTTCTTCCTGCAGAACAGACTCTTCTGAAATGGGATCCAATCACAATCTTGTTGGAGTGGCTTGGAAAAAACACACTGAAGAAGGTCAGTAGCCACACTCTATTTTTACCTTGAAAGGTCTTCAGTTGTTTGTGAGTCTTTGCTGCTGTTGTATCAGATCCTCTGCTTCTATTTACCAGCTCATGTCATGTTATCAGGATGTTGCCCTTGCTCATTCTTGGACCCTGAACTGAGTGCTTGTCTGTGACCAATCTACCTGGCCGCCCTTTCCCATTGGTTGTTTCATGGTGCTAGATTCATGATCTGTCTCTTCCATCCCCAGCTATGTTGTCATCAGAGTGTATGTGTGTGAGCATACCTGAGATTCATCTCTTCACTGGTTTCCATCTGGGAGTCGGGGAGGGTTGGAGGGGGATATGTTTTCACACTAGAAGAGTGGAAATAGCCGAAGATCACCCATGGCTACTATACCAATGGCTGCCGCTCCAAAGCCCCAATCTATAAGGACAGTTTGACCACCTTAGTCAAAGGTATTTCATGCATTCTTAAACCATTTCTACTAAATAGGGATCTATAAACATTTATTTCCCTGTGTATTTCTGTATTCCTGCATGCTGGCATCGCATAATCAGGGGCTTTTCTACACAAAGCATTTATCATGCACTTGTCATTCCCTACTCACAGTTGTTTATGGGTTCTTTAAATGACATTGTGACCCCCCAGTTTCACTTCTGTGTCTAACTATCACTTTTGGTGAGCTTTTTTAGAGCAGGGAAAATCCAATATTTAATTGTGAGAGCAAAAGAAAGCACAATTTCCTCCTGCGTATTTGTGCTATTCCGCTATTCCACAGTGCCACCTAGAGGTTATGTAGTGGAAAAGCAGGAAAGAAAACACTTCCCGTGTAGTGCTCGGAGCTCCATTCTGCGATGAAACCGAAAGTAGATACAGCCAGTTAACAACCTCGTGTAGAAAAGCTCCAGGACACTTATCTACAAAAGGAGATTTTCACAATACAGATCTGAGTAATTCTGCCCACCATATACATATTCATCTCTTTCTAAGTAGTATGATACAGAACTCAATCACTGGTGTGAATCACAGGCACTCTGGAATTTGCAGTTGCCTTAATTGTACATCATCTGGTACATCCAGGGGCTTCATTTTTTGTGGATAGATCCAACAATAACCGTCTCAATGCTGCTGCTCATTTGGGATTTTTTTTTTATTGGCAACAGCATATATGCGGTTTCTGTATTTAAAATGGAAAGTGACATTCACAGCATCTCTACTATTAAAACCCACCTCTTCAATGAAAACTTTGGCTTCAACCCCAACAGAAATAAAGCCTACGTACGTGTAACTGAATTTGCTGATAGTCAGCTTCTGCTATCTTTGCTGCCCTCTGTTGCGTCCACCACTACCAAAATCTGGATTATAAACATCATTAGGTGAGAACCTGTCTTCCTTGCTTGTGCTACTCTGCAGTGTGCCATAGAAATTGATTCTACTGTGGAAATACTAGTAGTAGTAATACTACTACTAATAATAGTACTATTAACATTTACTATCCCACCTTATCTGCTAAAAAGCCACCAATGCAGTGTACGACAACTTAAAGCAATAAAACCTTAAAACAATAAAAGCAGGAATATTAAAAACAGTAAAAACATCAGAACATTAACAGAGCAATCCTGAGGTTCCTGGGAGAGGCTCCCAGGGTCCACAGGATATTTTGGATTCCCCCTTCTGAGGCCATAGACACTCTTACAACCTCAGGAGGGGGAGTCTGGCACCAGTCACAAAATGCATCAAATACAAACCACTAATAAGCAAAAAGACTAAGGATGCAAACCTATGCTGATAGTCGGCAGCCGCCGAAGTCGGAGGCTGCTGAGTATCCAAACGCAGGGTGGCTGGAGCACAGAGGGGATTGACACCTCCGTGCTCTGGCCGCCCTGCATTTTTGCTAGACAGGCGATTTCGCAGTACTTTGGCGTGGGACGAAGGGAGGCTGGGGCAAGCATAGGAAGCTGCATAAGGCAACTGCCCCACTCTCCTCCCCTCCCCTCCCCTCCCCACCACCAGGACTAACCCCTTTCCCCCATCTCCACACTCAGATGTCCAAATGTGGTGAGGTAGCTGGTGTGGTTCTCTCTGTGCTGGCTACAACGGGGAGCGGGTGGGGAGCGGGGTCTGCTGGCCTCGAGGTCAGAGCCCTTTCTCCGACCTTGGAGCCACTAAACCAAATGATCCTGTGCCGCCGCCGCCCCCCCCGCCCCTGACACTGTCTAGAGGTCATAGGATTGCTTTCTAAATTTTTAAAAATGTAAATGTTAGGATTCAGGTCACCATAGTAGGCTGCCTTTTAACGGCAACCACCAAAAATGTTGCAGACTTTACTGTTACCCGTTTATCTTGATCCAAAAGGAGGAAGGATACATGCAGTTCAGATTAGCACACTGGGAGAGGTACTAATAGTGGAGTAATTAACTCTTTCCATAAATCTCTACAGAAGGGGGAAAAAACAGCAGTACATGAGTGAGCGTTTCAGTGCCATCACCGTATGGACATGTGCGATTTTCTACTGGGATTCCCTTAGAACGACCCTCAAGTAATGCTCTACTCCAGATATTTCCTTACACAGGCCACATATTTTCTTGAGTGGCTCATTCCATAGATCGTTTCCCTCTGGGTCTCTTTCCATTCTGGAAGATGCCTCTCTGTTGCAGAACATTTTCAACCCCAAACCAGCTGACAGGGATCATATCCATTTGTTTATCACTAGTGAAACTGTAAGTGTCTCAACTACTCCTGTTTTATGCTTTACAAACCTGTGCTGGAAGCAGCAACACGAGAAGAAGCTCTGAGTGGTCGGTTAGGGCTTCTTTGTCTGTATGAATTCCCTAACAGAAAAATCAATCTATCACTTGGCAGATCTTTAGCCCAGCCGTAACACACACAGAAAAGTGGATAGCTAAAATAACTCAGTAAGTGCAGATGTGCCTCATTCTGCGGAGCCATAGACTTTTCTAGATGTTTCCTCCAATGGAGGCAAAGCCGAGAGGAGATAATTACATACTTCATTTGGCTCAAAAATTCATGTTCAGTCATTTTGGAGCCAAGAGGAATTAAACGAGCCGTTCCAAGTTGGCATGGGAATACAAAAAGCTCAGGATATATTCTAAAATACTTTTTTTTTTTTTTACAAACCATGTTGTTCGTAGCATTGTGTCAAAAATGCTTAGATGAAAGCCCAGCGCTACTTGAGATGCACCGGGGTGGGGCACAAGGGGGCTTTTGCTGCCAAGAAAAAAGGAATTATATTGATTTCAAGTTGGAATAGAGCAGCAGGACGTTGTGCTTCCTGAGCCAGTTTACACTCTAAATGATTGAAGTCTAGAGCCAGAGAAGGCACATTGGGAGCCAAATGCTGCAATATGTCCATCACAGCAAGACACAAACAAGAGAATCAACCATGTTCTTCATTGTTGTTGTTGTTGTTGTTGTTTCTTAACAGCAAAAAACCAGGAACCAAAATTGGTGAAGCTGAGAGTAACGTTAATAACTGGAGTGGAGGAGAAAACGATTCACCTAATTTAGTTAGCAACATGCAATTTGAAGCTCTGGTGCTTGGAGAAGGGAAACTTTTAAAAAGTAAAATAGTTGTCCGGAATTGCAATACGTTATGTACAAATATTTAGAATACAGTCCTATGCATGTCTACTCAGAAGTAATCTCAATTGACCTCCTTGGAGCCTACTCCCAGGTAAGTGTGTATAGGGTTATAGCCTTAGTGATGGTGACTCACACTGCAAACATCAGGTAGCCCAGAAGTTACTTTGGAATATCAGTCTATCGATTTGTTGATCCAGTCAACAGACCTCACAATAAAGCTTCTGCATTAACCTACCAAAGTCAAGTTCAAGAACATAGATTGAATATCTTTATTAACAAATACAGAAAACCCACATTACATTTAGGGAGCAATCCTATGGCTGCTAGTCAGTGGCTAGATGGCCATAGGGTATCTGGTTTTCCAGGAATTGACCTCAGAGCCCATGCTCCAAGGTCAGTTCCTAAAGAACCGACCTTCCCTTCCTTCCGTGCTGCCCTGCAGGTAGCACAGAACAGCCCCATGCTCTGTGCTCGCAAGACGAGCGTGGAGCAGCCAAAACAGGGTGTTCCGGGTGGGGCGTTCTGGGGTAGGGAGAGCAGAAATGCTTGTACGACACATTTTATGTGTCATCTGGCAGCCTCCTCCCCTGCTCCACCCTCCCGCAGCTAGACAGCTGAAATTAGCTGTCTACCTGCTAATGCAGGGCAGGAGAAGCGTGGAGGGAACAATCCCCTCTGTGCTTCTCCTGCCCGGCCTTGGATAGGTGGTTGCCGCTGAGTTTAGAGGTGGCCACCTATCTGCATAGGATTGCGCCCTTAATTGCATAAAAGTTTAGCTTGTATTCTCATTGCTCTCAACAAAAAATTAGCTACTGTTCCTTTGATAACCTCATCTATATCAGAAAAAAAGAAAAGAATGTAACATTCAGACGATCACTGAGGATGTCAAGCGTGGACGGCAGCAGGTAAGTGCTCCGTTTCGCACGCCTTTCGTGGGGTGGGGGGGCTTCGTTCCGCCATGGATTTCGGGGGGCCGAATGCACTGGCATTCGGCCTCACCGAGATCCGTGGCAGAATTCTTCAACATCCCTATGTGGGAAGAGAACTGAATGTAGGGAAATCTTAGAAACACAATACAAACTGAGAATTGTAACATTGTAACATAAGAGGCCTTTAAGATGAGGTGCCAAAATGTGGCCATCTAGTGGTTACTCTGCAAAAGTGGAGTTGCTGATCTTAGTTTCTCTCTTGCTTTGGTGGTGGTGGTGGAGAAAATACTTCAGAGCTCAATGAAACCAATAAAAATGGGATAGAAATATTATGGTATAAAGCTAAAAAAAATCTCAAGAACAAATAAAAGGTTGGCAACGTGCAAAAGGTAACGCTGAAAAGATGAACCATCTAGACAGAAGGATATGCATGCTCCCTAATCTGCAGAAGGTGGGGGTAGGGATCAAACACCGCATAAGAAAATCTGCTTGCATTAAAAGGGTCCGATTGCATTTTTTAGACTAGGGGCTAAGAAAAAGGAAAGGGGATTTTGTTAGTACCTCAAGGTGACAGAGTTTTAGTCAAGGAATTGATTAATTGATGAATTAAATTTGCATATGGTGAAAACAATGTTTCTGCAGGAAGACACACATTTGCGTTGTCTTTAGATGATGTCATTGGTGTCATAGCAGACGTAGTCTTAGGGCAGGGGAGGGTTTCAAAAACCCTCAGCATGGGATCAGTTCAGACTTCTGGCAAGAGTGATCTATTCTCTTTCCTGGCAGCCTGCTGGGCAGAAAGGATTAGGGAGAGAGAAACAAGGGAGTGGCAGAAAAGGACATACAGGCCCTGACAGGTTACCTGTGAGGAACTGTGGCCCTCAACAGAAAAATGCTTGCCCAGCCCTGTCTCAGGAGATGCATTCAATGCATGTATGTGAAAGGAGGGAGAATGCTGCTTTTAAGATCGTGCTTGCCATCTGCCATTTTTATTTATTTAATTAGATTTTTATTGTGACATTTCAACAAAACAAAAAGGGCCAGTTTTATAAACACACACACACACAGACACACCTAATTAATTGGAGGGGCACCTTTCAATTGAATGTGAATCAATCTAACAGATGAATTGATAAAATTTGCAGCCCTAATTATTTCACAAGTTTGAGTGCTTGCAACTTAGATAGATAACATTGCATTCCAAGGACAGGTCTTCAGACAATCCTGACAAACAAAAAGAAATATCACAGTGATTTCAGTGCTCCTGTGATTTCACTCAATATTGCTCTATCAAAACAATTGGATCTGTCTAACTGATTGGTATGTTTGGTCTCAAGAAGACTTCTTTCCTCAGGATATAGTGTCCGATAACTCTGATATTTCATTTTCACTGTACTCTGTAGCCTTGTTCAGGTATGTTTACTGAATGGATTCCCTATTCCATGTATATGACCAGTTATTGCTCATTTTTTGCTTACTGTGGAGTAAGAGTGGCACACAGTGGCCAAAAATCCAGTGCCAGCCCTTTTCTAACAGAAATAGGATCAGACAAAACATGGTATTTGATTGGCTTTGAATGAAGTTTTCAGTGAACGTTTCAAGCAAAGAAGTGGTTGCCTGCAAAGCCCCAGAACTGGGATAACTATTGGTCTGCAGCAGAGGTGTTGAAGTTCAGATCTACGGGCCAAATCCAGCCTTCCGAGGTTCTCCAGAGGGCCACGCCCCCTTCCCCATGCTCTACGCCATTTCCAGCCATCAATCATTTGGTGGCTTCCTGGCTTTTGCATAGTTTTTTCCCCATTCCAAAAGCTTGAAATGCCTCTCCTAAGGCTTAGTTATTGGCAGGAAGACCTTTATGCTAAAATATGCTGGCATTTGGGGGGGGCGGCCCCTGCCCTCTTTTGCCTTTGGCCCTGCCCCCCACTGGAATGTGGCCCCTGAGAGCTTCTCCGAAAGAATTCAGACTTTGAGCTGAAAGAAGCTCAACACCCCTGGTCTGCAATGGTCTCAGAAGAAGAGTACTGAAAGGGATTCAAGCCATATTTTTTTTAAAAGCTCCATGCAGTGGTAGAACATGTGGTTTGCATGCCGAAGATCCCAGGTTCAGTTCATGGGATCTCCAGTTAAAAGGATCTCATGTAGCAGGGGATGGGAGACTCATGCCTGACACCTTGAGGAGCTGCTGCCAGATTAGTACCGGGCCCAATCTACATGAAAATGGAATGAGAAGCATATTCTGGTTATATCCGGATTTTCATGAAATCACTTTGGTCTTTCAGTGGCACATGAAGCAAGAACAGCAGAGTATGTACTATCAAAAAACCCGCTTTCACAGGTCACATGGCACTTGAAACTTCTGGGTTGGGTGGGCGGAATCCAGGGAGTAGAACTGAATGTCATCCATCCTGTAGGTGCTGCTCAGTGACTGAGAGGGGCTTTGTTCCCCACTCCTGTCCACACTCCCTTGCTCAGGGGAAGTTTACTGGAAGCACTGAATTAAGCCCCTGCAATTTACCCCACACCTCTCCCCTCTCATCCACCATTGGTATATTGTGAATGCTTGAAACAGCACTACTGCATTATTCTGAATGGGAAAAACAGGCTCCATACTGTGAATGGGGAAAGCAGCTATTGCGAATGCTTGAAATAATAATACGGTTTCAATACTTCAATACTGTGAATGGGAAAAAGAGACTCGATACTACGAATAGGGAAGCAGCCCTAGTGCAAATGGGGAAAAGAGGGAAGGGGGGGCAGCCCCACCCATTGACCAGGTAATTGCTAGGTCACAGCCCAGTCACACAATTAGGCATGCCCAGGATTTAATGTGGGGGGGATGGGGTGCACTGCAGCAGAACCGCGCAGGAGCTACGTTCAGTGGCATGCCCTGACCTCTGACATTGACTCGGACCCCAATTCAGCGCTTTGGAAAGTGGCCCAATATGGCTTGGACCATCTGCTTCAGCTCAGTAGCAAACCCGAGCCAAGGTTCAGAAATTTGAGGCTTTGAGCATCTGTACACCAGCCTAAAATCCCACATTTAAAATGGGGCTTTGTTTCCGTTTTAAATGCAGGATCACGACGGGCTCCCTTCACACACACTTCTTCCCCTTCATCCGCCCCCCGTTTCCCCCCTCCTTTTCTCCCTTATCAGAGACTTCCATATGTTTCCTTATACAGCTGCTAGATGGTGCTGTGGTCTAGCTCCTCTTATTGCGGTGTTTCCTTTTTCATGAGGGAACTCAAGCTGAACTCAAAGCGCTGTAATTTGATAGCTCATTATCTTTGATCTTTTAAAAAATGGAATAAAGTTCATTTAGTGCAGGATACACCCTGGAGGTTGACAACGTCATCTAAAGGACCCTCAAACTTCCATGAACAACCAATCTCAATAGCAGGATAAAAGCTCTGGGTGAAGAAGCCTTTTGTGCTTTCCACTGACTATCATGAGAAATCCAAAAATGACTGTTACTTCTTTTCCTCAGAATTGGATGATAGTTGCGGCATAGTAGCCTCTTACGAGGGTGTTACATCTGCCCAGTGTCTGGAAAAAAAGCTGCAGGAGTTTTTGTATTTATATTTTTGTTTGGGGTTTTTTAAAGGATAATGCTGGTAACTTTTCTATTTCTTTGCAGACATGGAGAAAAATTGCAGGGATGGTTTCCCCTTCTGAGGGGATAGACTCTGCCAAATTTGAGAATGATGGCTGCGTGGAGTCTTGTGCCAGAGCAAGCTTGACATTTTGAGGATCTCCAGAGGAGGATCTGCTTATCCGATGTTCCTTGTGGACCATTGCTCTGAAAGCGACAGACAGCCCAGAGATTTCTCTAAGGAAGAAGCCTTAAAGGTTTCAGAAAGGTAGGAGCAGCAGTTCATGTGGAGGGAGAGACCTCAATGTTTTTGGGAGGGGGAAGTGATTCTCATCCTCTTCCTTTCTTTCCCCTCTAGCTTTTGGGGGGCAATTTGTATGAAAATGGCACATGTCATAGAGGTGTCCCCAGGCAAGAAACCTGAAAATGTTCAGAAGGAGAGGTGCAGGGGTTAGGAAGTTATGATGACTTTTTTTTAAGGCTTAAAGCCGAGTTTAAGGCTTTTTTTCATGCCTGGTGGCCTTGAAGGGGTGGCCATTTCCTTGTCCCATCCTTGCTCTCCCCTAAAGCATGGTGATTGGAGCCCCTGGTAAAACATGCCCTGGGATTAGAAGGTGGACCTGTCAGTCACTCAACTGTGCCCCTTCCCCTGGTTCATAATCAGCATTTAGACAAATTAAACCAAGAGACACTATTTGCAGAAGACAAAATCTGCACATGTCCCAAACACACATCACTAAGGAAGTCTTGTTCTAGAGTGACTTTGGTTCTTTTGACTTTGGAGGGAAGCCCACTTTGCCTTGTGTCCCGCTTACACTGGGTCAGATTCAGAATTAAGGTAATAGAGGGGAAAATCCAAAGGCAAGTCAATAAACAGGCAAAGGTCAAAGGCACAGTTTTAACAGGCAAGAGGGAGAGCTCCAAGAGAAAAGTCTGGGGCACAGCCAAGGTCCAAACCGGGGAGAGTAGTCAAGCAGAAACACAATCTAAAACAAAGTCAAGCAGGAGTCCAGCAGTCAGTAGGACAGAAGTTCAGCCACAAGGCAGGGTTAAGGAAACAAACATATAAGGTACTGGAAGCTGAGGTAAAGTGTTGTTTCCAACAGCTCTCAAGTTCCAACTGAGAGCTGATGTAGCCAGAGGTTCAAGAGCCCCAGGGCCTCAGCTGGAGTTTATCACAGGCTTGTGTAAAAGGTCCGCCTCATGAGGAGGGCCCTGCTCATGAGGAATCCTTTACTTATGAGGAGCCTGGTTGCTGTGGTTCTTGAGACATGCATTTCACCTCCAGGTCTGTGCCTCCACCTTCCGGCACAGACATGCTGTAGGGCCAGGCGGATGCTTAGCCTACTCATTCTGTGTGTGTGGGGGGGGTATGGTCCTCAGGGGCCCTGCCCAGGGGTTCCTCGGCATCCACCAGTCCTGGAGCTCCGGGTGTAGCTTCCCTGGAGGTGCTAGGAGTGCCATTGTCAGGATGATGCACTGGGCTGTTGGACTCCATGCTCTCCACATCATCATTCATTGAGCCATCCTGGCCTGAGAGCCGGGAACCTGGCACCTTGGGAAGTGTGCTTGGGCTGTGGGCTTCATCCAGATCTGATGCATGTCCTTAATGAAAATTATTTGGATTGCTTTATCACGTTGTGAAATGACTTGGCAGTAGACTATTATTTTAGTGACATTGCTGTTAGCATATTGCTATTTTGGTGTCGTGAGCCACTTTGGGCACCACTGTGTTGAAAAGTGGCATCAAAATAATTAAGCAAATAAATACTGCCCTGTTTGTGCTCTCCTCCCCCCATCCCTTATATTAAACTCTTCTCTCTTCATTAATGTTTTTTTTGTCTCCTCCCTTTATGTGCCTGTTGGCCTCCACCATGTCTCACCAGGGCTTCCCTCCACTCCTCCTCAGAATGTGGGGCAGAGGCCTCCAGGGGCCTCACTGGAAGCAAGCTTTGAGTGTTGTGGGCTATCCTGCCCAGAATTCAATGTACACTCTCAGGATGGTGAAAAGAGGAAGTGGGGATGTGGCTGGCTGTCACACACGAACCCTGACCACCAGCTGGGCTGGACACAGGAATGAGGGGGAGGAAGCCAGCAGAACGAGAGGAGAACTGAGGGCAGGAAGACATAGAGGGAGTCAACTGGGGAGGAGGGAGAAAGCCATGAAGGGAAGTGGGGACCTTATATAGGAACAGGGCGGGGGGAATGCTGGGAGAGCCCTGCACCAGGAAGAAGCCATTGGGAGGAGACCATCCCAAGAATCACTGGAAATGGGAATGGTAAAGAGAGAAGGAAAAGATCCTTGTCTCCTACAGCTTCTGAAGCGATCTAGGGATGCCAAAGCCAGCGGGGCTCATCTGCCTAGAGGAAGCCTTACTTGGGGACAGGAGCAGCCAGATTGTGGCAATTCCAATGATGAGCCTCCACACTTGCCTTCACCTGGACTGGTCTGCAGTATGTGGTCGGTAAGGAAGCAGCCATTTCTGTCCAAAGCACCCAACTTCAGGAGAGGCACCACCTCAGACCAGTGGAGGCTGGTGGCTCCAATGTCAGCGGGGTGGTGAATACACTCCGGGCTTCAGTCAGAACTCTAAAGGAGCTCTCCTTTGCATCAATACATATAAATTAGCACAAGCCGATTGTATGAAAATCTGGGGCTTTTGTCCTCATGACCTAGCAATGTCCACACTCAACTAAATTCACCTTGAAGCTCATTTCAGATCACTCCCCTTTTCACTTTTGATCCAATTGGAGGCTTGTTCGAATGGGAATAGTGTGTATTCAGACAGGACAAGGGCACACTGCTGTGTGTATTTTTCAAATGTGCGCACTTTCCACCTATTTTCTAAAGCATGAAAATGTATACTTTTTAAAAGTGTTTCAAAGTGTGTATTAAAAAAACACCACATGCATTTTTCAGACACTATTGTAAATTTGGGAATATTTCCAGGGGAAAAGCACTTCTGCTCGTGTTTGTGTTTAGGATTGTGAATGGGACATGTTTGCATGATTTGTGAACAGAAATTAAATTCTTATACATCC
This sequence comes from Heloderma suspectum, assembly GCF_057233095.1. Classification (NCBI taxonomy): domain Eukaryota; kingdom Metazoa; phylum Chordata; class Lepidosauria; order Squamata; family Helodermatidae; genus Heloderma; species Heloderma suspectum. Next base: position 136,864,748 of record NC_139462.1, read on the forward strand.
CAAACACACACACACACACACACGTGCCTTCAAGGCTTCCAGAACTCTCTTCCGGCTTTCAGGGCATTTCTCTGCACTCCTCCCACTAGGGGCAGCCTGTAGAGATTCATAGGGCAGGGCATACACTGACTTTGTTACAATAGTCAGTGGAGGTTGGTGCCTCCGATGTCCATGGGGCTGTGCCTCCACTCCAGGTTTCAGTCAGAACCAAGCTGCCAAACCTATTTTGGAGATAGAGTTCAGGATGTTGGATAGCTCCTTTAGAGTTCTGATTGGTTCTGACTGAAACCCGGGGTGAATTCACAGCCCCACTGACATCGTATCCACCAGCCTCCATTGACAATAGTATATTGTCATCCATCAGCCACACCAAGGCTTCTTCCAGACAGAGGGGCTCCTAGCACTACCAATCAGAAGACATTGTGTAGCTATTCCATCTTTTTTTTCCTCATCAAATTTTCTGCACTGAGGAAAAAAGATGGGAGTGGTGGGAAAACACAGGGAGGTTCAGAGAGGAAGGGGACACTGTCTCAACCCCCTGGAAAATTCCAAGTATGAGGCTGGAGGACAGCACCTCATCTGGAAGCAGCCTAAAAACAGGGCAGAGAGCTACACAATATCCCCAGCTCCCCCCTGCAGTCTGAAATGGCACAGACCCAGGCATTCAGTGCCAAGAGCTCTATGAAGCTCGCCACTACCCTGAGTGGGAAGCATTATGGTACAGCCAGGGGGATTCATCACATTAAAAGCTATGTGGACTTCACAGCAGCATGTCACATTTGCTTCTCCCAAGAAAGCGGAAAAGCATTTGTGTTGTTAGATTTCTGTAGAAGCCGAGACCTCATCAGCGAGTCATCCGTTGCCATTTGGTGCAACAGGCCACTCTGTGTAACGGTTCCTCCCTAAAATATGCACAAAGGACACTTTGCGATTGTGTGGTCTGTCGGATGGCGACTTAATGGAGTCTGTGCTTTTTCATCACAGCCGTAGGCAATTTCATGCTTTTAGAGAAAAGACATGATGTAGTACTGCCAGCACACTGGAAGGCCTTGGCAGATACACAAGTCCCGTAATCAGTTTGTCTCCTGGTGTGATCAATACTCCAAAAGTACATCAAGCAGGCTTATTTTCATCAGGGATGAAATAACAATTTCTCAAGCAAATCAGAGACACAGAGGAGAAATGATTGCACCATGTGGACTGTTACGGCATGTATCAATAAGCATTCAGTTCATCCTGAAAGGGGACGTCTCCTTTGGGCAGGGCGGGACTTCCTCTGTGTTGATCACTTATTCTTTTTTTCTCATTCATTGCAATGGGTCTGCTCTACATAGGGCTAACATGGATGCTACCCTCTGAAATCTGTCTGTTTTGCTATGAAGTCAGCCATAAAAGGCCTTGATTAAGTCACCCTGCAAGCTAATTAAATGAGTTTTTTGTGAAGGACAGACTGAGCTGAAAGGAACAAAAAGCCAATTCACAGAGGTGGAGCACATGCATACAGAGCCAATAGTTGCATTAGGCTGCCACTGCTGGGCAGTTGTCCACCGTAGCTAAGCAAGAGGTATGTGTGAACAGCAATTGAATTATGGCTGTTCACACACACATGATTCAAATTCCATCAGCCTGATGGACCTCCTCTAGCTTCAGTACATCCCTTGGACCCCTTGAATCCTTGCTCCTTGTGCCACTGGAATTATTGCGTCATAATGCTACTGTGTGCGATGCACATATAAACATAAGAGACATCTGACTAGACCAGGCCTAGGGTCTGTCTAGTCCAGCATGCTATTCCCAATGGTGGCCGCTGCCAGCCCAACATTTTGCTGGCTGAACCAGAGCGCAGATGGGACCTTTTGCCTCTAGGGCCAACATGTTTAAAAGTCTTGCTGCACCATTCAGATACCAATTCCTCTCCTCATCTATTCCATCTTCCGCCCCTGTCATTATACCATTTGACTCCTCTTGCTTTACTGGCTGGCTGCCCAGGCTGGCCCTGACAGTGGCCAGGCAGATGTTTCTAGGAAGCTTACAAGTGGAGCATGAAGGCTCCCTTGTGGAGTATGAAATTCTGCCCTGTTGATTGTTCAGGACAACCCTTCCAACAGAGGATGGTCCTCTGGTAGCCCTTCAGATAGAGGGCTGTCCTCCAAAAAGAAGAACACAGGAGCATCATGTGACTCAGCCACAGGTTCACTTGACATATGGAAGGATTGAGTTGAGCAAGAAAGGCTGGATAAGGCATAAGTTGTCTTGGGTGGGTGGTGGGGGACTTCAGTCCTTGCTCCTGGGCTTAAGCTTTCATCCAGACTAAGTGATGGCAGTGCAATAACTGGACTCTCATTCTGAGCCCCCACTTAGCAGCACAGTGCCCAAGTAAAGAGGTGACATTGGTAGGCAAGGAGATCTCCTAGGCAGGCATCACATTCTGATAAGATCAAGAGGACAAAGGAATGATGTCATCACAGGATAATGGGGTAGTGTCATAGCATATAGGCACCCACCACAGTCCTTTACCATTCAAGATCTTGGCTTCAGAATTATCAGCATGGATTCTTTGCTGGGTAGGAGCATCCTTTGTCTAGTAACTGCACTCATGGTAGATGAGTACTAAGCACTGCCATGAAATAGTAGGGTAAAATAGCTTAGAATTCTTAACAGAGAAGACTGATACCTTGACTGAAGATTGAGAACTTTCAAACAACTTTTCGGACAACGTTGGCAGATACAGCCTCCCAGATGAGCTTGCCTTTTCCTGGGGGTTGGGGAACCAAGATGTATTGCATCTGTATGCTTCCCCACACAGGGCAAATGCTGGCTGGGTTGTGGTTCAGACGAGGAAGACAGCCTGGCCCTGATCTGCACCCACATCCGCCCTTCCTCCTACAATTTGTTCACTACATTTCTGTACTGCCCAATAGCCGAGGCTCTCCTTTCTCTCTCTTTTTATCTTCATGCTTATCTTTAAACTGAAAACTCATGGGGGGCAATCACAGATCGCCTGCCATTCTGTTTAGCACAGCCACATGTGCTAGTCGCTTGCTCCACTTCCCACAGTGGTGAGAAGTTACAGGGGAAGCGCTACCAGCTTCAGGGTCCTTTGAAAGATTACTCACTGGGATTGGGTGTACTGATCGTATTAAACTAGTGCAATGCCAGCTGCACTGGCTCCCAGTCCATTTCCGGGGCAATTCAAGGTGCTGGTTCTGACTTCTAAAGTCTTTCGTGGCTTAGGAGACAGGTGTACAACTTGCAGGCTGGATGCGCCCCCCCCGGATATGCGTGCGGCCCTTGTGCTTCCCCCACCACTGCTGAATCCCCCCACCCCCGGCCAATTGGCATCTCTGCTTTTGTGTGGCTAGCAGAGGCGCCAAAGCGGTCAGGGTCTTTCGGGCATGGGAGTCACTTCTGGGTCGCTCACCCCCATGGCCCAGAAGCAGCCAATATCCCTGCTTCCATGCTGCTAATGGCTGTGCCAAAGCAGCAATGCCTTTTGGGGTCACTGAGTGGGGAGGAGGCTTTAGCTTCCCCCTCCTTCAGCAACCCTAAAGCAGCCTCCCCCCACCCCAGTCCTTTTGCATGGGATCACTGAGATGGGGGCAAGGTTAATGCCTCCCCCAACCCAGCAGTCTTGCACCTGTGTGCGCGCGTGCATACACGCGCCAGATGTGACCTTCAGGGCCAAAAAGCTTGCGCCCCCATGGCTTAAGACCAGGGCAGTTGACAGACCGCTGCCTCCATACGCACTGTCAACTCATGAAGATCTTACATGGAGGGTCTCCTGTGGCCTGCCACCTGGGGTGAGCAAGGTCAGGGCTGGAGAGGGGGGCCTTCTCAGTGGTGGTGCCCCACGTGTGAAATTGTTTCCCTGGAGAGGTTTGCCCAGTGCCTACTTCATTGTCCTTTCGGCCCCAGGCAAAGACTTTTCCATTACAGCAAACTTTTTAGGTGCAGTTTTGATATTGTTGATTGTTTTATGTTCCTTTTTCATTTTATGGGTTTTAGTTTTGTGTATGTGGGTGTTGTGTTTATGTTTTGTTTTATTCTTTTTGTAAACCACCCTGGGAATATAATTGAAGGGTGATATTAAAACAATTCTATGTATGGAGTTAGGCAAATTTAATTGATTTAATTGATTTAATTGATATTTATTATTTAATTGATACTTAGCCAATCTTCCCTTATATTTGGTTTCAATCATTTTGCACCCTCCTAAATTAAACATCATCAAAGTTTCTATCCTTTCATATGTTGATAATGCCAGCCTGCTTGGGACTCAGATGAATGCAGGGATGAACTTTGATGTATGAAGGGCAATATCCAAGTCAACGCCAGCACTAATGTAAATTATGTTGCACTCGCACAGGCAAGCCTGTGTAACACCAGCAGCGTTAGCTAGAATGACAGGTTTCCCCAGAAACCCATTGTGCCATACAGTGCTATCAGCATTGCACCAGAAGTTGCTTATGTTGACTTGGTTACTGCCCTAATTATGCAAATTCAAAGTTCATGGTATTTTCAAAAAGGAAGGATAAGTATTCCTGGACCATGGATGGTCATAGATTTTAGAAGAAGTTGCCTCTTACAGGTACCTTGGGATCTGTTTTCATGAGTCCACCAACTGGAAAGTGCAGGGTAAACAGTAAAGACCAAAGCAGAACAAAACGTAAAAGCAATAGTCTGGTGGGTTTTTCAAAATGATTACATTTGTTTTTTGATTGTTTGTTTATGAAGGGAGATAAATTTGTTCTAGCAGCCATTGAAGTGTGCAGTGCCAAAACTGTGACTCAGAATCTGCTTGGAGCCTTAGTGTGGTTTCCAGGACCTAAACTCTGCAAAGCATCCAATCCTTTTTTAGGTCTTTACTGGAGACACCCAATTGTGTTGCTGGTGCTGTCCTCCATTTCGAGATTGGTCTCAGTTCATTGAGTGCCGTGGCCTGCTTATATTCCATCCATTATTGTCTTAAAATGTATTCTTTTGTTGCCTCTTAAGTCTCTTGCATATCAGGTATTTTCAGACTCTAATGTGCCTTCTTGAAAATAAGAAGCAATGGGGCAAAATTGTTAGTTTTCTCCCTCTTTGTTGTTGTTGGATTGAGAGCAAAACCTAGCTAGACCCACGCTCGTGCTTTTTATTGGTATTGAAGTGCACTGATAACCGTTCAGGCACATTGCATATTCTACACGCTGCTTTTCTAGCATTATTTCCCACTTTTTATTCCATATTATCCAAAATACTGCAACAGATGTCATTGTGCATGCTGTGAGTTATAAATGCGCAAGAGGGATATAGCATTATCATGATGGGATCATATACCACGAGGCGTAGATCTGCTCCAAAAGTATAGTTAAGTGCAGAATAAACGACATGGACTTGCAAGAGCTACATACACTAGCCTGTGGGCCATGTACCCCATGGCCACAGGTCTGACTTGCTGTACCTCTAATAACCGTATAACTTATTTTAATTTTAAAAAAATCAATACCTAAATATAGAAGAGCAATTTTATTGGCTCATTTCAACATTTTACCCTCAAAGCTTTTGGATAGCAGATTTCCACCAGTTCTCTTTAAAGACAGATGTTGTCCCTATAATCATACTGTGGTGGAAATGGCTGTGTTCTTTTAGGGCATAATCCTATGCATGTTTAGACAGAAAAAAGTCCTACAACTGGTTGGGGCATACTGTGAGCTGTAGGACTTCTTTCTGTCTAAACATGCATAGAATTGCATACTTACTGTAGTTATTACCAGAGGGTTGTTGTTGTTGTTGTTCAGTCGTGTCCGACTCTTCGTGACCCCATGGACCATAGCACGCCAGGCCTTCCTGTCCTGCGCTCTCTCCCGGAGCGTGCTCAAGTCCATATTCATTGCATCAGTGATGCTATCTAGCCATCTCATCCTCTGCCATCCCCTTCTCCTTTTCCCTTCAGTCTTTCCCAGCATCAGGGTCTTTTCCAGAGAGTTTTCTCTTCGCATTAGGTGGCCAAAATATTTGAGCTTCAGCTTCAGTATCTGTCCTTCCAATGAGCAGTCAGGGTTGATTTCCTTTAGGATTGACTGATTTGACCTCCTTGCAGTCCAGGGGACTCGTAAGAGTCTTCTCCAGCACCACAGTTCGAAAGCAACCAGAGGGTTAGATACTGTATAATTTATCCTCATGTTAGACCATTTCAAGTCTTCCTGAGGACTTTTCTTGAGGGGCTTAATCTTTTTTATCATTGAGCTGGTACCAATAAATAAATATTGTTATATCTCATAGACCTATGATGATTGCTAGTTCTTCATTTGTTATTCTTTATCATCAGTTTTACTGAAATTGTAATTTTATATTTTGTATTATTGGTAAGCTGTCCATAATAAATGTACTAAAAAGGTAAAAGGTAAAGGTGTCCCCAACCAGTCGTGTCCGACTCTAGGGTGTGGTGCTCATCTCCATTTGTAAGCCAAAAAGCCAGCGCTTTCTGAAGACACTTCCGTGGTCATGTGGCCTACATGACTGAACACCGAGGTGCACGGAATGCTGTTACCTTTCCCGCCAAGGCGGTACCTATTTATCTACTTGCAATGTCATGCTTTCGAACTGCTAGGTTGGCAGGAGCTGGGACTGAAGACAGGAGCTCACTCCATCATGCAGCACTCGGGTCTCGAACTGCTGTCCTGCCGACCTTCCGGTCTGCAGTTCAGCGTCTTAACCACTAAATCACTGCAGCCCCAATAAATGTACCACTACTACGTAAAATCAATAAATAGGGTTAGATCCAGCTTTAGTCATACTTGAGTAGACCCACTGAAATCAATGAGACAAGTTAGTCCTGACTAGTCTCACTGGGTAGTAGTATCCCATGTTAGTCCTACATAGAGTAGACCCATTGAAATGGATGTGACTTAAATTATGACTAGCTCATTTCAATGGGTTGACTAATGTTGGACACTACCCAATGATTTCAATGGGTCCACTCTGACTAAATCTGGATTCAACCCATAACTAAGGAAGAACCATGCCATGTTAGAAAGACCTAACACACTCCTGGTACTATATCATTATTTTAAAAAATATATATAGTTTATTTGAAATGCTAAATAATTGTGCCACATCAAATTATGAAGGATGTAGAAATGAAATATGATGTAAAGCTGTGATTGTGCCTGGGCTGCAGTCATGTCTGTCATGTTTAATGATGATTACACATGTCTTGCTGGTTTAAGTTGTAATTCCTTTTTTTTTTTTTTTTTTTTAAGGATTTAAAGCAAAGGCTGCTTGGAATAGGAATTGCTAGTTCTTACTTTTTTGTCCGTTGCAATACTTATTAATAGCACTAGAGGGAAGCAAAGTATAGTGGTTTAAACATGCTGTTTGGAGAAAAAAATGATCAAAATGATACATAACTCTCTGGTTCAATTGCTCTCAGATCTACCTTCTGAAACATCTTAATAGGAGATAGCTGTGAAAACGTATTACTTCAGTTTAGAATAAAATTAAATCGTTATAGGTGGGATTTATTTTTTAGATGATCATTCTCTCCCCCAGAATTGAACATTTACCTTTAGCAGAAGTTATGATGGTGACAACGATGATGATTCATTTGTAGTTGAAGGAGAGAAGTGCCTGAAATAGATGTTGCTTTGACTTCTCAGTCTTGAGAAGTGGTATTTTAAGTCACTGTTTTAACAGAGTTTTAGAATGGCTAATTAGGGAAGTAGTATTGAATGATCTTGTATAGTCAGCTGGTTTCTTAACTGTTATTAAATTTTGCATTGCAGCATTATAGTGCTATAACATTAGAGTACAATACTGTTAATTTTTAAAAGGATTTTAAAAAATGCTTTTAACAACCCTTTCTAGACATTGCCATTTTAACAACATGATATACGATGGTGATCAGAAAGGTTTCTTCAATTTTTTTTTTTAAATTAACTTATCATGAGGGTGTGATAGCTCTGTGTCTCTCATGGAAAAAAATATCTGGAAGAGCACTAATTTAAAGATAGAATAAAAACAAAGGGGGTCATAACATGGTGCCTACTGCAAAGGTTGTAATGAATGTGTACTGAGCTGTGATAAGGCCACTGGCCATATAAAAAACCCATTTTCCTGACTGGTCATAAAAAAATTCACCCATTAAAAAAAAGATGGAAGAGTAGTGCTTTAGCATCTATATGTGTGGAGATAGTTGTTGTTGTTGTTCAGTCGTTCAGTCGTGTCCGACTCTTCGTGACCCACTATTCTTCTGTGGTCTGAGAAAAGACAGATGAACCACAAGGAAAATACAGGATGACGATTGGATACTGGTGGCATATGGATGCGCCATAAAAAATGAATGAACTCCACATGGCAACTCCACACTAAACACCTAGTATGGATTCTTGCAATGTGTTGGGCTTTTCCCCTGTAATTAAATGGAAAGTCTGAGAGCATTTTTTAGAACAAAGGCACACACATTCAAGAAAAGACAGACAAAACATGTTTTGTTCTTTGAAAGGATCAGGTCAGAGTGCCTCCCAGTCCTCACTTGCCCACAAATGAAAGGCAACACCTTCTCACGGGTGCAACTAAGAAACATTACATGAAATGAGACGTCACTATCCCCACTTGAAATTCAATGGGAACATTGTTAAGGATTTTCTGTTAGAACAGCAAACATTTCCCATTATCAGGCACTGTAGGTGGGAAGGTAGCTCAGAATTTTGTGTGTAGACATCAGCTGGTGAGTCGGCCAACATGAAGGAGGAGCTGGTAGCCTCCTTACACAAAAGTCACCCATATTGAAGGAAGGTGATTAGAAAAGTCCCTGTATAATCAGCCAGTGGCACCAGATTGGTCCTCTGGTCCTGACTTGCCAGGAGAATTCTGGGCAGTGACGAAACGGCCCAGCAAGAATGGCCTGTAGTTACCACCTCTAACCAGTAGAGAAGCCAGTGTCTGATCGGCAAGTCTCCCAGTTGGAGTTCTGCCACCTAAGGCCACTCTCTACTTAAAGATCCCGTCAGATTACAAAGATATATTTATCATATGAATAGAAATATTCAGAGTACAGAAGATTAAAAAGAAATTACTCCCATTCCACAGGCCATTCACTTCAATATACCTGTGGCCTTTATATATGATCGACAGGCCAGAATATTCTCGTGGCAGCAAGTACCTATCCCAGTCCCATCTGTTTCTTCCATTTAGATCAGCCTTCCCCACCTGGTCCCTTCCATATGTTCTGGACTTCAACTCCAGTCAGGCTCAGCCAGCATGGCCAATAGTCAGGAATGCTGGGAATTGTAGTCCAACACATTGGGAGGGAACCAGGTTGGGGAGGGCTGCTTTAGACCCATCCCTTACATCAGCTGTTTTATACCTAACATTGTAGGGACGGGGAGGAAAATGACAGGTGGCCTGCTAACATTGCTGGCGGCAAAGAATTGCTCTTGCTCATTACTTAGTAAGACCTTTATATCACTTGCAAATTAAATATAAAAAATGAAAATGATAAAGGCATCAAGCAGCTGTAGATGAGCATAGGATTAAAAAAAAACTAAGGACTTTACTGGTAAAGTTCTATGTAGAGTCAGGCTATCCAAAGCAAGGAGCTGCGATAATGTTCTTCAACAAAATAAGAGGATCACACTGAGCCCCACCATGCTTTGTCTTGACTGATGGATGAACTGGATCAGGAGAGGTGCAGGGCGGGGAAGTGGTGGAAACCTCTGTTTCTGGTTTTCCTGCTAGTAGATCCAAGCTGTTCATAGAGATGGACAGAATCATTTAGTCCAGTTCTGGAAACATATTGGAGAACCCAGATTTTTTACCTGGATTTGGTCAAGGCTTAGATTCCAGAATGGCCATTCTAGGCTCTCAATCTGACATGGCGTGAGAGTCTGTGGTGTCCCTGATTTGTGTAGGCCTCTTGCCATTTGTGGTGAGGTTTACTGTGGTGTGGGGACGTTCACCAGTCATACCTAGTCATGATTTTTCCCATTTTTAAAAGATCCTGTCCTTTCTCCAAGGAGTTTTGAGACTGCACACATGCCTCCCATTTTCCTCCCATCATAACCCCCCACCCCCTGAGTCTGACCATTTTGATGCCATCTTATTTCAGTTTCAGTAGTTCTATGGTTCTATGAATTCAGACATATCATTTCTTCTACCTACAGCAAGAGCCTTCCTTGATAGCTTGGCAGATATATCTACTGGCAAGGTTGCAAACTAGTTGTACACACATGACAGAGCACTTCAGTTTGAACCAACGTATAATTTCACCAAAGTCAATGATGCAGGTATGCTCCTTGTTATATTTGCCTGCACTATTTAAGTTACAGGTGACCATCATATCTACTATTGTGGGCAAGAATCCCTTAGAAGAAATGGAGTAGCACTCATAGTCAACAAAAGGGTGGGAAAAGCAGTACTGGGGTACAATCTTAAAAATGATAGAATGATCTCAGTACGAATCCAAGGCAAACCATTCAACATCACAGTAATTCAAGTCTATGCCCCAACCACTGAGGCCGAAGAAGCTGAGGTTCATCGGTTCTATGAAGACCTACAACACCTTCTAGAACTAACACCAAAAAAAGATGTCCTCTTCATCATAGGGGATTGGAATACTAAAGTAGGAAGTCAAGAAATCACCGGGATAACAGGCAGGCATGGCCTTGGTGTACAAAATGAAGCAGGACAAAAGCTAATAGAGTTTTGCCAAGAGAACATGCTGATCATAGCAAACACTCTTTTCCAACAGCACAAGAGGCGACTCTACACATGGACGTCGCCAGATGGTCAATATCGAAATCAGATTGATTATGTCCTTTGCAGCCAAAGATGGAGAAGCTCCATACAGTCAGTAAAAACAAGACCTGGAGCTGACTGTGGCTCAGATCATGAGCTGCTTCTTGCAAAATTTCGGCTTAAATTGAAGAACGTCGGGAAAACCACTAAACCGTTCAAGTATGACCTAAATCATATCCCTGATGAATATACAGTGGAGGTGAGGAATAGATTTCAGGGATTAGACCTGATAGACAGAGTGCCTGAGGAACTATGGACGGAGGTCCGTAACATTGTTCAGGAGGCAGCAACGAAATCCGTCCCAAAGAAAAAGAAATGCAAGAAAGCCAAGTGGCTGTCTGATGAGGCTTTACAAGTAGCTCACGAAAGAAGGGAAGCGAAAAGCAAAGGAGAAAGGGGAAGATATACCCAACTGAATGCAGAGTTCCAGAGAATAGCAAGGAGAGACAAGAAGGCCTTCTTAAATGAACAATGCAAAGAAATCGAGGAAAACAACAGAATGGGAAAGACTAGAGATCTCTTCAAGAAAATTGGAGATCTCAAGGGAACGTTTTGTGCAAAGACGGGCATGATAAAGGACAAAGAAGGCAGGGACCTAACAGAAGCAGATGAGATTAAGAAGAGGTGGCAAGAATACACAGAAGAACTATACAGGAAAGATCTGAATGTCCCTGATAGCCATGATAGTGCGGTCACTGAACTTGAGCCGGACATCCTCGAGAGTGAAGTCAAGTGGGCCTTAGGAAGCATTAGTAACAACAAAGCTAGCGGAGATGACAGTATTCCAGCCGAGCTATTTAAAATCCTAAAAGATGATGCTGTTAAAGTGCTGCATTCAGTATGCCAACAAATCTGGAACACTCAACAGTGGCCACAAGACTGGAAAAGGTCAGTTTACATTCCAATTCCAAAGAAGGGCAACGCCAAAGAGTGTTCAAACTACCGCACCGTTGCGCTCATTTCACATGCCAGCAAGGTGATGCTCAAAATCCTACAAGCTAGGCTTCAGCAGTATGCGAACCGAGAACTACCGGAAGTACAAGCTGGGTTTCGAAGAGGCAGAGGAACTAGAGATCAAATCGCCAACATTTGCTGCATCATGGAGAAAGCAAGAGAATTCCAGAAAAACGTCTATTTCTGCTTCATTGACTACGCTAAAGCCTTTGATTGTGTGGATCACAACAAACTGTGGCAAATTCTTAAAGTGATGGGAGTACCAGACCACCTTACCTGTCTCCTGAGAAACCTGTACGAGGGTCAAGAAGCAACAGTAAGAACCAGACATGGAACAACCGAGTGGTTCAAAATTGGGAAAGGAGTACGACAAGGCTGCATATTGTCACCCTGCTTATTTAACTTATATGCAGAGTACATCATGAGAAATGCCGGGTTGGATGAATCAGAGGTCGGAATTAAGATTGCCGGGAGAATTATCAACAACCTCCGATATGCAGACGATACCACCCTAATGGCAGAAAGCGAAGAGGATCTCAAGAGCCTCTTGTTGAGGGTGAAAGAGGAGAGTGCAAAAGCTGGTTTGAAACTCAACATTAAAAAAACTAAGATCATGTCATCTGGCCCTATCACTTCCTGGCATATAGAAGGGGAAGAAATGGAAGCAGTGACAGATTTTACTTTCTTGGGCTCCAAGATCACCGCAGACGGTGACTGTAGCCATGAAATTAAAAGACGCTTGCTCCTTGGGAGGAAAGCTATGGCCAACCTAGACAGCATAGTAAGAAGCAGAGACTTCACCTTGCCGACAAAGGTCCGTCTAATCAAAGCTATGGTTTTCCCAGTAGTAATGTATGGCTGTGAGAGCTGGACTATAAGGAAGGCTGAGCGCCGAAGAATTGATGCTTTCGAACTGTGGTGCTGGAGAAGACTCTTACGAGTCCCCTGGACTGCAAGGAGGTCAAATCAGTCCATCCTAAAGGAAATCAACCCTGAGTGCTCATTGGAAGGACAGATAATGAAGCTGAAGCTCCAATATTTTGGCCACCTAATGCGAAGAGAAAACTCCCTGGAAAAGACCCTGATGCTGGGAAAGACTGAAGGCCAAAGGAGAAGGGGACGGCAGAGGATGAGATGGCTAGATAGCATCACGGATGCAGTGAATATGAACTTGAGCACGCTCCGGGAGAGAGCGCAGGACAGGAAGGCCTGGCGTGCTATGGTCCATGGGGTCACGAAGAGTCGGACACGACTGAACGACTGAACAACAACAACAACAACAAGGTTTGTGAAGCTTGGTACTGCAGACTGTTCATTCTAAACCTAAACAAAGATGGTGCAGCAGCCTGTATGAAGACATGTATGATGCAGGGGGCTGCACCATGTCACGCTCTCTATTTTATAGAGTTAAAATATGGAACAGGTGGACAGCCTATTTGGTACCATTTGTGTAAACATCACCCAAAATTCTGAAAGGGGCTAATCCCATCATATCTCCCCTTTCATTGCACTCTTGCTTGGAAATTAATAATTAGGCTCCATATGGAAACGTTCCTTCTGTGCGAGCACCAGGTCATTACTGCCCCCTAGAGGGATGCCGCTTGCGCTGGCGTTTTCCTGGCAGACTAGCGGGGTGGTTTGACATTGCCTTCCCCAGTCGTGGCTACCTTTCCCCCAGCGAGCTGCGTACTCATTTTACCGACCTCGGAAGGATGGAAGGCTGAGTCGACCTGAGCCCCCTACCCAAGACCCGGCTTCTGCTGGGATCGAACTCAGGTTGTGGGGAGAGTTTCAGTTGCAATACTGCCACCTACCACTCTGCGCCACATGAGGCTCTAAGCTCCATATAGACATGTTCAAAACAACTGCAGAATTAAAGCAGACAGCGTGTGGACCTGCTTAATGACGAAGATGGGAAACTACTGCAATAAACTGCTGAGTTTCTAAAGAGAAGGATATAAGTACAACAAATAGTATCTACACACACACTCACACACAGACATGCACACAGTTAGCAGAATCTAATGGTAAAACCTTTCCTAGACTGTACCATTTCGGATAGCAGGTTCTGATATTCCATGTTTGAATGCACGCTGGCTGGCTGGCTGACATGCATGCACGCACGCACGCACGCGTGGTGCAGCAGCTAATGCGCTCCATTCTTAAACATACGTATCTAATGGCTTATCAGGATCTAGGACTGGGTCAGAAATCTGCTCCCCCCCCCCCCCGAAGTCTTGAGTTCGTTAAATTGCAGGCTGTTTCCTCACATGCCAGAATGGAAACAAATGGTCCAGATCCAGCTACCCAAGCCCACGGTTGCACATACATTTCCCCAGGCTCAAAAATCCCATTTAGATGACAGCATCACTCATCTGTTTGAGAGGCAGGGCTCAGTCCCACTCTCCATCCCAAACAAGGATGAACAATTTAGCTGGGGCTGCAGTTCCTCAGTGGACTGGAGAAATGCATACAGTACATGGCTGTGCTCACTAGGGAATGCTGCTAGGGAATGTTCATTCCCTCTGTGAATTTAATTCTGTGAGGCTTCCTTCCATGTAATTATCAGGACCCTCCTATCTCCATCAGCACGCCCATGTATTTTTGCACCTCTTCTGTAATGTTCTCCTTTTTAACAGCAGGCCCCCGTGCTCGATTACAAGCTGCTTCTGAAACTCCTCTCCTTGTGGTATGGGCTGCTGTACAAGACAGATGCATCTTCCTCTTCCCCCCTCCCTGGCCTGTGTAACATGCTGCAGCGTTATCTGGCCACTGGCCAATGCATTTGCAGATTTCCACTTCTATATTGACATTCTTAACAATTGTCATTTTCTGAGACGGGATCCACTGAATAGAGGTGTTATATAAAATAGAACAGCCAAAGCAGTACCAGGGTTATCTTGTTTCTGGGAGTTTTGTGAAAGCACAAGTAGACAAACCTGAGTTGTCAGCCAGTATTTTCTCAGCTGCTGCGGACACCGAAGAAACCAATTCAAGTGTGGAACAATACGTTTTTGTATACATCAGGTTTGCACTGCTCAAGTTGCTTTATTTACCTGTGTCCTCTTTTCCTCTCAGGACACAATATGTAATCTGTTATCCACTCGGCTGCACTTTGCAGACGTGAGCTTGTTTTTCCACAGCATTTGTCTTCCTGAAAGTTCAAGCCAGCTTTGTCACTGGACTTGATTGCATCCTTTAGCATTTTGATAAAGTACGCAAGTTGCCAACGCCCTGCTAGATGACCAGAGATGGGCTACTGCTCTGCATTTTTGGTAAGGAGTAGCTGCTATACTGTTTCATGGAACTGCCGTCAGGTGAGGCCAAATCATAGGATTGGGCCATTAAGTGCCGCCGTCTGTCTGCTGCCGCAGCCACCGCTTGCATCTCCCTCCTGTGTTCTGCCAAGTTTCTAAGTGTGGCTTCATTTTGGAATCTACATTTCTTCACTGCAGTACCTCAACTCTGACCAATTTTCCCCTGTGCTGTTCTTTCAGGGCTAACACAGGTCTGTGCCCACCTGGCCAGGGTGTTTCCTGCGTCAGCCACCTGCCTCTGCCTGCTTGCCCAGTGCTGGGATGAAGTAGCAGAGCTTGGTGGGTGTCACGCTGGGTGTCCAAACTCACAGGCCTAAGGCACTCTGTCGTCCGGCGCTCATTCCGCCTCAAACAGCCTGCCTTCAGCCCCACCTGGCTCCCTCAACCATCCACCTAACTGCTCTTTCCGTGCAGCAACTCAGCTCTGAACCTCTAGTGCTACACTGAAAGTAACTCAGCTCTGAACCTTGTGCCCCCACGCAGTGATCAGGGGACGGTGCCTGCCTGGCAAAGGTGCTTCTCACTTAGCTAGCTGCCAGCCTGCCTCTCGTGACAGGATGAAGTGGCAAGAATTGGTGTCACACTGGACATGCCAGGTCACAGGTCTATGACTTATGAGTACTCTATACAGTCTGCTGCATTCTACCAGCAACTCTGCATCTACGCTGGCTTCTAGTCTGTTTCTGAACCCAAAGTGTTGGCGTTGACCTTTAAAGCCCTAAACAGCTTGAGGTCAGAGTACCCAACAGTACCTCTCCACCCATATGTACCCGCTCAGACCCTTAGGTCATCTTCGGAGGCCCTCTTCCGGGTGCCCCGCTGAAGGAAGCTAGGCAGGTGACTTACCAGGGAGAGGGCCTTCTCTGTGGTGGTGCCCCACTTCTGCAATAAGGAACGCCTGGTGTCTACATTGGGGTCTGTTCAGTGCCAGGTAAAAACCTTTTCTCCCAGGCATTTTAGGAACTTCGTTTTTACATTTCATAGCTTTCATATCATGCAATGTTTGTTGCATTGTATTCTACTGATTTGTATTGTATTCTTTTAATCATTTGTAATCTGCCCACAGAACATTTGTTATTGGGTGGATTAAAAATACAACAAATAAATACCAAATAAAAATTCCACCCACCTCTGCCAAACAGTTGCTCTTCCACTGAGTTTCTCAACCCTGAAACCTATACTCTGCTGCCCTTTCAATGCAGTACCTCGGCTTTGACCATTGGAACACTTCTTACTTCAGCATGATGCCTCAACCCTGATCAGGAGCCTGTACCTGGCAAAGGTGTTCCGTCTCACCTGCCACTGCCTTCTTAGCCGCTGTAATAGTCCTGTACCTCAACTCTGAACTGGAAGCACTTTGCTGCTGTAGCGTGGTGCTCTGCCCCAAGTAATATGGGGACTGTGTACAAGCGGCAAGGCTGTTTCTCATAGAATCATAGAACAGTAGGGTTGGAAGGGGCCTACAAGGCCATCGAGTCCAGCCCCCTGCTCAGTGCAGGAATCCAGGTCACAGCATCCCCGACAGATGGCTGTCCAGCCTCGTCTTGAATGCCTCCAGTGTGGGAGAGCCCACCACCTCCCTAGGTAATCGGTTCCACTGTCCACTTTGCTGCTCTAACAGCACAGTAACTCAACTCTTGCCCCTCACAGTGCACTGGCAGCCTTTGGGGACAGGAGCAGGAGCCAGAACTGCTGGGACCTGGATGGCAGGATGTATATGGGTCTTCCTTCATACGGAGACTGGGCTTGTGAGTATTGACCGCATGGCCCGTGCCCACTGCAAACACGGGTCTTTTTGTAGAGGTGCCAGTAAGCAGCGTTATTGTCATGAAACAGTTTCGGTGTGGCAACCATATTGTCTTTGCTCACAGGGTCAAAGTTTTGATTTGATTCTTTGTCTCCGTAACAGCTGAAATGAGCAGAACACACACAAAAACCTTTCACAATTTTGTTCACAGTCTGAAAATTGTCTTCTCTCTCAGGGTCAGCCAGATTTGGGATTCTTCCTTCATAAATTTAATAGACACACTCTGATCCTTGCACCAGAACTGGGGTGGGTAACTTTGGGTGGGCCGGAAGCCATTTTTGCCCCTCAGGCTCCTCCCATAGGTGCCAAAAAGGGGGAGGGGGAAAATAAAAATAAAATGGCATCCAGAGCAGCTACAGAGCACCCAAAAGGTCAAAATTAGCTTGTTTACTTTGGGTGCTCTGTAGCCACTCCGGATGCATTTTGTTTGCACACACACAAAGAGGGCTTTAAAAAAACTGCCCCCCCAATTTCAGGGGTGGGGGCTACACTGGGGAGCTATGGGGCCCACCTGTGGCCCATGGGCTGCATGATGGCCACACCTGCTCTAGAAGTTAAATGTCTTTGTTCTTGCTGTTAGGTTGGTCTCTACTTCCAATGTTGTCAAGCAACTTGGATGTGTAGGTGCATCATTCTTTGCCCACACAACCACGAAGTTGGGTGGGTGGGTGAAGCAAATCCTTTATAGTTCCCTTCCAACCCCAAAATAAACTTCAATGGCACTTAACACAGAAGCCCCTGTAAATATCCTTCTGTAATTTGGTAGGTGTCTTATAAAGGGACTCCTCTACAATGTCCATTTTCATAGAAATTATCACACAAACAATAGGGAGAATTAGTTAACTTTTTTTTACCTACCTCAGTACTGTAAACTTCTTGTTGTTCAGTTGTTAAATCGTGTCCGACTCTTCGTGACCCCATAGCACGCCAGGCCTTCCTGTCCTCCGCTGTCTCCCGGAGTGTGCTCAAGTTCATATTCATTGCATCGGTGATGCTATCTAGCCATCTCACCCTCTGCCGTCCCCTTCTCCTTTTGCCTTCAGTCTTTCCCAGCATCAGGGTCTTTTCCAGGGAGTAATACTGTAGACTACTGCGGTTCATAATTCAGCGGTCTAATCCGACTCTGAATATGTGTCTTTGCAAACCCGGTGGGTCAGAGGGTGTATGACCAGTGTCAAAGGCCACAGATTTAACTGAAATGAATCAATTGGTTTATTGACGTGCAGTGCCTGAAAATAATACTGTCTTCATAAAGAAAATAGTATTATTCACTTGAAGACAAAGTAACATTCGTATTTAGAAATTATGAATAGTCAGAGAAGGCCGTAAGAAAGTGAGCAACAAAACAATGTAAGTGGTTTAGGGATGACGTAGGAATAGCATTGAAATGTAATTGACAAAGCAAGCAAAGCAATTTGGTTAGTAATCCTAGGCCTACGTTTTCCTACACCCCGTAGGTTTCCTGGCTAGTTTTAAACTTCCACTCAGAGGCAAAATTCATATCTAACAGTCCAGAGGGTCATAGCATATTTCAAAGTTTACATCAATTTGATAATAATGCGCATGGACAGACATGGAGATCATTCCACCTCGCACAGCCCATAATTTTTCTAGGGGAGAGGTCGACAGTGCTTTATTGCCTTTCCATTGCTTCATAAGCACATTCCACATCAACATCTTCTTCCAAAGCAGCCCGAGTAGTTCTTCCTCCACGGTGATGCCTGTTGCTGCTCCTTTGGTATCTTAGCAGAGGCAACGCTTGCTTTATCATTATGATTATTTATTTATTTATTTATTGCATTTATATCCCGCCTTTTTTCCTCCTTAAGGAACCCAAGGCGACATACATAGTCCTCCTCCATTTTATCCTCACAACAACCACCCTGTGAGGTGGGTTGGGCTGAGAGTCTGTGACTGGCCCACAGTCACCCAGTGAGCTTCCATGACCGAGTGGGTACTAGAACCCAGATCTCCCGACTCCCAGTCCAACACTCTAGCCACTACACCACACTGGTTCTCTTCAGTTCAAATGCCAAGGTGAACTTAGTGACACTGGCTGTCACTAAGATTCAGCAAAATCTCCAAGCAGCTGAATCTTACCACAGTTGTCAGCCATCTTAGTCTATTGCGGCTGCTCATGAGCTTGTAGAATCCAGTGGTCCCATGGGCCTAGCAGGGCCAGACTAACACACACGTTGGGGATTTGACAGGCTTCATCCCCAGAGAAGGGGCAACTATGCCTCCAGGTTCCATCCAGTTCTGCTGAAATATTTAAAAAGTTATAGGCACTTCCCCTAAAGGAGCCTACCCCAAACCCCTGGCATTTGTCTCAAATCTGACAGGCTTTATCCACTCAGAAAGTTCTACTATGCCTGCAAATTTCATCCAATGCTGTTAAAAAGTAAAAATATTATAGCCCTTTGTTGATTTCCAACATAGACAGTGGGAGGCACCAAGCTTCAGATGTCCAAATCTCACTTTGGATTCAGCCCCAGGTCAAACTGGGCAGCTTCCAAATCAGTCCAAGGCAAATCGGGCTGTTTTCTGAATCACTGAATTGGGGTCAGAACCAAATCTTTTGGTCAGTGCACAACCCTAGCTTACACAAAACCCCTCTCAATTTAGGTATTTGTGTCAACTTGCTAATGTTCCTCAGTAGCATGCTGTGAGGCTTTGAGGCCTACAGAGGCAAGGAAAGGGGGAAAAGGTCAGGCCTAGAGGCCTGGAGTTTTTGTTGGGAGGGGGTACCTCTGAGAGAAGTAGTTTCATTTCCCTTGTTAAGTTTCAGTTTCATTTCCCCAGTTAAGTTTCATTTCTTCAGGTTCGAAACAGTACTTTCCATTTTGAGGGAGGAGGTTATAAAAAGTGAGCAAGCAGGCCTATAAGTGCAGAGTCAGGAAACCAAAGCCTGACAAGGGAGCAGGAAGAAGCAGCCTAGAGGAGTCCAAGCACAGCTAGGGTAAAGAAACTTGCGTTTTGCAACTTTTATTTTCTTTTAAGGCCTTTTGTATCACTCCGCTCTATTGTGTAAATAGCTATAGTAGAGATTGCTTGCTTTAAATTTACCAGTAAACCACTGTGGTTAAACCCCAAGTGTCTGGTATGTCAATGACCCCACGTCTACTGTCTAAACCCTAAACCCCATGTTATTGGGAAGGGGAAGTTTAGAAGAAGGAAGGTGGGATTCTTAAGGAGGCAAGAGATCCTTAAGGAGTTGCTTAGGGGTCCAGGTCATAAGGAGAACCCTGACACATACAATTAGAAAATGTAAGATCAAGCTATTTCCAGAAAGCAAAAATTCACTTCCAGTATCCACAGTACATAAATGGATTCTGTGAGCTCTACATCAATAACTTTTCCTGTGTGTTTGAGAAATGTGTACACTTGTTTCTGCAGGAGTAGGAACCTGAGTTTTAATCTGATTCACGAATGATGTAACAACGTGTAATGTTGTACTTAAAATAGATGCTTTAAATAGAATGATGAGAAATAAGCTTGTTGCGGCCAATTTTATACATAGTAGACTTTTGGGATTCTGGCTAGGTGCCCTTTACACATTTTGTGGCAAGAGGGGTGGGGGTTATTTGGGGGTAGGGAGAGAGAAACACAGAAGGTTTGAAATTCAGTTAGTTTCACTACCATCTTCAATCATGATGGAAATCCTTGGTGACCTTGATGTAGCATGCTGTTGTGGAGCTGTGCAAGCTGTAGGTGTACATTTTCCTTTAAAAGAGGAAATAACACATCCTGACCCTGTAGGTGGTGTGGTTTCATGTCTGATAAGACTACAGCAGGGTAGGTAGGCAGTTTTTCATAGCAAGACCCTTCCTGTTGAGAATAAAGAGCAGTGGCAAAGGGGCTTGCCCAGTGGGATTTTTTGATTGAACAGATCAACATCCCCATTGCACACACTGCTTTGTGCAATGCTCCAAAAGTAGCTGAGGAGGGTAGTGGTGGGGTTTCTGTTTGAGAACAAGAGGAAGAGAGAGAAGGGGGGACTAGCCTTAAGAAAATACGATCCTGATCACTGGGAAGAAATTGGATGGTTAGCAATTATAGAAGATTTACCAAAGATACAATGTTCAAAGGGGGTTGGGACACCATCCCATGTCTCTTCAATAATCTGGCCTAATCTGAAACAAAACTCTCCCACTGTCCCTACATCCCTCCACATCAAGTAGTAGATACAGATTTTTTATTAAAAAATTACATTTAGAAACCCTCAAATAGGAATTCATTTAGCAAGAACACAGCATTTTAGATGACTAGTTAGCATTGGTTGCAATTTACAAGCGTAATATCTATGTTGGATGGAAGATTACTATGAGAGAGTGCAAATTACTAGCTGGAAATAAAATAACTAGCTAGCAGGATCTTTTGCTGTGGACACACGTTGCAGTTGGGCACTGAATTTCAATTTTTGGCACAAGTAGAGGGGAAACTACTAGCATACCTCTTTAACCAACAGATACTAATTCAACAAAAGAATCACTGTACCTCAGTTGCATCGGTTGGCTTTGATCACACACTACAATGGAAACTTTGTTTTAATAACCTTTGTTTTAAAAGACTATGGCTGCACTCCTAAGCATGTTTATAAAGAAGCAAGATACATTAAACAAGTAGAATTTACTTCTGAGTCAGGATTGAACTTTTTGCTTTGGGGCACAGCAATTCCCACAGCACCCTACAAAATCCAGATGCTGCACATGGCTCTTCTGGATTGTGGCTTCTTTTTGTTCTTCATTTTTCCAGAGAGAACAAAGAACTGACCTCTTTAATGGACTTTGCACTCAATGTCAAAATTAAGAAGAGGCAAGCTCATTTTTTAATGATCTTTGAGGTCTTAATTTCTGAACATTTGGAACTGGCAGCTATGAGGTACAGTTAAAATGGTAGGACTCTGGTCAACAATTCATTTTTAACAGGGGCCAGATGTTGAATCAGAGTCCTCATCCTGCCAGTTTCCCATCGCTGTGGTATTACATCTCAAAATAGAGGGATCCCATTTCAATCCAGAATAATGACTGGAAGACAATAAAGACCACACATGTCTCACACTATAATGACATACATCACTCCAGGGCACACATTCTGTGAAAAGTGTATTTTGTCTAGTGTAGCACTCAGCAGAATTCTCCCTTGCTCTTGCTTTATCAGCACTGATCTACGTTTTATAGGCTTTGGGGCTTTAAAATATATTAACAACAGCAAAAACATCTCCCAATTACACATCTGTGCTATTTTGCAATTTTACAGCTCAAGGCTAAATGCGATGGGAATTAAATGCAGTCTGCAGCAACCCCCAAAACAACCAGAGTAGACACTTAGAGGAAAGAGAATGAATCTTTAAACCAATGGCAATAGGTTGCTGGAATTGTTCACTGATAGCCAAATAAAGTAAGTTCAAACTACCTGTGCTAAACAGGAAGAAAAACAAAGCAGCGGATCAAACATTACCAATTTCTCTGTCAGCATGCATGAACTACTTGCTGGGGCTGTTGTTAAGTGTCTAATGTTAACTTCAGAACAAGACATCATTACACTCAGTTCATCATGATATACAATAATCACATATACCTATAAGCCATTTCCTAGGCTCCATCTTTGTTATGCTCTAGCACAAGTGAGAAGATGCCTCTGTGAAAGAGCTATATCGCTGAAGGGACAGAACTTATGCAGATTCTCAGCAGCTTCCATTTTCTATGGCACTAGTTGCAAATCGGTAAGACAACTGTCCCCTCCCTAAAGAAACTAGGATCACCAGGAACAATGGGGGGTCTCTATCCCAAATATATTGTAACAATAGTTCTACTGGCCCTTGTATATGTGAATGTCTTCCCCTCTGATGAGAAAGGTAAAATGCACTTTGGGACACGTAAAAGGAAAAGTGTACTCCCCCTCCCTAGCACTGGGTGGCAGTATGTAAACTTTCAACTACACATAGTCAAATGACAGCTCCACTTCCTCTGATAATAGGATCCGCATATTGCTACAATATAATGTATCCTAATTTAAAAACAGTTAACCTCTTTATGGCGTGTGTTACTTGTACCAGGTAATCCTTCCCAGAATGGTAACTCCACTTACAATCAAATCCACATGCTTCACATTTTATGAGGTAGATGTATCTCATGGTAAACACTGCAATGTGAACATGACTGTTGGCAGTTTGCAGATGTGCATCTCCCTTTCAAACATGAATAGTGTTTAAGCATGTGGACTCACTAGAACAGGAGTGCCCAACTTTTTTTGGCCTGTGGGCACATTTGGAGTCCTGACAAAGTGCCATGGGCACCAGTGACAAAATGGCTGCCATGGAAGGGGCATGGCTACTCACAAAATGACCACCATTGGGAGTTGAATGGGCAAGCAAGCAGGGAAAGGGTCTGGCTTCCCTCCTCTCTCATAAAAGACCTCCGTTGCCATGCACCGCAAAAAACAAACAAATGGGGTTGGGTGGGGTAACCAGCAAGCCCAGAAATCTAGCACATGCAATGAACAAAAATAGTTCAAGCATGTGAGCGAGCACGTGGTGAAATCCTGAACTTTGCACGTGCACATACACGAAACAACACCCAGAGTGCCACAGCAAACACAAGGCAGGCGGCTGTGGGGGATAATGGGAAATGCCCCTGCATCACCACCACCGCAAACACAAAAGCCTGGATGTAAAGCAACACCTGAATAGGCTGAACAGATGAAGAACAGGCTGAAAATTCCATTGCTTTATCCACCCACCCACCCCCAACAAAAAAACAGAAAGGCACAGAGGACAAGCACTGCACCTCCCAACACACAAAAATATAGGGTTGGAGACCAAGAATCATCCCCCTCACCCCCCCCCAAAAAACACAGTAAGGTAAGCAAGCAGGCAGGAAATGCTCTCTCTTTGCCTGTGCTCCCCTCTCAGATGGAAAAGGTATTACTAAGACAGCAAAAATTGGGTTTGCACAAGAACATTCAACACAGCCCTAACTAGAACCCTGCATTGTCTCTCCCAAGAGTTACAGCTCAAAACCTCCTTTCTCTTAAATCCTGGGAATATAGAGCATGAGAGGTTGTATCTGTCACCCCTCTGTGCACCTTTCCTTTCAACAGGTACATGCATCAAGTTGCTGGATTCAGGGATGCTCCTGTGCTCTGAGCTAACCTTTGCACTCGTGCAGCCATTTATTACTGTTGCTGAATTGAAGCGTCTTTCCCATCACAAATTATTTATTTAATTTCTATACCGCCCAATAGCTGAAGCTCTCTGGGCGGTTCACAAAAACCTTGGCCCTCCTACATAATAGCTTCCCCACCCCCACTCCCCCCGGTAACTAGCCCTGCATAAAGACATTTTAGAATAAAGTGAACTTTTCTGTTTCTATAATGAAACATGCCCATTCGCCTTAATTATAGGGCCCAGTAGATGGTACCCATCGCAAAGGGTCATAGAAACAGAACCAAAAAAAGAGAAATTACTGGGATTTATTGCATGTGTATTCCACCCTTCCTCCAAGCAACTCAGAGCAGCATTTTAACCTCACAACAACCCTGTGAAGCATGCTAGGCATAGGAACTTGCCCAAAGCCATCCCACCCTGAACTTTACAACCACGCAGCCATTAGAACCGGGATTTTTCCCAACATGTAAACTAATGCTGCATTACACCTACCATCGAGGCAATGGTTTTTCCTTTGCACTCATTCATCCAGTCTCAAAAAAGTCGAGTCTACTTTAAGGAAGAGTGTCAATTTAAAATGAGAAAACATCATGGCACACAGCCAGTCTGCTTTATATTAACTCTAGATCCATCAGGTTGCATAGCAAAAGAAAGTTCCACCTGTGACTTCAGTGAAGTTAATTAAAAGTGATACTTAGCTATTTTCAATTATATTGATGTACAAACTGATTAAGCTACAACTTGGTTGGGTTTGCTTTGTTTACAATCATTGTTTTATGTATAATTGATTCCACTGCAGTCCTCTGTAATGAGCTTTTGTATTTAATGCTAAAGCAGCTACATTACTCCTAGTAGCCAATTTCACAGCATTTAGCCATCTTAGCTGCAAATAAGGAACATTTGCAGTCAGCAACAAACTTGAATAGCCCAACTGTTGATATTTGTATGTTATCCATGACGAAGCCCCCTTTTCCCAATGTCCAAAGTTTGCTATGTTCCATTTACATGTCCTCACTTACATCAGTAGTCACTACACTGGTGTGACTGCTTTTATCAGATCTCATTCGTCTATTTAATGCTAAAAAGAATGGTGATGTTAAAGTATCACTCTACCTCATAAAGATGTATTAGAAAAAACGGGTGAGCCTGGTGTACATAGGCAGTGAACCTATGTACACCAGTTGCTGGGGAACATGGGCGGGAGGGTGCTGTTGTGCTCATGCCCTGTTTGTGGGTTCCCATTCATCCACTGTGGTTGGCCACTGCGTGAACAGAATGCTGGTCTAGATGGAGCCTTCGTCTGATCCAGCATGGCTCTTTTTATGTTCTTAGAAGTAAGAGACACTACAACATACAGCCACCATGTTTAGGGTTAATATGCCTCTAAAAGCTAAGAAACAGGATGGGCTAAATCGCATGTTATTTTAGCTGCACTATACCATTTCAAATAATGGAATCAGAGGTGGAAATCAGGCTTGAATGCTTTCCCATGTTAAATGTTCCTTGATCACAGAAGCCTAGAACCCTTCTTCCTGATATACTATTGTTTTCTGTGTGTCAGATTCCCACCTGTTCTTTGAAGTTATAGTCCAGCAAGAACTGCAGCACAATTCTCCTGATCATGCTGAGCTTTGACTACAAAGGGCCATTACCCTCTCTTTGCGTATTACCTTTTGTGGCTTTTTGATAGCCACTCTCAAAATGTTGAGGAAGAATGTCCATTTGTTTTATGAAGCATCACCATTCTTACATGAAATCAAAGAAGTAAAACAGAAAGCTTGTTCCCTCTCTTTCACTGAATCATCTCTCTTCCCTTCCTCCAACAAGCCCAAGAATGTCAGAAGTTACTTGAACCCGTCATTTGAAAACTTAGCCGGTCTAGGACTGCCATGTAGCTTATAGGGAGACCTTCTGGCAACGCCGCATAATGCTGTTTTGATATTCTCAGGGGAAGAACCTGATACAAAACAAATAATCACTGTGGCCTCAGCACTAGCAGTATAAATGGTTCTCTTTTTAAACGTTAAAAAAAAAGCCATGGTATGTAGGATTTTCAATAGCCATTACCTAAAATAGCCAGAGCATACATTTTCATTGCCAGTTGAGTATATAACCTAAGATGGGGCTATTGTCTGATTCGGTAAGCTGGTTCTCATAGTGGGAGGTAGTAGCTCAATTTCAGTAATGTTCCTTATAGCTCTCCTGCCGGTTCAGTCATGACATGTCAGGCTGATTCCAAAAGAGCACAGGGACAAAGGTGTTAAACGCCTTGGCTAGTTGGTTCATTTCAAAAATAGGAAAGTGTCCAAATGACTGAGGATTTGCATATGGCTGTCAACTGAGTGCTTCATGAAATACTGTTCAACAAAAATGGAGCACAGAATGGTATATACAATGTAACTGTCCCTACACCTATTTGTTCACAACTGTAGTATAGGCTTCAGATCGGTTTGTACATGATTGAACAGTACCAGATATCGTGATTCCTACAATTTCATCTGGATGATAGTAGCTTTACTTGAACTCTGCCCCGCACAATATATTTCCTTTTGGATGTATTGCAGCACCGAGGTACCAGCAGAAAAGATGCTTCAGTGGACCACACAACATGACAACAATTTTTCTCCCACTGAGCCATCTGGAGAAACCTGCTAAAATGAATGCAGAGTCAATGTGCTTCTTCAGTGTTGCTTCCCTGCCTTAGCAGGGTAGCAGGAAGAAATCGCATGGCCAGTTGCACCATTCAGCAAGTTTAAACAAAGAATGTGTTCACAACCAAGTAAGAAATTGCAAAACTCTTAACCTTCAATAATGTCTTAACTTTGGGGGAGTTACACAGCATTCATTTTTATGCAAATGATACGAAGTACAGAAGAATCCCACCAACCCACCCTCATATAAAACATGGAAAACATGGAAGCAATTAAGAACACAGTAAAATAGGAGCCAAACTCCCTACACCATGATTCTCATATCTGCCCTAGTAAACACACATGCAGCCTATCCAGCCTTCATCTTTCAAAATAAAACTCTTGCTTTCTTAATACTTTTGCACATTTAATTGGTTTTGAGCTCATTGCTTTCCAGTAAGTGATTTTAATGTGTAAGGCTCCAGAGGGGTCCCTGTGTAAAACACAAGGGTAAGCGGGTTGCCAAAACAAAGTAGCTACAAGACTTGCTGCTAACTGCCAGACACTGGCAACCAAAGTACTTCCCAGTGGCTGAGGAATAGTTTCTGGTTTTACAGGGTATTATGAAGACAGCAAAAATGGGGTTTACACAAGAAGCGAGGTGGTTTCCCGGTTCACTGTGGTGGAAATGTTCTTTTCTCTGAAAAGAATTGTAGGTCCTTAATTTTTTTTTTTTAATTGTATGTATTTTAACCGTATTTGTATGAAGAATTTGTATTAAAAAGATAGCTTAAAGACAATCATTGGGAGAACGTTCATTTTAACAGCAGAGACTCTCCCAACCAGAAGAGTTTAAGTCTGGTCCACCTACTAACTCACCATGTGCTGCCACTGCAGAAAGTAATGGCAGCACATGATTAACACCTTCAGGGCGCAATCCTATGGCTGCAAGACAGCTTCTAGACGGCTGTATTGCCAAAGTGATTTGGTTCTTGATTTTACCCAACATAAGGCAGATCAAGGCAGGCAGCTGTCCTAAGGCTTTATTGGCCAACATAAATATTACAAAATAGACCCACTGGGTTTTATCCATTGCATATATGAACACTAGTAATTCATTCAACTGGTCCCAAATTATGGTGCGTCCCCCGGGCAAAGGCATGATAGCGTCTTTCCCTTGGTGGACTGGGTCTCTTTCCAGGTTGTAGTCACAGCACCTCTCCGGCTTCAGTGGTCTGGAAACCCAGAGCCAAGAAGGAGAGAGGCAGCAGTGAAGTCAGCAGCTTTTGGTAGTGGACTCTCACACCTGGCATCCGCTGGCAACCTCTCTTCCTGTTTCTCCAGTGTTTTTTATAGTCCATTAGCAGGGCCTTGCACAGTCTGTCCTGTAGGCTTAATCCATCCCATCTGTGCTGATTGCCTACACTTGTGGGAAATGCAGCATCACCAATCAGCTGTCTAGCTGCAAATGCAGGAGGGCCAGAGCACGGCAGAGAAGATCCTCTCCACGCTCCGCCTGCCATGCATTGCAGTCAGCAACCTCTGAGCTTGGAGGTGGCCAACTATCCCCACAGGGTTGCGGCCCTATTATGTTACGTTTGTCAAATTCCATCATTCCTCCTGAGCTTTGAAGGCTAGCCTCCTGCTGTAGCCGATTGAGACTGGCTCTGGAAAACACAGAGTATCAGCAGATGTGAAGCTAGGCCAATGGAACTGTTTTGTTCAGTCCATTTATCTTGTTGACACAAGTGTGGTTTGCTGAAGGAGTGACGCCTAAAGGGGTGTCCCCTTGGGAACATTGCTTCAGGGAGAGCAAGGGCCATGTGAAGAAGAATCCCGATTGTTTGTGAGGTGGGGTCTGGAGCTATACTGGTGATTCAGTTAGTGTTTCTTAACTGGCAGTTGGGCAGGTGTTGTGGAATATAATCCCCGTTTCTGCCCTCCGGTGGAATATAAGACACTGGGGTTATACTTACTGTGCCTGAGTTACATTACTCTAAAAGCTGCATTGCCTTTCAGTTTAAAGGCAACATTGGTTTAGGCCTAAGCGAGCTTGGACAGGCCAGTATACAATTGGGTGTGCGGAAGGAACAGAGGTTCAGAAGGCAGGTGAAGCCATCATAAGAGTGATAGCGGGTATAAGGTCTTATGGGAGTGGAGGACTAAAGTGTCAAGTCAGGGCAAGAGTTACCCATCTATACACTTGCTTTCCTTCCAGCCTGCCCTCCAACCTTGATAATATCAGTGGCTTGACTACAGTCCTGAGTTTGAAGGCGGTGGTAATGAATGTCAAGTCAGTTAATGGGAAGGCTTTCACCATCAATGACCTCATCCAGCAAGAGCACGTTGATCTGGCTTATGCAGCCAAGAACTGGTTGGACAAAGTATGTGTGTTAATCTACCCCAGATGTGTCTACTGCGCTATCAGGCACAGCAACAACTACAACTTGAGGGGAAGGGAGAGAGGGTAGCTTTGGTCTGAAAATATCCAGTCTCTCTGGTCTGATACCCTATTCCACACTCGGCTAGTTTTGAGTACCTGATAGAGGGTATAGACAAGATTATCATCTTTTTGGCACCAGGTCAAGACTGTTCTCTTCTCTCAGGCAGTTGGCAGCATATGATGAGTTCTAATCGATCCTGGATTTGTCTTATGGTTATGGTTGCTTGAAGTTGTTTTTAGATACATGTCTTTGTGTATATTGTCTGTTCATTTTTTTTAAATATAAAATGGCTTTTAGCCTCCATATACTGTATTTTTAATATCTGTAAACCGCCCAGGCAGCTTTGGCTATGGGGAGGTATAGAAATGTAATAATACCTATACCTTTTGTTGGGAACCCAAGATGGGATTGTGATTCTGTTAGTGTACAATCCACCCTGTTGTTCAACAATCTCTGTCCGAGCTGATAGCAGTGGCCTCAATTGGTGCCAAGAACCACAAATCTGATGGTCTTGAGGGACTTTCAATAATCATGTTGGGACTGCATTGTCTGGAGTGGCTCGGGATGTTGTAACTGCTGTGACAACTACAGGCCTGTCTCAATTAAGAATAGGATTAACCTATGTGGCAGGTCATACTCTGGATCTGGTGTTCTGCTCAGGACGAGGGAAGGATAATCTGTAGGTAGAGAAGACAGAAATGGGACTGTTTTCATGGACAGAAAAATTAGCTGATCGAGCTGGTACTTCAGGCTACATGTAGCCTCCATAGAGGCAGAGGACCGACTTTAACGGTCTGTACCCTAAGGCTGATAAATCCAGTTTTTCTGAAGTTTGGGGGGCAGTTTTCTTGCAGTGTTACCCTAATGGTACTGTCGAGGTTCTGGTCTCTGCCTGGAATGTGGAGATGAGTTAGGCAATCCAGATGATCACAACCAAATGTCTTTCATCAGATTGTAGAGGCATATCAACTCCTTAGTACTCTAAGGAACTGAGGGTGATGCGATGATTGGGCTGATGACTGGAGAGCAGGTGGCTTCAGACTTTTGACCGAATACAAGTATGAACCCATCTTCGGGCTTATGCCATGCTGTTATTTCTTTGCTTCCACCATTGATTCCATGCAATGCTGTCCAGTGGAGCTATTTTGGGTGGTGAAAGGCCTCCTCCTTAGTGGGCAAGGGGTGCACATAGTGGAACCCTGGAAAGTGCACTGTGACCAATGTGCTGTGTATTTTCTGGATAAAATTGCTCATATTCACACCAAACTGGATGCCATTGTTTTAAACAAAGTCAGAAATGGCGTCACTAGAACACTGTCTAGTTGTGTTTTAATGGGTACTTTCAGCTTGGGCAACCTGAGGATGTGGACAAGCTGCTTGGAGGATTTGAGGCCAACTACTGGTTTTCTGGACCCTAGCTCATGAAATTAAAAACTGCCAGAGCAGATCTGGGGACTGGGACCTTTGAGGTAGTGAATGCTCACTTGAGGAAAGGAGTGGCTACTGTTGCCTTTAAGGAAGCAGTAGTGAGGCCTTTGCTAAAGAAGACAAATCTAGAACCAGTTATCTGGGTCAACTACTGTTTAGTCTCTAACCTTCCCTTTTGGGTCAAGATTTATTTATTTATTGAAAGTTTACAAATATGTCACTTGCTTACAGGAACAAGTAAGAGAACCAAATTAGAATAGGTTAAAAAACACATTCTGATCTTGAATCCAAAGAGGGTGCTATCCCATCAGATCCTATTACATATTAAGAAAGATAGCCTGGATTATGTGGCTGGATGTCCAGCCAAATTACAAACCAGAATTCCTAGGAAAGAATGGTCTTACCAATGGACAAAAGACAATACATTCACTACTGCTTCCTCATTATGTGAAAACTGTTTTAAAATGTTAGTGCAGTGGTGCCACCTTTCAGCTAAATTGTTAAAAACATTGGAAATGTGGAAGGATAAAAGATGATTTTGTCTACTGTTGGCGGGTTTGAGTTAAATAGAAAATATTGGCAAATTAAAGATAAAGCTATCAATTATATTCTTGGAATAAGATTAATGATGGATCCCAAGTGCTGTACTTAGTAAACTTAAAAGGAGCAATGTGGCTACAAGGAGTGCACAACTGCAATTGTTGATAGAGATTTTAAGTGTTTCAAACTTCAGTACAACAAAAGACAGAGCGGAGTGATTGGTAACCTTTTTCCATTACTGTAAAGGTATGTTTGTAGTTTTCTGCTATGTCTCATCTTCTATTTGGTTTTGCCTTCTGTAATTATTGTTTTAAAATACATTGTGTTCAGTATTAGTAAAAAAAATTCTAAACAAATATATTGCACAGTTAATAGAAGAATTAAAAATTGGTGGTTCAGGCATGAGAAAAAAATTACAAAGCAGACACCATCTCTGGGCACGCTTTAGATGTTGAGGAATCCGTGCTCCCCTACCGCTTGCAGCCAGTATGGAGAGACCCATGCTGGCTGCCTCTCCAAGGTCTCAAAAGCGACCTCAGAGAAAGGGGTGGTTTCTGTGGGCGGGGGAAGGGGGAGGGGACTGGAGAGGCTGGCTGATGAAGTATCCCCAGGCCTCTCCAGCCTCCTTCCCTCCCCCTCCACGCCTCAGCTAGATGGGCGAAAGAGCCCGTCTAGAGCAAATGCAGAGCGGGAGGAACACGGAGGCAAAGATTGCATTTGCCGCTCTTCCCACTTTGAACTGGATGCCTGTAAACCTCGGAGTTTGAATTGGGAAACGAGCATTGGGAAAGGACTGCGCCCTTAGTACACATTTAATTTTTACTGCTAGAATCACCATGTAATTTAGAAAAGCTTTCTCTGCTCTGGGGGTATGCTAAATTTAAAATTCCACATCTGAAAGGCACATAGTAGATATGAACTTCTACTCAGGCAAACACCATACAAAAACTCTGGAGCAATAATCAAGGTTTCCTTAGTTCTGACTTCTGCTAAACTACAATTCAAAAAAGCTAATATTTAACTGAGATCATTACTAGCACATACAATTCACATTTATATTCAATGTTTACCAGCGAGGATGCAAGTAATTCAGTGCTCATATGATGGCGACAAATGTAATTACATCTTGGTGAGATGGGTTCACTATTTTGTGCAGAAAAGCATGATTCTAGCACTGCTTTATAAATGCTGCACATAATAGGGTCATAAGAGAATGGCTAATCAAAGCAGCCAACTGCTATGAGACAGAGCTGGACATTCTCTCTATACACATATTAATTTGTGTCATAGGAAACTGATGACACTGACATTTCAAAATTATTCTGGCTACTAGTCAAGACTTTGTTTCTTTTGTAAAAAGGGAGCACATTTTGTACTTAAGAAAACATAGTATGTTTTTTCTCCAATACTCCAATTCATAAAGATAATTCAGTAAAGCTATTCAGTTCAAAGTGCTAGACTAAAGTGACAAAGGGTCATAAGGCCTTTGGCTATATCAATTTTTTTAAGAGGCCAGTTTAGCGATTTTCCTTAGATTTTATTAGAAAAAAGCAAATCAGTGTTACAATTCAAAAATCTAAATATGAGAGATATCCAAATATGGTATGGAAAAATGCTTCAGATGCCAACTATCTATTACCTGAATGACCCATATCTGCAGGCTTTGATGTCTGGAATCAAAGAATGAAAGATTTATTGCTGTGAAAACAAAATCTGTAGTACAGGAGTAAGAGACTTAGCCATTAAGCATAATCAGTCATTAACACATTTAGAAAGCACTAACAAATTCTTAAGACAGGTGATGGAAGGTCAAAAACTGGCTGATCCAAGGTCAACTGAAATAGCAAGTCACAAAGGATGTAGATGCTAAGCCTCCGGTTTCCAGATAATTAAAAAAAATGTAATAACAGTTCCAACAGCCCACAAGCCAAAATGGAAAGTATTTTAAAAGTTGAACATTCAAAGAACCAATTTTATTTCTGCTCAATTTTGTTTTTGCCCCAAATATGTTCCAACCCATTGAGGGAGGAAAAAAATATATTAATGGACGGTATACCACAGAATTGAAGAGGAAGTTTTTGTCTCACTTGGTTATTTTTTCCACTGAGGTAAAAAAATCTTTATATAAATTTGATATTTAGTATTACAAATTGTACTTTTACAGTTGATTTCTTGCCTCTAAACCCTGTTTTACACTTACTTTCTTCAATGATTTTTCTGTTGTGATATTGAATCCGCTCCATTTATGTCTATGTTTGATACCTTGGTTAATGTTAAACCTTGCAAAAAATCTTAGGGATCTTTATGACAGCACCGTTGACAAAGGTTGCTGATGTACAAGCAAACTAGGTTATGCCACTCTCCAGAGAGTGTATTTCCTTGATTAATTTTCCACCGTCCAAGTCTTCTATAAAATGATACTTTGAAGAAATATCTTGTAAACATCAGTGCATACAGGTTCACAAGTATTCATTGTAGTTAGTTCCATATCCTTAACACCAGGATGGTTGGCTCACAGCTCTCGAAGATTTAGAAGAGTCTGCTCCAGTGGCCAAGAAACCTTGCAGCCTTTGTTTGCTACAGAAGACTGTAGCAAATGTACTTGCTGAGGTAGTCCAGTGAATCCTCTTAGAAACCTTTCAGAATATTTCTGGAAGGGTGACATTACGAAGAAGCCACTGCTGAGAGCGGCTGCCACTGCAGTCTTTGATGCTGGGTACCTGGCTGTCTTCTTCAGAGGCTTTATCCAGGCACTGGTTACTGTTCACATGCAACAGGGTTAATTTCTTTTTCCAAGGGGTGGGGCAGGAGGGAAAGGAAGGAAGAAAGAAAAGTTTGTAATAAAAAGAAGTTATCCAAACTACCTTTAAAACAAGCAAATGTAAACTATTAAGCTTCTTTCAGGAACAACACAGCCTTTGATGGCTAGATAATTATCTATCTTGGCCACCAACCTGAGGACTGGAAACATTCACCTTTTATCTCCCATAAAGAGGGTAATGCACCTTTGATTTGTACTCATCATGACTTGAAGCAGAAGAGAAAACCCAAACCAATCTGTAAGTTTACTTTGGGATCATTGCTAGGAAAACAATAGTTGTGTTTTCCTGCTTCCAAGTGGTCCACATTCCTCTGAAGTACAAATGGAAGTGGGCACACCTTAGGTTCTAGGAAATGCCATTACAGCTTTCTAAGGGCTCAGAGTAGAGTGTTAGAGTGCCCAAGATGTTTTCTATCTTTTCTTTGATCAGTAGCCTCACTTCCATTGTAAAACTGCTTTTGAAACACTCCCTAAGGTTCAAAAGCACCTTGTAATGTAGCGTAGAGGATATTTTGTTGTAATGAAGAAAAAATAGGGTGGATTTATGGGCGGAAAATGCCAATTTAAATAATCACTTTAAAGCAAGTTACCAATTGATACTTCTGTAGCAGAATATGCCTTATAGCATGTAGAGTTGATAAGAATTTATTGTATTTTGTAGTCGTGACTAGTTCCGTCTGTGTATTATGAGATAACTAGGAGTAATGGAATGTATTCTTGGAACTGAAAGATGGCTGCCACAAGAGGGGCGGTTAGGAAGCAACAAGCTGCTTAGTTTAGCAGGGATA
Source organism: Heloderma suspectum (assembly GCF_057233095.1). NCBI lineage: Eukaryota > Metazoa > Chordata > Lepidosauria > Squamata > Helodermatidae > Heloderma > Heloderma suspectum. The sequence continues at coordinate 136,899,424 of NC_139462.1, forward strand.
CCTTCATCTAGGTGTTACTGGTGTCCATGGCAGGCCTGGTTACATTGAGAACAATGGGAATAGTGGTAAGACTATATGAAAATAAGGATGAGGCCATCGACTTCATGGGGGTTATAAACGACCACGGTCTGATTTGTTTGAGAGAGAGATCCTAAGAGAACGAGAAATCTGCCATACTTGCTCAGGTCAGCTTCTCCCACCATGCCTTTCATTTAGGTCAATATGCAACGTTGATATTGACTGCTAAATTGAGAGGAACCTAGGTTTTACTATGTTGACAATATGCTTGCTATTATTTTCATTATACTTTTAGTGATTATAACTTGTGTGTATTTAGGGAAGTTTATAATCTGCCTCATTTTAGCTAAAGCTTGTTACTCTCTTAGACTGTTTGAGCAATAAATATATATTCTTAAAATACCATATTTGTGTTGTCTGGCTTGAAAGAGATTTTGGGGACCACTACCCATACATTAATTCTTGAAGCCCTAAACACTTAGTAAAGATTTGCAAATCACTGAGTGGAGTCTGTCCTTAAAGCTGTTGTATTCTCTCTTGATATGGTGAATCTCAGATACACCTGTTCAAGTTTGGGAAACAACCTAGTCAGATGGAGTGAAAAGAAGTTACTTGTCTCGCTTCATATATTTTTCCTAAACAATGCTGCACATGTGACTATTCAACTATATTAATTTAAAACTAGAGCATTATTTACACTATATATGAAGAGATGCTTTATATAATTTTAACTAATTTTAGAACGTTTTATAGGATACACTGCTTAGTGCATAACTTTGCTGGTTGCCTTCATTATTCAGATTATTTAAATAATAACCAAATTATTAACTGAGATACCTAGTATCCACAAATCAAAGATACGATTTAATAAAAATATTAAATTTTATTGAATGATTTTTAAAAATCATTGGGCGGTATCCAATAGAATACCATCACTAACAAATTATGTTGCGCTAATGTGAATGACCTCTTACACAATGCCAATAGCACTTGCTTGCACTACAGGTTTATCCAATAAACCTATCTGGTAATAGAAGTGGCAACAAGCCTGTAATTAAACAAGAAGATACAGATTATAAGTGTAGGGTAGAAAGGTCAAATATTTAAGGTTAGCTAGATACCTTGCCAATGTAAGATGAACAATACAAGTTTTTCAATACCACTAGAAGGGGAAATAATTCTACAGAAACCATTTAAAATAATTATTTTTGTGCAAAAACCAAATATTGTGAATCAAGGAAGAGAGTAAGTTGGATCCAGACACAGTTACCGTTAGAACAGTCCTACCAAAATCAGAGGGCCTCAAGTGTGCTTGTTCTTTTCTTCCACCACTTTTTTTTGTAAACTCAGGGTACCTAAATATTACGTTAGTCTTAAAAATTCTAACATCCTGGGGAGGTATTTAATATAAATATCTCATAGGCAATTTATCAAATGGTTGTTGCTGTCAGTAGGCCAGTGTAAAGATGGATATTATATATATATTAAAAAAAACTTTTTTCACCATAATGCAGCAAGGCCCTTTATTTACTTAGCAACATTCATCTCAACTCCTTTTTTGATCAATCAAGGAAATGGTCTCAACTTGAATCTTTCCTTGAAAATGTTTAGGAAATTTGCAACTGGTTCTTGCCATGCAAACGAAAACTTGAGGGCTCAATGGCACAACCTCACACTGGTGTAAAAGTGAAAATGATAAAGTGGACCAGCCAAAATCTTGGCAAAGTTTTGGAGAGATGTAATCCAACCCAGCCTTCATATATTCACTCTTGAAAATACAAAAAATGCAAAGAAATACGCTGGTTCAGACAAAATTTAAGTTTTTTAATTGTAAGCTGATGGATCAAATGACTGTTAAAAATATGGCTACAATTTCTTTTAAATAAATATCTGGTTTTGTTTAGAAAAGTAAAATGATGTGTGTATGACTGAGTGGTGCTTTCCACACCTCCTTTGTAGAAAAACCATGGAAGATGAAACTGCCACATAGCTGTTCAACATTTTGTATCACTTGTTTGTAAGAACTGCTTCATTAACTTTCAGCAAATATCTAAAAATCTTTTAGGGAAATACATCCCCTTTATAGGACTTGTACCAGATAAACATCTCTTTCCTGCCATTGAGGCACATAGTATGAATGACCTGAACTTAGCTAATGGCTGTAGAGAATTTACCCTGAGGATCACTTTTCTACTTGGGTTACAGTCAAATACAAAATACAGACATATCAAAATACTTATGATACGGGTGGATACATGTATACATTACAGCTCTATCCTTCTAAGTAGATGTGATGGGTGATCAAGTACATACTCACATGTATTTGGAAGGATGCAGCTATTATTTATACATACATGTGTCCTTTGTAAGTCAGGAAACATAGAAACCAAGTGCCTCCTAGGATCAGCTCCCCTCCAACACTTTCTATATCAAGAAAGAACTTTAATTCCAACATAATTGCAAATTGTGAACATGATGGGTACATATCTTAAATGATCATTATTGCTTTTATCCCCCAATCCTAACCAGCAGTCCCAAGTACATATAAAGTTAAAAACTATGTACATTCATTGAACTTTCTAATTTCTTGAGTTTTAGTGATAAAGAAGACTTACCACTGGATCATATTCCCAAAGCTGATTGCCTTTTAAGTGGTGGCACTTGAGCATTGTGACAGGGCCATTAAGTTTGGAGACATCCAAGCACAAATCATCTGTTCGGATTTCTTTGTTGGCTGTGTATGAGAAAACCTTGGTAGAAAACAATATTCAGTTATTAAAGCAGTATACACCAGTTCATGATGATTACGTCTTAGCATTAAATCTATGAATCAAACCAGCCTTCCCCAAGCTGGTATCCTCCAGGTGTGTTGGACTACAACACCCAGCATTGCCCAGCCAGCCATGCTGGGAATTAAGGTCCAACACATCTGGAGACCACTAGTTTGGGGAAGGCTACAGTAAACTCTTCACATAAAATGGTTTCCTAAAACAGTGGTAGATAACACCCACCAGGATACTTTCCCACTGGGGCAAGGCTACTGAAGAACCTTCTTTTTTTGTATTGCTGCTTGTATTTTCCAAGCACAGTTCTGCTGTGTTATTATAAGTGGATGGTCTTTCCTGGCAACAAGGAACTTGCATGCACATGCTGTAGCTGCACACTATGACCTTAGTGAGCTGATGGAGTTATACAGCACAGATATAACTGTAAGCACCATATTCTCAACCAAAGTGCAGAATTTAGGAGACAAAATGTATATAACTACATAAAGGCATAGAGAGCAGAAGGAATGGTCCTGTGGTTAGGACAGGAAACTTATAGGACTATATTGTCTGTACCTTTTAATTTATAACACTAGTTTTCTGAGCTGGTATCATAATGGTACTCAAGTTCCTGTAAACCCATCTACATGCTCTGGTCCTAAACCAAACATACCTATAGAAAGAAATTGGATTATCTCCCTCCAGCAGGACAATCTTGTTGCTTCAAAGCAGGTAAGATTATTCTAGCTAAGTTCAACAGAAATCAAAACAATTCTGTAAAGGAAGTCTAACAGGGCAATCCTACTATGTCTAGTCAAACATTTAGTCCCACTGATTTCAATCCAGCCTACTCCCAGGTAAGTGCATACAGGATTGTAGCCTAAAATGGAGTTAACAAAAATAGGAATAAAACTGCACCATTACTTAACTCGAGACTGCTTTGTTAAAAAAAATAATTCTACTTAAATAGCTTTTTGGAAGCTCCATTAGTGACACCAACCATAGGGAGACTGGACCATTAATAGCTGTAAAAAGAGGTTTTTATGGGCAGAATTCAATGGGGTACTTCTGCCCCCACCGATTCTCTTCTAGCCTGCCAATTCTGTTGAACAAGCAGGACCCACTGCTGATGCAAGGGAGATTTAGCGCTTCTGGGGCAACCCAAAACAAGCGGAAATGCCAATTTCCAGAAGGATGCAGGTTGGCGGAGCTTGGTTAAGGGAGCTCCACTGACCTGCCTCCTTCCAAGAATGAATGTTTCCATTCATGTTACGGCTTCCCCTAGGAAGCACTAAATCTCCCTTGTGTCAGCGATGGATCCTGCTTGCGCAACAGAATAGTTGGACCCAGCACTTACGGACGGGAATCAGCAGGGCGGAAAGGAATCTGTGGGGTTGTAAGCACCCCATTGGATTTTGCTTAAAGACCTTTCAACTCATATATAGTTCAAACATCTAATGCAAATTTAGTTTGAAGTTCATATTGTTACCTGATTACCACCCATTCCATGACAGTTAAAAATTCCAACTTTTTCATTTTCTTTTCTTGCCATGTTATCAAGACATTGATTTGTTTCCACATTTCTTATCTGAAGACAATAAAAAATATTCAGCACACTCCATTTACTATACATATTTACAGCAGACAGACAATCTGCATGTCAGCCTTGGAAATTATAAGCAAGGAGGCTGTTTGCATTACTAAGTGCCTGTTTAGTCATCCATTATTCCCCTCACTGCATACAAAAAAGAGCAGCAATGGAACAGCAGGGAAACAGTGCATAAGCTGGGGTGGGGGTGGTGGAGGGCAACATGGGGATGGCACATCCCCAAGGGCCTGAATGCTATACAAATTATTTACCCACATATTAGACTGAGGATGCTAGAAGTTAAGGAAGGTAGGTGTGAAAAGCCTGTGCCGGACACAAGTTCAATCACAATTGGCTGGGCTGCTCCATTCAATTCTTCCTTAAGATGGACCAATGCCTATACCTATAATTATTTACTGGCATCTACACCCACATTACAAAGAGGGTCCCACAGTTCAAGTAGTCTGAGGCATGGCTATTTAAGATTTCTATTCAGCTTTTCAATTTAAAACTACCAAGGTAGTTCACACCACATTTTAAAGCCGCTTCAACTGGGACAGACCACAACTGTCCTCTTACCAGGTGTAAGCTGACAAGACCATGCTACATCAGTACTGAAATATCTGCATTGATCATCAATTTGTCTGAGCCTGATTCAAAGTGCCAATGTTGATCTTTAAAGCCCTACATGGTCTAGGGCCCAAATGTCTCAGGAAATGTGAAAGCCCAGGGTTTTTAAAAACTACTGATTAGGATCTGCTCCAAATTCTATCTTTCTGGAAGCTTAGATTAGCTTCTACTAGGAGAAAAATCATTTTGGCTGTGGCTCTGAAGCTATGGAACACACTCCCTTGAAAGGCCAGTCTATATTCTCCCTTGGTCCCATTTTAGAAACTATCAACAATATTTTTATTCCACAAGGGATCTGGGCTTTAGCAGGAAGTGTGCTTTTACTATGGCTTTGTTTTTTAATTGGTTCATAACAATGGGCAATATCCAACAGTGTCATTCTACAAACCCAAATAGCGCTAATGGACCTCCGCTGAATATTTCTGTTGTGCAAGCAGTTGCCCATTAAGTTTGCACAAGCAGGTTGCGCAAGGCGTGCAAGCAATTGCACAACCGGAATGTGCAACAGGTTGCACAAGAGTTATGTACAACTGGTTGCACAACAGGTTGCACAAACATAATGGACAACCACTGGTGCAGTTGTGCTTGCGCAAACATAACTTTAGTTGGATTCCTCTCTTGCGCATTGTTCAGAACCTAGTTTCTGTTAGCGCAGTGTCATTTATAGTAATGGAATGACACGGTTGGATACTGCCCAAGGTTTATTAATTTTAATATTAATTACCTCTTTAAATTCTTTTATGTTACCCACTTTGGGAACAATATAGAAATGTGATCAAGAAAATAAACGGAAGGAGACTGCTTTGAGAAAGCACATTATATCACTAGCCCAGCCTTCCCCAATCTGGTTCCCTCCAGATGTTTTTGACAACTCCCAGAATTCCTGAGTGCTGGCCATGTGGCTGGCACTGATGGGAGTTGAGTCTAAAACATCTGGAGGGAACCAGGTTGGGGAAGGCTGCACTAGCCTGGGATCATTTAAGTTTAGAAACTGTTAGCTAAAAGCACAATCCACATCAGTGGCATCATATAAACACTGGCAGTTCTCAGTAGCTGGAAAACAATTTCTTTTTAGATCCAATATGAAACAGGGTGCACAGTCCTAAATTACAGCACTACAGACATACACTGGGGAATAAATCTGCCTTAATCCCACTGCACCAAACGTTAAAGCTTTGCACCTGAAAAAGCACAGGTGTGCAGTTGTGACACCTTCAATGCTAAAGGCACATGAAAGCAAGTCTAATAGTTAACCTGAGTTCTCAAAACTGTACTATACTTAAAATCTTTACCTCTCCCAAAGAGAAATAGTGACGTGGTATTTGAGAATCAGGATAAACATTCTCTAGGTACCAGGAAAAAGGCTTGCACTGTAGCTTGTGTCTTAGTCCAAGTCGTGAGGATATGTCTCCATAATCTACCTTTGTAACCCCTGTAGAGAATCATATAATATTGTTAGTTACAGAATTTTAGTGGAACGCAGATTCTTTGCACAAAAATTGCACTGCTTGAGAAGAGCAATCTTTACACATATTTTTGAGGATGGGCTTTTAAGCAAGATTTGCACTGCCTATCTCACTATCCCACAGAGGTCTTAGATCTAGATATGTTTTTAAAAGCAATTTTGTCAGGCATTGAAGGGCTGTATCAAATTTCTTATATCTCGAGTAGTTTCCATGGAAAATGATTCGATTTTTATTGATAGCTCTGTAATCTAAAGTAGCAGGAGCCTGAAAATCCCAAGAAAATTGTGGCCGAGCAGGAAGGTTTGGTGTAATCTTTGAATTTTGTCCATGCGAGGATGCTACTATACTGGGTCTCCATAACAACAAAAGTATCCTGATAGGCACAAAGATGCTCATGAAACAGTGCAGGAGCACAGTGCCAGGCAGGTAAAATAGTGTACTTCTCTACCAGCTGCATATTGTATTTGGGAATTGTATACATACAGACATTTCCATATCACTCAGCGGATACACACATAGCTCAGATGGAGTATGCAAGTCCCATTGAGTGAGCATGCATAACTGTGTTGAAACCTGGGATATTTAAATATTTTTCAAAAGAATGTTTGCAGCACATGCTAGATAGGTCTCATCAACAATGACATTTCCACAGACATTCACAGACAATGACATTTTTCTGTGTAGTCTTGTAGACGTCCCCTTCAAATGTAGCACAAACTCTCAAACAGCTTTATCCTCATCAATACCAGGGATGAACGAGTAAAACTGTTATTTCAGACAAATTTTGTTGATGTGTCCAAATCCAACTTCTCTGTCACAATCATAACACTTCGGATTTTTTAGCTCAGTCCAGAGCACAAGACAGACAACAAGCACATCATTTATAAAGGAAGTCCTTGTGTTTAAATCATTGCTTTTTCCTGAAATAATGTGCTCAAGTTCTGCTGGGTGTTCTTTGTGAGTTCTTTGAGTCACCTGAGTATGAACAATTAAGAAGGGATGGGGGGGACAAGGAGAGAGGGGGGTGTTTTGTGTACTATCCTTCCAAACTAGTCTGAGTTGGGGGCCTGAACTGAATGTTGTGGTTGGTGCACATCCCTAGATTCCAGGCCCACTTGCTGGCATCTGATACAGCTTCCAAGGAGAGACTACACATTCACACTGAAGACAATTCTCTACTCTTTTAGCTGAACGATATGCTCTATTTTCCTAGTAGACCTCCTTTGGAGGATCAGTGGATTCCTGGGTAGACCCAGGGAGTAGGCCCAGCAGTGTGTAGAACAAATACTATCAGGATATGGAGGACAGCAGCTCTTAGCAGGAAATAGCCATTTAAATAATATGCCCTTCGTGTTTTCCCAGGGCTGAGCCTGTGAAAACATGTGCTCAAGTTTTCCACTTAAACACATTTCAGAGGGGGGAATGAAAAGTTTGGAGCATATTTTAGATCATTTTAAAGACATCAGATCAATCCACAACTCAAACTATAAGAAATTTCACAGCAGCTCCATCTTCCACTGCCATGATATAGGATACTTAGAAGAAACTTACTAATGCAGAAGTCCCACATCAAGTAAACAGTCAATTAGTAAGCTGTGCCCAGATAGACTATATAAATGTTTTTTTCTAAAATCTGACAGAAATTGCTTCACAGACAGTATCAGTGAGAACCCAGGTGTGTTAGGGGTAGGGATGTCAGAGGAATCCATCTGGGGGGGGTCAAGCCCACTGACCTTCCGGCAGCTCAGCCCGCTGGATTCTGGCTCGTTTGTCCGACTTGACCTGCACCATGACAAGCCAGCTTGCGGACATCCGCCACAGGCACTGCCATCGCCAGCTGCTCTCTACAACTCCCTTGCTTGACAGAGTTGTGCAGTGTGGCCAGTGGGCAACAGTGGTGGCAACGACAGGCAGCAGGGAATTCCAGCCCCGGTCATTGTGTGCAAAAGCCTCCCTTCTCCCTGCTGGCGCCCCAGCAGGGAGAAGGGAGACTTGTGCACAACAACCGGAGAGTCTGCAAGTTCCAGTGGGGAGCCTGAGGCTCAGATCATGAACACAATCCAATCTGGGGCTCTGGGGAAATCCATCGAGCCCCAAGAGGGCCAGATTTCCCCATGCCAGACATCCCGAGTTAGGGGCCAAATTAAGAACCAAAACAGGCAAAGTTAAACTGTCTCCTATCATTGCCAAACCAGATGGCCTAATCTCAATTACTAGCTGTAGCCTTTAAATGCTTTGAATGAAAGCAAAACTCCAATATGTAAGAAAAAGTGCATCCAATTAAAAATTCACATATTCAAGTTTGTCCTTTTAATAAACATGCTCTACTCCCCCACCAACACCATACACACAAAGGAACAAAGATATGGAGGGGCTATGACTTACTGGTAGAACACTTGCAAACAGAAGGTCCCAGGTTAAATCCCTGGTATCTCCAGTTAAGAGGACCTCAGGCAGAAGAGCTGGAAACAATCCTCTGCTTGAGAACTGCTGCTGCTGCTAAATGAAGTTATTGCAGTACTAGGCTAGATGACACAATGATCTAACTAGGTAGAAGGCAGCTTTATATGTTCACCATAATAGTTTAAGGAACTATTTTATACTGAAGAGACCTTGCTCACCTGGGGAAATTATGTAGAAGAAATTCTTGAATTCATCCATCCAAACTTCTGCAAGTCGTCTATTATTTTTATTAATAATCTGCCCTGTGCCTCCTGGGAAAGTGTAAGGAGTAGCTTTTCGAAAAACATGTCCAACATGTGAACAGGTCACAATTTCCAAAGTCCCCCCACACTGCCAAATCTGAAAATGTCAAAAGATCAACTTTTAAAAACACGGTATCATCTACTTAAAAAAATAGTTCTGGGCAGTTCCTGATTAGTGCACAAACTAAAGTTAAAGGAGTAGAAAGCCTGCATTACTATTATACAAGTTAAATTGTATATACATGTTTGACCCATGGATACTGCCCTTCACAAGTGCATGCAGAAGAACTCTCTCTAGATGCCCACTCTTCACCCATGTGACACTGGGTCCTGATTAAGTAGCAAGATCATTTTACTGAGGCAAGCACATTGCATGTAAAAACAAAGATTGTGCATTTACCAGTATTATGTGATGGATTAGGGTTCTGCAAAAAGGAGTGCAGCCTGCAATACATAAACCATGTCAAACCTATGCAGATCTGTGGCCCTTATATTACAGAAGCCTGTTGATGAGGCAGCATGATGGTCTTACCCAAGTTTAATCATTGCTTAATCAACTGTACACACAGACACTGGGATGTCATCAGATCCTAAATGCACCACAATATTGTATAGATAGCATTAAAAGGAAGTTTACTTACCCTGAACGAAATCTCTAGGTTTTCTCCACCCCATATATCCATTCCAGCATCATATGTCCCAATTTCTTGAAAATAGTCCCTGTCTATGGAAAAAAGGCCTCCTGCCATTGTAGGTGTCCTGACAGAAGGTAAAATTATTTTAGATTTGACATTTATCATTCCTTCTTAATAGGGAACTCAGGTGGCGAATGAGCGCCAACAGCAATGGAGCCAAAACAAGGCCACCAACATAAAAGAGGGAGGCACCAGCATGCTCAGGGAATCCAGACATTTGCAGAAGTGCAGGGACAGTACATAGCAACATTCTCTTTCCAGGTCCACTTGTATTACTCGAAGACAGCCTTCCCCAACTTCATGCCCTCTAGATGTGCATCTGCCAGCCATGGGGCATGCTGAGAGTTGAAGTCCAGCACAGCTGGGGGGCACCAGGTTACAGAAGGCTGTTCTAAGCTCTAGCATACCTACAATGTAGCTGGAGCAGTATGAATTAATTTTGGTTTCTTTTTTACTGAAGGTACATATGAATCAAGTAAGACTCATCTCTCTTTCTCTCTCTCTCTCTCTCTCTCTCTCTCTCAACCTTCAGGGATAGGATGCTAGTATACATCAAGCTGTGCAGATTTAAATGTTGACGAAGTTACTAATAGAAAGCAAGGAGGAAAATGATTTTTTGAAATGGCTATTCTAACTATCCACAATACCAAATCTGCAAATATGATTTGGCATCATGTATTTCCAGACTACTGTGTATAGAAAATGTAGCTATGGTTTAAAAAGGGTGAAGTGTAGCAAACAGAAGCGTAAGCCAGGATGTTCCAGGTTCAAATCGCACCTCAGCCACAAACTCACTAAGGCCACAGTCCTATGCATGTTTACACAGAAAAAAAGTCCTACCATTCCCATCATTCCCCAGCCAGCCATGCTGGGAGTTGTAGGACTTTTTTCTGTCTAAACATGCATAGGATTGCTCCTTAAATGGCCTGGGGCAAGACACTATTCCCTTAACCTAACTTATAGGGAGGTTGTAAGAAATTACAGTAGTATGTGTCTATATGGCCAATGGGGGGCCTGCATCCACCTCCTACTCTCTGTAATAGCCTGGTGTGCACTGAGTACTAATGCACCAGGGCGAGGAAGGGCAGGCTCCCTATGGCTGGCGGCTCAAATGTGGTGCCCATGGCACCAATGTGCCCACAGACACCTCTCCTGATGCCTGCCATGCTCCCTGCCCCTCCTGATGTCTATTTTATTTCTTAAGATTGTTGTTGTTAAACTGGGAAGCTGGCATGCTGAAAAGCAAGTGCTGCTCACCATCACCATCTTAATTTGGGTTCCGAAGAGTGGTTTTCTGTTTTGGAGCTCAGAGCCCACCTCTGCCTTGGACTTCGGCTCTTAGGCAAGTTATTTTTCTTTTAGCCTCACCAGTCTGCCTTGTGGGAAACGAGTGTTTTGTGACCAGCCATGCCCACCATGGCAGCCATTTTATGAAAGGCCAAGACCACCCGTCCCTAGTGGCTGTTTTGTGAGAGTACCCACAACACTCTCTCAAAATTCCAAATGTGCCCACCAACCCAAAAGAAATGGCGACCCTTGCCCTATGGGGATCTTTACATGTGGGTGCTATGCTATTAAAGTTCATCTTATAGTTGATTCTGCAGTGTTTAAAAAGGAATAGCTAATAGAAGTCAATAAAAATAATGCCTCTCCTTCATGCCTTGTATATTTTCCCCATGAAACTGATAAAGAGATGCACAAGCTGATGCACTCTCCCCACCGCCTAAACAGGACCTTGATCATCTCCCAATTGGGATAAATGGGGAAAAACTATTTTGAACATGAGTGAAATGAGGAAAAATGGGGTAAAGATTTGTTAAATATAAAACTGGCCAGGAAGTGAAGAAGTTCACTACTAGTTCTGCAAGCCCAAGGAGGCTTTTGGCTTGTTTCTCTAGCAACAGCTCTTCATGCCACATTGGAATCTGAGGGCACTTTCAGAAGTACTTTGAAAAGCAGACCAACCCATGTAAATGCTATATTACAAAGTCAAAACCCCACCAGACATGCCAGTTGTTGGGCATGCCTAAAGTAGTTCTTTAGATCCTGCCCCACGTTGGCTGGAGTATGGAATAAAGATGGGATAAGACTGATACATTTAACACTGCTGTTTCACTCTTTGCTGTCTCAGACATCATATACTTGCAAGCATAAGTTTGACTTCACTTTCAGTAAACCATCAATTTCTTCTCGAAGATTACTATGTTTACTGTACAATATTAATATGTTAACTGGGCCAAGATGCAAAAAGCCAGTAGGGCTATTGGTTTTGAACAGCAGACTCTCATGACGTATGTAAGTTGTGTTTGAAACTCTACTGTGATTTAGGGTGCAGTGAGAATGCTGCTGTCAGGCAAAACATCCAAAGAACAAACATAAAGTAATTTTCTGAAACTTTATGCAAGATGCAATGAGGACCTGAAAAGTGCCTGCCTAGACATGAATTGAGGAAGAAGCAGTTTAATTCATTGTGTGAAAATGAATGGAAAGAATGCCTGTATGGGTATTCAGAAATGCCATGGAGGCAGCTGGTATCACAAGCACCTGACCTTTCTATTTCTCCTCATTTCACTCAGAAAGCACACTGTAAAACAGATAACATAATATACAACTCTTTGTGGAAGATGAATCCTGGTGTTCAACACTGCAAGCACTTAGTAAGGGCCTGGAAAATCATCCTGTTTCAGCAAGCTTTCCAAAATATTCTTTAACTTACTGTGTCCTCTTTCTGGTGAATTGTTGCTGATTATAAATCATATTTCCTCATTGTTCTTAGTAACTTAGAAATTAGTATCAGCTAAACAAAGTTGAATATCACGTGTCTAAATAGAAGCAATAGACAGATATGCATGACATGATATCCAAATTATGATGATCAGTTTCCCTTACCTCACCGGAAGAGTCCTGTCACCTTTCCTTCGGTCCATTTCTCTCTGAGGAACAGGATACCATCGGAAATTCAACTTCCAATTGAATCCACCATAAGTCATATCAGAGCCTGCCATATATTCAAATGTATCATCACTGATTACATCAATGATAGGACAAACTACTGTTCTCCTAAAGAAAGAAATAGCATACATTGTTATAGGATAAAGACAAGAACAATGTATGGAATTGTACAGCACAGGAGAGCAGCCATTGTTACAAGCAGGTATGAGCACCACACATTATACAAGAACATCTCACTAACATTGCAATTATACGCACATTTTCCCATAAGCATGCCCCACTGAACACAGTGGGAGTTACATCTGAGTATATATGCACAGTATTGTGCTATACGTTAATGCACACTTTTTGTGTCTTCCAGGTGTAAATTATATTGACAGAAGGAGGACTGAATGCACATTCGTCCCTTTAAAATGAAATGTCAGACTGGATCAGATTCAAGGCTCATCAACTATACTCTTTCTATTGCTCTATGGAGGTGAAACATGAAACATCTCTATTTATGAGTTCCAAACAAGTAGCAAATGTACAGTGAAGCCCCATCCCTTGCTGTGTGCATCAGACTTCCTTTCCCTTCACAGTGTTCTGAATAAATTACTTGATAATCCTGATTATACAGGTTGTACAGCTTAACGGTATTCAAGAGTCAGTCTTAAATCTAATATTCCAAGGAAGCATACATCTCTAAAATAGTTAAGGTTGTCATAATCCAGCCAATGCTAAGCACTTTGAAGTCCCACTAATTTAAGTTACCTCAATGGGGATTGTTTTTAATTTGACTGGATCATGTTCACTGCATACCACAGTTGATTCATTTAAAAAAAATAGAGACGCTCTCACTGGAGATTTATGAGGAGCTTGGCAAACCATCAGTTAATACAGCTATGTGAAATACAATACTACAGCCTAATATACTAGATGCTAGTGCATCTCTGTTTCAACAAAACTGGAACAGTCCATTACCAATCAAATCTGTCATACCTAGTAAACAGCTAAGAGTGCTTCTGAGGCCAATAATTTCTAGCACATACTTCACTCTGTTTCAAATGAAAAGTACTGTAAAGGTATTTTAAAATTTGCACATTACGTATTTCACATAGATAAATGGGATAGTGGCAAAATACAGTATTACAATTCAAGGTAACCATATTACAAATGTTACTTCACTAAACAAGGTATTTATATCCAGAGGAGATGTGTGTAGCTTAGTGACAGAGCAGATGTTTTGCACAGAAAAGGTCCCAGGTTTAATCCCTGGCACCTTCAGGTAGGATGGGGTGTGGCAGGCTGCTTGAGTTCTACATATTGATTATTCACTCATAACACAACTTAAGACAGCCAAGTTCTACTGCTTAGCTTTAATTAATCCTTTGCTAAGCACTCTTCTATGACAACTGTCAAATGCTAAGGATTTTCAAAATTTACCTATCGCTTCCAAATATGCCTTTTATGCTTTATAAAAACAGTTTAGCTGAAATAGCAAATATTAACCTTTAACATGTTTTATAAAATAACCACCTGTCAGCTTTTATCCGTGCTAATAGAGGCTCGAGCCATCCTACTGTGCATTCACAATGAGCATCTAAAAAGGTGATGACTTGGCCTTTAGAGGCAGCAGCTCCTTTCAATCTGGCTCTGATCAGTCCGGAACGCTGCTCCATTCGAATCACATAAACTGGTATTCTTAACTTTTTCACATAGTTCTCCAAGGGTCTCTTCAAGAAGTCTGAAAAACGTGGACAAATAAATGGTAGCTGGTATGCTTCATTCATTCTGTGTGTACTTACTCTTCAGAAACTTAGTCAAAATTCTTACATTGCTATCAGTCTAAATGAGCTCTCAACTGGAGCAGCCAGAAGGACAGGACAATCCCAATAACTATACAATGAACATATTGTTAATTTCAATACTAGAATTTTCCACACCATGTATTAAACAAGGGCTTCTCCCATAAGCTTCCAAGAACTGCTTAAATGCAATCTTATACATGTTTATTCAGATGTAAGTCCCACTGTGTTCAGTGGGGCTTACTCCCACATAATATACATAGGATTGCAGCCATAGACATACAAGTTCTAAAGATACGATCAATTTTTGACAGCTGTACTTAAATTAGTTTGTGCATGCCACTGCTAAAATATCCTCTACATGGCCATTTGGAGAGCTACTACTGGTACTAATAGGAAATAGAAGGCAGACAATATTGACATTGTTACTGAATTATTACTGACGTGATCCAGCCAAAGAGAAGTACTTTTAAGACCTACTGATCTTAACAGGATCACTAAATACATATTTAGCATTCTCTCACTGAAATAGGCCTTAAAAGTACTTAATTGTAGCTAGACTATGTCCCATACTACACAACCACTTCAGCTTCAGAGCCTATGAAAGCAAAATGAAGTAGCTTAGTTTTTTGTTCAACATTCAGTTATCTTCAGCATATTCTCTCCCACTCTGTAAAAATTAACAATGATGATGATGATACAGATTTTAACATAGAACTAGTTTGCAATCTCTTTTACCTAATACTTTTTGACTTTCGCTGGTGATTTTGTCCACATCTTATCAAAACAACTACATTAATCACTATTTTTCTCCTAAATGAAAAATTAACACTTCTAAATTACATTCGGAGGAAGTCTTGTTTTTTTTTGTTTGTCTTCTCAGTGTGAAAGTGAAATCTTATGCAAATTAACTTTGCTAGGAATACAACAACAGCAGATCCAGAGGCTGCTGCAGGCAAAGTTTACTTCATTCAGTTCAACCACCTGATGATAGAATTTGAAATTCACTGGGTCTGCCTTCTGTTGATGTGAAGGGCTCCACTCATGGAAGGTGCCTCTGCCAGATTTGGTGGGGGGGGTCTCCCCTTCCCCACAGCTCACTGCATTCAGCAGTGTCACCTGACCCTCTGTGTAGCATTTTCACGGGGCTGGAGAGCTGCTGTGGGGAGATGGGGAGGAGTACACTTCCACCAGCCCAATTGCATGCACCCAAATCTGGATCCAACCCACTGCCAGATTTGGGGGGGGGGGTCTCCCCTTCCCCACAGCTCACTGCATTCAGCAGTGTCACCTGACCCTCTGTGTAGCATTTTCATGGGGCTGGAGAGCTGCTGTGGGGAGATGGGGAGGAGTACACTTCCACCAGCCCAATTGCATGCACCCAAATCTGGATCCAGGAGCCAGGGCCTGCAGGAGAAGCCACCACCAACACCACCACCGGGGAAGAGGCGCGCTTGCCGCCGCTGGGCCTGCTGCTGCCGCCGCTGCCACCACCACCAGGCCTTCCTTGTGGACTTCTGCCTGGCAGACCGCCAGTCCCTGCAGGACCAGGCCCCCAGGTACCAAGCCAGCTGTGCTGCTCCACCTGCCCCTCCCTGGAGGGGCTACATAAGCTGGCTGGCTGAGGTGGCCTGGGAGAGCCAGGGCCTGCAGGAGACGCCACCACCGGGGAAGAGGCGTGCTTGCCGCCGCCGGGCCTGCTGCTGCCGCCGCCGCCGGGCCTGCTGCCGCCGCCGCCGGGCCTGCTGCCGCCGCCGCCGGGCCTGCTGCCGCTGCCACCACCACCAGGCCTTCCTTGTGGACTTCTGCCTGGCAGACCGCCAGTCCCTGCAGGACCAGGCCCCCAGGTACCGAGCCAGCTGTGCTGCTCCACCTGCCCCTCCCTGGAGGGGCTACATAAGCTGGCTGGCTGAGGTGGCCTGGGAGAGCCAGGGCCTGCAGGAGAAGCCACCACCACCACCACCACCGGCGAAGAGGCGTGCTTGCCGCCGCTGGGCCTGCTGCTGCCGCCGCTGGGCCTGCTGCTGCCGCCGCTGGGCCTGCTGCTGCCGCCGCTGGGCCTGCTGCTGCCGCCGCTGGGCCTGCTGCTGCCGCCGCCGCTGCCACCACCACCAGGCCTTCCCTGTGGACTCCTGCCTGGCATTTTTAAGGGGATTTTAATTGTTTTGTTTGTTTGTTTTATTTTGTTGGGGGGGATTTTGTTGTGTTTTTAGGGGTGGGTAGCCTGCCTGATAGGCGGGAGCGAGGGGGCATGTGTCCACCTGATGGAGGCAGTGGGGGGAGTGTTGGGGGCCAGAACATACCGAGGCTGGGCGGCAGGCGCTGGCGGAGCGCTAGGGGCAGGCCATGCCAGGTAAGGGGAACAAGGGAGAGATGTGTAGTATCTGTCCCCTGCTCCGGGCCTGTTCAGAGCCAAAGGATGGCTGGGGGAGGCGTGACCCCATCTTCTGGCCTTCGTTTGCTGCTCTGCAATGCCAGGTCTGTTACCCAGAAAACCTCCCTCATCCATGACATGATCCTGGATGAGGGTGCAGACCTGGCATGTATTACGGAGACCTGGCTGGCAGAGGCTGCTGCTCCAACCCTTGCAGCCATGTGTCCAGCTGGATTTTCGTATGCACAGCAGCCGAGGGCTGGGGATCGGGGAGGGGGAGTGGCTGTTATCTACCGAGAGTCCTTGGTCTTCACCAGACCCCCTCTCCGGGAGACCAAGGTTGCTGAGTGCATGTACTGGAGGTTGGGCCCGAAGGGCAGTCTGGGGATTCTGCTCGTGTACCGTCCACCCCGCTGCACGACTGACTCCCTGGCCGAGGTGCTTGAGGTGGTCTCTGATGTGCGTGTACAGTCCCCTAACTTACTGGTGTTGGGGGACTTCAACGTACATTCGGAGGCCATCCTCACAGGAGCACCTCGGGACTTCATGGAGACCATGGCCTCCTGGGAGCTGCACCATATTCTAACTGGGCCCACCCATGTAGCCGGTCATGCACTAGACCTTGTGTTTGTTTCTGGAGAAGCGGGGAGTGATCTGGAAGTCGGGGGTATATCCACCACCCCCTTGTCATGGTCAGATCACTATCTGGTGATGTTGGACTTCTCGGTTCCACAACCCCTCCGCAGGGGTGGAGGACCCATTAAAATGGTCCGCCCCAGGTGTCTTATGGATCCAAATGGATTCCTGAACGCGCTTGGGGATTCTCTGGGGCATGCCAACGGCCACTCGGTCGAGACCCTGGTGGGTGGCTGGAATGCCGCAATCACCGGGGCATTAGATCGGGTGGCTCCGAAACGCCCTCTCCCCCTGAACAGGGCTCGAACTGCACCATGGTTCAATCCACAGTTACGAGCTCTGAAACAGGAGGTGAGACGGCTAGAGCGCCAGTGGCGGAAGTCTCGCTCCAAAGACGATCAGACACGGGCTAGAGCTATATCTTCAGCCTATCACGTGGCGGTGAAGGCAGCAAAAAAGGAATATTATGCTGCCTCCATCGCGTCTGCAGAGTGCTGCCCCAGGAGGCTGTTCCAAGTGGTCCGGAGCCTGGTCGGTCCTGTGGCTCCGGAACCACTGGAGCATTCTAAGGCCTCCTGTGAGGCTTTGGCAAGGCACTTTGCAGATAAAATTGATCAGATTAGGTGTGTTACTCTGCACACTGTGGATGCAGTTAGTGAGCAAGAGGCGGCCTGTGGCAAACCGGTTTTGTGGGATCGGTTCCAGCTTCTTCCTCCTGATGAAGTGGACAAGGTGCTTTCATCTGTAAGGCCGACCACCTGCTTACTTGATCCTTGCCCATCTTGGCTCATTATGAGCTGCAGAGAGAGACTGGGTGAAGGGATCAGGGCGGTGGTGAACGCCTCCCTTGAGGAGGGAGTGATGCCAACAGCCCTCAAGGAGGAAGTTATAAGACCACTCTTAAAGAAGCCCTCCTTGGATCCTCAAGTTCTGAACAACTTTCGCCCAGTCACAAATCTGCCATTTTTGGGCAAGGTGATTGAGCAGGTGGTGGCGGTGCAGTTGAAGGCACACTTGGAAGAAACTGATTATCTAGACCCATTTCAGTCGGGCTTCAGGCCTGGGCATGGGACAGAAACGGCCTTGGTCGCCTTGGTGGATGATATGAGGAGAGCTCTGGATAGGGGTGAATGCTCCTTCCTTGTTCTCCTCGACCTCTCAGCGGCTTTTGATACCGTTGACCACGGTATCTTCCTGGACCGCCTGGAGGGGATGGGCATTGGAGACACTGTATTGCAGTGGTTCCGGTCCTTCCTCTCCGGCAGGTACCAGAGGGTAGCACTGGGAGAGGAGGTTTCGGACCCGTGGCCACTTACTTGTGGGGTGCCACAGGGTTCCATCCTCTCCCCGATGCTATTTAACATCTATGTGAAGCCACTGGGGGCTATCATCAGGAGGTTTGGGGTGCAGTGTCATCAATATGCGGATGACACGCAGCTCTACCTCTCATTCAAATCTTCACCAAGGTTGGCCGTAGAATCCCTGTCCAAATGTCTGGAGACGGTGAGTGGCTGGATGGGGAGGAATAAGCTGAAGCTCAACCCTGACAAGACCGAGGTACTTTTGGTGGGAGACAAGAGGAGGCTGGGGGATGTTGACCTGGTGTTGAATGGGGTACGGCTACCCTTGAAAGACCAGGTCCACAGCCTGGGGGTCATTTTGGACTCCCAGCTGTCCATGGAGGCTCAGGTGTCAGCTGTGAGCCGGACAGCGCTGTATCAACTCCATCTGATACGGTGGCGACGCCCCTTCCTTCCCGACCATCTGCTCCCATCGGTAGTACATGCCCTGGTCTCCTCTCGTTTAGACTACTGTAATGCGCTGTACGTGGGGTTACCCTTGAAGACGGTTCGGAAGCTGCAGCTGGTACAGAACGCGGCGGCTCGCCTGATTAAAGGCAGCCGCCGGCGAGATCACATCACTCCAGCGCTAAAGGAGCTGCTCTGGTTACCAGTTGTTTTCCGGGCCAAATTCAAGGTGTTGGTTTTGACCTTTAAAGCCCTATATGGTTCCGGCCCAGCCTATCTTAAGGAGCGCCTCCAGCAACACCAGACAGGCCGCTTAACAAGATCAGCCTCAGATGGCCTTCTCTCTGTCCCATCAGCCAGGACAGCTAGACTGGTGGGGACGAGGGAGAGGGCCTTCTCTGTGGTGGCCCCCACTCTGTGGAACTCCCTCCCTAGGGAACTCCGTCATGCCCCCTCTTTAATGAGCTTCCATCGTGCATTAAAAACGTGGTTATTCAGGCAGGCATTTGGGGTGGGTTAGGGTATTTAAAAAAAAAAAATTTTATGGTAAAATTTTATTGTTTTAAATTGTTTTATGGGGGTTGTACATCGCCCAGAGTGGCTGGGTGACCAGTCAGATGGGCGATTAATAAATTTAATAAATAAATAAATAAATAAAATCCAACCCACTCCTTTCCCAGCTTAGGAAATTGTTTTTGTAGAAGTCTGATTGTCTCTTTAGAAAAAGGGGGTGAGTACAGATTTAGTCATATTTAAAAATAGTACTGACTTAAGTCCCATTGATTTCAATGTTTCTGTTCCAAGTACGATGCATCCCAGAATATTTAACCAGCATGTGAATAGTTTTCATTTGTTGCCTATAAGCTTCAGTTTGATAAAACTTCAAAATTAATTTCTCTTGGACCAAAGACTATGTCATTTATGGAAGCAGCTTCAAGGAAAATTATGAATGTGCAGCTATATAAAAATGGAAGAGAGGCAGGTGTACAACATTTCCTACTTTTATTATTTAATGCCAAACTTAGAAAACTTCAGGGTTTTTAAGGTTCTTTTCCTTTAAAAAAGCAGACCTTGCACAACAGCTCTTGTTCCAACACTACTTCAATTAACTAATCCTTGATTCTACATGGAGATGAAATACTTCTCTTAAGAAGTAAATTCACCACAATCTCAAAAGTAGAACAGACTATGGAT
The DNA here is from genome assembly GCF_057233095.1 of Heloderma suspectum. NCBI lineage: Eukaryota > Metazoa > Chordata > Lepidosauria > Squamata > Helodermatidae > Heloderma > Heloderma suspectum. The sequence goes on from NC_139462.1 coordinate 136,919,982, forward strand.
GCACTTTACTTATCAAAACTTAGGCAAAATCCAACTAAATAGTGATTAAGGGCATAATCCTATGCTTGTTTAGAAAGAAAAAATGTCTTACAACTCCCAGCATTCCCCAGCAGCATGGCTGGCTGGGGAATGTTGGGAATTATAGGACTTTTTCCTGTCTAAACATGCATAGGATTGCACCCTTAGATTCAACAGGCATTATTTAGTGAATAACCATTTCATGCATGTCTGAACATTAAGGGTACCTAGACTATTTGAGGAGAGTGATTTAGCTTAGTATATGCAGAGTAATCTGTATTTCAGATATACACTCCATGGAGTGTCCAAACGGCTCCTAATAAGCAGTTTCAAGGGATTAATTAAATTAAAAGAAATGTATGCATGCAGCTATACAAGTGAGGGGTGTGGGGTTTTTTAGTACAGACAAGCCTGGATAATAATCAATCCTACAAGGAGACCACACTAGGACCTCAAACTGACCTATGGTACAACCTGATGAGAGCCCCAGAGCCTGAGCCAGCACCTTGCTTAATGTCACCAAAACTGAGACAGATTTAAAATCTGTCCATGTATATATTTATTCAGGAACTGATTCCTGCTTCTGGTAAGTCAGAAGGCACATTTGTTGCACAGTACGGTACAGGTGTTTCTTCTACACAAAAATTATAACCGTGTAGCAAATGGCCTTTGTATGAAGCAGCCCTATAACTATACCAATGGAAGCTTGGATTTATGCACAAGGGACAAATGGCACCTGATGCAATCAATGCTAAGCTCTTACCTCTTTCACTAGCATCATCAACAAGAATAATTTCTTCCAGCATGTGTCGTGGTGACCGGTTTATGACACTATGAACAGTTCGCAGTAGAGTACTCCAAGCTTCATTGTGAAAGACAATGACAACACTTGTTGTAGGAAGGTTATCTGGATATACTTTTGTCTTACACCTAAAAATATACAAATGAAGCAAAGCTGTAATAAATGCATTCTGTACTACCAGATGACATTTGCATTGTTTAATATACAATTTTAACAAGTATGCAATAAAATAAGAACTCTTTTGAACTGAACTAGCGTGTCACTTTTGACTGGTAGCATAAAGAATGGCTGGAAAAAGAACATCCGGATCTCATTGATGGCCAGAAGGTATCATGCAGTGGCTGTTCAGTCACCTACGGTGCATTAAATTATGCTGCCCTATAACCATGTTCTCAAAGTAGCTTACAACAAATGTAAGAACAAGTTAAAAAGGAATAAATAAATCAATAAAACATAAAGGGTTGTATCCAGACGTCAATCGTGCTTACAATGAACGCATTTAAAAATCAGTGGGAGATGTCATGACTAAATGCCATTAATTTCAAGGGGTCTACTTGAAGTATGACTAAATCTGTATCCAACCTTGTAACACAGGGGGAGGCAACCTGGTGCCTTCCAAATGTTTTGGACTATAACTCCCATCAGCTCAGCCAGCATGGCTAATGGTCAGGGATTATGGGAATTATAGTCCAAAACACCTGGAGGGCACCGGGTTGCCTATCCCTGCTCCAACAGCAAGAAGAAAAAAAGCCCAGATAAAAGGAATTTAAAGCAGGAGCTCATTAAAGAACCTGAGAAAATAAGGTCTCCTCCTGTCACCAAAATGATACCAAATTAAGTACCAGGCGAGACTCTCTAAGGAAGCCATTCCACAGTGCGGTGTTGCCACTGAAAATGCCTGTTCCACAGTAGCCACCTGCTACACCTCACCTGGCAGGGGCACCTGGAAAAGGACCTCTGAAGATGACCTTCAGGTCTGTGTAGACTTATACGTATGTTACATTTGTAAGAATTTAAGGCAAACAGGCTCTTGTTCACTTATACAAGTGAGTTCTACATATATGAATGCCTTTTGCCCCATACCACTCCACTTCTACAATTGAGTTCAGTTCGCCAACCCTGAAACTCCAAAAAGGTTTTAGGAGTTCTTCATACATTAACAGACTGTTTTCCCCTTTCAGGATATAAAAACTGGATTAATACACTGAAACCTGTGATGTTGAGAAGGTTAAGGGCATAAACTCTGATTTGTTCTAAACAATGGAGGGAAGATATAAACAATTTCAGCAAAATAGTAATTGCAGGTTACAGTTTTTGTGAAGTTTCTCAATTGTACTGAACTAAGTTTTTATTATACCTGAGCTTTGGAGATACTTTAATTTTTATGTAATAAGTTTGACACTTAATGTTTGATATGTTACTTTAATTTAAGCTTTAAGAACTGATAATGAAGGTTCAAATAATGTTTGTAGGAGTACAAACATTATTAGCTCTTTATCTAATGTCTATAATAGCTATGCAGAATAATTATCTTGAGGTAAGCAAGACTTTACAGAAAAGGAATGGTGAATCAATACACTCCGCTAACTTTCCAAGGTGATGAAGCAAAAAGTTCACGTCTTATAAATGTACACAGCACCTTTCTATACCAGTCTTCCCCAACCTGGTACCCTCTAGATGTTCTGAACTACAACTCCAAGCATTCCCATCCATTGGACATGCTGGCTGGGGATGATGGGAGTTGAAGTCAAAAACATTGGGAAGGCATCAGTGTGGGGAAGGCTGATTCTACACTGATCTCCTCCATATCCATATTCAGCACCATTTTTGCCACTAGGTATTACTACTAATGAAGGCAAACTATATAAAATCCAAGAAATAAATGCAGAACGGAGTGGAAGATTCAACAAAACCCAAAGGGAAGGTTTGTTCAGAGAGGAGTTTTTATTTCTAAGACATGCTTAGAATCTTTAGAAGGAAGCAGCATTCTTCCTACATCCCAGAAAGTGCAGTACAATCTGCCTGTCTGTAGCAAGAGACCAGCAGCCTGGACTCTTTACATTCTTTGCCTTCCAATTGTTGAGTTTAGTGTACTCTTGACACTATGCAACATACCCTTATATTCCAAGAGCAAAGGATCACACTAGTTGCAAAATTATTGTCTTCTATAGTTATGATTTCCTATTACTGAAGGAAAAAGTTAATAGCCGCTTAGTAGAACAGAATCTCTGGATGGAGCTCGATTCTCCTGAGAAGTCTGTTGCACAAGGAAAATATTTGTTGCACATGAAGATTTCTGGGTCACAGCCAAAGACTGAAAAAAAGTGACCCTTGCTAGTTACTAACCAGAGATATTATTTTAATGGTGAAAATTCTATGGCTCACACAATGCTTGCATCGTCTTTCCCAAATGGCAATATCCAACTGTGACCAGCCACATGCAGCCAGTCACACCGATTCTGCTGTGCAAGAGGCCCCCACCACTTGTGCAACGGCAATACAACTCTTTTGGGGAAAACCCAAATGAGCAGAAATGCTTGCTTCTGGAAGGGGGCAGGTTGGTGAAGTTTGCATAAGGGAGCTCTGCTGACCTACCCTCTTACAGAAAGGAGTGTTTCCATTCGTTTCATGGCTTGCCGAAACAAGTTTCCACTCATTTCAGGGCTTTCCACTCACTAAACAGCACTTTAGCAGGTGCTAAACTGCCACTGTGAAAGCCGGGGGTGGGGGGCTGCTTGCACTATGGAAGTGCATGGCTGGCTGTGCGTGGAACGGAAGCAGTAGTAGGCCCCATGCACAGATGGGCAGATTGGATACTTCCCAAAGCAATTCTACCTTCAGTGCCATGACTTTTGCAGTTGTCTGTGTCTGTAGATCAGTGATATGTAGTCATACCTACTTCTGTAGTTTCTTTCACAAATGCATAATTTCTCTCAAGAGCGGCTAGTTCTAGTAAACTAGCAGATCTTGAGAGCCAGAAAGGACAATGAAAGAACTGATAGCCATCTTGCAAAGGCCAACAGGGCAATAAAGATGGCAACATTGCCACTGGATGGAAACTGAAGAGGCTAAAAAGGGGAACCGTGATGAGACAAATACTCTGGGCAAGAAAGAGCTTTAAAGGAGTAGTGTGGAAGCCAGTACAATTTGATTCTGTGGACAAGTCCGTAAAAGGAAGGCAAGGCTTGCTATTTGATTCAGGAAAATCTACAGAAATAGATTTTTTTTAGGAGCACCACTTTTTGCAGCATAGCAAGGTGTCACATCCAAATCTCAGCATGACATTGGAAAAGTCTCACATAGATCAATGTCATGCTGAGGTTTAGACATGGCAGAGGCATGAAGAAGAATGATGTACAGCATCTATTCCTGTTTGTGAAATAATCACTGGGGTGGAGTTCAAGGAAATCTAGCCCAAAAGAAAAGCTATTAAGAGCTTATTTAGCTGGGAAAGACTCTTTTACCTACTAGGGATAGTAACCAAGCACATTTAAGAACCTTTAAGCAATCTCACATTTGAACAGTGACATTTTATTCCCCTTTCTAAATAATTCCCATTAATAAACATCTCATTTTTTCACTTTTAAAGGTTGTCTCTAGTGATGCTGTCAATCTTATGCCTACTCTTAAGAACCAGGCTACTTAGTTTCTTTAAGTATAGCGAGTTTATTATGGCGGCTGTGATTAAAGGTTTTATAGCTGAGACGGCATTTCCTAATGGTGAGATCTAATTGGGAACATGATTAAAACTGGAAGTGAGTTCCATAGGCCCAGGCCTCAAAGTTGTTGTTGTTTTAAAAAAGCAACATAGGTGGGATAACCCACACATTGTTCCATTGCATGTAATGGCAGTGATAGCATAACTTACAGTGTTTCTCACAGATACTGCTACAACATCTAACCAGAACAAGCCCAGAAACACAGGACACTATACAACAGAACCCAAACTGTCAAGAATGCATATTTTCTTCACATACTATGTTATGGTAGCTCTAGTCACATGTTGGGAGACTGAGCATAACTTGGAGCGCTAGATGTCTTTCAGTAAAATACACATTAGATCACTAATTTTAATAATGGGAGAAATAACTAAGCTGGGAATCTTACAGAGAAAATTTAACCACCACCACCACCCCCCCCCCCGGTTTCACGATTTCTAGAAGTGTTACATCTCTGGTTTTATATGAAAATCTTCCTATTTAGTTTTTAGAAATAATTCTGGGCAAGTAAAAACCAAGTAGCAATATATAAACACCTTGGCTTAAACATTTCATTCCATGTTCTGGAAGAAAATATTTCATAATCCAAAATTGTTCAGGGGGGGGCAAAAAAGATTTGTGGGTATTCTCACCCATCTGCACCAGCCAAATTGAATATGCACAGCAGTTCCTGGAATGGAGAGGACCATGTTGTACCTGCCTGCCATGCAACTGTTAAAGTGGAGGAGCCTGTCAGAAAAGAGGTGGCAACACCTTCCTCTGAGTGAGGCTCAGAAGATGACAACAAGGAAGAAGGGTTTCTCAATGGTGGCCACTCTCCCCACTGAGATCTGCCTGGTGCCAATGCCGTCGTCTTTTCGGCACCAGATTAAGACTGTCCTCTACTCCCAGGCATCTGATAGCATATGATAGGGCATTTATGTCAGTTGTTTTTATCAGGTCCAGTATCTTATCGTAACTGTTTTAGATGTTTAACATACAACATTTAAAATAATTTAAAGATTTTATATTATGTGTCTATTAACTTGTATTTGTGGAATGTAATTTTTGTGAATCACCAGAGAACTTTGGCTGTTGAGCGGTACAGAAGTATCATCATCATCTAATTCAGCATCACAAACACGGCTGAATATACAGGGATTCAAACCCAGACTTTTAAGAGCTAAGCAAGCACTCAAAGCCTGGATGAATGAATCTGTTGTTTTTGCTTTCTCCCACTATTAATTTTTTTTTAACATCTCAAGTTCTTCTCACCCTGTTAATGGAGAAATTTGAGAATTTTGTAAGTTCTTATCAAAACTTGATCCTAACAAAATTATCACCCATCCTAACAGAGAACCTTGTGACTGTGAGCATGTATGGAGCTTTTAAAAGGTTTTAAGAACAGTAAACACCTCAGCCACCTTTAGTCTGTGCAGTACATATATGAAGTAGTTTGACCTTCAAAGTTTAGCTGTGATCAGATTTAAGGCTATACAATGATACAATATAATTATGTGTGATACACACACACACACACACACACACACACACAATTACAGACCATTCAATTATGGATATGTTCAATAAAGTTACATGATGATGGCAGTACATAACAAATCAGGTAGGCAGGTTTTCGCAGAGAGCCATAGATGTTAGAATGATATTTTTTGTGAAAGTCCAGGGGGGAATAAGTCCCGCGCCCATCCATTACGGCTGGCATGACTCTGCATTCCCATGAAAATACTTACAGGCAATACTGAATTCATGCAGATGCCTAAAAGACTTCGACATAGAGTATCATATTCACAAACAGAGGGAAACAACAACACCCAATGCCTCCAGAAGTTAGCATCTACCATGCCTCAGCAGGTTCTTCTGCCAGCCAGCAGCCACACTAACGCTGGGGTAGTGACCATGGGCACCAATGTGCCCTTAGGCACCTCTTTTGCTGCCCACCAGGCTCCCTATCCTTTCTCATTTTTACTTAAGACTTAAAAAACAACAACTGGGAGAACAGCACGCTGCAAACCATAAGACCATATGTACTTGGAACAAAGTAACTAAACATAATGTTTTAATAGCTGAGATGTATAGGGTTTCTAAGTGCTATACACTCTGTTACTTTGTGTTTCTTTGAGGTAATTGGAGTATTTAGAACAAGTTTATCTAAGCAAGCAGAGAACATTCCATGAGTATTAATTAATGTTTGAGCTGCAGCAGTAACACTGTCTTAAGATCAATAGGTACCAACTTTTTAAAGAGTTCAAGAATAAACATAGTACTACAAGAAAGTATAGTAAAGTACACATAGTCATCGCAATTCATGCTGGAAAACAGTAATACGTTCTCAGTGTAACCATAGCAAAGAAAACACACTATTGTATAAAGATTCTCCAAGACTCTCTATTTACAGAAAGGATAATAGATGCATTTAACCCTTACAAAGTTTTAAAACTTCTCATCCTATCTATTGCGAACTCAAATGTGCACATCTGATGATCTTTTTTTCAAAATGTCACCTCCAAATCTTTGTAAAATATTTATTAACAATTTATTTCATACACAGAAACTTTGACAAAAGAATTTTTGGGAGCAGGGGAGGCAGATAGTTAAAATTATGATCACACACAAACCCAAGTGAGTGCTGTAAATCTACCATGTGTTCCTTCTCTTGATTTCTGGAAAGAACTATACATCATTTTCAGCATTAATTTTCACGTACGGTAAGAATTCCTTTGGCGGTGTGACTTGAGGACTGATTTTAAGCACACAGTTTTAAAGCATTAAGATTACAACCTTCTTTTGTTCAACCAAATGCTTAAAGAATCCTGAAAATATTCTATACTGTAGAGTATACACTTCATCAGTTGGTGGGAACAGATTAAAATCCATGTTATGTAGGATATTGTGTATAGTAACTGGTGCTTATAATTATGTAGAGTTATGAGTTTTTCAGCTAAACATCTATGCATAGTTTATATTACAGAAATAGAAAGGGGGGGTTACATGTTCAAAGCTTCTGCACAAGTTTACGTTTATTTATTTATTGCATTTATATCCCGCCTTTTTTCCTCCTGCAAGGAACGTGTGTGGGCTCCCTCCTTCCCCTTCACTCAAGTATGTCTTGAACATTACTGCAGCCCTGGTTGACAGCAATAAGCGGCACATAGAACAGTGTGATTCACTCCCTTTCTCAGACCTGGGGGCTGTAGCAGGAGTGGGGAGGGACCAAGATCCTTTTTCACCATAGAGCACTCTGTGTCAGGGCCCAGCTTCAGCACTGAAGTGGGCCCTATAGGTTATAGCCAGGATTTGACTAGAAGTAGCCTGGAAGGGCTTGGGCCTATTCAGCCTCTGGAATGTGAGAATCTGTGTGAGCTTATCTCTGACAGTGTTCTCAGAGCATAGCCAGGGGGAGTCACCCAACCTCAACTGTGGGTAGTTGGATGGGGATTAATCTGCTATTTATGCTTTAGTTGATTAGCTGCACTGATCAATTGAAGCTTGCAACCTTCATTTCCTGTATTATTGAAAGATTACTCACCTTGAGATGCTAGCTTTGGAAACTGGGCATAATTTACTTCTCTTGCCCCCCGCCCATTTTTTTAAATGGGGAGTAGACTGACAGACAGGATTAGAACTATGAAGGTAGAAGGGATGACTGCAATATAACTAACTCTAAGAGATGAAAGGTAGCTCTTCATACAGTACGTTGGATATCATTTCAATGGGCTGAAGTAGATATGGGAAGGCATCCTATTAACCCAAAGAGTATTGAACAAATTTAAAGATACGCTGCATAGTAGCATCGAATCAGACTGAGAATTACCATATACCTAAAAGCTGTGGCGAGTAAGAATATGAAGAAAATGCCACACACACAGAAGTTCAACAGCTCCCCAAGCAACTGCCTGGTCAAACGGCGGCACTCTGATACAGGCCTTTGCAACAGATCTGATAGAACTATAATAAGAACATTTTCAATTCCAAGTCACAATCAAATAGTGTTGAGACCTGGAGATGGGCTTCCATATAACAGGATCTTTCTGGTCATAAGAATGTGAAGAGAAAACCTATGATGTCTAGAGTAAAACTGATCCACTTTATTATAGCCTTTATAACACTACCCTGAAAGCCACCCAACTGGAGACGCTGAGGTGCAAGATTCTAAAGCTAGGATGAAATCTCTATTACCTAAAACAGAACAAAATCTTCTACAGCAGCTTCATAGACCAAGTGTCTTGAGCTAGGCCTAGTTTAAGAAATGACAGTGATCCACAGAACCAGGCACCCATAAAACAGTTGTGATATTAAGACAGAAAAAGAAATGTTATCTCATCAAGTGCTTATCAGTTACCTTCCATGTACCTCCAAATAAGTAATGTTCATTGATTCTAACTACCAAGCAGAATACGGTAAAACTTACAATGATCCTCAGGAGACAAGGAAGCCAAGCACCTGCCATCCTAAACTGAAATTCTGAATCAAAATATCTTAAAGATGCCACTAAAAGGCTGGGGGGTGAAAGAAGAGTATTGGGAAATATTTCCAACCTCCCAAAATCTTATTTGCCTACAGTATATTTTATAAAGACAACATTTATGAGATACTCCTAGAAGTTTGGTTCCATGCAGCACACATCAAAACTGGATATGGGCAAGTCTGAAAGCATATTTTGGATTCCCGTCCAACAGGCAGCAGGTATCTCCTTGCATAATACCATAGCTATGAACTTAATGCTAACAGTCAGGAACAGTCTTCTTACTAAATGAGACAAGTGCCAAGTGGAACTAACTCAACAGAAACACTTCCCAAGAAAAGGGATAAGAAATTTTGTATTAAGTCTCTATGAAGCACTCAGTAAATCTCCATTATCCTGTCTATTAGCCTATGAAAACATAATCTTGCCCACATCTACACATAGTTTCCCAGTTAAATCCAAGACTTCCTTAACATTATTTCATAATTTACCTGACATCAAGAGTATGAAATTTTCCTCTCTTCTGAGTTCAAAGAACTGGGATATAAGAAAGTTGCAATATCTCATGATTCAAGTAGAAATCTTCTTTAGACCCTGGAAACAAAATCCAAAATGGTCCTTAAAACCATTGTGGTCAAAGGTTGAAGCAGAATTCGCAAAAGGAAAGGGCCTGAAGATTTTTCTAGTTTTTATGGCAAAGCCAATTGCCTCAAGAAAACTCTTTCTGACAAGAAACGTAAAGGTTCTGTTTGCCTTATAAAATTATTCTTTGTTGTTTATTTGGTCAGTCGCTTCCGACTCTTCGTGACTTCATGGACCAGCCCACGCCAGAGCTTCCCGCCGGCCGTCGCCACCCCCAGCTCCCCCAAGGTCGAGTCCGTCACCTCCAGGTTGAAACACCAAACTGTATATTAGTATGAGATGTTACAAAACTGATACTTGAAATTAGTTACTTCTGAGAAGAAATTAATCAAGATTTAAACAGCTAATGACTCCTGGAAAATTCACTTTAAAATCCATATGCCTGAAGGAAATCTTAGGCCAAGCTCTGTGAAGGGCCCAAACATGGTGTGTGCACTTAAGACAAATCTGAAGAGTTTCTACCTCTTATATTAAGAGCAAAAGAAAGGAAGATTCCTTGGCAGAAAAGGAAACAGAACAGACTCATGTCCTAGCTCTTTTCAGGTAGGCAGGAACCCCATTTCTGTAGTCAACGAGAAATGTTAGGGGCTTCTATCCTGCAGGTAAGAATGCAGCCTAGTTACAGTCTAGCTCTGGTTCTTGCACTACCAACTTCAACTTTAAACAGAGCAACCATAACCTTATACATGGGAGACATACATCCCCTAACATCATTCCTACTAATACACGATGTCTAAAGTGGCGCAAGAAATGCCCAAGTTGCTTAAGTAAGATGCCTAAGTAAAATTCCTTTTCCAGAGTTACATTCTAAAAGAACTGTAGAGGTGGAGAAGGGTTTGGTATACAAGAGAAATAAGTATATGATATTTTTGATGAATGCAAACCAAGACTGAGGAAAGCATAACACCTTACCAGCTGCATCAGCTTTGAGCCACAACTAGGGATGTCAGAGAATTTCGCCACGAATATCGGGGAGGCCAAATGCCAGCGCATTTGGCCCCCCGAAATCGGTGGCGAAACGGTCTGCCACCCCTCCTACCCCCCCTGGGACGGGACTTACCTTTGGCGAATCTCCCTGGCGGCGGCGGCAGCAGCGGCGGTTCGGCGGCGGTTCGGCAGCTGGTCTTCCGACCAGCTGCTGCCGCCGCCATTTCCAGTAAAAAAAAAAAAAGTGATAGGCTACGTAAAGATTTACATAGCCTATCACGGCTGAGTGGAAAAACAAACCACGCGTACACAAATGGCGGCGCCCATGGGCTCTGCTATTTGCGTTCCTTATTTTGGCACGTGTAGTCTACGTAAACATTTATGTAGAGTACGGCGAAAATAAGGGGAACGCAAATAGCGTAGCGTCTACGCTATTTGCGTTCCCCTTATTTTCGCCATACTCTACATAAATGTTTACGTAGACTACACGTGGCAAAATAAGGAACGCAAATGGCAGCGCCCATGGGCGCCGCCATTTGCGTACGCGCGGTTTTTGTTTTGTTTTTTTCACTCAGCCGTGATAGGCTACATAAACATTTACGTAGCCTATCACGGCTGACTGCAGGGACGCAAACGGCGGTGGCTACAGCCGCCACCATTTGCATTCCTGGCCGGCCAGGATTCGCGGCAGGAGGGACGGGGCGCCTCCCCCCCGCCAGAATTTCAGGGGGGAGGGATGGGACGCCTCCCCCCCCGGCCAGAATTTCGGGGGGAGGGACGGGACGCCTCCCCCCTACTGCGAAGCAAATTTCGTCAAAGTTAAGTGACTTTTGTACATCCCTAGCCACAACTGCATTCAACTTTAGGGCTGTGGGCAAAAAAAGACCCAGATATCCAAACTATCCTATCAAAACCCCATTCTACTTTCAAGAAAACTTCCCAGCTTCTTCAAGTAGGTCATTGGATTATTCAAGCATAGTACAAAAACTGAAGTCACCCATTCTTGCAACTAAAACAAATCAAGTTGCCACATAACCATTGATGGAAGAATAGTCTTGATTTTTTTTTAACATGAGACTCCATATAGAATTAAACATGTTTTGAATGCAAGTAATCAATATCTAAAAGATAAATTTAGGGTTTAGGGTACACATTAGGGTTAGGTATTTGATCAGTAAAAAAAAGGTTTGGTCAAATATTGATCAAGTATTTCTAAAGCATTTTTTTAAAGAACAAAAGGACTTTTGTTGAGGATGACTATAACAAGTTAGTTAACTGTTATTGTGAAACAATGAAATTAACTTTAAGAACTGTGATAAATTATAACATTAAGGAAGACTTCAATAAATGTGAACAATGCTTTGGCTTTTATCCTAGAACACAAAGGCGAACATACAGTTACAACTTTTTTTTTTAAGTAAGTAAAAGAAGTAAAGCCTTTGGGGGTGGGAGCGGGGGGCATGTACTCCAGCTAAGGTAGTGCTGTCTCTGAATGTGTTCTTTAGTGTGGTGATGCTGGATGACTGAAGAAACTTAAGCTCAATCTAGACAAAACAGACATGATGAGTAGGGGTGCTCAGTAGAAGAGGAAAAGTCTGCTCTGAGTGGAACTGCATGTTCCCTGAAATATGAGGGTCATAAGGTAAGGGTGAAATCTGGACCTAACTTTACTCCTCCATTCTCAGGTGACAGCTGTGGCCCCAAGATTTTATCAGCTTTGGCTGGTACGTGCTCCACCCTCTGCTGATAGATGACTGCTGTCATCCATACTGTGATGTCGTCAAGTTTAGACTATTGTAATGTGCTCTACTGCCTATGACAATGCCTATGACAATGGTTTGGAAACTGCAACTGGTACAGAATGTCTCTGCCTGACTGGTGTTGGGAAGGAGTTGCATGATCACATTACAACAGAGGCCAAACACCAACAGTGGTTATCAGTATGCTTCTGGCCCAATTCAAAATGCTGGCTTTGACCCAAATCTGATCTCCAAAAGAGCCTTCTCACAATTACTGCCTCAGAGATGTGGAACAGTCTTCTATAGGCTGTATGTTTGGCTCCTTCCCTTCTGGCATTCTGCAGGAAAATTAACACTTGTTTTGACCAGCTTTCCACTGCTGATTTTTATTCCATTGTTGCTGCTGATTTTCTACTCATTTTTGTTTCATTTGGATTGTTTAATTATTTTGATTTTTCTGTAAACAGCCTTGAAACCTTCTTTAGTGAATGAAGGCGGATAAATAATTAACATGAACTAACTTGTTTGCCTAAGGCTTACCCTTCAAGAAGTGTATAATCAAACTCTAAAGCCCTGTTCTATTACTATAGTTGTTCAGCACACTGAAAGCAGCAAATTGCTTTCCAAGTGCTGAATGACCAAACATCTCAGGTCATTCATACCATAGTCGCCTCCAGGCTGGATTACTGTAATCTCTTTGGGTACGGCTGCCCTTGAAAACAGACTGGGAACTTCAATGCAGCTGCCAGAGTTCTGGTAGGAATCAGGAGAGTGGAACACATTACTCTGATCCTTTATGAGCTGCATTAGTCACTAATTTCCAGGATTCAATTCAAGTTGCTGGTTTTGATTTTTGATACCCTAAATGACATAGGTCCAGGCCATCTTCAGAATTGCCTGCTGACGTATCAACCTGCCCAGGTATTCTGCTCTACCATGGAGGCTCACCTCCATGTTCCCTTTACTGTCTGATGTATGTATAGTGGATGGACAAAACAGAAAACCTTCTTGGTTCTTGTGCTCAGATAGTGCAACAGTTTGCCTAGGCAGGAGCACTTAGCCCTCCTCTTCCCACTTTTTGGTGGACAACGAAGAGAATTTTATTCCTGCAGGCACTCTTAATTTGACCTCTTTGATGTGTTAACTACTTTTTATTGTTGGGTTATATTTGTAACGTTGGACTTTATTTTATTTTATGATTTGTAGGGTATTTATTTAAATATTTTACACAGGCTCCTAGCTTTCCACAGATGCTTTGCTGCTATAGTTGAAAGGGCAAAGAAAATAATGGAAACCAAACTTATGGCGAAGCAGCTGAATACAGAACTTGCTGATGTCATGGAGGTAGGAGGTAAGAGTAGGGCCATCCAACATTCTCTGAGCTGGGTTTCCCCAAGGTGGCAGCTGTGTGCACGCTTGGATTCATCATGTGATAATCTTGGCATATGAAAATGTGAATTGACTACTACAACCATACGTGCTTTTGCAGCATGTTCTTCAGGCCATGATAGACTAAGGGCTGGTTCATGATGTTATGTTCCTTCGTCCTCTCCCTTTGCAATCAACACATTCCAGGAAACAAAGCTTCAGGCCAACACTACTTTATTAGTAAACCACTAGCTTCTTTACAAATGCAGGTTCTAGGAAACTCTCAGACTGCATAGAACCAGCTAATCCACACGTCTACGAATATCAACAGAAGAAGTTAGAGAAGTTGCCAGCAGTCTGGGCACCCCTTAGGGTGGCTCCCTCCTATGTTGGCTTCCACGAGTGGCCAACCTAGCAGAGTGTCTGAACCCTGCCCCTAACTTTTCCCGCTTTGCTCTACGACAGACCCTAGCATCCCTCAAGTCACACTCCTCTCCCTCCTCCTCCAAAACGTCAGTTCTCATGGGGGAGGAATGGAGGGGCAGTTCAAGCTGGGCCATCTGTGTGTCAAGGTCTTGGGAAGGAAGTCTCGCTGTATCTGGGCTCACTAGGGAGAGTGCCTCCCTCTGTTCTTGCTGTTCCCATTCTGATTCTGAATCTGAGCTGCCAGACATCTCCACACGCTCAGATTCATTCCTGAAATATGGGCATTTACACATGGAAGAAAAGCTTCTGTCTGAAACCTTCTCCAGTGGACAGGTTTTCATAAACAAAGTACCAGTGCATGCATTCATCCTATGCGACTGGGCATTCACTCTGAAAACTTGACTCATGTTGCCTTACCAGTTACCCAGGGCAGCCCTAGAGAAAAATCACAACTATTATCAGTGGCGAGGCTGCCAGTGGAAAGAGCCTTTGTGCATCTAAAGGTGAACTGGAAGTTACTTTACATCCGGTTTTATGTCAAAGAGGCCCTGGCTACTGACATAATCATCAGCTGTTGCATCCTCCACAGCATGTCCAAGACAAGAGGTGACGTTCTCCTTAAGAACCCTGAGCTTCCTGGACCAGAGGCAGATGCCATTTCCATGCAAGGGGAGCACAGAGAACCCCCACCAGGGCCAATCAATCCTTGGTCTCATGATTCAAGATGTTGGGAAGCAAGGGCAATCCATTCCACCATCACACAGTTCATCTACAGCCATTAGCCCCACTTCCCCCTTGGCCCATGACCACAGGACTGTTCTTATACACCATCCTTCCTCAACCTGGTGACCTCCAGATGTTTTGGAGTACAACTCCCAGCATTTCCTGACTATTAGGCATCCTGAGGGGGGCTGATGGGAGATGAAGTCCAAAACATCTGGAGGGCACTAGGTTGGGAACGACTGCTGTACATGTATGTTTGAAGACAGGCTTAGGCTGACACGCAACAGTTTCCCTAGCAAATGCCTTTCTTCCATCACCCTTTAAGTAGTCCTCCTAGTTATCGTTACTGCTTTCATGTGCTATATTAATTTAAAATCAGTAATCCTTCTTTTCTTACAAAATACAGGTGTGTTTATTGGATGAATGGTTCCAGGTGCCAAATAAAGGTTAATGTAGGATGGCTTTTGGGAGTCAGTTGCTCAGAAGACAATTACATGCTAGGAGGACTTTGATGAAAGGGGATACAGAGGTTTTCAATACCCCTGTTGAGGGAAGTAACACTGCCAAGTAACGCACAATTAAAAACAGTTTCTAAAAAACATGTTTCTTTTGATTTTTTTTTTTAAAGAAAATCATTGATTTGTACCCACCCTGTTCCGTGACCTGTTCTAACAAGCAGGGGGGGCTAGACGGCCCTTGAAGTAGTCGCCTGTCCCTCACCCATCACTGCTCCTGCTTAGGGGAAAGCCCCAACTGCTAACACGCACACACACACACACACACTTTGCAAGAGGAAAGCAATCACTAGCATGATGAGATTATCATCTCTGATGGGACTGATCTCAGAGTCACAAAAGCAAACTTCTTCCACTATATATCTTTATAGGAAAAACAGCCTTTTGTTAAGCCATCCTTAGACTGCATAGCTAATTAGCCGAAAGATTTGCTGTGCTACTAGTATGGGAGAGTTAATGGCAGCATTCTGCAACAGATCCAGCAAAGTTAATTAAGATCAGGAGCAATACTTTAGAGGCTATCAGATCCCTCACTGTGTTATAGCCAGCCATATTTATATATTTTATTATTTACAGGATTTATTTACTGCTCTACATCCAATAAGATTTCCAAACGGCAAACAATAAAAAGAATCAAAATACAGAATTACCATCTTTAAAATCAATTATACCACAGACCTGTGGCTGGTCAGTCAGGGAAGGCTTGTTTAAATAAAAAGTCTTTGGCAGATGGCAAAAACAAAAAAAGTCAATGCCTACCTGACATCAATAGATAGGGAGCTCCACAGAGAGGGAGTCAATACACTGAAGGCTCTACTTCAAGTGGACTCCAAACAGACCACAGGTCCATGCAGAACCACCAGGATTGCCTCATCTCATGACCTCAGTGACTGGACAGGCCAATAAGGAAGATGCTCTCTCAAATATCTGCAACTCCAACACTTACAACTGCTGGATCATAGAGGTGCAGGGAGCCTTATAGGCCATCTAGCACAGTGCATGAAATCCAGAGACACAGCATCTCAGACTGTGGTCCACCCTCTGCTTGGAAACCTCCAGCAAGGGAAAGCACCTGCCCCCTCAGAAATTAGTTCCATTGTCAAACTGCTGTAAACTTCAAGAAGTTCTTCTAGTGTTCAACTGAAATCTGTGACTTAAAACCATTTTGGGCAGTATCCAGTGGTGTCATTCCACTAGCATAAATGACATTGTGCTAGCGGAAACTAGGTTCAGAACTATGAACAAGGGGAGAGTCCAATTAAAGTTTCATTTCAGCAACCACTTAAGCAAGAGGTTACGCAACCACTTTCAGGAGTGGGCCACATGCTCCGTTAGCACATACTCCACTAGCATAATGCACTCGTGCAACTGAAAGATCTGGCAGAGCTCCACTAGCACTATTTGAGTTTGCAAAATGACAACATTGGATATGGCCTTTTAGATCTAGTCCAGACCTTTGGGGCAGCAGACAATAAGTATCAATACACACACTCTTCCCCCATTGAACCATACAAATAAGTTCAAATAAGAACTGTGGTAGACATAACATCCATGGACAAAGACCATCACGCATCACTGGTTAAGTTATATTTTTCTTCTAAAAAAAACACCCATTTGAGCTAGAATCATAATCCTCTACAGTACTCAGTTCTGAATTTACCAAACATTTTACAACTTTATCACCATTCTGTTCTTCCGGTACTGTGTGCAAAACAATATAGCATGGATTCCACTCAGGCTAGCCTCCATATATGATGGTAGCATCCAACAGAATTGGGCTATCCTCACTATGGTACATTCCACCTATAGCAGATTCTTCAGTGGTTTTGCAGGGCATGCGTGCAGGTAAAATATATTAGATTTAAGGTGTAATCCTATGCATGTTTAGACATAAAAAAGGCTTACAACTCCCAGCATGCCCCAGCCAGCACGACTGGCTGGGTAATGCTAGGAGTTGCAGGCCTTTTCTTCTGTCTAAACATACATAGGACTGCACTCTTAAACTGCATATAGTGGAATCAGTTAAGTCAAAATGGTGAAATTGACATTAGTTTTGCAGGAAAATTAGACCATATTCTAATTAATAGCTCTGAAGAGGTGAGAAATGACCATTTGGTACAAAATACTCCTAGTGGTATAATTAGCATGCTTGCTGCTGTTCGTGTACAGTAATCCATGCTTTCTATATGCTAAATTAGCATAACACTGAAAATAATGGTTAACTTTTCTAGATGTCAGTGCTGATGTAGGATGTAGAAATAGGCAGAGCATATTATTATATTAGAAAAAGGAAATGTGTAGAATTTTGTCTTGCAAATGTATATCTATAAAACTAGTGTAATGCCAAGGAAACAACGTTAAGCAGAAACCTGGAGCATGCTCCAATTCAAATCAGTACATCCCCACTTTTTCTACTTCTTAAAGGTGCAGAAGCCCTATCTGTCCTCTTTGCATCTGACCACCTGAAAGAGGTGCAGATGGGATATGCAGATCAATTCTATGTTGCTTTACTCAGAAGTAAGTCCCAATGAGTTCAGTGGGGTTTACTCACATGTAAGCATATGTAAGCATGCATAGGATTTCAGCTGAGGAGGCAAATAAAGACAGGAGCGCGTGCGAGAGAGAGACAGAGACAGAGAGAGAGAGAGAGAGAGAGAGAGAGAGAGAGAGAGAGATCCAGATGCATGACAGGGCTCCTACAATTTTAATAGTTGTATAAAATAGGGAATTTCAGCAGGTGTAGCTTGTTGTGCCCTGCTCTCTTTTGCATCTGGCCAACCTATGAAGAAGCCTTCATAAGAAGACAACATGTTCTAAGGTCTAGTTAGGTAGTAATTTCATATTTCATTAGAGTGCCAAAGTGCTGCATGTGTTTTCATTCTTTTTCTAGAGCTTTATGTAACTTATATGAAAAATGAGGGATGATAAGCTAAACTGACAGAGCGGCACAGCTATGTGAGACTTTTACAATTGGCTACAATACATTCTCTCAAGAATTCAGCTTCAGTCTGCCTTTCTGTGAAATGGATCTCTTTTGCAGCAGAAAAAAAATGGGTTCAAAGGAGTGGTTTTGCGTGTTAGCTCTGCCTATTGTTACCCCTGGCTCCACCTATTAGCCCTGGCTCCAGCTACAGTTAGCTGCCCTGCCTCCACTTCTCTAGCCACAATGGGCACCAACTACTACTAGGTGTACCATGTCAGCCTCAGCAGTAGTGTCGTGCAAGGCAATTGTGTCATGCCATGTCGGCAAGGGCTTAATTGCAATTTTTTTTTAAAGGTGGGCTAAAAAAATATGTAACCTCTTACTTCACAATATGTCCATTGATTTTATCAGCACAAATATATCTGTGAGCTGCTGATGAAAGCTATGTCCATTTTATCAGTTACGCTAAAAAGAAGCAAATCAAATATCAGAGCCACAAGAGACCTGAAGTACAATGAAGCACACACAGTGACACCCAGACACAGATACACAATGTGATGTAGGGAACAAAGTGTTCGACTGGAGTAGCAAGACCTCATCCTGCTTAGCACTGCACATCACCATCTCTCAGCCTAACATGCCTCGGAGAGTTAGGTGAATAAATTAGAAAATCTCACATATGAAACAACCCTGTACCCATTTCAAAGAAGGGTGAGATACAAATATTACAAAACAAAATAGTAAGAGCTACTGTTTTCACAGTATTTGTCAATCTTTACTGTTTGACAAGTTAATTAAATGAAAGGAAATAATTCATGTGTTCCTATTAAATGAGGACTGACAAATTGGTCCACTGAAGATGTTAGACAATTTTTCCAAACAATGCTTCCTTTTCTACTAAATTAATTATTTTGAAAAGATCAACTATCTGTAATTCCAGATACTTAGATCTATTGATTTGGCACTGAAGTGTTATTTGCACAGAACAGCTCAGAAAGCAGTATATACAAACAAATTCTGAAAACATCTTACATATTTCATGCCAGTATCAGCAACTCTAATGAATGTCAGACAAGTCAAGTGTTCTTTTAAAATGTATATAACTTTAAAGCACAGTAAATGCACTTACCCTTCCAATCTGACATCGGGTAAAGACCTATTGAGTGCAATCATTTCACTTGCCATTAAATTAAACTGGTTTATTTTAAACATTTCCTTCATTTTTTCTTGATCCTCTTTAGAAATAACAACAGGTTTTCCCATTTCTCCCGGGCCTTCATGAGGTTTCTGTACCAGTTCTGGAACTAATAAAAATGTTTGCATTAATAAAACAATTTGAAAGGGACTAAAGACCTGTACTTATTGTGGTATAATCTTACCCCTATGAATATTGAACATAAAGACATTTAACACTGAGAAAAACAGGATTGTGAGTTATAGTACTAACATTGGATTAAAAAGTATTAAGTAGAGAATGCAAGCATCAATTTTGGAGGCAAGCCACAACTTTTTCTTTTAAATTAGGTGGCTATTTCAAAACATTTTCTTTGCTGCTGCCATGCCACTGGGTTTTGCTGGTGGCAGGGCAAGGGAGCGGCCCCCACCGGGGTCTGGGGGAGGGGGGAAATGTGCCCTCCCCAAGCCCTGGAAGTGGTTCACCCCTGGTCTACAGCAACTTTAACTTATTCTGGCAGTGACTTTGCATACAGGCTATTCTGTAACAGTGTTCTAGAATGACATACTTATCATGACAAGTATGTAACTGATTTAGAATGAATAAATGAAAGCAACAGTGAATGCCAAAGCAAACAGAACAAAACTGAAACATAACAGTGGTACTTAGAAGGCACCAATGTCAAGAAGCAATGACATATTGGCCCTCAGGGGTCCAAACCTCTGTTTCAGATTATCCAAAGATGCTACTTTCTAATCAACTGAATCCAGTAACTATGCATTGACAACATTTTGGGACAATGCTTATTGACAGTTTCAAGATTTCCCTCACCAGCCATCTGTACAAATGCAGAACTTTCTTTCCACTACAATCCTTTAACAAATTGAGAACACTGCAGGAAGCTCCACATAAAGGTCTGTAACACTGGTCCAGTTCAGATATCATACCATCATGAACTGGGTCAGTGTCTTAGCCAAAAAGAGATAATAGGGTTGTGCTTTTAACAGAATAAATAGGAATGCAGAAGATAAATCAGAATTTAAAAGGCTGAAAGACACCAATACTCGAAACTAGTGTTAAGAAGATCAGCACACTCCACAAAATCCAGTTCACTATTTTAACAGACTAAGAGCCATGCCAGCATATAGCAGCCTTCCCCAAGATGGTGCCTTCTAGATATTCTGGACTGCATCATCCCTAACCATTGGCTAAGCTGGATGGGGTTGATGGAAATTACAGCCCAAAACATCTGGAGGGAACCATGTAGGGAAAAGCTGATCTACAGTAATGGGATTTAGAGCCACAGGTAGGAACATAGTATAAGTAAGGTTGTCTTAGTGACTGGCATAAAGTCAAGGTCAGGGACAAAGCTCACACATTTCCTGTGAATTAAACGTCAAAGCACCCTTCCTAGGGCTGCTCAACTGGTACTGTCCCTACTGAATTTTAGATCCCAGGTTATGACTTGCTATTTAGTCAAATTTTTAGAGAACAGTAAATTAGAGTTTTTACCTGTTTTATTTTTAGACCCTTTTTGGTTTTATACTGCTATTTTAGCTTCCGGTTTAAACTGCTGCTCTATTCAGTTCTTACTGACATTTTGTTTTTATGCATATGTAATTTTGTACTATGCTTGCTTTATTCTAAGTTGCCTTCAAAACCTGATTTGAAATAAAGAATATAAATATATATACCAGCCTTCCCCATCCTGGTGCCCTCCAGACGTGCTGGACTACAACTCCCATCAATAAAGCTAATGGCAATGCTGAATGGGGCTGATCGGAGTTGTAGGTCAACAAATCTTGAGGGCACCACATTAGAGAAGGCTTGGACCACACGCCATGGCTTGTCATAGGTTATTTAGGGCAAGCCACAGTGCCCATAGACTCCAGGCTGTATATGTAACCCCCACCTGGAAGTTGTCGTGTTGTGAGAACATGGGTTATACAAGGGTTAAACAACCCACACAAAACCCTAAAACACAACATGGGTTATGCAAGAGTTGTTTAACCCTTGCATAATCTACACTCACCAGGTTCACACGGCACAACCCCCTAGCGGGGGCTGCATATTCAAGATGGCGGCAGCAAACACCCCGCATCCACCACAGCCTCACTGTGGGTAAAATACATACTGCGCTGTGTTGTGTGAACAGCCCCAATACGTTGCTACTGAAGTTGTACTCCTCTACAGCTAATCAAATTTTCTCTTTAAATGTAATGTATATGTGTTTCAATTGAATGGTGCTCAAGGCAGCTATTCCACACAAGATATTCCTCATGTTCTCTCATATGAAGTCTAGTGCCTCACCTCAGAATTTTTTACTGCAGTAAGCTAAATTACCTGTCACACTGAACAGCAGTTCCATTAGCCAGTCATAGCTGACATGTACCATGATCGCAAACTTTTAATATTTCTCGAGTAGCAGAATGGTATGCATTTTAAATGGTGCCCTTTAGTATTGGCACTGATACCCTTCAGTATGACAGTCAGTACAAGCACAGCCAAGTGTGGCAGGCCCTCCCATCTGATGCAGTGGGCAAAATCAATGAGTCCACATCAAGAGCATGGTAAATTTCTCAGCAAGCAGCTGGGCGTTACCAACAGCAAGTCTTCAGTGTACTAGCACATTTAATCAAAAAGTGTAATGCCAGCTGGTTTAATGATTGTTAAGAGTTTTTTCTAGGGTGCATTATGACACTGCTTGGAGGCTTGATTGAATTATTTAAGCTTCTACAGGGAATGACAGCAATTAGAATTAGTTACAAGCTGCCAATTTCCATAGTAAGATTTGGAACTGGGGCAAGGTTTTCAATATTTTCCCTAGAGTGGCCTGATACAGTGTTTAAGATTTTGCCCTGTTGGCCAACCAACACTAAATACAGACTGCAGTTAATAGATGATTACAGTTGTCATGATAAATGGGATCTTAAGAGTACCAGAAGTTTTCCACAATGCTAGGATTATTCTGATTTCCTTATTGTGGAAGAAATACATTACTCTAGAAATTACTGGCTCATTGTCGCTCAAGGCGGGCTCTGGTAAATCACTTTAGCTTCAGAATGCCTGTCCCATAGCCAATGCTATCGGGAAGGAATGGAGGAAGGAAACCACTTTCTTTCAATGTATGTAAACAATGTAAACAGACATTTTCCGAATCTCCTCTTCCCCACCACCAAAGCTCAAATGCAAGACTGAGCATGCCTCTGCACAGCTTATTTTGCCCTCTTTACCCTCCCCATATTTCTGAAGCACTACTAAGACTTGCTAGAATAGGTCCCCTGCAGTGCAACATTATCACCCATCAGCTGTGTGCCTTTGGTATAGACGAGAGCCAGCATCCAACAAACTAGTTCCATGTGTCCAAGCAAATTTTGCACTTGCGTTTTTCAAACAACAGCCCATCATGCTGCATGCTAAATTACTTTTGAAATGGAACAGAATTCAAACGGTCTGTGATACAGCATGGGGGGGGGGTGTCTGCTGTTCAGAGATAAACAAAAAAATAAAATAAAAATCACGGCACTAATTCTGGTCTAGATAATTTAAGAAGTAAACACACTTTTCTCATACCAATATATCAATTCAGTGATCTTAAACAGATTCATATTTTATTTTATGAGGCACAAGTCAACTTAATCTGATTCAGTGTGAAATCAAGCTTTTCTGATCACTGAAAGTTGTAACATCTGTAGGTAAGAAAGTATGTACTCACCATCCCCAGGTGGAAGGCCTCGCTCTTTTTTCTCATCACATTTGTTGCATTCGCTGAAGTAAAGTAACAAAAACATATCCAAAAAGACCCAAACCAGTGAGGTGGCAAGAACCACCTTGCAATATGCAAATTTTTTCATGGCACTTTGACTTCAATAAACACTTATTTTTGCATTTGACTTAATGACACTGCTTTAATTCCATTTCAGAGATCATGTTCTGCATCTGTGGAGAAGAAAAGAAAAACAAAAGTTAAAGAATCTGAAGAATCAACTACCTTATTCAAAATATAATATGCAAGTTAACGTTCTTGAATTTCCATGTGTTCAAAAAAGATGCTTTGGTAAAGTGAACTGCTTGCAGCATAGGCACTCTACGGAGCCAGATCTTACTGAACATGCCCATTCTCAATAAAATAAAGCCAAATGGGCTGTGTTTTATAACAAAAATCAGATACTGAAATTAGATTTCTCATTGTTGTTGTTGTTCAGTCGTTAAGTCGTGTCCGACTCTTCGTGACCCCATGGACCATAGCACGCCAGGCCTTCCTGTCCTCCGCTCTCTCCCGGAGTGTGCTCAAGTTCATGTTCATTGCATCGGTGATGCTATCTAGCCACCTCAGCCTCTGCCGTCCCCTTCTCCTTTTGTCTTCAATCTTTCCCAGCATCAGGGTCTTTTCCAGGGAGTTTTCTCTTTGCATTAGGTGGCCAAAATATTTGAGCTTCAGCTTCATTATCTGTCCTTCCAATGAGCACTCAGAGTTGATTTCCTTTAGGATGGACTGATTTGACCTCCTTGCAGTCCAGGGGACTCGTAAGAGTCTTCTCCAGTACCACAGTTCGAAAGCATCAATTCTTCGGCGCTCAGCTTTCTGTATAGTCCAGCTCTCACAGCCATACATTACTACTGGGGAAACCATAGCTTTGATTATACAGACCTTTGTAGGCAAGGTGATGTCTCTGCTTCTTACTATGCTGTCTAGGTTTGCCATAGCTTTCCTCCCAAGGAGCAAGAGTCTTTTAATTTCATGGCTACAGTCACCGTCTGCGGTGATCTTGCAGCCCAAGAATATAAAATCTGTCACTGCTTCCATTTCTTCCCCTTCTATATGCCAGGAAGTGATGGGGCCAGATGCCATGATCTTAGTTTTTTTAATGTTGAGTTTCAAACCAGCTTTTGCACTCTCCTCTTTCACCCTCAACAAGAGGCTCTTGAGATCCTCTTCGCTTTCTGCCATTAGGGTGGTATCGCCTGCGTATCTGAGGTTGTTGATAATTCTCCCGGCAATCTTAATTCCGACCTGTGATTCATCCAACCCGGCATTTCTCATGATGTACTCTGCATATAAGTCAAATACCCTCGCATTATTCAGAGAATGGTAGCCCTCAATGAAAATTTAGGACGAAATTACCTGCTTTTATTTACTCTCTAAGATAGGCACCCAATACATACCACTGTATTCATTACTGCTTGGGACATCTCTCTCATTTCCAAACATTTAAAAGACCTGAACATGAACAAGTTGTAGTCATCTCCACAGGTAAGATGTTATGCTTCTACTGTGCACCTCATAGCCACAAAAGCAATTGGAACATGGATGGCCTGCCTCTGTAACAGCTAGAAAATGAAGATGCTACCCATTACATACCATTAATATGAGGTTGTCTAAACCTGAAAAAAACTTGCTATTCTTCCGTGCGTCAACAGGCTGTGACACAGTATCAGCCTTCAATGGTCATGGAAAAGAGTCCTAGTGAAAGATTTTATTTATTTATTTGCTTGCTTGCTTTGAAACAAGCCCAAGTGGTCCTTCAGATATTCTGGCCCCAAGCCATTTAGGGCTTTGTAGGTAAGAATTAACACCTTGAAATGGGCTCAGAAACAATTTCACAGCTAGTGCAATTGCCACAAAATGAATGCAATAAGGGTCCCTATAACACACATCAGACAGCAGTCTAGCTGTAACATTTTGCACCTGCTGAAGTTTCCAAAAACTCTTCAAAGGCAGCCCATGTAGAAGGTGCTGGAGTAGTCTAATTGGGAGGTGACTAAGGCATTTCTTACTGTTGGCTCATACCAGCTTTCATGGGTATGATCATGGTCTCTTATTTACAGCCCTAACTTTGTAAATAACAATCCAATTTGGGCATTCCATGCATCAAACTAAAGGAAATGAGTTAGCTAACAAATATTTAATAAGTTTGAAATAGCTGTGTCGGATGGATAGAACAGTACAGCACTCAAGATAATTTCTGCCAGCATTTCCAGTGGTTTTGTTTATAGCTTAGATAGAGAAGCTAACAAACACGATATTAATCCGGTTAAGTTACTTTTAAGTTCCTCAGAACTGTCAAAGAAGTTTAAGAATTTAACTAAATGGAAGGAGTTGCTCATAACATATTCAGACATTATAAATGGGTTAACCACTGCATACCACTGAAGTATAGAGATGGTGATAAAAACTTTGAGACAACCAGTCTAAGACTAAAACATAAAATATAGAACTCCCTGGGATAACACTTTGATATTCTTCCTCCAAATTACCAGAGACAACAGAAAAAGGTTAAGTAGGCTCTCTTATTCACTAGTAAACCTTTCCAGCATGTTCACACATGTGAAGATTGTTTTTATATAGTCACCTCTAAAAATTATGTAAGGACTCTCATGAAAATTACATCCTACCACAAACTAGCAATCTAGAAATATCAAGTACAGCATGTTCAGATTAGCTTCCAAGTGTCCTTCCTTTATGGAAAAATTCTGCCTCAGGAAAACAGACTCCTGATCAGATGCAATTATTCTGGATATAAGTCTTAGTCTGCATTGTGCCCCAAGTATTCATAACAAAGGTGCCCAACCCTGGGGCAGGTTGGCAGGCCTCAGACCCATCTGCCCATATGCAGGGAGTATTGCCAGTTGCCTGGGCAACAGTACATGTTTCCTCTGCCCATATCCAGTGCAAGGGTAATAGGAAGGCTCAGGGATGTATCATGCAGCAAAATCTGGTTGCATACATTGCACTTTGATATCATGTTCATGACATAATTGTGATTAGCTGAGATAAAGCAGCGATGAAGGTGCTCTAAAAATGGCATTGAAGCAGCAACATATCCTACAAATGGGCATGTAAAAATTGAACACACAAACCTGTCTTATAAAGTCAAATCATTGTTCCATCAAGCTCAGTATTATCTACACAAGGGGTGGGAAAGACTTTTGGTGTGGGGCACCAAATAATCCCCTCACCTGGCCTTTTGTGGGCTGGATGATGTCAGGGGGCATGGCCATGCCCTGCCCCATCAAAGGTGTAACCATGCCCCTGATGTCACAGTCCCCAGCCGAAGCACCAGCTAAAGACACCCATGCTGGGGACACACCCATGGTGAGTCTTCCCACACTGAGGACAATGCGGTATGGGTGAAGCATCCTTGGTCTAGGTGGCGGCTGGAGTGCCACTGTGTTGGGAGGAGTAGCAGCACGCTGGTGATTCTCCACTGTTATCTCTGGAGATAACTACAGGGACTCCTCTGGTGGGGATTCTTCCAGACAGCAGGTCTTGGAAGCAAAGCCCCAACCCCTAGAGAAATCCAAGGAGGCGCTGCAAGCCAGATGTAGAACCTCCACATGCTAGATTAGGTCTACACTGAGTGGCACCAGCTCTTCAGGGTTTCAGACAGGAGTCATTCCCACCTCTACCTAGAGACTGACCATTTTCCAAATACCACTAAGAGAGAGTGGTATCTTAGTGCCCCCTCCATGAAAGTCCACTTTTCATGTCAAAAATCATAACTCTCAAAAATTCAGTACATCAGTAACAACTGTCCCAGGACAGTTATTTTTAAATGCAGAATTTCCTTGAGTATGATACAGAACCCATTAGAAAAAGTCTATCATCAAAAGATCCAAACAGGTGAGGAATCAAGGACAGAGGCTTTTCCTCCCAGTGCCCTTAATGCCAAAACTGAAGAGTCTGACATGCCTGAAGGTATCAGCGCCTTTATATGTCATCTCTAGATAGGCAGTCAAATGACAGAGGAGGAAGATACTCTTCCTCTGAAGTTTTAGGTTTCTCAGAGACTGATATTTTCTATGACAAAATTTAATCACCCACAAGAGGTTCTCTGCCTTCATGTGTGGAGGAAGGACAACTCTCCTCCACACAAATTTACAGAAGTTAAAAGCCAGAAGACTTGAAGCTACTATATAGTTCATGTCATATTGGTGTTGAAGACATATAGCTGACAGTTCTACACCAACACAAACTGCCATAAATGCAGTGGGAGTCTGAAATGAAATAGAAGTCAAGGCAGCAACAGTATGTTGCCTTGTATAGATGAATGGCTTATAATATCTATGCATGCCAACATACACTCTTGCTGTTTTTTGCAAAATCACATTTTGCATTATAACTATAGAAATGAAGAAGAATTATAACTGCTTAGAACAAAGTTCTGAAACAAATAATCTCTTCGGGTGGAACAAAGATAACAGAAAAGGTAAGATTTCTAACAAATTATACCTCTATTACATAATCTTGAAAAGCTGAGTAGTCTGGATCTCTGATTTATTGAAAAATGGCACATTTTCAATCAGATACATAGGAAGATAAGAAACAAGACTGAAAATAAAAAGGAAATAATCAGGTGAGAAGGTTGCGATTTGGGAAGAGGGAGAGGAGAGAAAGAGAGCACACACGCTTGGCAAAGAGTCAGATTACCACATCACAGCAGTTGCCTTTTAGAAACAATACTATTGTAGTCAAAGCACTTCCAGAAAGACATCCAATTCCATACGGGATCCCATATGCCAGCCTTCCCCAACATGGTGCCCTCCAGATGTTTTGGATTACAACTCCTACCAACCCTGCCCACTGACTATGCTGGCTAGGGTTGATGGGAGTTGTAGTCCAAAATATCTGGAGGGCATCATGTTGGACAAGGCTGCCATATGCCATTACACTGGTGAAAGGTATAACCCTCACATGTGTGGCACTGCTCTTGAAATGCCAATTCTAGAAGTTCCATTCTCCCAGTAAATGTCAGATGGAGTGTGCCATTTCCAAGCCTTTAAAGCCAGTCATATATCAACTAAGGGAGCACTCTGAATCCAAACCACATGCATCTTATTTAGGCTCCACAGGACTAGCAGATAATAATGCACCAAATGAACAAATGAAAATTATAGAATGCACTTATTCTGAGCTGGAAGGCTTGTTTGACATTCTCTGCTGGTGGCTATCGCTGAATATTTTGGGTTTAATGTAAATTGCAGTGATGCAAATCTTGTGTTATTATTAGTGCTGGATCAAAGACAGAAAGGCATGTTTCAAGACACACACCCACACACCCAACAAACCCATACCATCCCTTCTGGTGATTTTTCATGCAAAACTGTTTGTAGCAGAAGTGAGGAAGAGGAGGAGAGGGAATTAATCTCCCCAGCAGGAAAAAAAACTCTTAACTCCAATCAGAAACTGATGAGAGATAAGAGCTTTTCCTTTCTGGGAGAGGGAGCAAGGCCTGAGGAAGAAGCTGGCAGGATGGAGCGGAACTCCCCTGGGCCAGAGGTTCTCCATGCCTACCACAGAGGAAACCAAGCAAATTCTTCAGTAAATCAATACAGGTTTTGTAGGATCAAAGATATATGAGCTGCATGATCAGACATTTTGGCCCTGAGCAATATAATAGTTCTATTTTATTGCAAACAGGTATTGTTTCATTGTTATAGCAGCCAGGTTTTGTTTGGAATTGTTTATTTTATTTTATTATTTGTATGGTTTAATTGTAAAATTGCCTCAAGCACTGAATGAAAGCGCAATTCAGAAATACATTAAATAAACAAAATGCATGAATTGGAAAACTTGACTTAAAATCAGACGTTTTCTTGATGATTGTATCAATGATTTAAATCATCTTCACCCTGACAGCTAAGGCAGAATGTGGATGTACAGCAATGTACATTCCCCATCATGCAATTAAAATCAAGTAGAGCTGATCAGGACAAAAGTCTTGAGATGCAGCCAGTGATGTGCAGAAAATTTTCCAGAATGGACATTTTTCCACCACTTTATTTTCTGTGGACGCTGAATGGACGCCAATTGCAAATACATTATTAGGCAAGCTTGGCAGTTTCAAAGTTGTAATTAATGTTTTCCAGGTGATTATCTATAGCAAGTATGTGAGAGAATACATAAATGTCACTGAAATACATATATGTCTAACTACAACATAGAATGGATAAGTAGTTGACAACAAAACTGAAGGTGCACCAACAACCTTAGTGGAAGAGAGCTGAACTCCAGTGAAATAGATAAGTGGTTATCAGTATGCATAGCTCTTTAGGTTGCTAAAACATATTAGTGTGTCAAGAGTTTTTAGCACCTTTGTTTTTCCTTAATTTAACCAATATAAAGGAAGAATATGTTGTCTTTAAATTTCCAATAAAAACAGCTGCATAATATAATATTATGGCCCCAGCCTATCTCAAGGAGCGCCTCCAGAAACACCAGACAGGCCGCTTAACAGGATCAGCCTCGGATGGCCTTCTCTCTGTCCCATCAGCCAGGACAGCTAGGCTGGTGAGGATGAGGGAGAGGGCCATCTCTGTGGTGGCCCTCACTCTGTGGAACTTCCTCCCTAGGGAACTCCGCCATGCCCCTCTTTAATGAGCTTCCACCACACATTGAAAAGGCAGCCTTTGGGGTGGGTTAGGGTATTTTTAAATAATGTTTTAACGTATAATTTAACTGTTTTAAATTGTATTGTTGTACATCGCCCAGAGTGGCTGGGTGACCAGCCAGATGGGCAATTAAGAAATTTAATTAAATAAAATAAATAAAAATATTTAAATCACATTAGAACAGGCTTTAATTTTTTTCCCTTAAATATTTCAGGTCAAATACTTGTGGTGTATTGGCAGAAAAACTTAACATGGTGTACTTTTTTAAGTGTTGTTTACTACATACAAGAGAAACATACTAAATTAGATCTCTCTGTAGGACAGGGGTGTTGAACCTCTTTCAGCCCTTCTATTTTGGAAAAGCTCTCAGGGGCCTGAGGGGCAGGGCCCAAAATACCAGCACATTTTAAACTAAGCTTAGGAGAGGCATTTCAACCTTTTAGAAAGGCATTTTAACCTTTTAGGGAAAAATTGCACAGAGTTTGGAAACCACCAAACAGTCAATGGTCAGGGGAGAGGGGTATGGCCATCTGGGGGACCCAAGAGGGCTGGACTAGGACACCAGGCAGGCCAAATTTGGCCCCTGGGCCTGAGCCTCCATATACCTGCTCTAGGGCATTTGATCATTTTCCAATGCAAATTAGTCTAAATCGCATGGGAACATTTTCCAATTCATTCCCCCCCTCCCCAAAGCCCACATCACTAGGTGCTGCAAATCTGGGAGAGCATGGATAAGATTTCTCCTTTAATGTGAGGGCTTCACTTTCCCTTCACAGCT
This sequence comes from Heloderma suspectum, assembly GCF_057233095.1. Taxonomy (NCBI): domain Eukaryota; kingdom Metazoa; phylum Chordata; class Lepidosauria; order Squamata; family Helodermatidae; genus Heloderma; species Heloderma suspectum. The sequence goes on from NC_139462.1 coordinate 136,950,590, forward strand.
TTGTTCAAACTGGGTGGGATCACAGAGCAGAAAACACTTTCAACTTTTTTAAAAAGGCACTGAAGTAGCAGCATATTGGGGAAATAGCTGAGAACAGATGTGAAAAAATACAGCATGGAAGGCAGGCTTTTCACAGAACCCTTCTCTCCTTCCCATGGAGACTTCTGCATCAAAAACCATAGCGCATGAAAATTTGGGACGGCCACATACCCATGCTAAGGCATCCAAGTGCCATAAAGTTATAGGGGCACTAGCCAACACAGCAAAAGTAAGCCTTATTGGTTATCTCCAACACCTGCTAATAAAAGCTAATTGCATGTAAAATTTAAGCTTCTAATTTCAATATCATGTTCTACCTGCTAAATATACTGCATTTCATATTTGTGCGCTTATCACATTACCTATGGTATAAGTGTAATGACCGGAGCCTTTGAAATATTGTGAGGACAACCTGTTTTAGTGATAGCAGCATTCCCCTTTAGCAATAGCCCATGAGGCCATGCTGAGATTATTACCTCATAATGAATGGAAGGTTTAGCTACATAAGCATGTTACAAGCATTATGGAATCTCCCAAACTATAAGCCTGGGCCATTTAGAGAGTGGCAGCACCAATGAACTCTCCTTCCAGGACCAATGTTTTACCTCATAAGAAATATTGATGAAACTGGTACCAATGCCTGCCTGTAAAGACAATCTCTCTCTATCCAAATATATCCAATCTGATGATGTTATACAGGCCTAAAACTACTAAAGGTGGTCACAGTATCATAGCTGCTTACTATGGCAGTTTATAGCAGTTTCATTTCAGTGTACAGAATTGTTCTGCTTGGTTTTGTTTATAATCCTATGTCATCACAAAATATATAGAATTATGTAGTGCATAAATAGCTGGTATTCATATAATCAATATGGGTTTCTTTTTACTCCCAATATCAAAAGGCTGAAGGAGACTAATGCCCCTTGCTTCTAGAGGTGACTTAGATTTAGGCAGGGAAAATTGGGACCCGCAACAAAATGCTGCATTAATAAGCATTCCTGATTATTGTTCTAGCCAGTCAGTCACCCATACCTCACTTTCTTTTAAGATATTCCATTCCTCTTCCACCAGGTTTTCAATCCCCCTTCCAGACAACCAACATTTTTGTGGCTGCTGAGCAAGCACAGTCCTCATTGGGCTTTTGGAGGGAGGGGCGCTTCCACCTTATTTTCCCTCCCAAAAAGATTGATTTATTTTACTTCTGCCAGCCTTGGGGCTCTTCCAAGCATGCTATTACCTCCCCCCTTGTGCATGAATGGTACTTTTGGGCTACATAAAGAATTAGCTATTAGTTTATAAAAGTGGGGCACCACAACAAAATGTTGCACATGTGGTGGTAAGCCATCGTTCTCAGGCAGGAGGCTGCCCAGAGCAAGTGAAGGGAGTAGGCACCTTTCTTTCTATGTGTTGCTTGCACCATCCTAATTTTTCCAGCCACTCCATTCCATTTTGCCCTCCTGCCCAGCTTTCAGGCTGTTTCCCTCAGTCAGCAATTCATACGCACTGAGTATGGCTTAGTTGTCATTGGGCTGGTGGGGTTTTTCTGCTCAGGGGTTCCCCCCCCAAAAAAAAGCTTTTTTTTTTTTTTTTACTTCTGCAAAGGTTAGGGCTACCCCACATTTGCTGACACTTCCCTCTTGTGCATCACTGTTGTTGTTCTGGCTGTCTAAGCGATGGCATTAGGATAACAGGATTGTAAGAGATGATAATGGAATGTCTACTCCTCATCTGAACTTGGAAGCTAAGCAGGGTCATCCCTGGTTAGTACTTGGATGGGAGACTGCCTGGGAATCAGGCTTCCTGCACTGAGCAGGGGGTTGGACTCAATGGTCTTGCAGGCCCCTTCCAACCCTATGATTCTATGATACTTCTATGATACTTCCATAAGGTGATAGAATGCACGCCAAATGAAGGGAGGTGCAAAAACTGTTGGAAGAGAGGAAGGGGAGAAAGTTGTGGTAAATTCTGATCCTGAATGTGTGCAAACCAAAATACTGATCTTCTCTAAACATGATCAAAAGAAGCACATGAGAGTACTATACCACCATGCATTAAGCACAAAATGCCACAGACAAATTTTGTTTATAGAATCTGGAACTAAGCTACATAACATGTAATCCACAGGACTATGAATGGAATATTGACAAACACAAGTATATACCAATGTGGCAGAGCATCCCTTGGTCATTTAGCTCGGGGGGGGGGGGCATCAGCATGCTTCCTCATGACTACCCAGAGTTTAAACAGCCCACAGTAGTTGTGATGTGCGAACCAAGTCATGCAATCACAGTATTAAGGACTAACAGCATATTCAGATACTGAGTTGACTTCCCCAATCCAGTGCTCTCCAGATGTTTTGAACTACTTCTCATCAGTTCCAGCATGATCAATCATCAGGGTTGATGGGACTCATAGTCTAAAACCTCTGGAGGGCACAAGGCTGCTTAACAGCATTGGGTTGTATCCAGACTTCCTCATACTTAGAGTAGACTCAATGAAATCAATGGAACTTAGTCACAACTAATTCTCATTAATTTCTATGTCTACTTCAAAAGAACATAACAGCCACACTGGATCAGGCCAAGTGTCTATCTAGTCCAGCATTCTGTTCACACAATGGCCAACCAGCTGCCCACAGGAAACTCACAACCAGGACACGAGTGCAACAGCACCCTCCTGCCCAAGTTCCCCAGCAACTGGTATACATAGACATACTGCCTCTGAGACTGCTGGTAGCATATAGCCATTGATAGCTTTATCCTCCATGAATTTGTCCGATCCTCCTTTAAAGCCATTCAAAGTGGTGGCCATCACTACATCTTGTGGAAATTAATTCCATAGTCTAACTACGCGCTGTATGAAGAAGTATGAGTATGCCTGGATACAACCAAATGAAAACACTGAACTCTTAAACAGCATGCCATCATCACAAACAGCGAGTGTTCACACATAACAGTAAACCAAGTTTAGCACTATGTGCATGAACAAGAAGGAACCCACTAAGGTTCACAGACTCCCCATCGCCCCTCTCTTCTTCCTGCTCGACTGAGAGGAATAAATCAGAATTTAGTGTTGCTACTTGTGAACTAGGAATTGTGGTATAAAAGAAACTCTATTCAATTGCTAAAGCGAGCCAACAAACTCTGGGTTGGCTTGTTTAACAAATGGGTTTATTTTAAACCATAATTCCTGGTTCTCACGTAACAAGCCAGGAATCTGCAAAAGCAAAATTGAATTCTCACTTATTCCTCTAACCAGTCACATGGGAGCAGGGAGATTGTGACCTCAGTGCTTTGCATGGGCTCCTTTCTGCTCATACATGTAGCACTAAGTTATGTTTTACTGTTACATGCAGATGTCGCCATTATAGCATATTATGAATAAAAATAATTTAAACGAACATATTCTTGAAAATATTAGCATTACAAAACTCTAATAACACTGAAGATTACATAAATATCTTCATGCTACACATTCTGAATGTCTTAAAAAGCATTTCCCTAATTCCAAATGAGAAAATATTTCATAGGAATTTTTTTCAGTGTTCCCTCAAATTTCCCATTGGAAAAGCTGAAAGAGTCTGTAGGTAACAGAACAGGGGTGAAAATTACCGGGGAGGGGGGGCTCTCTCTATCTCTACACAAATGTGTATTAATATACAACCTCAATAGGCATCACCTTCCTTTCCACCATTCTCCCCACCCCTCCAGCCTTGCACAATCCACCATTCTAGTCTCAGAAAGGGGAAAGGTCCCAGGGCAAAACAGCATTTTCCTCATCCTCTGAGACAGCACTTGTGCTGCTCAGCTTTGGCTCAAATAGCCCCTCCCTGAAAAACTTGCCTGCTGGGGAAGCAAAAATGAGGGAAGAGTCACTAAGCTATTCCTGATCATCAGGCTCACTGCAAACACCCTTCGCAAACTTGCATGCTTTTCAACATGGAGCAGGGGGCAGAAGTCTGAACCACTCCCCAATGAGGAGAGCTCTAAAGATGAAGGTGTTTCTAAACTTTCCAATTCCTCACACACCTCTTCAGACTGGAAGTAGACAGAGCCTTGAGATGCAGCTCCAGTCTGCAACAGCCTTTTTTCACGAAGGAATTCCCTGCACTGCTAGCCAAGGTCCTAAATACCCTAGAACTAGCACAGCCCCAGTCACAGGGTCCTGAGCAGGAAAAGTCAGTGCCAAAGACCAGGGAGATGAGAGCAATTTTTCCTAAAGCTAATTCCCAGATCCCATCCCATCCACATAAAGGTTTTGAGGTGGTGATTAGGGGGCAGTGAAGGAGGCCTCTTTCAGACAGGATGCTCTTTCACCCAGCTATGAAGCTCATATGTCAGGGATACTACAACAGAATGATTGCTGGTTCCCCTACCATGGCCTGGTAGCTGCACTAGTTTCTGGAGCCATGGACCTGTAAATGGGGATGAGACACTGAGGGAGCCATAGCCCATTAGGATGATGATGACACCCTGAGGAATTCTGAGAATAGGAAAAATGATGTCACTTTCTGTAAATCCCATGAAACCTCTGCTATGGCCAGCAGAGTGGCAGCTCCAACATCCATAGGGCATCTATCCTCTGGGCAAAGGAATGTTGGGGGAGGTGCCCAAGGTCAATCCACACCTTAAACAATGTCTGAAAAAAAGTATTAAGGCAACTGCCTATACGACTGACTCTAGCCTCAATGCTGTACAATTTGCTGCAAGGGTTATGGTAGGTGACATGGTCATAAGGAACACTCTGGTTAAAGAACTAGAATGTCAATAGTGAATCTAAATCTGACAACCTTAACTCTCACAGGGCACAAGCTTTTCAGGGCCTCTCTTAATTGCATACTTGTTGAAACTCCAGGCCCAACAGAAGGGGAAAAAAAACAGCTTGGCAACCCATATCTCCAGTAGGATGCAGAATTTTTTTATAGTCCCAAAGAAATACAACGACTTTCTTTCTGAAAGGATGGTGATCATGGATTCACTATCCTGTCCACAGCGATGTCATCCAACATGTGCCTTCCTTCCAATTTCTCTGCCCAACAAGGTGCTCAGGAAAATTAGGAGAGGGTAGAAGTTGCTGTAATGGCACCAAGACAGAAATATTGCCCATGACTTTCTAAGCTGGTGAAGTTGTCAGTGGAGGATACCCAAATTCTCAACTGAGAGATCTACCTAGCCACAGCCTTTTCTTTCATTCAGATCCCAGGTGGCTGAACCTACATATCTGGAGACTGAGCAGATCAGGCTTGAGTAACTAGGATATGAGGCTAGAGCGGTACAGCTTTTCCTAGCATCCAGAAAGGAGACCACTAACAAGACCTATTAGGACATCTGGAAGGACTCTCACTGGTGTAGGAGAAAAGGTAAGTGACCTCTCGGTGAAGAAGTCAAGTCTTTCTTGTTCTCTCAATGATGGCCTGAGATAGGAGCTACATGCCAATACCCTGAAGAGACAGTTGATAGCTTTTGGTTCCATGTTAAAGATGCAAGCTGGGGAGCCCTATTGCCTCTCATCAGCATCTTTAAAAGTTTCTTTGTGGGACTTCTTGATCTCAATTTCCATTCAGATTTCACAGGATACTGAAAGCTTGGTAAAGGAACCATTCGGACCATTGTCAGACTGGTTAGGCTTCTCATAGAAGTTCCTGTTCCTCATGCTAACTACCTCAGCAAGGAGGATTTCAGAGTTGAGTGTTCTGTCTGTGAGCAAAGAGCTGTGCATTTCCCTTACACCATGACAGTGTGATTTTGACAACTGACCCTACTTTCATAGCTAAGGTAAACTATTATAAATAGAGCAGGAACTAGGGATTTCCTCCTTAGGCCCATATCCCAATCATGTCACTTCTTCCTTTACAAACTTACAATATCCCTTTACAAAAAAAAAAAAGTGGTGAATGAAAAGGGGTAGCAATCAGAGTCGGGAGGGGACCAGGAAGAGGAGACAAGAGGGGGTCTGTCACAAAGGTGCCTGAGATACATGCCGGAACTGGCTGGAGGCCTGCAGGGGAAGGAGGGGGAGACCAAGCTATGCCAAGCCCGATTGTCTGTCAGGCATACCGTGGGCTGTTCAGCAAACAACCCACCCACTGTGGCTTATTCACAGGGTGATTTACTATGACCTTCAACCCACTCATTGTTTCACCGTCATCCACATACGTCTATCCAGCACTCTTTCAAAAAAAAATCATTCAGAAGTTTCACTGCTCTAACCATGTGATCCTCCCCCTAAATCCTTACAGTGTCTTCCTATCCTTTCCCAGATCCTGCATAAGCTTCTCACCCTCAGCTTTAAACCCTTCCATGGTTTTGCTCCCCTCCATTGCTCTTATATCCTGACGTGTTCCTTCCTGTGACTTTCACTCATACAGGTCTGCCACCCTCAGTCATTCAGTGGTAACATGCGCCCTGAAATGACTCTGCCTTTTCCCCCATTCTGCATCTTATGCCCAGAACTGTTTCTCAGAACACATATCTGAGCCTCAAACGCTTCTTCAAAACTCAGCTTTTGTAGGAAGCTTATGGAACAGCCAAAGTCCCAATACACTATTGTAACTAAGCCACTAGAAGTATAACTAAATCGAAAATTCTTCCCGGGCCTCTATTTCCTTCCCCAACATCCGTTGTTTCACACTGTGTCTATTTTTCGATTGTAAGCCCCTTGGGGAAGGGGCCTGTCCACCCTCTTTTGTCAAGTGTCATGTACAGGGATGGGGCTACAGAACCAGCCACCATCAACCATATAATAATCCCCCCACTTAACAACTCCACATCTGGAGCTGGAGAAGGGAGCAGGTGCAAGGTCAGGAATTCTACCCCCTCCCTTGGCAAGACGCATATCCTGGTAAGAAAAGTTTTAGTTGACCACTAAGGCCAGCCTTGACGATGCAACTCTCTACCATGCACTATATATAAAGGTTTCCGGGCTGGGGGGTGGGGGAGAGAAAACATTTCCTCCTCCCCCCTTTTTTGAATCTTTTTTTATTTTATTTTTTTTATAAATGAAATAAACAATACCAACAACATAATCAGAATCTTCCGTTTCCAACATTACAGTATTCTCGGGGGGGGGGGGGGGAGGATAGCAAAGTGGGGGGGAAGGATAATATTAAACTTCAGTAAGAACAAACCAAATATCCAAATATAAATCCAATTGCAGATTATACCTACACAGCACTCTTCCAAACATTGCAAGTATTATTAAATCTTCAATCCGCTACACCACAAACGGTAAACCTTATCTTTCAGTGTCAAAACCTCAGACTTATAGCAAAGGAATGGGAGCAAACAATCCATTTCCACTGGCCATATATTACCATTCAATTAACGCGTATTAATAAACATTAAAGGTTTAGCCAGCAAGCAATAGTAATAATCACAAACCCATAATGATATTAATAAGAAATTTAAGAAAAAGATAAAAAATAAAAAACAGCAAACCATTTGTATATTTTAAGTAATATCATATCTAAAATATATTTATATGTGTACACACATATACATACACAAACAGGCATTTTATAACAATATAACACAAAAAAGGAGAAAGAAAACAGAAATATGCAAACATTTACTCTGGCATACTGCCCTTTCCCCCTTTTGAGGACCCCTACCCCCACACAAATGTCAATAAATCTGCAACTGACAGCCAGCCCCAACTTTGAGCCCTTTAGCACTATACAACACAGCAGGGAAAGCTTCAGGAAACTAGGAGAGCGGTATCCTTTTCTTCTTTTTCCTATCCTGAAATCTCTCCCCCACCCTCCAGCCTGAGTCCCAAAACACTACAAGGCTTCTATTCCACCCTGACCGAAGCCCGGAACAGAAGCACTCCTCAAAGGTACTTGGGATAAACTGCAGTATAAATACTCACTTAAAATTAATGTCAGGGGCAACAGTAACTTTGTTGCCAGGACCCCACTCCTCCAAGAGGGAAAGTGTTGTCTATGACCTCATGCTATGTTTCAAACACAGAAGGTTCTAACTGTGGAGCAGGGGGAGGGGGCACAAGTAGGGGTGTCAGAGAATTTCTCGCCGAAACTTCGGGGGGCCGAGTGCCGACGTATTCGGCCCCCCGAAGTAGTTTCGGGGAGAAATTCTCCCCACCCCCCCACCCAGGATGGGATTTACCTTTCCCGAATGTCACTCCCGGTGGCGGGTCGCAGCGGCGGTTCGGCAGGGCTTCGACAGGGGCGGGGTGCCCTGCTGCCTCCGCCGCCATTCCAAGAAAAGTTAAAAAAAAAAACGCCCCCGTGATAGGCTACGTGACGATTAACGTAGCCTATCACGGCTAGATTTCCAAAATCAGCCGTGATAGGCTACATAAATTGTCACGTAGCCTATCACGGGTGACTTTAAAAAAAAAAAGCGCTATTTGCGTTGCCCTTATTTTCGCCGTAGTCTACGTAAATCTTTACGTAGACTACAGCGACCAAATAAGGAACGCAAATGGCGGCTCCCTATGGGGGCCGCCGTTTGCGTACGCACTTTTTTTTTTTTTAAGTCACCCGTGATAGGCTACGTGACGATTAACGTACCCTATCACGGCTGACTTTACGTAGCCTATCACGGCTAGATCTGTAAATCGTTACGTAGCCTATCACGGGGCATTTTTTGGGTTTTTTTACTTTTCTGTTGAAGTTCGTGGTCGGGGAGACGGGGCGCTTCTCCCCAGCCTGAATTTCGGCCGGGGGCGAGGCGGGAAGCCTCCCCCCCGGCCTGAATTTCAGCCAGGAGAGGCGGGAAGACACCCCCCGCTCGCATGAACTTCGGGGGGAGAAGCGAAGTGCCTCCCCCCCACCGCGAAAAAAGCTGCGGGACAAGGTAAGTCCCTTTCGTACATCCCTAGGCACAAGTTGAAGGAGCAGAAAATTTGCACCTCCTCCAACAGAGCTGGAGGGTGAAGGCTTGCTTTGCCTTTGTGCCTGATAAAGTACTCCTAGCTGAGAGTGCCCTTGGGCACAGGGGCAAGCAGGTGTGCCTCCATTTCTCTACTTCAGTACACAGAACTAATTCACTGTGCTCAGAGCAATTCAGACAGATAGACAACTTAGGGTGCAATCCTATTCAGATATGTGGCCACCTCTGAACTCGGAGGCAACTGCCTATCCAATGCAGGGCAGGAGAAGCACGGAGGGAATCATTCGCTCCACGCTTCTGCTGCCTTGCATTTTCAGCTAGACAGACGATTGCGGCTGTCTAGCCGTGGGAAGGCTGAGCGGGGGAGGAGGCTGCTCTACGACACACTGGATGTGTCGTACAGGCATTTCCACCCTCACTGCCCTGGAACGCCCCTTTTTGGCCGCTCTGCACTCCTCTTGCAAGCGTGAAGGATGGGGCTGTTCCGCACTGCCTCCGAGGCAGCACGGAAGTGGGGGGAGGTCATTTCTCCGGGAACTGACCTCGGAGAACGGGCTCCGAGGTCAGTTCCCAGAAAACCAGATATGCTATGGCCATCCAGCCACTGTCTAGCAGCCATAGCATTGCTCCCGTAATAAAAATTATAAATATACTACAACTGTACAACGTAACAGTAACAGTTCAACAAGAGTTAAAATAAACTTAAGCTTAAAACAAACCAATTAAAATCCAGTACCAATAACATCTACATTATACCCACATTAAACAAGTCATTCAGCAGTTCATATTAAGAGACCTAACAATAGGATACCTCACACAATCCTGGAGAGAACCCACTATTTACTGCCTTCCACTGATAAAGTTGTCCTATTCAGCCTCTGCTTCCTGTTTTTAACCAATTACTGATTAAGAGGATCTGTTCTCTTATTATAACTGCCAAATTTGGGAGATGTTGCAGAGTGGCTTCATTTAAAAAAAAGATTCAGGAACATAGCTAATGGATAAACTTGTCAATTATTTCTAATCTTGGATCATTAATACAGTTTTTATTCAAACAATTTCTTCTGCATAACCTGTACCTAAACAAATGGTTTAGAGGGGGAGAAGCACATCCATTTTAAATTATGCACGTATGTGCCATGCACAAGCACCATCTTAAAGACACGTTCCTCTTCCTCTTGTACGCAAAGTTGGCAACTGCCACCTGCAGTTTATAAGTATTTCTATTTAAAACATTTTTTTAATCTACTGCCCTATTGGCATGTTTTTAGTTAATGAACTAAAAATTTAACTAAAATAATAGATTGTTAGCCATGCAACTAGGTGCACTCTTAGAGTTCTGTAAGTTTGGGGATGCAAGACTTCCTTCTGCAGAAGCTGCAATGACTCCCATCACAGCCTAGCTTGGTTTTGTATGTATGTTTAACAGTTCTGGCCATAGTGCTTTCCATCAATTTACTTAAAGCAGAAGGCTGCCATGACTTGCGATTTCCTGGGTCCTCGCTACATCTTTTAAAGAACTGCATTGCAATTGTATTCCAATCATCCAGTAAGGAGACATATTTTAGATGTACATGTTTTCATTAAAAATCAGATTTAAAATGCTAAAAATTAAATAGTTACAGCAAAAACTGCATTTCAATCTCAAATAAAGAAGACATATAGGTTTCTGTGAGATACTTAATACAACATTAAAATATTGTAGTACAGCAATGTGTGTGTGTGGATACCCCCACCTTCCCCACACATATTGTGTTTTAATTACTGGGATTGTCTCTTCTGTAATTAATTAAAAGTGTTAATGTTAGTATTATTAGAATGAATTTTTATTTGAGATGTTACATTTTGAAATGAACTGGTACTAAATTGTTTATTGTAATGATGTATTGATACATGTTTTTGTATTGTTTTTCTTATGTTGCAAGCCTCTTTGGGAACCTTTCTGCGGAAGGTTAATCCCTCAAGATACCAATCACCCACGTAAAGACCAATGTATTTGGAAGCAACTGTTCTGACAGATAAGGGGAGAGTATTGTTTTACATCAGGAATGTTATCACAATAAAGGTATAATTGGTCTCTGATCAGTGCATAGAATATGTAGCAACAGACCACAGCTCAGCCTTTATGAACAACTTTGTCCATAAATGAAATCTAAAACACAAGTTTTCCACACGATTTACAGATCTTACACCATGTTCTGCACCTTTTCATTGCTGCCCCCCAAACATTATTTCAATACATTATTGATCTTTTCTGGTCAATTTGAGCTTTCTTGGGCCCTAATTGGGCAAAAGAGCCTAACCTGTAGCCTCAAACAAGTCTTATGTATTTTAGGGCTATTTAAAAACACACGAGATTTTTTTTCCAGGGAACGCTACTCATTACTAACAACCATCATGGCTAATAATTTTACTAGCGTCATAGACTATCAAAAAAGGGCTACTTTGTTTATTCATTCCAGATGGTAATGATCACCTCTTTTTCAGACCTATGTCCCATTGACTAATAGTTATTGGGCATAGTAGAACGGTATTTTCATTCAGGTGAAATATAAATACTTATGTTTGACAGGTAGAGTATAAATATTTGAGAAATGATCCAATTGGTTCTTCATTTACATAAAAATGCCTCTGTTACTTCAATGTATCTGGTACGGAGCTATTTTAGTTTAGAGATTAACTGTAAGGCCTTCTTGTTCTGATTTAATATTAACATATTAACATACTTCTGTTCAGATTTAATATTAACATAGTTATTTGAGAAACTTTATATTTACTGTTCTTAAATATGGTTATAAATTCTATTATAATAAATCATTATTGTTTTTTGCTTTTACATAAGATTGACTTTTATCCACCCTGCCTAGTGGTGCTCATCTTTGCAATTAGAACTTTTCCACAGTTGCATTGCTCCAAAACTCAATGCAAATGAAGGAGACACCTTCATCTCCTCCCATAGTCCAAGTTAGAGAGGAAGATGCAGCTCCACTCATCATCTTCAGAGGGTAATGAACACCTGCCATGGCAAGGTGAAATGTGGAAGGCTCAGCAGGGTAAGGAGCTGAATTTTGCTTCCTGATGGGACAGACTGTCCCTGCCCAAACCTCTGTCCACAGACTTCCTACCTTAACATGAGAGCCACAGATTTAAAATGGTCAGGAAAATCAGTCTCTTTCATAAAGAGAAGATTCTAGATGAAATGCTTTCACTGATCTTCATCTACAGAATTGTGTCATAAGAAAGGTCGGCCAGTTTTAACTAGAACTAAACTATAGCTACCTTAACCTGGAAGTACAAATTGTAGAACTTTAATTCATATTAAATTTAATTCACATATCAATTATTTAATATTCATTCATATTCAAAATATTATTTAATATTCATTCATAAAATTCATTTAATTCACATATCACAGTACTCTAGTTAGCAAAGTATTTCACAGGGCTTTTTCCAACAATAAATTGGTCATGAGAGCCTAAACAGCTTAAGTGTAATCAGAACAGACCACACATTTATTGGGGGCAGGGGAAATGTGCCTAGTTTATACCACAGGGAACAAGAATGCATTTAAGTTTCAAGGTTCTGCAGACAAAAGAGATGAGAAATCAGAAACCAAGACTTCACTTCCTTTATGGAAGTACAAACAACTGCTACTGAGTCACCTATTGTAGTAAAGTGCTATGGTTGGAAATTCCTAGTCCACTAGTTTAGTCACATCTTTATTTGAAAGTTGGTAGCAAGAACACTGTTCTAGTCTTAGACTGATATAGATATATAGATCTATTTATCTTCAAGTATGGCATTTCTGCAATATAGAGAGTGAATGGTATTTGAGGTTTCAAGAGATCTTATTAATAAGACTTTTAAAAGATTATTCTGTAGCAGTATGTTAATATTTACTGGAGTAATATTACTTCAGACTTGTTGCCAAGTGCAGCAAAACCAGATGTTTCTTAAATACACCACACTGCTTAATGCATTTATCTTTCCAGGATTCTAGGGCATGTGAAGTATTCTACTTCTACCATTATGGAAAATAGGAATTGATTATTAAAATGCTGCAGAAGTCGCTTTCACACAAGTCTTTTACCAGTTCATTATTAATTTAATTCCACATGACCTTAAAAATCATAAAAAGATAAACAGACCTCTCCGTATATAACTATTGTACAATACCACACAAAGACAAAAGTAAAGTGAGATGTTGAATCAATATCCTACACACACAAAAGGAGTTGAGATATAGGAATACCAAGGCCACAATCTGAAATAGTTACGAAGCAGAAGTTATCCTATTTCCATAGATATTCCTTTGGGAACTTATTGAAATACTCAAACACTTAATGCATTAATATCTAACTGTCAACGGTCATGTATTGTTAGTACAACTACAAAAAAACATTTTTAAAAGACCCCAATGGCATAGAGGCCAGTCCTCCATTTCTGTCCCCCAAATCATACTGGCATTCAGTGCAACAGTCCACTGTGGGAAATGGGATGCATGCGTGCATCTTCCCCCTCCCCTTGAGGAAAGAATGCGAGACTGACAGTGCCATACATGTCTACTCTGGAGTAAGCCAGATTATACCACTGAGTTCAATGGGACTTACTGGGATGTACATGTGTATAGGATTGCAGCCTAAGAGGTGCAGGGGAGGGGCTACAGTTCAGTGACAGAGCATGTGCTTTGCATGCAGAAGGTCCCTGATCAATACGCTGTATCTCCAGGTAGGGCTGGAAAAACTCCTGCCTGATACCCTGGAGAGCCACTGCCAGTCAGTGTTAGATGGACCAATGATCTGATTCAGTATAAGATAGCTTCCTATATTCTTATGGAAGGGAAGGCCAGGTGCTAAACAGGGATACGGGAGCCCAAGCAGACCTCCCATTCTCCATAACAGGAGGGCAGTGGGAACTTCAAAGCAGGGAGTCAAACCAAATCTGAACAAACAACTGGAACAAAGCTTTATTTTTTCCTGAAGCAAAATAGGAACCATTAACTGAAAGACTTTGTTGCACCTGACCTGGAAAGAAGCGCGGGGGGGGGGGGGGAGGCTCACATTACAGGTTCAGAATAAAAGCTCAAACAAACAACAATTGATGCATTACACTCACTGGCAACATCACAACAAACTCAGAATCAGAATGAGCACATAAAATAAAGCCAGTATCTTGGAGATTTTATGAACTTTGAATTTGTACAGCAACGGCAGGCAACTTGTGGCCCTCCAGTTATTTCGGCTTACAACTCCCATAGCTCTAGCCAGCACAGTCAATAGTGAGGGATCTTGGGAGTTATAGGCCAAAACATCTCGAGGGTCACAAGTTGCCCATCCCTGTTATACAGGCTTCGACACCTTGCTTTTTCCAAGGCTGGGCCTTGGAAGCATTAGACGAGGTTGAACTGGAGGGATGCCTTGTATTTGTGGATGGGTTTTGGTCCACCCACAAGTTACAACAGGAAAGATGAACATAAAATATATGTTGTAATGCCTCACATACAAGCCAGGTAACATAGGGCATATTTGGTGTTGATCAAGTGGCCTAGACATATACTCATGTGCATAACATATAAATGTAAACTGAAGTAGGAATATGTTTGAAATAGGGATTAATCTGAACCCAAAATTGGGGCAAATAAATGGGAAACAATGTTATTTCTACTTTTCTTGTCTTTTAGTAAAGATCAAACAGGTCCCATTCAGAGGAATAGGTATGAACCAAAATCTGAATGGGAGAGGAAGGGACAAACCTCAGGGTTTGCGGTGCATGTACTGGAGGAAGGAAAGGAGAGAGGACGCCACTGCTCTGCACTGCAGAGTACGCCCCCCCAATAATACAGTGCTTAGCCAGCCTCTGTAGGTGGCAGGTGTACTGCTAATGCATCTGGTGGCTATGCAAATAATCAGTATAAATGCCTCATATTTAAGTTCTCATGAGAACTGGATCTGAACTGGTTGGTTGTGTGCACCAAACCAGTTTGAGCTTTTATTGGCCTGAACTGGAACTTCAGTTGCAGCTGAACTTGGACAGACCCCCAAAATGTAATGGTTTGACTCCCTGCTTCAAAGGGGAGAAACGAGGCTCTCTTAAACCCTAGGCTGGGAACTCCCTCTCTACATATGGCCTCTGCATCTATAGTGGACTGGATCAACCCCCAGATATTCAAAAACAAATTGTGGATTAAGATACAACTTGATCCTGAAGTTATGTTTGTGATACTAAGCATACTTACCAGGAAATAACTCTTACTGAACTCAACAGAATTCACTTCAGAGTAAACATGTTAAAGTTGAGGCGATCCCGCCACCACCGCCTTCAGCACCATGGCCCCAGCACGGCTCGGCATCCCCTCGCACAGGCCGCCGCCGCCCCTCCTCAGTGCCGTTCTTCACCACCGCATCTCCATAGCCGGCAGCGATTTCCTTCTCTCGAACAGGGCGGAGGAGGCGTTAACAGTCCCACCTCACGAGCGCGTCCACAGGCTCCAAGCGCGTCGCCTCAATTAAAAAAAAAAAAATGCCTAGGGATGTCACAGCAGCTGGAAGACAGGTGAAGTTGTCCCTTGCAGATAAGCATAGAAGACAGGACCATCTCGTAAGATTGATACCTGAACTATGCTGGTTTTGTCAATTACAGAGCAGCCTAAGCTTCGAGTCACTAAAACAAATACTAATAAATTCTTACATAGAATCCTTTAACACCTTAAGTATGTATTAACAAAAAATCAGAACTGAATACACATAAAACCTCCAAGATACTGGCTTTATTTTATCCAGAATTCAGACAATCTTCAAACACCAATTTTCTATCTCTAACAAGCAGCTGATATTCTCCCTCAAAACGCCTTTTTAAGTTACATTCTTTCATAATACAAGTTTCAGAGGAATTCGCGCTTAAGGATTCCTCCCTTCAGTGAAAAGACCAACAGCTTAGAAAAGACAAGATAAGCTATGTTATACTGCCAGAAACAGGTTTTATACTACCATACTACCACCCATCTGACATACATCATTAACAGTACAATGATATTTCTACATTAGATGCCATCTAGCTCACCTTACTTGGTACAACCAGAATTCAGCCACACAAGTAAACCAACCACTAAATACATTCTTTATTAGATGCTGAGCCTTGCATTGCTCAGCACCTAAGACTCATATATAGCAGCACTGGAAAACTAAATAAATCAATGATGAACTTAAGCACTCCCCCAGGATAAGGCACATTTCACAAAAATAATGTTTAGCACTAGCAGAACAGAGAGTTCTTAAGGCTGGATTATCTAGATAGCAAAGGTTATTAAGGTTGTCAAGTTCTGTTACCAGGATTGCAAACACATGTGAAACTTCTCATTAGAAACTAGCTGCAAACATATCCTGCATTAATGAGAGAAGTTAAATATAAATGCCAGAACTGATGAGTTTAGCAGCATGACAGCACTGCTCCCCAGACCCTCAATAGTTCGGTAATTCCCCATCCCTCACGAGATAAATTGGTTTCTCCTATCACTTGCTGTAAACAGAGGATATTCTGTTACTGAAAGATTTCTGGTTAAATGAAATATATTAGATACATAGCTATCAGCTTATATTTCCTAGGCCCCCAGCAGTTGAGGGGATAAGCTTTCCTGAGTCACTTTTTTATGGCCTAAAAATCACTTTGTATAGCGAATACTGTATAGGCAGTTGCCTTTATCTAGTGTTTTCATACCTTTCAGTTTCAAACAAAGATAAAAGTAATTAGACCTTGCAAGCTGAAAATTCTGACCATATTTAGCAGTCATGAATTAAGGGAAAAGAGAAACTTGCATCTTCACAGAAAAAAGGAACACAGTATTTTAAGAGTCTCATTTTTACTCATCTGGGAGCCCTTCTGGCTGAAGAGCAGAGTATAAATGCTTTTTAAAAAGTCACTGGGATCCACGGGCAACTTGACTTGCTACCTTAAGGATCCCTACCTTATGGAACAAAGATCTTTTCAGAAGTTGTTTCAGGGTTATTAACCAACCTCCCTCACATAAAAAGAACACATCGTATTAGTCACTTATTAATTATGGCCACGTAAACAAATGTGAAGACAGTACAACTAGTACAATTATGATAGGGGGCAGCAACCCCGGTGCAGGTGCCCTGCACTCACCAGACCCCCCCCATGCCCCCCACTCAATGCCCACCACTTCTGCCTCCTGACACACTCAGCAGCTAGGAAGCAGGAAGTCAACAGATTGGGAGACTTATTGACCAATCAACGATGCGGGTGGAACAATGGGGGAAAGAAGGTAGCTAGTGGGGGGCAGAAGCCGTGGGGTGAAAGAAAAAAGGAAAGGCAGCAGAGTAAAGAAGAGGCAGCAGGAGAAGGCCAGCCCAAGCAGGAAGAAGAGGACAGAGGAGGAGGAAGAGGTAGGGGGAGCAAGAAAAGTGGGAATCCATGCAGAAATGGCACAGGAATTGGGGGGTGGGGTGGACTAAGGCAGGACCTGGTACCGGAATGCAGCAAGTATTCTTAAAGTGTTGGCGAAGGCACACTGTTTGGGCTCCACTTCAGGCAGCAGAACATCTACAGCCAGCACTGACTTTGCACTTGGGGAATGGCGAAGAGAAAATTATCAAGTTTTTACAGGGGAATAAAGAAAACTGAGCAGGTGAGAAGCTCACTATTAGGTAAAACGCCTCCGGGCCTTCCTACAATGAATGGATCCTGCCAGCTTTTATAACTTGGGTGAGCAAGAGCCTGTAGAGGGTGGTCAAAGAGACTAAAGCTGCAATCCTTCACCCATTCACATTGGAGTACGCACCAATGAACACTTGGGACTTGTTTTTGAGTAAACATGCATAGAACTGGGCTGCTAGGGCAGGTTCACCTATCCATGTACATCACTTGAGATCCCTTTCAGTAAGGCGATTTATTAAGTGCTTCCTGTGGACTAGGGACAGCTAAGTTCAAATCTCCATTCAATCACGACACTTGCCCTGCGCCAGTCACCACCTTTCAATCTGCCCTTCAACTTGCACCACACGGAGGTTACTAAGATAAAATCGAAGCACCACCCAAGTACAAAAGAAAGGGCATGGCATCTACCTCCTCAGAGGAAGCAGATGCGCGCAGTGCCTCACTCCATTCGAGCGAGATGAAAAGTTCTGCCTGATGTCAGACCCGTGACGCCGACACGCTAAACTCCTGCGAAGTCATCAAGCGATATGAGCACGTACGTGTGAACTAACCTGCCATGACGGGAGAAGGAAGAGCGATCGCTCCCGAGAATATACAGCGGAAGCCACTCACCTCTGTCCAGCTGGCCTCTGTCGCCTTTTGTCTCGGCGGAGGAGAGACGCCCCCGGCTCTTCCTCAGCCAACCGCTGCCACGGCCTCCGGGAGCCCGGCTGAGGAGACGTCGCCAGCAGCAGCTCCGCCGCCACGCTCCCGCCAACCGGGTCCCCCTGGCGGTGGAGGAGGCGACGCCGGCGCGGAACGAGCCGAGGAGGGCGCCCGGCGCCCGTCCCTTCAGCCCGGGAAAGAGCGGCCCCTCTCCGTCCGCCGGGTGGGGGGCAAACGCCGCCGCCGCGACGGCGAGAGCCTTTCGCTCGGACTTCGCGCCCGGCCGTCACAAGCGCATCGAGGGTTCCGAGCCCGGCGAGGGGAGAGGCAGAGGTCGGTCGGTCGGTCGCCCTCCCGCCTGTGCGGTCGCCTCGGCGAGGACGCCGCGCCGCTACAGCGAGCCCGCCGCCGCCTTCAGCGCCACGGCCCCAGCACGGCTCGGCATCCCCTCGCACAGGCCGCCGCCGCCCCTCCTCGGTGCCGTTCTTCACCACCGCGTCTCCATAGCCGGCAGCGACTTCCTTCTCTCGAACAGGGCGGAGGAGGCGTTAACAGTCCCACCTCACGAGCGCGTCCGCAGGGTCCGAGCGCGTCGCCTCAATGCCCGTGCACGCGCACCAGGCGCGCCCAACCCAGTCCCGCCCGCAACACCTGACTCCGCCCACTCCCCGTCGGGGAGGGGTCGTGTTCCCGCCCACAGGTGACCCGGATGTCTGAGTCACGTGGCCCGGCTCGCCTTGCTTTGAGCGAAGAAGGGAGAAGAGACTGGGGGATAGGGAAAGAGGGGAGGGGTTGTAGGTGTTCGAGGGGGCGTGGCATCAGCTCACGTTACGTCAATCATGCAAACTGCACCAAAACCAAACCTCATAGAAGGGCCGCGGAGAAACGCGGCTGGTTGTTGTCTGGCTGTGGCTTCAGGAATGCTGACCTCAGTGGGGTTAACTACCAGTTAAGTGTGTACAGGATGCCGAAATTGTATTTTACGTTCTGCTTTCCCCATATTCCTTGCCATTTACATTAAGAAGAAATTGAAAGCAACTGTCCGGGAGCAAAAAAAAATAAAGAGTATCAGACCTTCCAGCTGAACTTCAGCCTTTTTACGTGCTACTGGTTTCAGTGGGGAGGTAAATTAATGGGACTTCAAAGCGTTTAAATGTTGGTTGGATCTTGCTCAGTCCTTGTTTCATACCATCGAATGGAAATAAATGCTACATTTTCTTATAGCGGGGGTGGGCAACCCAGTGCCCTCCAGATGTTTTGAACTATGACTCCCATAATTCCTGACCACTGCCTATGATGGCTGGAGCTGATGGGAGTTGTAGTCCAAAAACCAGGTTGCTTGTTGTTCAGTCGTGTCCGACTCTTCGTGACCCCATGGACCATAGCACGCCAGGCCTTCCTGTCCTGCGCTCTCTCCTGGAGTGTGCTCAAGTCCATATTCATTGCATCGGTGATGCTATCTAGCCATCTCATCCTCTGCCGTCCCCTTCTCCTTTTGCCTGCAGTCTTTCCCAGCATCAGGGTCTTTTCCAGAGAGTTTTCTCTTCGCATTAGGTGTCTGGCCAAAATATTGGAGCTTCAGCTTCAGTATCTGTCCTTCCAATGAGCCGTCAGGGTTGATTTCCTTTAGGATGGACTGATTTGACCCCCTTTGCAGTCCAGGGGACTCGTGTAAGAGTCTTCTCCAGCACCACAGTTCGAAAGTATCAATTCTTCCTTCCTAAGCTCAGCCTTCCTTATAGTCCAGCTCTCACAGCCATACATTACTACTGGGAAAACCATAGCTTTGATTATACGAACCTTTGTCAGCAAGCTGATGTCTCTACTTCTTACAATGCTGTCTAGGTGTGCCATAGCATGGCTACAGTCACTATCTGCGGTGATCTTGGAGCCCAAGAAAGTAAAATCTGTCACTGCTTCCATTTCTTCCCCTTCTATATGCCAGGAAGTGATGGGGCCAGATGCCATGATCCTAGTTTTTGTAATGTTGAGTTTCAAACCAGCTTTTGCACTCTCCACTTTCACCCTCAACAAGAGGCTCTTTAGATCCTCTTCACTTTCTGCCTTTAGGGTGATATCGTCTGCATATCTGAGGTTGTTGATAATTCTCCCAGCAATCTTAATTCCGACCTGTGATTCATCCAACCCAGCGTTTCTCATGATGTACTCTGCATATAAGTTAAATAAGCAGGGTGACAATATGCAGCCTTGTCGTACTCCTTTCCCAATTTTGAACCAATCGGTTGTGCCATGTCCGGTTCTTACCGTTGCTTCTTGACCCTCATAAAGGTTTCTCAGGAGACAGGTAAGGTGGTCTGGTACTCCCATCTCTTTCAGAATTTGCCAGGTTGCTTACTCCTTCATTATAACAACAACAACAAAAATTACTTTGGGCACAATCCTAGGCATGTTTAGACAAAAAGAAAGCCTACAACTCCCAGCATTCCCCAACCAGCATGGCTGGGGACTGCTGGCTGGCTAAATGTTCGTAGGATTGCAAAACTTCAATTTCGGTAAATTTTACAGAGTACATTTTCAACTATGATTTTTTTCCCATTCAATTTCTCCATCTGTAGGTTACTACATTAAAAAAAAAGATTCACAGTTTGGTGAAAATGACCAATAAAATCTAGGGTCCACTAAAGCAGCCTGCCAGATGGTCACTCAGATCATGCTATATTCAGTATTGCCATCCACACGTGTTCAAATGTTACAGTTCCTTACTTTGCAGACTTTTCTTCTTATCATACTAATTCTATTTGTTTATTTAAGGGTGCAATCTGAAATGTCTAAACATGCATAGGATTGCTCCCTTGAGCAGTTATACCACATTCTTCAGCTGCAAAGGCTCCCAGAGCAGCTTACAACTCAAAAGAAATGAAACAATCCCTGCGCTGTCATACAACTTTCAAGGCCCAAACTGATTTAGGGTGCAATCCTATGCATGTTTAAACAGAAAAAAAGTTATAGGACTTTTTTCTGTCTAAACATGCATTAGATTGCACCGTTAGCTATTTATCATATTGCTAGCCATCTTTCCTCCAAGGAAGCCAGAGAAATATGCATGGGTTTTCCATAATTCATAGTCATATCAAGCCCTTGGGGTAAGGTGGGCTGAGTGACCTGCTTCTTTTTCCTTGCAGTTCTGATTCTGTATTACTGTTTTGTATGCTGCTTCTCCCTAGGTTCCAGCACAGTCTGCTATCACAAACATTTTTGTTTTAATCAACCGCATTAACCATGATATAGAACAGGATAGGTTGTTTCCCTGGTATAGCTGCTGTTGATCTTGTACCCTTCTATATGACCTTATCTTCTCTATATGCCAGGCACAATGCATTTAAACAGTGTGATAAAATCCAAGTAACCCTTGTTCCACTGTTTTGCTCAAAAACCTTTACTATCTTCCTTTCTCTTATATTTAGAAAAAATAGCCTCAGGCTCCTATATCCACTTACCTGGGAATAAGTTCCATAGCACTAAGTGGGACTGACTTCTGAGTAGACATGTAAACCATTGTCAAGGTTCTCAGGTTTGTTGGGGAATCTATCCCATCTACCTTAGAAACCCTCTTCCTTAAGCAGGGGAACAGTCCATTGTTACTTGGTAGTAAGGGAAATGTGCTTTGCATATGCTCAGAGGTGCATTTCTTTATTATAGATCCACGTATCTTAGGACTTGACCCTGGTGCCAAAAACTGGCTCAGGGACTGTTTTCCTCCCTCCTTGCTCCCTTGTACACAGTATTATTCAAAACTAGGTAATTGCCCAACAAATGGTGGGAAAGCTTTTGGAAAGATAACGTGGCCATAAAGGTGAGCTGTCACCTAATGTGTGTGCATGCCAGCATCAGTTTCCCTTCTCACTTTTCCACCAGCTTTTCCACCCCTTTCATTCCCTTGGACTCTTTTCTTTCTCTCTCTCTCCACCCTTTGGGATCCTTGACTTTGTCTACTGCCTCATCAGCATTCTAACCTCAGCCCCCTTCCTCATTCCAGTCTTTCCTTCAATCTATTCATCTGTAGGTAGAGATGCCAACTTCAAAGTGCCATGTACATAGATGGTAATCATCATCACCACCAGCAGGTGATAATGTATATCACATGCTGTGAAAACTTTTGCCTGCTGATTTCTGCATGTCAAGCTGCTGTTAAAGCCATAAGTTAGCACCAACCTATAATATGGTACCCATGTTTAATTTTTGTCATATATCATTTTTACTTTCACTCACAGTTGCACTATGTCCACCCATCCCCTGCCCCTCTGCCCTTTCTCCTTATCCCTCTCTTTCTCTTCTTCTCTCTAACACTAATTGAGGTTAGGTTACTGTTGACTTGTGTGTCCCAGTCCACTAGTTGGACTGTTAACATGCAGACTGATCCTATGCTTGTTTTTCACTGATTTCAATAGGGATGTACGAAAGTGACTTACCTTTCACAGATTATGTTGATGGTGGGGGGGGAGGCATTCCATCCCTCCCCCCGGAATCCTGGCCGGGGGGGGAGGCGCTCCGTTCCTCCCCCCGGAATCCTCGAACGGCCGGCTGTGCCCCGCGGCAGCTCCGTGGAGCAGCCGGCCAGGCCAGAGCCGTCCGCAGCCGGATTTCTGGCTGCGGAGGGCTCTGGGTAAAAAAAACAAAAACAAATAAAGACGCGTACACAAATGGCGGCGGCTACAGCCGCCGCCATTTGCGTTCCTTCTTTTTGGCCGTCAATCTACGTAAATACTTACGTAGACAATGATAGCAAAAATAAAGGGGAACGCAAATAGCGTAGCGGGTGCTATTTGTGTCCCTTTTTCATTCACCGTTTTAGCCTATGTAAATCTTTACGTAGGCTAAAACGGCAAATCAAAACGGGAAGCAAATAGCGCCCGCTATGCTATTTGCGTTCCCCTTTATTTTCGCCGTCATAGTCTACATAAGTATTTACGTAGATTAAGACGGTAAAACGAAGGAACGCAAATGGTGGCGGCTGTAGCCGCCACCATTTGCGTACGCGGTTTTTTTTTTAACCCACCCAACCATGATAGGCTATGTAAAGATTTACGTAGCCTATCACGTCTTTTTTTCTTTTTTTTAAACTAGCTATGATAGGCTACATAAATCTTTACGTAGCCTATCACGTCTTTTTTTCTTTTCTTTTTTTACACAAGCCTGGAAATGGCGGTGGCGGCAGCCGGTCGGAAGACCATCCGCCGAAGCCGCCACTGGAGCCGCCGCCACCGAAAAGATCCGCCCCAGGTGAGTCTCGTCCCGGGGGGGATGGGCGGGGGGGTGGCAGGCCATTCCTCCAGAGTTCGGGGGGCCGAATGCACTGGCATTCGGCCTCACTGAGATCCATGGCGGAATTCTCTGACATCCCTAGATTTCAAAGGTATTTGCTCCCAAGTCTGCATAGAATTGTAGCCTTAGTAGATTTGCAATCCTCTTCCTTCAGATTATACGTCCACTGTTGAATATGTTCTTTCAGAACTTTTTTCCCCTTCCACCACTGCCTTCTGGAACAATTTTTCACACTTTTAGCTAATGAAGAAAAGCCTCATTCTGATTATGATGGTGGTAATAACAACAACAACAAAGCAATAACAACCATCCTAAACTTAGGAAGGAATGTACCTTTTAAAATATTTTTTTTTAAGCATGCCTTAATTTTTCTATGGATTTTCTTTGCAAAACTCTTTCAATAATCCATGATAAAGAAGCGATCTCAGCAATTATGTTTATTTGGTTCACACTGGGTGATTCACAAAACAAAATAATATACAACAACATAGTAAAACATACTATCAAAACCTTAAGCTTAAGGCTGAAAATGCTATTGTGAGAAATCCCTGTTTGTAACATCTGTTACAAATCAATATTATTTATCTTTCATAATATAAATTGGCAATTATCTACAACATGAATGTAATTGCCAACTTCACAGATTAGGCAAGGAGAATTTCAATAGTCAAAGCAATTAAACAATAGCTACATTTTATACGGGAGGGGGTAGCAGCGGGTGACAGTTCCAACATCTATTTTGTCGATATCAGCTCTTGAGAATTGCTAGGAAACTGCAGCTGGTGCAGAGCAAGCTACTTCGAGCAATTTCCATCAGTACTCCACTCTCCACACTAGCTTCCTACAACCTTAATCACACAAACACACACACTGTATTTACTTGGAGGGGGGTGGGAAGCACCAATTTATATGTTGATTTTGTCATGCAGGGACCACATGGAAACTGTTGCAGTTTTGATCATTTTCTGGAAGCAATTTAAAGAATGGTTTTGGCTGGTATTTAGTGATTTGAACTTACGCCAGTTGGGAGCTATTTTCTTATCTATCTATCTATCTTTAAATATCCATCCTTAGCAGTTTAGCCAAGGTGCAATTTCAGATGTGAACTGAAAAAAAGCATAACAATGTTGCTAAATATATAGTCAATGGTCCTGTTTTCAGTGTTTCTTTTAGTCTTTTATGATTTTTCTAGAGCAGGGGTCTCCAGCATGCTATGCATGGGTTCCATGGTGCCCACCGGGACCTCAAACAGCACCCGCAAAGCTCCCTGCCCCCTTCAAAAAAATATTTTTAATGAAAAACTTGAAAAGCATTAGGGTGCCAAGTTCTCCTTCCTGTTCCTGAATCTTCTGCAGATCAGCTGTTCAGCGGGCAGGAAGAGAAGGAAAGAGTGGCTTCCTGGCCCCACCCAATCTCCTTCCGTCTACACAGAACTTTGCTTGCTCTCTCTCTGTGTCTTGCGCTCTCGCTCTCTCTCGCTCTCTCTCTCCACTGCCAGCATTTGGCCTTGCTGTTTTATAGAACCATAGAATAGTAGGGTTGGTTGACTTTTCCATATTTTGTTGTGTTACAACCTGGAATTAAAATGGATTTAATTGGCATGTTTACTATTTGATTTACACAACGTACTTAACACTTTGAAGGTGCAAATTTTTTTCCTGGAAGTTGCCATTTTAAAAATGGCGACTCCCTGTAAGAAGACCAGTCACTGTGCATCCAGGCCTCAGGAGATGGCAGTGGCAGGCAGCGAGCAGCAGCAAAGACTGCAGCAGCGGGTAGAGGCGGCATGGCAGTGGCGGCAGAGGAGGCGATGGCATGTCGGCAGTGAAGGCAGAGAAGACGGCAGCGGCGCAGTGGTGAGGAGGTGGCAGCGGTGAAGAGGTGGTGGCTCAGGTAAGGACCTGGAGGGGCTGGGCCGGGGGCCGAAGCTCCTAAGCGCACCAAGTGATTCAGTGAGCCTCCGACCCACTCCGGTCCACTTCGTGCCCCCTCTTCTTCACCTCGGAAAGGGCACAAAGTGGCCCAGAGCTACCTGCTTCGACTTGGGGTTTGGGCCTTGGGCCGAAGCAGTGCACAGCCCTAAATTTTAGCAGGCTTTAGGTACCCAAAGCCGGCCTCTCACATAAGCTAATTAGTATCAGGCAAGTACAGCTTCATATATCAACAATTGTACATTTCTAAGCCTTTGCCCAATTGTCTCATGAAGTGAAAGATAAGGGTGTTGTGCCTTGATTCTCACAGAAGAGCTGAGAAATTCCCCCTCCCATGTTGGAATGTGGGGGCTCTGTTCTTAGAAAAGAGGTGATTGATTTCCCAGCCTCTGATGATTTGAGCACCTTTGGGAAAGAGAAGCCCCCCTTCTCCTGAATGTGTGTGTGCTGGCCTTAGGGATGTATGAATTGTGTACCTTCAGTGCCACTTGACTTCTGCAGTTTGCGGCCAGTGCTCCGTTCCGCCATTTACAAGCCCCCGGAATTCTCCTCTTTTTTTTCCACTCCAAAAATTATGAAGATAAAATCCATACCAACAACTGTAATTCTGGTGCCCAGCCATCTCCGTGAGTCTGCATAACTTCCGTAGGAATCGCTATTTTTCGTAAATATTTACGTATTTTTTCCCCTGCCCCGACATGCAGTAATTACTTTCAGCCAAAACACTTCCTCTTCCTTGTAGGGGCTTCCCAAAAGAAGGCTGTCTTAGGTGTGCCTGCGTGATAAACTATTTGTTTAAAGCAACGCTGTTTGAAAGAAAGAAAAAAGAAAGAAAGAAAAGAAAGAAAGAAAGAAAGAAAGAAAGAACCTTTTAAAATGACCATGCCAGTCCTGGGGCCCTGCACGAGGTATTATTCTCCCTGCTGAGCTTTATATTTCCACATCTAGCACTGTTGCTGACGTTGTGAGGCTAAAATGGAGAGGAGAACCAACTCTGTGCATGTCTACTCAGAAGTAAGTCTTACTGAGTTCAATGCGACTTACTCCTACACATGTCAGCACCCCACTTGCCCCCAGCTCAGCTTTATATTTCCACATTCAGCTCATGATCAAACCTCCTGTTAGTTATCTCAGAAGACCCTTGGGTGAATGGGGGGGAGGGGGTTTCCAGGAAAACGGCTGGATTGGGGGAGAAGCTCCCCCCCCCCCACACACACACACACATAATGGAAGAATATAGTTCTTCATATTCCCTGGTATGTTTATTCCTCATTTTGTCCATTCCCTGAGCATGTGCAGAGTGTGCTTTTTATTCAAAGAAAGAGAAGCTAGCTAATCTTTCTGCTCATGCTACATTTGTACAAGTGTAACTGCTTCAGAAAGAACACACAAACAATGTGTGTGGTTGAGACTGGCCCAAAGTCACCCAGTGAGCTTCCATAGCCAAGTGGGGACTAGAACCCCCCATCTCCCTAGTCCCAGTCCAGCACTCTAACCACTAGGCTACACTGGTTGTTTAACCACTTCACCACACTGCTGTTATGAAACTCATGAAAAAGAGACAGTATAATGGAAAGTTCTTTCTTTCTTTCTTTCTTTCTTTCTTTCTTTCTTTCTTTCATACACACACATAATGGAAGAATATTGTTCTTTTGGGAAGCCCCTAGCAAGAGGAAGTG
Source organism: Heloderma suspectum (assembly GCF_057233095.1). Lineage (NCBI taxonomy): Eukaryota > Metazoa > Chordata > Lepidosauria > Squamata > Helodermatidae > Heloderma > Heloderma suspectum. The sequence continues at coordinate 136,977,695 of NC_139462.1, forward strand.
TTTTGGCTGAAAGTAAACGGAGACGGAGGATTTCAATTTAAAAAGAACACCCACAAACAAGGCAGTGAGCGCAATTCATTTTTTAAAAAAAACTTATGTATTTATTATCGAAATATACTACACTGCGTTTTTATTTACGAAAATTTCGCAACTCTTTGCAGACGACGGGGAAAAAGCCGCATGACTGCTGGCTCCGCAGGACCTCGCGGTGCCATTCCGCAGAGGATTCTATGGCACAGACTGAAGGGAATTCAATCTCATTTCAGTCCGTGGCGGAATTCTCTGACATCCCTAGCTGGCCTGTCAGGTTCCGAGAAGGGGGAGAGGCATTGCCTGTCAGCTCATGAGCTGGAGGGAGGCATCTAGCAGAGAAGCTTATAAGATCCAATCTGCAGGTTTTGCACTTTGGTCTCGCTCCATGGAGGAAAGCACGCTGCCAGCCTGGAGAACTTGTGGCCCTAGGAACAACATCCCATACGCTGTTGATACGGGCCCCAGTGTACATATTAACTTGTGATGAGCGCTTGCTTTGTGAACTGATGAGACGTGTGAGCTTTCTTTGCATATTTATTCTGCATCTATTTTCTATTAATAAACTTGTCATCCTTTTGCACAAGTGGCTTAGTTTCATCTTGGTAATCTAAAAGAATCTATTTTGACTGGGCCCTGACAGACCCCAGATCAATACAGGGACCCCTGATCTAGAGTATATACTGCTCTGACCTGTAAACTGAGCTCCTGCAGATTTAGTATTTCTTGTTCACTTCAGTGGAAGGGGAAACTCTATTTCGCTCATTTTGACTGAAAGTTCCAAGATTTCTACCTCCTTCTTAGGGTCTTGTGGGGAATAACTTAAATTTCAGGGTGAGGCACTAGAACCCAGTGTGGAGGCTATTTCCACAGACCAGCCTTCTCTCCTGATCTAAATTTTAAAATACACACATACTTTCCCATCCTGTCCTTCTACTCCAAATGTATTGAACCTCAGGCCTGTGGGCCACATCCAGCCCTTGAGTTCCCCAGGTGGCCATGCCCCGTCTCCCTTTCCCTCAGCCTCTGATCATTGATGGTTTTGCAGCTTTTGCACAGTTTTTTCCCATTCTAAAAGGCCCCGCCCACCACTGGAATGCCACTCCTGAAAGCTTCTCCAAAACTGAATTCAGCCCTAGGACCGAAAGAGGCTCAACGTCCCTGTTCTAATCTCAGTATCTCTCTCTGTGGGAGAGAGTGAATGAGATAGTGAACACCAATACAGGCATAATGATAATTTGCAAATGTGAGCATTAGGACAAAAGGTACAAGGGCACAATCCTATGCATGTGTACAGAAGAAAAAAGAAGCCCTAGAACTCTCAGCATGCCCCAGTCAGCATGGCTGGTTGGGGCATGCTGGGAGTTGTAGGCCTTTTTTCTGTCTAAACATGCATAGGATTGCACCTTAACTCTGTTAGTACACTTGTTAAATTGATTATATGTATGTTGCTCTGGGAGCCTTTTTGGCTGAGGAGTGGTATAAAAATACCAAATAAAAAAAAATCTAAAATTATTTCTAGTTTATTAATAATAATAATAATAATAATAATAATAGTAAAATCTCTCTTAAAAACAAACAAACTCCTAAGTGTCATCAGGCTCTCTGCTGTCTGCCTTCATCAGGCACCATTCATGACCTCTCAGGCTATGCCACTGAATGTGAAATTCACTTGAACTTCAAAATTGCATAAAATCCCATATGGATCATCAGCCCCCTGCCCCCAGCAGCATCAGATAAGAATCCCCGCTACATTAGCTTTAATTTTCAACTGATCAAAACTTTTCTGAATGTATCTTGGTGACGTGATGTGAGCATTGCAAGATTTAATATAAAAACACCTTCCCCAAATGCCATTTTGAAGTCGTAATTTGCTCTCAACTTTTAAATTACTTGTAGGACTATTAAGCTCATTTCTGTTGCTCCAATATAATTGCTCAGAGGCTGAATCTTGCATGTTGCTAGGCATCCTCAGTGATTTGTGGAATCAGCAGATGAGGGTACAAAACGACCTTGTAGGATCTTGTTCCCTGTTGGTAGCCTGGTTAGGACTACTTTGATTGGGAGAGACAGAGCATCACAATAGATTAGGAGGCTTTCATTTGCATGGAGCACTTGTGTTGTACCTGATCTACATGGAAATAACTAAAATCAGTGTAATCCAAGAGTGGTGAATTTATTTTACATATTTTAATATGCACATTTTAGCTCCACTGTTATGCATGGAGGATCTTCAAAAGCTTGCTAAAAGCAAAATTCAAAGTATCTGCTTATTCTGCAGCAAAATTATAGAGAAAATTGTGCCTTTAATAACAAGACTGCAAAACAATAAAGCAAATTATATCACCAGTATTTATATCAGCACAAAGACTACAAGATTCTCATTCTCATACTGCAGTACGTAGTGGCACAATCTCCATTTACATAGGTTTGTACCACGCTAAGTACCGGTTATAATCCTAAAACTAGTTCCTTGTAAGTCTTGCTGATTTCAATATGACTACTGTAGTCCAATTATTTTGGTCCTGGATTTGTACCACGAACAAATGAACCATGTTCAAATCCTAGACCAGTTTAGGTACTGATCATGCCTGGATCTACATAAATAGCAGAACAAGGTGGTAAGAGCTGACTGTGTTACTTCAGACTTCAGGACCAGAATCACCTTTCTCCCGCCAGGGCAAAAATTTCCTTGCAAATGAGAAACCAGTAGGTCAGCAAGGAAGGTTCTAACCCAGTCCATTCTCTGCTGTCCAGGATTTGGATCCAGGATCTTCCTTCTACAAGAGGAAGGAACCTTCACTGAGAGGAAGGGCTCCACTCATGGTAGGTGCCTTTGCCTGGTTTGGGGGGATCTCCTTCCCTCCACACCGCAGCTCACCCTATTCAGCAGGGTCTTCTGACCCTCTGTGCAGCATTTTCAGGGGGCTGGAGGGGCTACTGTGGGAAGAAGGGGGTGGAAAAGTCCTGTTCATCAGTGCAGTTGATCTGGTGTAAATCTGGATCCAACCCCAGGTTTTCTGATTACAGAGGGGTTTATTTTTAACACAGGGGAACATTCAAACGTGACCTTCCCACCCTCTGCAGCAAGGTGAGACATTTTACCATCTCAGGACTTTAATTTCTCATTCCCATCTCATTCTTTTGCATTTGCAGACCAGGCTTTAGAGTGGGTTCTTATGTTATTCTCACAGCATGGGAAAAAGAAGTACTGCAGCTGGAGTAATGTAGGAGTTCACCCTTTCAGTTACACAGAAGGAGGTTGTAGAACTCTGGACTGTACTACTTCAAACTGCATGTACAAGAGTTGCATTTTGGCATGTTTTTCCATGTATATAACTGCCCTCATGAAGTACATTAGCACATCTTAAGACCATAAAGAGCCATGCTGGGTCAGACCAAAGGCCTATCTAGTCCAGCATTGTGTTTGCACAGTGGCCAAGCAATTGCCTGAGGGAAGTCCACAAGTAGGACATGAGTGCGAGAGCACCCTCCAGCTCATGTTCCCCAGCAACTGGTATACAGAAGCATACTGCTCTGAATCTGTGGGTAATCTATATCCATCATGACTAGTAGCCATTTATAACCTGAGTGCTCTAACTGATGTGTTACTTCATTACATGAAGGGAACATTTTACATGTGGAAATATTCAAACATATGCCCCCTGTCGTCTGAAGTGGTACAGTCCAGAATTCTACCAGCTATTTCTGCAAGTAGCTCTCGGCTCCTGGCCTCAGGAAAGTCATCATTTCTTAATTCCCCATCTGTGAAATGGGAATGGCTTGCTGCTTTTCAGTTGGTTCCAGGATGCTGTGCCGCAGCCTGTGCGGCTGTTCAGGCTTCTGAGCAAAGAGGAGCAGAGGCAACTATGGTCAGAAGACAATGCTTCCCCTGCTGTTCCTGATGTTAGATGAAGCTATTCTTGGTGATCAGAAAGAGAGGAAAGTTATTCTAAGCTCTAAAGAAAAATCTGGCTCTGCATTGCCTTGGAAATCTTCCAGAGGCAAAATCTTGATCTCACAGAGCTGTTATGAAGATGAGTAAGGTTTTTGAAAGTGCCATGCCCACTAAACGTGCTATAAATATTACTCAGGTTTACACATTGCTGTTTCTAAAAGATGAAATTCATGGTTAGAAGGATTATGGGGCAGGAAACATTGTATGGTATTGGTATTCAGAAAAAAGGTAAATTTAAATACAGGAAATATTTAGACATATGGAATCTTTATACCATACATTTCTTACAGTATGGAGTCTCAAGGCCACTTCACACATTATGTGGGATCCAGAGAGCTCCTTATGCAAGTAAAAGGCACTCAAGGACGTCTCCAATTTCCACTAACTCCAGCCCCCACCCCAGCTGCAGTCCTCTCATCATATCTCTAACCCAGTGGACCAGGAGTGTTTGGGAGTGGGGGGTGAGGTTCAAGGGGATGCGGTGAGGACAAAAGGCCCACGATATGAGTAGGATTCTGCCCATAGTTCTCTGGATTCTGCCCACTGTGTTTTTTGGGTATATCTACAAACAGTTTTAAGGGTACAATTAAAATGTAAAGTGTAAATGCTACAAAGAGGGGATGTGTGTGTGTGGGGGGGGGGGGAATGTATGTGTCATACAGATAACCTTGTTAGAGAACCAGAGCTGCTGCACCACCCTGTCAAATGTACACTTGGGTTTGCTGCTGTGTAGCCTGTGAAACAATTCTCAAGTTACTAAAACTGTATGCTATACATACAAAAATAATGTATGTTTCCACATTAGAGAAATGTAGGTGGTTGTAGCTTGTACCAATGCTCTGACTTAGCTCTTTCCAGGAACACAGCTTAACACACATGCCACTCTTCTCCCATTCTTCCCTCCTCTCTTCTCCAACTTGCAATGAGGAAAACTTTTCTCAGTCCATTTGAAAGACTAGCTATTCCTTGATAGGAAGACGGTAGTTCTATCATACTCGATAGGACTTCTTAAGAAGGAATAACCAGTCAAGTACGATAGGACTATCTCCCTGTGGTGTGATCCCCTGCTGCTCCAAGAAGTGCTGGAAAGGAAAGTGATGTTTCCATGGGAAGGGGCCACATAATTGCCCCCACTCATGTTGTTCCCTCATATATATGTTCCTGGAGCAGCATGGGATTGCACCACAGGGAAGCAGGTTCCATGCTATTGCTGCTACACATGAATAGATCCTCAATCTGTGCACATCCCTCTGTGTAATTAACCATTCCTATCCTGATGACTGAAGTGTGTATTTATCTCTTCTGCTCCACAAATACCAACATATTCAAGCTGAGAAAATAAACAGAATATCAGATTCTGCGGAAGTATGCATCTTACCAAAAGAGGTAAGGCAGGTGGCTACCAGGAAAAGGCATTTTCTGCTGTGGCACCCTGGTTGTGAAATGAACTCCCTAGAGAGGTTCGCCTGGCACCTACATTATACTCTTTCTGGCGCCCAATGAAGACCTTTTTCTTTTCCCAGGCATTTTTAGCATTCCAGTGTTTTAGCTCTGCTGTCTTAAACCTGCTATTGTGTTTTAAATATCTGCACTGCTGCTAGGTTTTACTCTGGTTGTATTTGTATTCTGTAGTTTTAATCTATTATATTTTATATTGTACTTTTTGCTGTATTTTTGTGGTTTTAATTTTGTGAACCACCCAGAGAGCTTTGACTTTGGGCAGTATAAAAATGAAATAAATATCATACTCATTTTCTTCAATATGAAGGCAACCTCAGTACAAAATAGGATTCTACAGAGGAGTGACTATTAGCAGAGGTTGTTAATTACAAAAGTATAATAAACATGAAGCATAAACCCTTTTCAGGCGTTATTTAAACTATTTATTGAGTAGCTCCACCCCCAGGTGTCCATGCATACAGTATGAACGTCTGGGGGGCAGCCTTTGTGCATACTGTACACTTAGATGCCTGGGGGCAGAGCTACACAGCACACATTATGTCAGAGGCAGGGCTATTCACCATGATCCCACCTCTGTTCATGTGTTGAGGCAAATAGTTTAAATGATGCCTGGCCAAATCTATAGTTGATTCAATATTATCCCAAGGCTTATCCCTTGGATAAATGAGAATTACAAAAACAGCAAACTGAGAAGTGCTTAGAAAGACAAATAATGTATTTTATTATATACAAAAAGCTCTTTGGGCTGCATATTGGCTTTGTTTGTTCTCTAGCTTGATATTTACTAGGGCTTTTTGTCCATGCGGCTTTTAAAATCATATGATCACTTCTATCAAATATTTGAAATACTTCTGACAGACAAAAAAACCCCCCACCTAAATGATCTTGGACAGTAAAAAAACCAGCAACACATATTACTATCAAACACATATAACTGAACATAAAAAACTACTATCAAATGTATGTACAGCATAAAGCACTAAATTCCCTTTATTGCCCAATTTTAATATGTTAAAAGCCAGCAACTATTAAAATACAGTCAAAACACAGTACCGTTTTTATTAAGCAATCTATTTTTATGCTTTTCATACCAATAGCCTAGACAGGAGAGCCTGAAAGCTAAAAACTGAAAGACTGAGTTCAAAAGATAGAGATCTGACATCAATTCTCTAGTAAGACTAAAAAGCATTTTTATTAGCCTTCTGTAATCCAAAATTCAAATACTTATTTTTCAAGATACTTGTTATATTTGAACAAAGGTACTTCAGTGCTTGTAGCAAAATACAAAGTATACATGCAAATCAAGGGAGTTGCTCCATGGGCTCTCCAAAGCAATCAAAGCATCTAATCCATATGAGAAAGAAAAGCCACAAAATGACAGGTGATTTCACAAGTTGCACTGTAGGAATCCATTTCTTTCGCCTGATGGCCTGTAAAGCTAAGAACTTAAATTGTTTTTACTTTTGAAGAGTCCTTGTAAAAGATAGATATTCCACACTAGTCTAAACCTGAACATGATACTTTTGTTGTAAGCATTTTATACTATTCAGCAATTGGGTATTTCAGTGAAATGCTGCAGGAGTGTAAAACAAAGGTAAAATTTAACTGAAGGAAAGCACAATTGCCTGTGCCAGTATTAAAAAAAAAATACATACCATTTTCCTAAAGTGATGAGGTCAAGTTAATCATGAGATTCTTTAATAAGAAGAAAGAGAGAGAGAGAGAGAGAGAGAGAGAGTTTGGGGATCTTTTCTTTTTATTGATCAGTTGGAGAGGCTCTGCTTAAGAATGGCTGCTTTTTCAGATGTGAGAGTGATGGGAGCTCAGATTAGGGCCTTATGAGCAGCAGCCCTTATATTAAAAGACTATGTTCTTAGTTGGTCCAGCACTTTGATACCTTATATAATAGACGTTTAACATTCTGATTCAATTGCTAGAATAAGAACATGAACCTTCAGCCCTGAAATCACCTACTGGTAGCCCAAATGGATCTCTAATAATTTAAAAGCATGCAACTTGTAGCATCTTCGGAAAACAGTAGCACATCCTCTGAAAAGGCATCCTCGAGGTCACAATACAAATTAGCTGTTCCCTCTAACACTCTCACATACTCACTAGTCAGGGACCAAACACCCTTTACATGGCAGTAATGGGTGCTGCACATACACCAACATTTGCTATACTGAACACACTAAAGTGTGAAGGGTAGGAAAGCTATCACAGAACACCTTTTTCAGGTACAATGGTATTATAAAGTTTCTGCTCCTGACAAAGTTCTCCAGTCAAAACCCTTATACCACTTGATTTCAGAATAAACCATTGTCAGTACTTGTAGTTTTTGTTCTTTTGCTGCCATGCTTTGCTGCTGCATGGGCAGCTCATGTGTTGTGCTAAATGACAAAACTGGATGCACACCAAGGAACTACAGTGAATTGTAGCCCCCAGCACATGCCTACTGTGTACGCCCAAGACACTGGTGTATATTTTGCAAACATGAAAGAATGTAACTCGTAAATTAAATGTAAAATTAGAAACAAACTCCACCTTCTTTAAGATTAACCAAAAATGCTTTTATGTACACCATTTATGTGCAAAACCAATCCACAAGTGCACACTGAGAGGCCTTAGGGGCTACTCTTCCACTTTGGAATTCTCTTGAGCTGGAGACTCATCAAAGCCTGAGCCTGTGCAGAAGCATAACACTTTAAAAACAAAAAATGAACGAACTGCCTTTTGATGTAGAGCTGGGGTGAGCAACTTGTGGCCCTCCAGATTTTTTGGGCCTACAACTTCCATGATCCCTCACCATTGACTATGCTGGTTAAGGCTGATGGGAGTTGTAGGCTGAAAAACCCAGAGGGCCACAAAGTTGTCCACCTCTGGTATACAGCGATAAGATAAATTAGCTACCATCTTGCTATCTGCTCTAAGACTTTGTAATGGGGGTAGGCTATATATCAAGTTGATACATTGATAGGCTAACTGAATATCTATTCTTCTGAATGAACTATCAATTCCAATTTATATAAGTGATTTTAAAGTACTATGGCCAGAGGTAGTTTTTAACTGAATTAATTAGTACAGAGTTGAAGAGTATGTGCACGTGGCATGAGACAAGTTTCCACTGGAAGCAATCGAGGCAGGTTTGTCCAGACTTCACCCCATTCAAATACTATTTACATAATTAACATATACGATTGACTGCCAAGAAATGTGGTGATGGCTACTGGCTTCGGTGGCATATTATTCTTATTGCATTTCTGTCCCAGCTACTTTTCCTCTTGCAAGGAACCCAGGGCAGCTTACATGGTCCTTCTCCCCTCCATTTTATCCTCACAACAAGCCTGTGAGGTAGGTTAAGCTGAGAGTCAGTACCTGGCCCAAAGTCACCCAGTAAGCTTCATGGCCAAGTGGGGACTAGAACCCCAGTGTAATACTCTAACCACAACACCAGACTGGTGCAAGGAGGACCAGACAAATTCATTGAGGAAAGGTCTATCCACAGCTGTGTACTTCTGACAGAGGTTTCTGTGGCGGAAACACGGAAGGGCTGGCTTGTGGGCTTCCGGGAAGCATCTGGCCAGCTGCTATTGGGAACATGCTGCTGGGCCAGCGGGGCCACTCATTGGCTGGCCCGGTCCTCTCGGGCTCAGGCACCGACTGAGGAAGGGCCAGGCGCTCTTCACGAGGACATTCGGCAGGACGCATGCGCCTACAGCCAGCCGAGAAAGGAAAGCGCTTCTTCTGACGAGAGCCAGGAGAGCGCCGTCAGTATGGCGGCTTTGAGCCCGGCTGCCGCTGCTGCTTCCCCCCCCGCCGCGCCACCGACGCCCTTGCCAGCCGCCCCTCCCGGACCAGGGGCAGGAGCCGCTGTGGCTCGCGGTAAAAAGCGCCCCTCCAGCCCTGGTAACGGTAGCGCCGGGAAGAAGAAGAGGTTGGCCACGCCGGGCAGCGGCGGCGGAGGGAGTTTCTTTCAGGTACGGGCTGCTGGCGCGCGCGCGAGACAGAGGGAGGGGGACAGCCCCACAGTCTTTTCGGGAGAGAGGTGCGCATGCGTGGATAGGACTTTCCTCTACCCCTCGTTTCCAAAGAGAATGGGACACCCTCAGTGTTTTACGTCCGGCTGCGATCCTGGCGCACGGTTGTTTGGGGCTCAGGAGTCAGTCCCATTGAATTCGGTGAAACGTGCATAGGCTTGAGTTGGAAGAACTGGTTGATCTCAGGTGGGTTGGAGATAAAGGTGGTGCAGCCCCCGAATTCAACAGTAGTTTTGTGGAAGTGTTTACACTTTTTTTGTTGGCATTCAACGCCCTGCCTTAAACTTTGCAGCTGAGTCGAAGCTCGAAACTGGTTTTAAACATTGCAACTGGTGTTCGGTTATCAGTCACCACTGTGGAACAATCCTATGTATATTTACTTGGATGTACGCACATGATTTTATTTATTTATTTATTTATTTATTTATTGAAAAGGGGGATAAGGTTTGCACACAAGTTAGGTGGATTTGGGGGTAAATGTTAAATGCACAATTGCCTCCCTGGAAAAAAGCAAACATGCCTGTATTACCTGCAGACTGAGCAAATACAATGCAAACTCATTTACACCGTGGGAAAACTTAGAGGAGGGCAAACATTTGCACTCATTTGAGTAACCTTTGCTATTAACTTTATATTGAAGATTGACAATACAATTGCATTCATGTTGTTGTTCAGTCGTTCAGTCGTGTCCGACTCTTCGTGACCCCATGGACCATAGCACACCGGGCCTTTCTGTCCTGCGCTCTCTCCCGGAGCATGCTCAAGTTCATATTCATTGCATCTGTGATGCTATCTAGCCATCTCATCCTCTGCCGTCCCCTTCTCCTTTTGCCTTCAATCTTTCCCAACATCAGGGTCTTTTCCAGGGAGTTTTCTCTTTGCATTAGGTGGCCAAAATTTTTGAGCTTCAGCTTCAGTATCTGTCCTTCCAATGAGCCGTCAGGGTTGATTTCCTTTAGGATGGACTGATTTGACCTCCTTGCAGTCCAGGGGACTCGTAAGAGTCTTCTCCAGCACCACAGTTCGAAAGCATCAATTCTTTGGCGCTCAGCCTTCCTTATAGTCCAGCTCTCACAGCCATACGTTACTACTGGGAAAACCATAGCTTTGATTATACGGACCTTTGTCGGCAAGGTGATGTCCCTGCTTCTTACTATGCTGTCTAGGTGTGCCATAGCTTTCCTCCCAAGGAGCAAGCGTCTTTTAATTTCATGGCTACAGTCACCATCTGCGGTGATCTTGCAGCCCAAGAAAGTAAAATCTGTCACTGCTTCCATTTCTTCCCCTTCTATATGCCTGGAAGTGATGGGGCCAGATGCCATGATCTTCGTTTTTTTAATGTTGAGTTTCAGACCAGCTTTTGCACCTTCCACTTTCACCCTCAACAAGAGGCTCTTTAGATCCTCTTCGCTTTCTGCCATTAGGGTGGTATCGTCTGCATATCGGAGGTTGTTGATATTTCTCCCGGCAATCTTAATTCCGACCCGTGATTCATCCAACCCAGCGTTTCTCATGATGTACTCTGCATATAAGTTAAATAAGCAGGGTGACAATATGCAGCCTTGTCGTACTCCTTTCCCAATTTTGAACCAATCGGTTGTTCCATGTCTGGTTCTTACTGTTGCTTCTTGACCCTTGTACAGGTTTCTCAGGAGACAGGTAAGGTGGTCTGGTACTCCCATCACTTTAAGAATTTGCCACAGTTTGTTGTGATCCACACAAACAAAGGCTTTAGCGTAGTCAATGAAGCAGAAATAGACGTTTTTCGGGAATTCTCTTGCTTTCTCCATGATGCAGCGAATGTTGGCGATTTGATCTTTAGTTCCTCTTAGGGGTGGACGAAAGTCACTTACCTGTCCTCGAAGATTTCCCGCGGTGGGGGGGAGGCGCTTCGTTGCTCCCCCCGCGAAGTTCAGGCCGGGGGGGGAGGCTTCCCGCCTCGCCCGGCTGAAATTCAGGCCGGGGGGGAGGCTTCCCGCCTCGCCTGGCTGAAATTCAGGCCGGGCGGGAGGCGCCTCGCCTCGCCCGGCCGCGAACTAAACAGTTTAAAAAAAAAAAAAAACCGCCCCCGTGGTAGGCTACGTGACGATTTACGTAGCCTATCATGGCTGACTTTGCAAATCTAGCCGTGATAGGCTACATTAATCGTCACATAGCCTATCACGGGGGTGTTTTTTTATTTTATTTTATTGCAGTGGCGGCGGCGGCAGCCGGTCGAAAGATCGGCTGCCGCCCCTGACAAAGACCCACCGAACCGCCGGCCGGACCCGCCGCCGGGAGGGACATTCGGCAAAGGTAAGTCCCGTCCTGCCGGGGGGGGGGCAGAGAATTTCTCCCCGAAACTTGTTCGGGGGGCCGAACACATTGGCGCTCGGCCCCCCGAAGTTTCAGGGAGAAATTCTCCGCCATCCCTAGTTCCTCTGCCTCTTTGAAACCCAGCTTGTACTTCCGGTAGTTCTCAGTTCGTATACTGCTGAAGCCTAGCTTGTAGGATTTTGAGCATCACCTTGCTGGCATGTGAAATGAGTGCAATTGTGCGGTAGTTTGAACACTCTTTGGCGTTGCCCTTCTTTGGAATTGGAATGTAAACTGATCTTTTCCAGTCTTGTGGCCATTGTTGAGTGTTCCAAATTTGTTGGCATATTGAGTGCAGCACTTTAACAGCATCATCTTTTAGGATTTTAAATAGCTCAGCTGGAATACTGTCATCTCCGCTAGCTTTGTTGTTAGTAATGCTCCCTAAGGCCCACTTGACTTCACTCTCGAGGATGTCCGGCTCAAGTTCAGTGACCGCACTATCATGGCTATCAGGGACATTCAGATCTTTCCTGTATAGTTCTTCTGTGTATTCTTTCCACCTCTTCTTAATCTCATCTGCTTCAGTTAGGGCCCTGCCTTCTTTGTCCTTTATCATGCCCGTCTTTGCACAAAACGTTCCCTTGAGATCTCCGATTTTCTTGAAGAGATCTCTAGTCTTTCCCATTCTGTTGTTTTCCTCGATTTCTTTGCATTGTTCATTTAAGAAGGCCTGCTTGTCTCTCCTTGCTATTCTCTGGAACTCTGCATTCAGTTGGATATATCTTCCCCTTTCTCCCTTGCTTTTCGCTTCCCTTCTTTCCTCAGCTACTTGTAAAGCCTCATCAGACAGCCACTTGGCTTTCTTGCATTTCTTTTTCTTTGGGATGGATTCCGTTGCTGCCTCCTGAACAACGTTACGGACCTCCGTCCAGAGTTCCTCAGGCACTCTGTCTATCAGGTCTAATCCCTGAAATCTGTTCCTCACCTCCACTGTATATTCATAAGGGATATGATTTAGGTCATACCTGAATGGTTTAGTGGTTTTCCCTACGTTCTTCAATTTAAGCCGAAATTTTGCAAGAAGCAGCTCATGATCTGAGCCACAGTCAGCTCCAGGTCTTGTTTTTACTGACTGTATGGAGCTTCTCCATCTTTGGCTGCAAAGGACATAATCAGTCTGATTTCGATATTGACCATCTGGTGATGTCCATGTGTAGAGTCGCCTCTTGTGCTGTTGGAAAAGAGTGTTTGCTATGATCAGCGTGTTCTCTTGGCAAAACTCTATTAGCTTTCGTTCTGCTTCATTTTGTACACCAAGGCCATGCCTGCCTGTTATCCCGGTGATTTCTTGACTTCCTGCTTAAGCAATCCAATCCCATATGATGAAGAGGACATCTTTGTTTGGTGTTAGTTCTAGAAGGTGTTGTAGGTCTTCATAGAACCGATCAACCTCAGCTTCTTCAGCCTCAGTGGTTGGGGCATAGACTTGAATTACTGTGATGTTGAATGGTTTGCCTTGGATTCGTACTGAGATCATTCTATCGTTTTTGAGATTGTACCCCAGTACTGCTTTTCCCACCCTTTTGTTGACTATGAGTGCTACTCCATTTCTTCTAAGGGATTCTTGCCCACAGTAGTAGATATGATGGTCACCTGAATTAAATTTGCCCATGCCTGTCTATTTTAGTTCGCTGATTCCCAAAGTGTCGATGTTCAGCCTTGCCATCTCATGTTTGACCACCTCCAGCTTACCTTGATTCATTGATCTTACGTTCCAGGTTCCGAAACAATATTGTTCTTTACAGCATGGGATTTTCTTTTCACCACCAGACACATCCACAGCTGAGTGTCCTTTTGGCCTTGCCCCAGCCGCTTCACTCTTTCTGGCGCTACTTGGAAATACCCTCTGCTCTTCCCCAGTAGTATATTGGACACCTTCCGACCTGAGGGGCTCATCTTCCGGCGTCATCTCTTTTAGCCTTGTGATACGTTCCATGGGGTTTTCTTGGCAAGAATACTGGAGTGGGTTGCCATTTCCTTCTCCAGTGGACCACATTTTGTCTGAACTCTCTGCCATGACCTGTCCGTCTTGGGTGGCCCTGCACGGCATAGCTTATGGCTTCACTGAGTTACGCAGGCCCCTTTGCCACAACAAGGCAGTGATCCATGAGGGGGAATTGCATTCATAGTGAACTAGAAACTGCAAATAACAGGGTGGTTAATTCAAGTCAATATGTGAAATTGCCTCAGCTCCCTGTCTCCTCTGATGTCTTCCGCAAGCCTCTTCTTTCAACTGACTTTCCCTCAAGTTACTGATTCTCAGTCCATTGCACTGTGCTGTACCCTTCCTTCAGCCTTCTTACCTCTGGGCTCCCTGCCCTTTAATTTCCCTGTTTCCTGAGAACCACCTCCCCCGCCCCAGTCTTCAGCTAGACCACAGAAATTACTCATGCCCCCAAGACCTGTGAGATTTTAATCTCAGACGAACAACTTTTTCTTCTCTCAAAGAAGTTGGACTATAAACATACTGACAGCTTTATTCACTAGAGAGTTGGAATGTTTACAAACATTCGATGCCATCACACCAGCTCAGCTAATCAGTGTGAGTGTACAACAAGCACAGTAGTTATTGATTTGATTTGTACCCTACCTTTCTACCCCAAAATGGTACTCAGTTCAATATAGAATGTGGATATAGTGGCCACATTCAGACTTCACACTAAACCATGGTTTATGTGGTTTATAGTTTAAACTGAGCCCAATTCAAGCTGCTGGTTTTGACGTATAAAGCTTTACATAACTCAGAAGTGCTTGACAAAGTACATTATGAACCTACCTGTACATTCTGATCCTGTACACTACGATCATCATCTGAGGCCCTCCTGCTCTGAGAGTTGGAGGATGGCCTTTCTTGGTGGTGGTCCCCTGATTGTAGAACACTCCCCAGGGAGGTCCACCTGGTGCCAACTTTCTCATCTTTTCAGCGCCAGGTTAAGACTTCTCTCTACTCCCAGGCATTTATTTTTTATAAAATAGGAAGTTGTAGTTTGGAACAAATTTCAACTGGAAACTTTAAATCGCCCTTCCATGTGTGCAAAGAGTACATGACCCTGAGGCTAGCCATGGCATGTTCTTGTAATGCTAAACTATGGTTGAGGATTATTTCTGAATTGGACCAATGTTGTTTCATTAAATATTTAGTGTTGGTGATGTATTTCAAAATTTATAGCACAATCCTATACTTCAGAACTACTCAGAAGTTAAGTTCTGTTGAGTTCAATAGGGCTTTGCAGCCTTAAACACAGAGGGAGCAATCCTATGGCTGCTAGACAGCGACCTCCCCCCACTTCCACGCTGCCTTGGAGGCAGCGCAGAACGGCCCCGTGCTCCGCACTTGCAAGAGGAGTGCGGAGTGGCCAAAAAGGGGTGTTCCTGGAGGGCGTTCTGGGATGGGGAGGGTGGAAATGCCTGTATGACACATCCAATGTGTTGTACAGCAGCCTCCTCCCCCGCTCAGCCCTCGTGCAGCTATACAGCCGCAATCGGCTGTCTAGCTGAAAATGCAGGGCAGGAGAAGCGTGGAGGGAATGATTCCCTCCGTGCTTCTCTTGCCCTGCATTGGATAGGTGGTCGCCTCCGAGTTGAGAGGCAGCTTCCTATCTGAAAAGGATTGCACCCTAAAGGTATTAAACAATACCCACCCATCCCCAGCAGAAGAAGCTTGATCTTGATATCTCATGAGACTGTTGATCCATGATGATGCCCACCACCTTTATCTTTTGCCAAAAAGAAATAAAACTGTGGCTGGTCTATTCATCTCCTTGCCAAATCATTCCAGGTATAATGAGCATATTTCCAGAAAGGTGTTTTATCGTGTTTCTGATATAGTACTCTTGGGGAGATGTGGGTAACTGACATTCAAATTACAAGGAGTTGTACTAGATAACGTTCCATTCTAGGTTTTTATTTATACTTTTAAGGGAATTTAAGGTTGTCTGAATTATCATCACAGATCCCTTAATAAAAAACCAAATTCATACTCAAAACTGTAAAAAGAATTAAAATGTGCAACTTTATTTGACAGCTACTCAGTGACAGCATTTGTATATTGTCAGGGTGGAAACTGAGCCAATAGAACCCCAGAGCAGTTCTGATTCTGAAAAGGATCAGCAATCCATGAGAGAGGAGCCAGTTCATCCCTCACAGGCACAGCAGCTGGCAGAGATTCCTCCTGCCGGCATTCCTGAGATAGATAGTGATCCTAGCAGTGAGAAAGTGCCGGAACGAGGCTTGCTAGATGCTCGACGCAGACGCAGGGAGCGACGAGCGATGGAGGGCGTGGAAAGGAGGCGTAGCGCCCGTTTGGCGCGCAAGCAATGGCCGCCTCCCGTGGACCCAAGGGAAAGAGGGAGGATCTCTCCCTAGCCCATAAGTTCAGGGTCTTCACGTGACTCTCCTTCAAACGGGGATCAACTGCCTACTCAGTACATAGGCCACTCTGCTATTCCTTGCTTAGTCGCTGGTAAATAGCATCTGAAAGAGTCATTAAGTTGTAAAGGATTAAAGCCTTGAAAAGAATCCTTTTGTCTGTGTCTTGAGTTGGCTATTGGGGTCTACTGAAAGAGGCCGCTAGGGCGCTCCTGACATATATTTACTGACCAGCAAAAGGATCTTGGGGATGTAGTGGATAACTCAATGGAAGAGTCGACCCAGTGCGTGGCTGCTGTGAAAATGCCATATTCCATGTTGGGAATTATTAGGAAAGGAATAAAAAATGAACGGCCAATATAATGCTTTTATACATATCTATGATGTGACCACATTTCGAATACTGTGTACAGTTCTAGTCACCACACCTTTAAAAAGTTACTGTAGAGCTGGAAAAGGTACAGAAAAGAGCAACCAAATGGTCAAGGGGCCTAAACATTGTAACCTCTCTTCATAGGGGGTTTCTCGAGTAAATGGTAAGAGGGGACATGAGGTTGTTGTTCCTGGTGAGGTTGTTGCTGCTTCCATTCTTGTCCAAGTGGCTCTCTTCCTTCTCCCTTGCAAAAAATGTATTCCCCTCACATGGGCATTGTTACTACAGTGGGATTTGAACCCATTTACTGAAGAGCCATGGGTTCTCCATGAATGGCTCTTCCCTGTGGAGCTGTCTGGCTGCTGCAATTTCAATGGCATTTCTTCTATCCCTGTATGGCCTTGGCATTTCCCCTGGCAAACATATTGGGGGTGTTTGGATGATCATGGGAGGAAAAGAAGCCATTGTAGCTTCTCTCCCCACTCCCGCATGTGCTGTTCGAACACCTGTCATTTACATAATTACCTTTACTGCAGCATGGGTTGGCATGTCGTCTGAACTCGGCTCGCGGTGTGGCAGGGGTGGCTTTATACCTTCCCTACAACCCCTACTGCAAGTTGTAGGTTGTAGGGTGGGTATGAAGCTACTCCCGCCACTGTGCACACCGGGTTCAGACGACACGCCAACCTGCACTGCAGCATGGGTAATCTTGTAAACGACAGGCATGGGCAGGGTGAGAAGCCACGATGACTTCTTTTCCCCCATGATCATCCAAACTCAGACGTTTGCTTCAGTAGCAGGGGAATTCAAACCTTTTTCAGCAGGCATAAGCTGCTTCCCACGTAACCTAATACATTATAGCACTTGATATGTAAAAGAAGAGAACATGAACTATTTCTAGCAATGTGGGTATACGTTGTGTGTGGAATGGGTTAAGTCATTGGTGCCTGATTGGTGCCTTCCATATATGGGCAATGTAGGGCTGCCACTCCAGTGTTGAGATTGCGGAGATTGACAGCTTTGCTAGGAACTTTATGGGGTAGCCACTGATGTTACTATGTTAACGCTCTCCTAGTTACGGACTAGTTACACCAGTCTAAGGGACTGACTAGTTTACACCAGTGGTGGTCCTTTTAGGTTGGGCCATAGGATTGTCCTTCAAAAATATGCTTAAAACATATATTTAGACTGGGACTGTTCAAAGGCTGTGTGGTGCTGCCAAAGCAGAAAAACAGTGGGGTAAACAAGAGAAAACGTCTAATAAAATCCAGTGTGTTTCAGACCCTAATAGTCCATCAGGTAAATCTAGAATAAATGCATGAATAACTTTTGGTATCAAACTTAAACATACACACAAACATATATACACATACACAAAAGCCTGCAATAATATAACAAATAGTATAAGCAATATATGTTTATAAAATATAAAATAAGAGGCCAGCATATTCAAATCTAGAAAGTTATTTTTTTTTAGTTTATTTATCCCTTGGGAATATATATGAGTATGAGATAATATATAATTTATTTTTCATCACTTATAAGAATATTTTTTAATTCATAAAAATTGGAGACTCCTTTTTCTGATTGACCTTGCATGGTTTGGAGTCATGTTTTATAAATGTATGTCTTTATTTTTTATTTAAAGTGTCTAAATGCAGCCCTTCATCACCAAATCACAGGACCAAATTTCAGTAAAACAACAAATACAATGATAAAAACAAATCTACTAAGCTAGGTATTAAAATCAGCAAATGCCAGGGTATAAAGATGAGATTTTAACAGGTGATGAAAGACCCTCAAGGTTGGCCCCTGTTGCACTGCAGGGGGAAGAAAATTCCAAATTGTGGGACACCACAACAGAAATTGCCAGGCCCCCTGGTTGCAGATATCAGATTACACTGAGCAATGCATTTTGGGATAGAGGAGCAATGGCTGATCTCCATTTCGAAAAACACAAAGGCCAGCTGTAACTCTGATTTGCCTCTTGCCTTGGACGAAACACACGGGTTCCTGAGTCCGAACAGAGCCAAATGCAGGGAAGCGAAATACAGGGAAACATGGCAGTCCTTGCATAGCTAGGTGTAATCTGAAACTTGTAACATCTACCACTGACTAATTCATTCAGACTGCAAATCTCCATTTTGAGACTGGGTCTATGATTCTATTACAATAAAAATATTTTGCACCTTCAAAGTGTTAAGTATGTTGTGTAAATCAAATAGTAAACATGCCAATTAAATCCATTTTAATTCCAGGTCGTAACACAACAAAATATGGAAAAGTCAAAGGGGGGTGAATACTTATGCAAGGTACTGTATCTAAACAGCAGACCTCATGGCCATAGCATCTGGCCACATTTTGGGAATGTTATTTTTCTTACCTCATCCCCTGCTTTTTGTACCATCTACCCAGATGAAGGGTTCTGAAGAATTCTAAAGCTTGCACATCTTTGTAAAATTTTGGATGGCTCTAAAAAGATATTATGGATCACTGCCTTGTTGTGGCGAAGGGGCTTGCGTAACTCAGTGAAGCCATAAGCTATGCTGTGCAGGGCCACCCAAGACGGACAGGTCATGGCAGAGAGTTCTGACAAAATGTGGTCCACTGGAGAAGGAAATGGCAACCCACTCCAGTATTCTTGCCAAGAAAACCCCATGGAACGTATCACAAGGCTAAAAGAGATGACGCCGGAAGATGAGCCCCTCAGGTTGGAAGGTGTCCAATATACTACTGGGGAAGAGCAGAGGGTATTTCCAAGTAGCGCCAGAAAGAGTGAAGCGGCTGGGCCAAAGCCGAAAGGACACTCAGCTGTGGATGTGTCTGGTGGTGAAAAGAAAATCCGATGCTGTAAAGAACAATATTGTTTCGGAACCTGGAATGTCAGATCAATGAATCAAGGTAAGCTGGAGGTGGTCAAACATGAGATGGCAAGATTGAACATTGACATCTTGGGAATCAGCGAACTAAAATGGACAGGTATGGGCGAATTTAATTCAGGTGACCAGCATATCTACTACTGTGGGCAAGAATCCCTTAGAAGAAATGGAGTAGCACTCATAGTCAACAAAAGGGTGGGAAAAGCAGTACTGGGGTACAATCTTAAAAAACGATAGAATGATCTCAGTACGAATCCAAGGCAAACCATTCAACATCACAGTAATTCAAGTCTATGCCCCAACCACTGAGGCCGAAGAAGCTGAGGTTGATCGGTTCTATGAAGACCTACAACACCTTCTAGAACTAACACCAAAAAAAGATGTCCTCTTCATCATAGGGGATTGGAATGCTAAAGTAGGAAGTCAAGAAATCACCAGGATAACAGGCAGGCATGGCCTTGGTGTACAAAATGAAGCAGAACGAAAGCTAATAGAGTTTTGCCAAGAGAACACGCTGATCATAGCAAACACTCTTTTCCAACAGCACAAGAGGCGACTCTACACATGGACATCACCAGATGGTCAATATCGAAATCAGATTGATTATGTCCTTTGCAGCCAAAGATGGAGAAGCTCCATACAGTCAGTAAAAACAAGACCTGGAGCTGACTGTGGCTCAGATCATGAGCTTCTTGTTGCAAAATTTTGGCTGAAATTGAAGAAAGTAGGGAAAACCACTAAACCATTCAGGTATGACCTAAATCATATCCCTGATGAATATACAGTGGAGGTGAGGAATAGATTTAAGGGATTAGACCTGATAGACAGAGTGCCTGAGGAACTATGGATGGAGGTCCGTAACATTGTTCAGGAGGCAGCAACAGAATCCATCCCAAAGAAAAAGAAGTGCAAGAAAGCAGTGGCTGTCTGATGAGGCTTTACAAGTAGCTGAGGAAAGAAGGGAAGCAAAAAGCAAGGGAGAAAGGGGAAGATATATCCAACTGAATGCAGAGTTCTAGAGAATAGCAAGGAGAGACAAGAAGGCCTTCTTAAATGAACAATGCAAGGAAATCGAGGAAAACAACAGAATGGGAAAGACTAGAGATCTCTTCAAGAAAATCGGAGATCTCAAGGGAACGTTTTGTGCAAAGACGGGCATGATAAAGGACAAAGAAGGCAAGGACCTAACAGAAGCAGATGAGATTAAGATGAGGTAGCAAGAATACACAGAAGATCTATACAGGAAAAATCTGAATGTCCCTGATAGCCAGGAGAGTACGGTCACTGAACTTGAGCCGGACATCCTCGAGAGTGAAGTCAAGTGGGCCTTAGGAAGCATTAGTAACAACAAAGCTAGCGGAGATTACAGTATTCCAGCCGAGCTATTTAAAATCCTAAAAGATGATGCTGTTAAAGTGCTGCATTCAGTATGCCAACAAATCTGGAACACTCAACAATGGCCGCAAGCCTAAACTAAATGGTCAGTTTACATTCCAATTCCAAAGAAGGGCAACGCCAAAGAGTGTTCAAACTACTGCACAATTGCACTCATTTCACATGCCAGCAAGGTGATGCTCAAAATCCTACAAGCTAGGCTTCAGCAATATGCGAAACGAGAACTACCGGAAGTACAAGCTGGGTTTTGAAGAGGCAGAGGAACTAGAGATCAAATCGCCAACATTCGCTGGATCATGGAGAAAGCAAGAGAATTCCAGAACAATGTCTATTTCTGCTTCATTGACTACGCTAAAGCCTTTGATTGTGTGGATCACAACAAACTGTGGCAAATTCTTAAAGTGATGGGAATACCAGACCACCTTACCTGTCTCCTGAGAAACCTATACGAGGGTCAAGGAGCAACAGTGAGAACCAGACATGGAACAACCGATTGGTTCAAAATTGGGAAAGGAGTACGACAAGGCTGCATATTGTCACCCTGCTTATTTAACTTATATGCAGAGTACATCATGAGAAATGCCGGGTTGGATGAATCAGAGGTCGGAATTAAGATTGCTGGGAGAATTATCAACAACCTCCGATATGCAGACGATACCACCCTAATGGCAGAAAGCGAAGAGGATCTAAAGAGCCTCTTGTTGAAGGTGAAAGAGGAGAGTGCAAAAGCTGGTTTGAAACTCAACATTAAAAAAACGAAGATCATGGCATCTGGCCCCATCACTTCCTGGCATATAGAAGGGGAAGAAATGGAAGCAGTGACAGATTTTACTTTCCTGGGCTCCAAGATCACCGCAGACGGTGACTGTAGCCATGAAATTAAAAGACGCTTGCTCCTTGGGAGGAAAGCTATGGCAAACCTAGACAGCATAGTAAGAAGCAGACATCACCTTGCCGACAAAGGTCCGTCTAATCAAAGCTATGGTTTTCCCAGTAGTAATGTATGGCTGTGAGAGCTGGAGTATAAGGAAGGCTGAGCGCCGAAGAATTGATGCTTTCGAACTGTGGTGCTGGAGAAGACTCTTACGAGTCCCCTGGACTGCAAGGAGGTCAAATCAGTCAATCCTAAAGGAAATCAACCCTGAGTGCTCATTGGAAGGACAGATGCTGAAGCTGAAGCTCAAATATTTTGGCCACCTAATGCGAAGAGAAAACTCTCTGGAAAAGACCCTGATGCTGGGAAAGACTGAAGGCAAAAGGAGAAGGGGACGGCAGAGGATGAGATGGCTAGATAGTATCACCGATGCAATGAATATGAACTTGAGCATGCTCCGGGAGAGAGCGCAGGACAGGAAGGCCTGGCGTGCTATGGTCCATGGGGTCACGAAGAGTAGGACACGACTGAACAACTGAACAACACAAAAAGATATTGCCCAACTGTAGATCTTGGAATTTAGTTCCTAGGTTGACGAGATCCAGTGGTTTCCGGTATCTTGAATTATTGTCCAGAGAAAGGAGCTCCTTGCTCTGGTATGATAAGATGCCCTTGCCAAAGTTCCCACTTCTAGAAACCATTAAAGATATGCAGGAGCCCTATCCTCTTTTGCATCAAGTCACTCTATCAACTTTCTGAATAAAGATGACAGCCACATATAAATAGGGATGTAATCTAAAAATGAACGGCCTAATACCCCAAAGAGGATTTGTGAAAATTCAGTCTGAAAGAGGCTGTCCTGGCAAATTGCAAAGATGTAAGAAAGAACTGCTTCCTAGTTACTCTGCAGTAGGATTACCCCTGCCTTGGAATCAAACAAGAACAGATTATAGCATTTTGCCCATTATGTTGATTTAAGACTATGAAGTAGAAAAAAAAATTTTTTAATTTTTACTTCCAGAAAATACAAAAAGAGTAGGATTGCCAATATTAAGACTATGATTGCTCACTAACAATGGCCTGGCCTGGTCTTGTGCACTTAACACTACCTTGATCGGCAGGAATCAGTGCTGCATTGCATCATCTGCTAATGTCTGCAGATCAAGCTACTGTTAGGAGAAAAAAATAGGCTCAAGGCCCAATTAAAAAAATTGGCAACTTGAAGACTAGAAACATATTTCAATAGAAAAAATAGACAAAAATCACATCGGCACATAAAAATACACATCTACATAATAATAAACCAAACTAAAGAGTAGGCCTCACTTCTTCTGAGTAAACATTCCTAGGGTTACACTGTCAACTTTATAAAATTTAATCAGTCTTTATTTTGTCATTTGTGTTTACAATGTCAATTAAATTGTTTTATTTATTTACTTAGTTTTATTTGAGGATTTATTCAGTTTTCAACTCAAAAGTTCTCAGAACAGATGATATTTACAAAATTCATTAAAGGGTAAAATATGTGTAGCAAAACAAATTAAGTCAGCAGCATTATCTTAGCATCAGGGAGCATAGTACAACCAAACTAGAGTCCCTCACATTTGGAGGGTTAATGCCAGCTTTAAAAATGTCTTAATCAACTTTGAAGCTCTTGAATTTAATAAATCTGTAGTGAGTTCCATACATGCAGAATAGCAATAGAATACACTCTTAATTGTTGAAGGCAATCTGGTCTTCAAAGGAGGTCTTTGAAGACTGGTCTTCAAACCTGTTACAGATATCTTTTACTGGACTTAAATGATCAGAAAAATATATATGGGAATAGGCTTTCCCTCAGGTATCCTGGACTGAAACCTAACTAACAGGAAACAAATTGGAAAGTAGTGGAGCTCCTGCAGTATTGGTGTTATATTGTTCCTACTGGCTGACACCCATCATCTGTCTGGCTGCCTCATTCTCAACCAAAAGTTTCTGAATTGCCTTCACAGACACACCCATGTATAGCTCATGACAGTAGCCTAGTCACCAGGGTATGCACAACAGTGGCAAAGTCTCTTTTTCCAGGAAGAGACACAGTTGGCATATTAGCCAAAACTAATAGAGTTTGTTTGTGGCTCCTGGAGGATACCAGGATCTAGGAGCACACATAAACTCCTAACCTGCTATTTCAGGATGTACAACTCTGCCCAGGAAGACAGTTCTAACACTTACCTAGTTTAAGACCACCCACCATGAGCTATTCCGTCTTGCCTGGATTATTTTTATTTATTGACACTCATCTGGCCCGTTATCAACCTCAGGCAGTCATTCAAGATTGGCACTACCACAGCTGGTTCATAGAATGGAGAAATAGAGCTGGGTGCCATTAGCATAAGGAAAACTCCAGTCAACCTCTCCCAGTGGTTTCTATCTCACAGGAGATAGAATAGATAATCTGTGAGGCTTCGCATGAGAGTGATTCTATCAGGAAGAATAGCAGCCACCTTCTAGAATCACCCAACCAAGAAGGAGCAGAACAACTTCCAGAAAGAAGTAAAACCATGCAATGCCCCTTCCTCAACTCATGCAGTCACTCCAGAAGCATATCTGCTCAACGATTTGAAAGCCACCAAAAGACTCCAAGAGCATCAGTGAGGTTATACCATTGTCTCACTCTCTCCCAGTGAAGTTATTCAACCAGGGCAAACCCAAGCAGTCTAATTTACAAACACTGCTGGAAGCCAGATTAAAATGGGTCCAGTTAATTCACATCATTTAGTAGTATCTGGAGCTGTTCAGCCACAGTTCATTCAACCACCTTGACCAAAAATGGGAGATTAGATACCATATATAGTTCCTTGACATATGGCTTATAGGGATCAAATAAGAGCTTTTTCTTTTCTTCTTCACTTTGTTTGGTGTCAATGGTGGTGTCAGGAGCTGCTTGATCTGTATATGGCTGCCCTGGATAGCCTGGGTTTATGGGAGGTGTAGTCCAAAAATCTGGAGGGCACAATATCCCTTCCATAAATTATGCAACCATTCCTGCACTGCTGGAAGTTTGGGGAAGTCCCAGTTTGCAGATGTTAAAATATTTATTGCAGCAAACATATAACTCAGTATGCCTTTAATATGACCTAAGAGAACTCATCTTAAAAATGAACATCTCTTGTTAAAAAAAAAATCCCATTTTTAAAGTTCAGCCAAGCATTGTGTTGTGAAACGAAAGCTTTCCAAGTTGAGTTCAGCTATACTTAAAAGAGGAGGCTGGGAGAGTCCTACCAGAGCAATGGAACTTCCTGTGTCATGCATCTGTTTCCTCCAGGAACTTAATTAAAATGTTACCAGCTTTTCAACTACATTTTAAACTTTCAAAATCTTGCATACTGTTGTAGTGCTTGCTTGAGGCAACTTTATCCCACCACTGACATGACTAAAGCAATTAGTATTTCACACATTTCATTTAAGTATTTTGTAACACAAAGCACCAACCTAGGTGAAAGATAACGATTTCAAAGTAAGGCAGTGATGGGACCCTGGAGGTCATCACCCTTTAATCAAGACCACTGGAGTTGTCCTTTGCTGTCAGAAAGCCCTACAGAGAACAGAGTAAAGCTATCCGTCACTTTGTGACAATCCAGCTGGATGATGGAAATTGTAAATAGCCTTTCAAAACATTAGTTTTAGAAGGGTAATATGTAAATTGACATCTAAAATGTATACAAAAGATGACCAACTTCTAGATGCTGGGGTGCGGGGGACACTGTTCTCCCGACAGTGGTCAAGGGACCCAGAGGTGTATTTTATCACATGAACTGACCCTTTCACAAGTGGTCAGGCTCCGCTAAAGTTGGCATCTAGCAATAAGGGCTTCCCAATTATGGAGCACATGCACTCAGGTGCAGCTTTACGAAGAGGAGGGGGGCTTCTCCTCAGCTCCCAGACTGAACCTGGAAAACAGCCCCTTAGCCCTAACAAGAGGAAATTATATATGAAAACACAAGGAAAAAAAACACGTATTTTGGGTGGGGAGGGGGGAATGTGGACATCCAAAAACAACAAACCATAGGCAACTGCCTCATGCTTCTGTCTCTGATTGATAGGTTTTCTTTTGTTTTCCCCCTTCTCTTTTAAAAAAAACATAGGTGGGAAGACTGTCCTATCTCAGAACCACTAAGAATGTCAATTTCCAGTAAGTTCAGCTTTTCTTTTCTCCAGTGGTTTCAAGATGGGATAGTCTTTATTTCTGGTATATACAGTCAGGGCCAGAAATACTGGAACAAGGATAACTGTTTTGGCAGTTGGCCTTTGTACACAACCACATTGAAGTTGAAAGGAAACACACCCAGATGGGAGCAAAGTCAGGACTTCCAGCTGTAATTCAAGGGGTTTGACAAAAGTGGGGCACTAACCATTCAGGAAGGACAGCCAGTGGCATACACACACACCCATCATTGGTGGCTCATATGTAATGGAACAAACCAACATCATTTCAAACTTAAGGATTGCCTTTAATACCTGGATGAAAATCCTTTGCAGTCAATGACTGCCTGAAGTCTGGAACCCATGGACATGACCAAATGCTGAGTTTCCTCCCTCGAGATGCTTTGCCAGGCCTTTACTGCAGCTGCCTTCAGCTGCTGCTTGTTTGTGGGTCTTTCTGCCTTCAGTCTTGTCTCCAGTAAGTGAAAAGCATGCTCTCTTGGGGTGAGATCAGGTGACTGACTTGGCCATTAAAGAACATCCCACTTCTTTGCCTGGAGAAACTCTTGGGTAGCGTTTGCTGTATGTTTTGGGTCATTATCTATCTGCAATATGAAGCGGTGTCCTATCAGTTTGGCAGCATTCAGCTGAATCTGAGCAGAAAGTATAGCCCTATACACTTCAGAATTCATCCTGCTGCTTTTATCAGCAGTCAGGTCATCAATAAATACCAGTGACCCGGTTCCATTGGCAGCTGTACATGCCCATGCCATAACACTGCGTCCACCATGTTTGACAGATGATGTGGTATGCTTTGGATCATGAGCTATTCCTTTCCTTCTCCATACTTTTCTCTTCCCATCATTCTGGTACAAGTTAATCTTGGTTCCATCAGTCCAAAGAATCTTATTCCAGAACTGGGCAGGCTTTTTTGGGTGTTTGCTGGCAAAGGCTAATCTGGCCTTTCTGTTCTTGAGTGTTACCAGTGGTTTGCACCTTGTTGTGAAGCCTCTGTATTTACATTCATAAAGCCATCTCTTGACTGTAGATGTTGACAATGACATGCCTACCTCCACAAGAGCATTCTTGATCTGGCCAGAGGTTGTGAAAGGGTTCCTCTTCACCATGAGCAGAACTCTGCGGTCATCCACTTTAGTTGTCTTCTGTGGTCTTCCAGGCCTTTCGCTGTTGCTGAGTTTGCCAGTTAATACCTTCTTTTTCAAGATGTTCCAAACTGTTGTGTTGGCCACTCCCACTGTTTTTGCTATCTCTCTGATGGGTTTATTTCGTTTCCTCAGCCTAATGATGGCCTCCTTCACTCACATGGACACCTCTTTGGACCTCCTCATGTTGGGAATTCCAGTGAACAGCTACCAAATGCAAATGTAACACTCAGAACCACCTCCAGGGCTTTTATCTGCTTGATTGGTCATGGGGTACCCAGGCCACACCTGGCCATGCAGCTGCTTGTCAGCCATTTGTTCCATTACTTATGAGCCACCAATGATGGGGTGTGTGTATGCCACTAGCTGTACTTCCTGAATGGTTAGTGCCCCACTTTTGTCAAACCCCTTGAATTACAGCTGAAAGTCCTGTCTTTGCTCCCATCTGGGTGTGTTTCCTTTCAACTTCAATGTGGTGGTGTTCAGAGGCCAACTGCCAAAACAGTTATCCTTGTTCCAATATTTCTGGCCCTGACTGTAGAAAAGTAGTTCATCCCCGGCCAAAGTCCTAGTCTGTGTCCTAATCCTGGACATCATTTTAACATCTCTTTTTGATTTTGTATGTAATGCAGTGTGGAAATTTCTTTTTTTCCCTTATGAGTGGAATTGGGCATCTTATTATATTTTGGTTAAGATTTGGTGGGGCTGCCAGGTTAAGTTAAATGGTTACAAGGGCTGGATATGGCCCATGGGCTTCTGGTCTGTAAAAAGACTTAAGTATCTGGCTTTAGTGTAGTCTGTAGTCTTAATGGAAATGAAAAATTGCATGACTTGTAAGCATCAGTAACCTGTTTTGAGTTAATTCATACAGCACAAATGCTTTATGATCTGCTTGACTACCTACAGTTAAAAAGGAAATGGTTGCTGGAGAGAAGGACACTTTTCCATTCTGTGGCAAGGCTCCTATAAAGAAATCATGTAACTGAAACAATCTGAAAACTTTTGTAGACCAGCAAAAACAACAGAGTCTTGTGGGACTTTAAAGACTAATACATTTATTGTGGCTTAAACTTTCATAGACTAGAGTCCATTTCATTAGATGCATAAAGTGTTTCTCAGTTGCAGGTGCATATACACAATGGTTGTGGTGGGAGTAAAGACATGAATATTTAAAGCATTTCCAGATTTAAAAACCAGCCAACTAAAATAAACTCAGCATAACAGACTAAAAATCCTTCTTAACCAGAAGCGGACAGAAATAAAGTGGTCTTAAGGGCCCATCTATATCTTTGGAGAGCGAATTCCATAAGTAAGGGGCCACCACTGAAAAGTCCCTATCCTTTGTGCCCGCTAATCTAGTTACTGTGCATGATGAGCAAACAAGTAGGGCCTCTGTCACAGATCTTAATGCTTGGGCATGTTCATATGGGTACAGGCAGTTCTTCAAATAACTTGGTCCCAAGCTATTCAGGTCTTTAAAGGCCATTATCAGCATTTCGATTGTGTTTGAAAGTAAATAGGCAGCAAGTGAAAAATAAGTGTAATGTATCCAAATTACTTTCCTCCACTAGCGTCAGGGCTGCTGCATTCTGCCTTAACTGGTAAAAGGCACTCCTGGCCGCTACACCCACCTGTACTTCCACAGATAGCCCTGAGTTCCCCCCAAACTGCAAACATAGTCTTTCAGATGGAGTTTTATCCCATCCAAGACCGTGAGAACACCTCTATCCAGATCTCCCAGGTATCCCACCCACAGTGCTTCTTTCTTTCCAGGATTAAGTTTCAGCATGTTTTCCCTCATCCATTTGAAAATGGCTTCCAGACATCTATTCAGGAATTCTATAGTCTCCTTGGGATCCATAAGTTGAAACAAAAGATTGAGCTGTTTGTTACCAGCATACTGATAACACTGATTGCTCAAACCTCTGGATGATTTCAGTCAGCAGCTTCATGTATATATTGAAAAGCATAAGGGACAAAATAAAACTTTGTGGCACCCCATAAGCTAAGAGTCACAGAGTAGAACAGAAGTCCCCCAGCGCTACTGATTGAGTAAACCCAGCCAAGAAAGAATGGATACCAAGCCATTCTGGCCAATCCTGTCCAGATGATCTAGAAGGATGCCACAGTCGATGGTATCACAGGCTGCATAAAAGTCCAGGAGAACTAACGGGGTTGCACTCCCCCACCCCATCCATTCCAAGGCATCCACCAGGGTGACCAAGGGTTTTTCCATATGATGACCAGGCCGAAAACAAGACTGGAATAGAACTAAATAATCTGTCATCCCAGACTGCCTGGACCACCCTCTCCAGGACCTTGCTCAAGAACGGAACATTAGATAGAAGGTGGTAATTATCCAGTACTGTAGAGGTCTCACCACTGCATTTTTAAAAAGGCAGCTGGCACTATGCCTCCCCTCAAGAAAGTGTTCACCACCTCCAAGGTCCACGCAAACAGCCCCTAGATCTGGTAGATTTCATTAGCCAGGGAGGGCAAGGATCCAAAGAGCAAGTGGTAGGCCCCAACCCTCCAAGCAGCTTGTCCACATTCTCAGGTTACAAACTTGAAAAATACCCAATGCAACAGGACCTGATGGAGTTTTGGCTGTATGCTTCTCCTGACTGAGGAAACTATGGTGTCCACATTAGAAAGAAAGGAAATTATTTTTATTTGGGAAATTCAATGCAAACTGGTCACAGTGGGCCTTCGTGGATCCTATTAACTGGTTTTGTGGGCTATTATACAAAAAATTCTTCACCACACTAAAAATGCCAGCTAGCTAGCAATCCCCACCCTGCACAACCGGGTCCATGAAAGCTTATGCCATAATAAATTTGTTGTTCTATAAGGTGCTACAAAATGTTGTTTTTTCATAACAATATAAACAATCTGAAATAGTTTATTTCCAGGCTACATCCATAAATTCCTTTTATGCAAATAACAATGCCAGTTTGCCAGTGCTGAATATATATGCTATTCTGGGCTACCCATCAGTATTTAGCAGTTATTTGAATATAGAATAAAAGAGTTAAAATTGCCACTTAAACACACATTCAGACATCGAAAGCCTAGGATCCCACAGTGCTCTGAGGAGGACTCAGATGAGGACAAAGTTCAGGCTGCTTTCCTTGGGGGAGAACATTTGTACCCTTCCCAGCAGTACTTCCGTTTCCTCAAACAGCCAAAAAGATATAAAACCAAACCAGGGCCTTTTAAGGAAAACAGCTGGCTCCTTCAAGAAAGTAGGCTGTAATGCAACACAAGTTTTGCCTGTGTGTATAGGGCTTCAGATGGCTTCAACCCTGTGCTGAGGTAACATCTGCATGGGATTCTGATCCAGTTTATCAGAACCTGAATGCTCCATGCTACGGTTCCCTCGATCAGACCATTACCTGATATAACTACTTACCATGACCTTACCAGATGTGATTTTGCCCACTGTGACTGTATCAGATGAAACCCTACTACCGCACTTTGCCTGACAGGTCCTTGCACACCAAGACTCTACCTAATGAACTTTCCCAAAGCGAGTCTGGCCCTGCTCCCCAAGATCCTCAGGCCTTCACAAAACAGGATATCTAACTGTGTTAACCAGCTGGAGAAGAAGAATAAATACACCATATTGAAGTAATTCAGATGTAGCAACACATTTTTATGTGTCCGATCATCAAGCTTGCACGCTCCTTTCGTGTACTATGATTCTATCTTCTTTCCTGATTTGAGGTAAAACATTGTTTGCTGCTTTGTCTGAACCAGCAAACTATGGCTTGTACACCTCTAGCAGCTTGCTGCATCAGAGAAACAGAAATGATGAGCACAAAGAAAATGAAAACAGACACCTCTCAATGATTATTTGCCTAATAGTTTGGGAGATCAACCCATGGCTTGGGTTGCAAATTGTGGTTAGCACAAACCATGGTTTGGAATGATGTCTGAACAGAGCCTGAAGTGCCCTGTGGTCCTTTAAAGACTAATACAGAGCAAAATTTTTGTAAACAGTAGGACCAAACACCTATGAAATGTAAGGGGAAGCAGTAGGTCTGTGATATTTATATGCAGAGATCCAACATTTCAAAACAATGAAATCTTAGTTCTATTTCACACTAAAACTGCACTACTTTTTATTCCATTGGCCAAAGAAGCATACTGTTTCCATGTTCTATAAGTATCCTCCCACCAAAACACCAAAGAGAGCTGCTATCAGTCGAAGTAGACAATATTGGGCTAGACAGACCAATGCTCTGGCATGATATAAGAGCTTCAAATGTTTATATGATCTACATTCCTTTACAAAATACATATCCCAGAATCACCTTGGAAAAACAGTGTTGTCCTCAGGGAAACTTGGATGATGAGTAATTTATCTGTTGAGCTTGGATCAGTCATTGGCTATCCTGTAATACGTTTGTTCACATAAAGTACTTGCCTGCTGAGCAGTTGTACCATAAACAGCTGCACTAGAGGTATGATTAGAGACTCTTTCATTATATTCCAAATTTCCACTGGAGCACTTTTTAGGGAAAAATGTGGTGTTACCCCCATCTTCCTATCCTGCTGGGATCAAAAGTTAAGGGTGAAATTGAGAAAAAATGAAGAATATGGTATTAGGTATAGAATTAAATTTCCTGAGAACTTCAGCTTTCATTTAAAATCAAAGCTGTTTTTAAGCCCGTATGACTACAAATACATTCTTAAAGCGTGTATGGGGAAATGCTTGCACAAATCCCATTGATAACATTTCCATTGTCTGTGGAGTACACATAAAGGTATTCAACAAACTATCTGCAGCCTAGCCTATATATGCTTAGTCTGAAGTCACACTATGGCCACTTATGCAATCCTATACCCATGTACCTGGGAGCAAGCCCCACTGAACTCAGTGGGTATTACTTTTAAGTAGACATTTATAGGATTGTGCTGTTACTCTCAGGTAAGCATACATAGGATTTTAGTTCAATAGGGTAGAGGCAAGGACAGGTACAAATGTTTTAGTATACATGGTAGTTTGTTCAGGTCACCTGCCAACTTAATGATCATTCCCAGTAAAATGAAGGCCTCCAAAGCTTGCTGTGCAAAGAGTTATCCTGAGACAACAACCTTTGAATTGAAGCCTTCAGTTTGTTCATATGTTCAAAGGACAAATCAAGGCAGATTAAAGAGAGTCAATAACATATCGTAAAGTCACGGGTTGTTGACTCAGCTAAAAAGCTGAGTTATGCCATTGGTTCATGAGGTATACATTAGGGGTGGGCCAAAGGTAGTTCATGATCTTCTCTTTGGGCTCTGGGAAACTTGCAAGAAGACCAATAAGGATTTCTGATTCCTAATTGTCTAACAATAGCAGCAGTTAAACTGTTTTTTGTTCTCCTAAATTAAGCTATTGAAAAAGAATGCTTCAGGGGAAACCTGATTTTTCTGTGAAAGGATCAATGAGCTTGATTCTGGCACTGCACCAGTATTTTGCACCTGGCTATGTTAAGGGAGAAGAATGAATGCACACAAATCTGATACGCGCGCGTGCGTGTGTGTGTGTGTGTAACAGTTAACATTTTAACCTACTCAGATGCTCTTTCAGAGGCTTCAGAGTAGACATCCTCAAGAAATTCAATTCTGGTGGTCACCTCATGGACCATAAGGTGGCTGAACAGGAATTTATTCAAGAAAAATAGACTGTGTTAGTCGAAAATTATGGTTTCTTCTTGCATCATAAATTCTCATAGAAGCACTCATGATTTTCATACAATGAATTTCTGATCTTTCATAGTATAGGCAGATGTCCCTTTAAAGACGGATTATAAACTTTTCATTAACTGATTTCTCTGATTTGTAACTCTTAGCATCTGATGAAATAGGTAACCATATACCAATTTTATTGATTTTATTGATAAAATCATTTCTGTTAGTCTTAAAGATGCAACTGGTCTTTTTTTAATACATTTAAAAATAAAAACTAACATGACTACCCCTGTGTAATTGACATAATGACCTGGTTTGCACGTAACAGCAACAAACACATGATTTTCAGGGATGTGCACTGCATATAAGCCACTTCCAGTTTGCAGCAACAACCTACGAATGTCCCATTCGTTGGTTGTTAGCGTGATGTCCATACCGAGACACTTTGGGTTGTTCGTGGGTTAAACAATCCAAAGCTAACCTACACTTTCTTCTTAGGTTAACTTTGGGGTTTTTAACCCATAACCCAAAGGGTCTGGATTTGGACATCACACTAACAACTTACGAATGGAGTATTTGTAGGTTGTTGCTGCAAACCAGAAGCGGCTTGTGCACAATATACATCTATGCAAATCACAGGTTAATTAACCAACAGTATGCCACCATTAAATGTGAATAGCCCCAGTGTTATGCTCATGACAAAGACATACACTTAGAATTAAAAAATTCTTAGCTCAGGAATTTATTTTGTGTACCAAAAGTGAATGGACCTCACAGTCCTTTCACACAAAAAATCTATTTTTGGCTACCCCAAGCTTTCTTCATTTCAGCAGTATAATTTAGGGTGCGGGGGGAGGGATTTTGTTCTTGGTATTGTTAAAGAATTGAGTATAAGAAATCCTTACCAATGTAATGTAAATCACCCAGAAATCTACCAGTGGATCCAGATCTACCTTCTGCCTATCCCTGTCCTATTCAATATAAAGAAGGCTCTAGAATCTGAGGCATCACAGGTTTTTGTTGTTGTTCAGTCGTTAAGTCGTGTCCGACTCTTCATGACCCCATGGACCATAGCACGCCAGGCCTTCCTGTCCTCCTCTCTCTCTGGAGTGTGCTCAAGTTCATATTCATTGCATCGGTGATGCTATCTAGCCATCTCATCCTCTGCCGCCCCCTTCTCCTTTTGCCTTCAACCTTTCCCAGCATCAGGGTCTTTTCCAGGGAGTTTTCTCTTCGCATTAGGTGGCCAAAATATTTGAGCTTCAGCTTCAGTATCTATCCTTCCAATGAGCACTCAGGGTTGATTTCCTTTAGGATGGACTGATTTGACCTCCTTGCAGTCCAGGGGACTCGTAAGAATCTTCTCCAGCACCACAGTTCGAAAGCATCAGTTCTTTGGCGCTCAGCCTTCTGTATAGTCCAGCTGTCACAGCCATACGTTGCTACTGGGAAAACCATAGCTTTGATTATACGAATCTTTGTTGGCAAGGTGATGTCTCTGCTTCTTACTCTACTGTCTAGGTTTGCCATAGCTTTCTTTCCAAGGAGCAAGCGTCTTTTAATTTCATGGCTACAGTCACCGTCTGCGGTGATCTTGCAGCCCAAGAAAATAAAATCTGTCACTGCTTCCATTTCTTCCCCTTCTATATGCCAGGAAGTGATGGGGCCAGATGCCATGATCCTAGTTTTTGTAATGTTGAGTTTCAAACCAGCTTTTGCACTCTGCACTTTCACCCTCAACAAGAGGCTCTTAAGATCCTCCTCGCTTTATGCCATTAAGGTGGTATCGTCTGCATATCTGAGGTTGTTGATAATTCTCCCGGCAATCTTAATTCCGACCTGTGATTCATCCAACCTGGCGTTTCTCATGATGTACTCTGCATATAAATTAAATAAGCAGGGAGACAATATACAGCCTTGTCGTACTCCTTTCCCAATTTTGAACCACTCGGTTGTTCCATGTCCGGTTCTTACTGTTGCTTCTTGACCCTCGTACAGGTTTCTCAGGAGACAGGTAAGGTGGTCTGGTACTCCCATCTCTTTCAGAATTTGCCACAGTTTGTTGTGATCCACACAAAGGCTTTAGCATAGTCAGTGAAGCAGAAATAGATGTTTTTCTGGAATTCTCTTGCTTTCTCCATGATCCAGCGAATGTTGGCGATTTGATCTCTAGTTCCTCTGCCTCTTCTAAACCCAGCTTGTACTTCCGGTAGTTCTCGGTTCACATACTGCTGAAGCCTAGCTTGTAGGATTTTGAGCATCACCTTGCTGGCATGTGAAATGAGTGCAATTGTGCGGTAGTTTGAACACTCTTTGGCATTGCCCTTCTTTGGAATTGGAATGTAAACTGACCTTTTCCAGTCTTGCGGCCGCTGTTGAGTGTTCCAAATTTGTTGGCATATTGAGTGCAGCACTTTAACAGCATCATCTTTTAGGATTTTAAATAGCTCAGCTGGAATACTGTCATCTCCGCTAGCTTTGTTGTTAGTAATGCTCCCTAAGGCCCACTTGACTTCAC
Organism: Heloderma suspectum; assembly: GCF_057233095.1. Classification (NCBI taxonomy): domain Eukaryota; kingdom Metazoa; phylum Chordata; class Lepidosauria; order Squamata; family Helodermatidae; genus Heloderma; species Heloderma suspectum. The sequence goes on from NC_139462.1 coordinate 137,012,973, forward strand.
TCTCGAGGATGTCCGGCTCAAGTTCAGTGACCGCACTATCATGGCTATCAGGGACATTCAGATCTTTCCTGTATAGTTCTTCTGTGTATTCTTGCCACCTCTTCTTAATCTCATCTGCTTCTGTTAGGTCCCTGCCTTCTTTGTCCTTTATCATGCCCGTCCTTGCACAAAACGTTCCCTTGATATCTCCGATTTTCTTGAAAAGATCTCTAGTCTTTCCCATTCTGTTGTTTTCCTCGATTTCTTTGCATTGTTCATTTAAGAAGGCCTGCTTGTGTCTCCCTTGCTATTCTCTGGAACTCTGCATTCAGGTGGATATATCTTCCCCTTTCTCCCTTGCTTTTCGCTTCCCTTCTTTCCTCAGCTACTTGTAAAGCCTCATCAGACAGCCACTTGGCTTTCTTGCATTTCTTTTTCTTTGGGATGGATTGAGTTGCTGCCTCCTGAACAACGTTACGGACCTCTGTCCAGAGTTCCTCAGGCACTCTGTCTATCAGGTCTAATCCCTTAAATCTATTCCTCACCTCCACTGTACATTCATCAGGGATATGATTTAGGTCTTACCTGAATGGTTTAGTGGTTTTCCCTACATTCTTAAATCTTCAATTTAAGCTGAAATTTTGCAATAAGCAGCTCATGATCTGAGCCACAGTCAGCTCCAGGTCTTGTTTTTACTGACTATGGAACTTCTGCATCTTTGGCTGCAAAGGACATAATCAATCTGATTTCGATATTGACCATCTGGTGATGTCCATGTGTAGAGTTGCCTCTTGTGCTGTTGGAAAAGAGTGTTTGCTGTGATCAGTGTCTTCTCTTGGCAAAACTCTATTAGCCTTTGTCCTGCTTCATTTTGTACACCAAGGCCATGCTTGCCTGTTCTCCCGGTGATTTCTTGACTTCCTACTTTAGCATTCCAATCCCCTATGATGAAGAGGGCATCTTTTTTTGGTCATAGTTCTAGAAGGTGTTGCAGATCTTCATAGAACCGATCAACCTCAGCTTCTTCGGCCTCAGTGGTTGGAGCATAGACTTGAATTACTGTGATGTTGAATGCTTTGCCTTGGATTCGTACTGATATTTTATCGTTTTTGAGATTGTACCCCAGTACTGCTTTTCCCAAACTTTGTTGACTATGAGTGCTACTCCATTTCTTCTAAGGGATTCTTGCCCACAATAGTGGATATAATGGTCACCTGAATTAAATTCACCCATGCTTGTCCATTTTAGTTCGCTGATTCCCAAGATGTCGATGTTCAATCTTGCCATCTCATGTTTGACGACCTCCAGCTTACCTTGATTCACTGATCTTACATTCCAGGTTCCGAAACAATATTGTTCTTTACAGCATCGGACTTTCTTTTCACCACCAGACACATCCACAGCTGAGTGTCCTTTTGGCTTTGGCCCAGCCACTTCACTCTTTCTGGTGCTACTTGAAAATTCGCTCTGCTCTTCCCTAGTAGTATATTGGACACCTTCCAACCTGAGGGGCTCATCTTCCGGCATCATATCTTTAAGCCTTGTGATACGTTCCATGAGGTTTTCTTGGCAAGAATACTGGAGTGGGTTGCCATTTCCTTCTCCAGTGGACCACATTTTGTCAGAATTCTCCACCATGACCTGTCCGTCTTGGGTGGCCCTGCATGGCATAGTTTATGGCTTCACTGAGTTACGCAAGCCCCTTTGCCACAACAAGGCAGTGATCCATGAAGGGGTCTCACAGAGTAGTAAAGGCAAAAAGTTTATCTCCTTGGCTAAACTTACATCAGGAGATACCTTCTGGTTCAAAACTCCATGTTTAACAACTGTTAGATATGAGGGACATTCTGCAGATGTTTCAGGAGTTCTCTGTTAAGAATATTGATACTTTTCTCTGGGCTACTAAAGGATATTTTTGTTCTAAATGCTGGGTGTGCACTGTAGCAAACTTGGAGAGGGGAGTATGTGTGATTTTAGGTTGCCAGTGTGTACTCTGGGGCCAGGAGCTGATAAATGGGCACTTCCAAATTTTGCTGGTTATATAACACAGCCCTAATTAAAACCAAGTCTCAACGGAGCTTTGTGAGGCCTGGAATTCCTAATTTTGGTTCCACTAACACAAGTATGTACACAATGGGCCTTGTTGCTTTCCAAAATTCTACATTCAAAGTGAAGCTAGACTGTTCTTGGCTGAGTGGTGGAAAGCCTGAACAGGCCTTGTGATGGCAAAGCTCTTGCAATAATAGAGCCTGAAATTGTGGTCCTAAAACATACATCTTCAAAAACAAAGTGAAACTCATTTTAATGGAACTTCTTGCTTGGTAAATGTGTCTGGAGTTCACAGAGGGTGGCACCCAGAGTGTAGCAATACAAAACATAGCAATAACCCAAATGGGATTCCAAGTCCTTCCCAAACTTTTCATCTTTCATTAGGGAAAAAAAGGTGAGTAGCCTTTCACCTTGCAGTGTCGTCACAAAGGATGATTTGGCAAGCATTTGGCACTTAATTTTATTTACATTTATTTAGGTTCATTTAGTTTAAAGAAATTAGACTACTTTTGTCTAGATTTTTGCTGTTGATTCATATTGTTAGTTATTTGTATTGACATGAACAACAGCCTGACACACAGAAATTAAGCAGATGCTTTTCTCCATTACTTTATCTCCATTCCTGAAAAAGCTTCACCTGCTTAATTCCATATATTGGGCAATATCCAATACTGCTGCTGCGCACCTGCTATTTCTGTTGTGCTAATGGGGCCCATCCCTTGTGCAACAGGAACTAGTACTTCTAACAGTAATCTTGGAAACTAGCAGAAAGGCTCATTTCTGGATTGGGACAGGTCAGTGGAGCTCCTTTTCTGCCAGCTCCGCTAACCTGCCCCATTTTAGAAACTAGCGTTTTGCTCATTTCTGATTGCTGAATCAGAAATCAGAAGATCCACTAACTTCCTGATTCACTAGCGGTGGGTCACACTAGCACACAGACAGTGCTGTATACTGCCCAATAGATGCTATTAAGGGCACAGGAAGGGCTGGACAGGCAGGAAAAAATATATAGGAGCCCTACTGAGCAGTGGTACAGTTAAGTAATTGTAGACTCTGGACTTAATGTCTTATGAGACACCCTATCTTTAGATGGTAATGTGTATTAATTCGCTTCAAAATGTGGTAAGCCAGCCTTGCTGCAATTGGAGGCTCTCCTGCTGATTTTGCTGGATGGAACCCTGGACTTCTGTTCCAGAGTCCTGCCCTGATGGCAGCACTGCTGGCAGGTTAGTCTTGCTGGGTTAGAAAAGCTGCTGAAATTCCTTTTTCTACACAACCATTAAAGGTGCAGGAAGAGCCCAGTTTTCCTGTACATCCAGTTATCAAACATTCTGTTTGTCTAGTATACTTTCAGTTGGGTGGAGCACAAAGTGTCAACCTTTTCCTCCAGTACTGAGAAAGAGAATATCATGTTCTTGCTTCTGATCTCTACTAATAATGAGGTTCCCAGCTTTTCAACCAGCCACTGTAGCTGTGCTTTTAATAGCAGCTTGGTGTGCAGACATTACCAGGAGATCATGTATATTTCCATGTGTGAAGAAACCATTTTTAATTATAATGTAAAAGGTGTTTCAAGTCATAAATGGTTATAACTTTGGTACTATGGATAAATACATCAACTTGAAATGGAACATGAGGTAAAAGTGTGTCTAATTAGGCCCCAGGCCTCTGCAAAGGTTTCACTGTATACTGCTAACAGAAGCCTTGGTTACAGTTGCTAAGGAGAGTAGCACCTTTGGCAGTTAGCAGTCCTGGAAGTGAATGTCCCTGATCTTTATACCAGTCAGGGGCATCAGAAAGGGACTGAGGTGATTGGTACTTTGAGGGTCATCCTAAAAGAACCTCTGCTGGTCCTTGAGTAAAGGCAAATACAAGGGGGCCTGCAAGGTGGCCACATGTTATTGGCCAGAGGCTGTGGTCAGCAGAGAACAATGGCTGTGCATGTAGGCCCTTGATTTAAACAGGGATCAACTAAACAAAGGTTACTCCCATATTTATTTAGTAATGATACCAAGTATAAATAAGGCAGAACATTTAAGTTATAACATGTTTATCTTACAACAATGTATTCTGCGATCTTTAAAATCCAATTTGTGCATATATTATTCTTTATAATACATTCTTGTTTAAGCTCTGTGTCACTTGCAGGTCAATCTCACAGCTATGCTATATTAATCAAGCTATTACAGGAAACGTGAAATCAAGGGAATATTTATTTTAAGCTGTGTTGGTGGAAGTGGGAGTTTATTAGCAGGATTTGGTTAAAGATTATATTCCCCACCATGCTATGAAAACCTTCTGCTTGCTATTTTCTGTATGTCAGGTTGTAAAGGCACATGTTTCCATACTGCAAATTAGGGGAGGAGGGGAGCTGAGAGAAAGTGGATTGCCTAACATCACCTAGTGAGAACAAAACTAGATGTTACAACAGTCATGTGTAACACTTTCCCCCCAATGTTTTAGAATTAAGGAGCCTTTGGAACAGAAGAGTGGGTATCGGGGAGTCCTTAACCCTTTTTTATCCAACGCTTTTTTAAAATGTTCTTCTCCCTCCCCTACCACCAACACAGAAAGATTTTTAGGGGAGATAACTTCTCCCCCCAGCCCTCCCCTCAAGATTCTAGCCTCCCATGGGTTCTTTTATTTTTCCTAAAAGAAATCAGAGTAACAGAATATGTAGGTTGTCCTAAACTGCCGCTATGCTGCAATCCTAAACGCAGTTTCGAGGGAGTGAGGCTGCAAACCTATGCTCACTTATCAGAGTGTAAACCCTACTGAACTCTTGGGGATTTATTTCTGAATAGACATAGGATTGTGCTGTAAATCCAATTGAACTCAGTGGGACTTAATTTTGAGAAAACATACACTCATACAGACCAACTCTAAAGCCCCAGATAGTTTTTCCTTCTCACCAATTTTGCTACCATCAGAACCTCCTGAAATTACTTTTCTATATTTCTTTGATTGTTTCTGCCTTCTTGCAATACCCCCAAACCACAATATTTTCAGACTCTGTAACCATACTCCGTTAATACTGTAACTACTCTGACTTGTACCATTTTCATAAATGTGATGGTCCACAAATTATGTATCTGTATATTTGTGTATAAGTGGGCTTAGGACTAGTAGTAACTGCAAGTAAACCAGTGTAAATAGTTTGTGATAAGAGCCTATAACAGGTGGGATGAACATTTTGTTCTATGGGCAAGGGTGTAACTCATGTGAAAACTACATTTTTGTTCACTTACATGGGATTTTCCCTCAAACTCACCATATCTATTTTTCAGAGTACCAATGCAGAGACAGCAAATGAAAATAAAACCATGACTACCGATCCCAGTACAGGGCCAGTAGAAACTTCAATCAAACCATTGCCTTTTAAGGCCCCAAGCTTCATTGTACGTATTTATTTTTACAAACCTAAAGTTGTGTTACTGCATAACTAATTTTGAAGCTTTTCAAATCTGGAGTCTACATTTAGTTCAAACCTGCAACATAGGACTCACTTACATTTTTGACTGTATATGCCTATCTTCTCACTGTACCTCTGATTTTTCTTGTTCTCTTTCTTGATGTCTGTCTTCTCTCCCCCTCCCCCTTATTTATTAAGTTAACTGTTTGTTTAAAATATTGATGTCCTGCTTTTCCAGCCCACTGTTGGGATGCACAAGGCAGTTAATAACAACAATTGAAAAACAGGAATATAATTTAAAAGAGCAGATAAAGTCAGGGAATAAAAAACTAAATCTCCAGTCACAAAAAGGTCTTGCTGAAATAAAACAGTATTTACTTGACATCTTGATGCCATTAAGGAGGAACCGGATGGATCTTTCAGGGTGGGGCGTTCTGTAGTCTGGATGCCACAACAAAGAAGGCCTTTCTTGCATACCAGTCAAGCCAACCCAAGCAAGCAAGCAGGGTTGTATGGGAGTAGACAGTCCTTTACATTTTCAGGTCCTAAGTCATCTTGGTCTTTTCAAGTGCACAGCCTGTGAGCCAGTGAAGCTAGTATTATCATGGAATCACATGCTCCAAATCAACCAGCCTTAGCCAAACCTAGCTGTGCATTTTGCATTAGGTGAAATTGCTCAACACTTTTCAAAGGCAGCTTCACATACAGCGTGTTCAGAGTGTATTGCTGTAATCTACACTTGATGTAACTAAGGCACGTGTGATCATGGCCAAATTTGCCTTCAGGTGCAGTTTATTATTTATTTATTTATTTATTAAATGTATTACTCGCCCATCTGGCTGGTCACCCAGCCACTCTGGGTGATGTACAACAACAAAACAGTTAAAACAATAAAATTCTACATTAAAAACGTCATAAAAAATACCCTAACCCACACTAAATGCCTGCCTGAACAACCATGTTTTTAATGCGTGGCAGAAGCTCATTAAAGAGGGGGCATGGCGGAGTTCCCTAGGGAGGGAGTTCACAGAGTGGGGGCCACCACAGAGAAGGCCCTCTCCCTCATCCTCACCAGCCTAGCTGTCCTGGCTGATGGGACAGAGAGAAGGCCATCTGAGGCTGATCTTGTTAAGCGGCCTGTCTGGTGTTGCTGGAGGCACTCCTTAAGATAGGCTGGGCCAGAACCGCATAGGGTTTTAAAGGTCAAAACCAACACCTTGAATTTGGCCCGGAAAACAACTGGTAACCAGAGCAGCTCCTTTAGCACTGGAGTGATGTGATCTCGCCGGCGCCTGCCTGTAATCAGGTGAGCCGCCGTGTTCTGTACGAGCTGCAGCTTCCGAACCGTCTTCAAGGGTAACCCCACGTAGAGCACATTACAGTAGTCTAAACGGGAGGAGACCAGGGCATGTACTACCGATGGGAGCAGATGGTTGAGAAGGTAGGGGCGCAGCCGCCGTATCAGATGGAGTTGGTACAGCGCTGTCCGGCTCACAGATGACACCTGAGCCTCCGTGGACAGCTAGGAGTCCAAAATGACCCCCAGGCTGCGGACCTGGTCTTTCAAGGGTAGCCGTACCCCATTCAACACCAGGTCAACATCCCCCAACCTCCTCTTGTCTCCCACCAAAAGTACCTCGGTCTTGTCAGGGTTCAGCTTCAGCTTATTCCTCCCCATCCAGCCACTCACTGTCTCCAGACATTTGGACAGGGATTCTATGGCCAACCTTGGTGAAGATTTGAACGAGAGGTAGAGCTGCGTGTCATCCGTATATTGATGACACCGCACCCCAAACCTCCTGATGACAGCCCCCAGCAGCTTCACATAGATGTTAAATAGCATCGGGGAGAGGATGGAACCCTGTGGCACCCCACAAGTGCGTGGCCACGGGTCTGAAACCTCCTCTTCCAGTGCTACCTTCTGGTACCTGCTGGAGAGGAAGAACCAGAACCACCGCAATACCATGTCTCCAATGCCCAACCTCTCCAGGCAGTCCAGGAGGATACTGTGGTCAACGGTATCAAAAGCCGCTGAGAGGTCGAGGAGAACAAGGAAGGAGCATTCAACCCTATCCAGAGCCCTCCTCATATCATCCACCAAGCGACCAAGGCCGTTTCTGTCCCATGCCCAGGCCTGAAGCTTGACTGAAATGGATCTAGATAATCAACTTCTTCCAAGTGTGCCCTCAACTGCATCGCCACCATCCACTCAATCACCTTGCCCAAAAATGGCAGATTCAAGACTGGGCGAAAGTTGTTCAGAATTTGGGGATCCAAGGAGGGCTTCTTTAAGAGTGTTCTTATCCAAGGGTCTTATCCAGTTGGCACACCAGCCTAAGCTGAGCTCCTCCTCCCCTCACAGAGGCCATTTCGTCCAACTGCCTGTGAGCAGGAGAGGAAGAAACAGCCAACCAGGCAAACTGTCACCATTGCTATCTCCATCTGTTGCCACTTCATGAAGTAGGGACTGGGCCCTTTCTCCCCTCACAGAGGCCATTCCAACCTGCTGCCCTATGAGCTGAAGAGGAAATAAATGTCACCATCACTTCAAACAGGCCTTTTAAACCATTTTTATCAATACCCGCCCCTCCCCCGCCAATCTCTTATTACTTGTTTGTCATGTCTTAAGTTTTAGATTATATGCCTGAGGGCAGGGATTGTCACATTCTTCTTTTTATGTCTGTAAGCAACTCTGGGAGCCTTTTTGCTTACAGGGGAGAGTATAAATGCTGTAAATAAACAAATAACCTGTGCAAAAGCACACCAGGCCACAGCCGCCATCTGGCCATTCAGGAGCACACCCAAACTGTGAGCCTGACGCTTCAAGGGGAGTGCAGCCTTGTACAAACCAGGCTGTATAATAGGGCTAAGCATGTAGTGCCTGTGGGCACCAATGTGCCCTCAATGGTGCCCTCCCACTTTTAAAATAAATTAACACATTTTCTTGCCAACAGCTGGGATTGCTGTGAAATAGATTTCTGTTGGTGCTAAAAACTGTGGGTTCAAAGGAGTTGTGTGGGGTGAGCCCCAACACACCAAACCTCTGCCTTGTACTCAGTCTTTGGGGCGGGTTACTTGTCCTTTTCCACACCTCCTGTAGCAACCATTTTGTGGTGGTGCCCAGGATAGTTTCTCAAATTGCCAAACCATGGCCCATAAAGGTTGCCTATCCCTAATATATAAGGACACTTAAGGCTCAGCTCGCATTCACTCCATTACCGATCTTAGACACTACCACCTCCTGGGGATGTGGTGCTACTAGGGTTTCCTATCTTTTTCAAATTCTGGCAGCCTAATTTGTATATTATGCAAATGTTTGGTAGTTGTGCTAATTAACTATAGATGGACATGCATGGTGTAAAATTTCAAAGGGGTTGTAAGTTGTGGCTAGGATTGGATCTTAGCAGTCTGAAAACTGTCATCCCTCCACATAAGGTGGGTTGCAGTGGTACTATTACCATCATTTTCTTTTTAAAGCTTTTTTTTAAAGAGAAGAAAATGATGGACATATATGGGGAAGAAAACCTGAAAGTGGTTCCGTGTTACAGGTTGGGGATAAAGGTAGATTCGGCTATTGGGCGGTATCAAAATGAAATAAATAAATAAGATTCTGGGTCAGAGAAGATTGAAGAGTGTTCTTCTAGTATCTATCTAGATTAAGAGGTATTGGGTTGTATCCAGTGTTAGTCCTACTTAGAGCAGACCCATTGAAATGAGTCTACTCTGGAGTAAAGCAACAGTAACATTGGAAACAGCCCATTCTTGTTTAATTATTCCATCACCTTGCAAAACATTCTCTATTGCTGTAATACTGCATTTAATGGAAAATACTACATTGTGGCATTAACTACATTGTGAGCACCTGATCAAAATACAGCACCTGCTGATCCTTCATACAGTTTCTTGGGAGTAAGCTGTTGGTGAAGTCAATGGGAATGCAGCTTCTGTCCTTGAAGACTATGTTGCTGGAAAACTTTCCTCAGCTAAATCCTGTTCTCTTACAAGTGTAAACTTACGCATGTCAGTTCAAAAGAAAGGCCCATTGAATGAAATGGGACTCACTCCTAGGGTAAGTCTGTATAGTATTGCAGGCTTAGTCTACTGTAGCTGCTACCTTCCTCTTTCAAACATTAATTCACAAGACATTCACACCATTAATGTCTTTGCAGAGTCTGGTGTGAGTTTTGAGATAAGGAGATATGGCAGCTGGTAATTATTAAGTGATAAGGACTTTCCAGTTCTAACACTTTAACAAAACATTGAAAGCTGAATACTTTTTACTATGTGGGAAAAGTACAGCACGTTTTATATTGTATGACTCTTTGGGGACCTAAATAAATTGCTCCAAAGCAAGGGTATTCGATAAGCAAAATTAACATAACAGCAATAGCAAAAGCTTTTGTGTTTGCAAGTAACTTTGAAAACTCAAGACTGTTCTTGAAAACAGTACATTGCTCTGTTAACAGCACTCTATTTCAATAAGGCTTCCTTTATTTGGAAGAAAAATAAAGTTTCCATAGGGCTTTTGATGTGAAAGGTATATATTTTTTTTCATTTTCTTAAATTATTTCTGAGCACACTAGTTCTGGCACAGACCAAAATTTCCTCCTGTTTCTTGCAGTTATGAAGAAAATGTACTGCATTTGTCTAATTTTAAAAAGGTGCATGGAAGCATTTTAGTAACAATGCAATGCAACAAAAAAAATCCTTTTTGAATGTATTAATAGTACATGTGTTTGTCAATGCACTTTTTAACTATTCCAGCACTCTGGCATTGGTGGAGCTGCAGCTGGCAAGAAGAACAGAACCTGGAAGAACCTGAAACAAATCCTTGCATCAGAAAGGGCATTGCCCTGGCAACTAAACGATCCAAGCTGTAAGCTACTTAGATGCTTTCCATATAAATATAAATAACTTCCTTGAAATTATACCTAAATTAGTTTATCTGTACGAGATGCATTGTGGCCCTCAGCAATTGAAGATTGGGGTAGACACTTTCACAACTGAAAGGAAAATAAATGATGTGGCATGGAATTACTCTGTAAATTTTGCACGTGAGTAAGAAATGTGAACACAAATAGGAACAAGCAGTAGATTAGGGGTAGGCAACTTTGTGCCTTCCAGATGTTTTGCTGCTGGCTGGAGCTTGTAATCTAAAACATCTTGAAGGCACCAGGTTCCCTACCCCTGGTGTACAGGATTGAAGCCTGAGGCTGTGCATTTAATGAGGTGATCAGTAGTGTTGGAAAAGCCATCTTCCACAAGATCAAAAGTGGCAGACAAACTTCTAGCTAGCAAGGAACACCAGGCTTCCTAGAAACACTGTTTAAGAACAGCTGGTCTGGACCATCAGTTCTTGAACAATAAAGCCAACTCTGACAAGTTTCTTGAGAGGCTGTCCAACGCATATACAGTAGGTATAGAAAAAGAAAAGTGCATTTGCTAAAGGTATACGTGACATAACACATGACCAGACCAAATAAAATGCAAGCTAAAGGCATGTAATATGTAACTAAAAACCTTGCAGTGCTGATTAGGGATGTACGAAACACCTACCTGGCTCCGCGCCGGGCTATCCGCGGTGGGGGGGAGGCACCCCGTCCCTCCCCCCGGAATACTCGATGGGGGGGAGGCACTCCGTCCCTCCCCCCGGAATCCTGCCCGGCTGGCTCCATTCCGCGGCCAAGCCGCAGAACCGCCGGCCGGCTCCAGCCACCCGCAGCCGGATATCCGGCCGCTGGGCAGCCCTGCAGGGACGCAAATGGCAGCTGTCGTAGCTGCCGCCATTTGCGTCACTGTATTGAGCCGTGATAGGCTATGTAAATATTTACGTAGCCTATCATGGCAGGGGGGAAAACCCCAGCGTACGCAAATGGCGGTAGCCGCCACCATTTGCATACGCTGGGTTTTTCCCCCCGCTGCCGTGATAGGCTACGTAAATACTTATGTAGCCTATCACGGCCTCCGCAGGGACACAAATGCGTCCCTGCGTTAGCCATGATAGGCTATGTAAGTATTTACGTAGCCTATTACGGCTATGAAGAGGAGGAAATGAATGGCGGCCGCAGGATGGCCGCCATTCGCAAAGCAGCACGGACGGGAGCAGGTAAGTGCTCCGTTTCGCGTGCCTTTCATGGGGTGGGGGCGGCGGGGACTTCGTCCCGCGCGCCTTCGTGGGGTGGGGGGGCGGGGGCTTCGTTCCGCGTCAGATTTCGGGGGGCTGAATGCACTGGCATTCGGCCTCACTGAGATCCATCGCAGAATTCTCTGACACCCCTAGTGCTGATACAACTTTAGTCAGGATACTGTTCAAGCTGATTAGTGTCTTATTTGGTATGTCATTCTACTACAGGGGTCCCCAACCTTTTTGGACCCATAGGGACATCTGGGAATTTGAGATACTGCTGTGGGCACCACCACAAAATGCCTACTCAGTGGGTCACTGCTTTGGCATTTTCCTGTCACATCTATGGATCTTAGGCTGGTCTTCAGCAAAAACATTTGCTTCGTGTCTGTTGGACACCTCAACATCTCTTTAATAAGGGATTCTCTCATTCAGCTAATTGCTGGCAGTGCAATACAGCTAATGCTTCTTTTAAACATATGTTTTGGCAATATCCAGTAATTGCTTCTTTTTGCAGGGAGGTTATTATACAGAAAAGTATTGTACTGGAACAGTCTTTAATATTCACTGGTGTACATGCACTTTTGAATTATTTACTTGCTGCATGGAAATTACAAATGGTCAGTGTAAATGGATTCTCTGCACCCTTTTGACAGCTGAAAGACTGATATTACAACACTGGAAGGACAAACACTCACCTCCTATAATGCAATGGATTGAGAATCTTACATCGCTTTCAATATTTGAAAGGGTGGCATATAGACATCACCTTCAAATGGATAGTTATTTGGATATTTGGTCCACTTTTGTTGTAGCCCATGTATAATTCCTAGAAGGTTGGATGCATTTCATACAAATCTATGTATGTATATTTTTTTTAACATTAAAATGTAAAAATATATATATATATATTTTCAGGTGCTAATGTGCACCACACTGGGGACCCATTTGTGGGTGCCATTGGAGGTGCCCACGAGTGGTTGGGGACCCCTATTCTATTCTATTTTATTTATTTAAAATTTTATTATACACTTTTCCTTATGAAATAAAGTCAAATTATAGCCGGGCTTGATGATGTTGTTGCCACTGGAATCACCATGGGGGCCACTGATGTGGAACCTGGGCAGAGTAACTTGCAGTGGCCTCAGCTCACACTGTGAGTTGTTCCTAATGATGCAGTTGGCAAAGGAGGAAGGCAGAATTAGCCATGGGGATGCTGATTCCCCATGGTGGCAGTACCAGTTAGACCAGTTGGGTTGGGCAACTTGTACTCCTCTTCATGTTTTGCCCTACAACTCCCATGATCCCTCACCATTGGCTATGCTGGTTAGGGCTGATTGCAGTTGTCAGCCAAAACATCTGGAGGGCCACACATTGCCCACCCCTCATCTGGACTGATTTCCAGTGTTAAAAGTAGTGCCATTTTTAACCCAGCAATTTCACTAAGATTAAAGGAAAATGTCAGCGGAAGGCAGGAGTTGTATTAAAGTTTGAATCCTTTGTCCAGAAATACATTTGCCACTTGGTGTTTTCAGACTCTGGTATTACACAGCCTGCAGTGTGTTCCTAGTGTATTTTATGGACATCTGCTGATGATGCTATATCTACTACATTCTCTGATTTCAGAAATAAATTTGCACATATTAAAACAATTGTTTAAAAGCAACTAGTTGAAAGATATAAGAAACAGCTGTCCAACACCATTGTTCAGAAGGCATTAGTGCCATAGATGATGATTAAAAGGAGCTGATCTCCTAACTTGGAAATGTTTCAGCCATAAAATCTGTACCAAATGTATCTGAGGAGAAGGAGGCTATACAGGCACAAAATGGATTTGTGGTCAATATATGGTGAAATTAAGGATATTTTTAAGTGCTGGAACTCAAGGCACTGTGCCTGTAGAAATATTTGTTTGTGGCACAGTTTGCTATTACTCCCTAAACAGCTCCAGAAAATAGTAATTTCCAGCCTCTCATTTAAGCATTCACACAATTTTTCTAGGTCATTGACCAGACTTAAAATGGCATATGCTTAAAGATTTATCTGATTCTAAAAGATTACACTATGCTTCTCTCCCCACCCCCCAGATTATAGCATATTAGTCTTGAGAAATGTTTTACGGTCTTAACATATGATGGGCTCATGCTGTCACTTGCATATACAGTGTTGCTGAACACAACATCTGTTCCTACCAGTTACCTTCACTTAGGTTCCAAAACCTAAATATAGGATAAACTAAGAAAACTCACTGTAATACTTCCTCTGATCTATTAGGTGAGATCTGCACCAGTAGCCAAGGCAAAAACAGGTGCACTTCTGGATGCATTTCCCCATCTGTACCACAATGCTCATCTGAACCCTATTGAACTGGCTTGATGTGTTTTTCAATGTGCATGGTGTGCATGTCCTCATATGGGGCCACCAGTTGTTACATGTGACTAATTGCCAACATCTACAGAGGAATCAGCATCCTTGTTTTTATCTTTCTGCCTGGCTTCTAGCAAGGATTCCAGATAGTAGTAGTAGTTATTATTTAGCGTCATAAATATGCATGATGTTTTTACACAATAACAACAAAAAGACAGATCCCTGCCCAAAGGAGCTTACAATCTAAAATTTGACACAGGGAGACAATAGAAGGAGGAAGATTAAACAGTGGAAGAATTTATGTTTAGTTCATTTACATACACTTAGGCGTAGTTTTTGTAGTAGATGAGGAGGAAGGAGTAAATCCAATGGTTTCATGGAAAAGGTGGGGTTTAAGGGGTAGTTTGAAGGAAGAGTGACAGATGGTATTATGTAGTTTTTCTGGGAGGGAGTTCCAGGCAAAATAGATAGTAAGAGAAAAACAGGGTTATCTGAGAGACTGATTGCTCAATCCTATACATGCCTACTCAAATGGAAGTCCAAAGAGTTCAATAGGGCTTACTCCCAGTTTAGTAGATATAGGATTGCATCCTGAGAGCCAGTGTGGTGTAGTGTTTAGAGTGTTAGACTGGGGTTCTAGTCCCCACTTGGCCATGAAGCTCACTTGGGTGACTTTGGGCCAGTCACTGACTCTCTGCCTAACCTACCTTACAGGGTTGTTGTGAGGATAAAATGGAGAGGAGGATTATGTATGTCTTGGGCTCCTTGGAGAAAAAGGCAGGATATAAATGTAATTAATAAAATAAGATAACTTTGTACGGCTGAGAGTGATGGAGGTAGAGGAATGAACGGCATGGGTGGGGATATATTAGGATGTGTGGGTGGAGAAATAAGACTGGGAGGCAAGGCCATGGTGGGCTCTGAAGGTACAAATGAGGCATTGTGCTGGATCTGGGAATGGACAAAAAAAGCAGTGTAGGGATTTTAGAAGAGGTATCCTGTGTTCTGACACTACATTTTTAGCAAATACCCAATTTATGTCCATAATTTGAATAACTGTATTATTTAACTTGAACTGGCGCTTTCTAGTTACACTCCACAGTGTTTCATAAGCAGGTATTAGGTACTGAAACATGCATCTTTCATGTCTGTACTTAATTAGGATAACTCCTTACTGCACATGCATGCTGGTTCACAAACGTGTTGTCACTAAGAATGTGCAGAATGTCCTGCCATCACTACCACTAGCTTATAACAACTGGATTAAGGTTTTGTATTGTAAGGGAATGGAAAATGGACTCCAGTCAGGCCTGAGTCCCAGCAACGTGTAAATTAAGAACTGCTTTTGGAAGTGAGATTAAAGATACTGGATTTAATACTGTTTTTTCTCTCTGTTTCTGTCACACCTCCAGACTTCAGCATTGATGCTCCTCCTTCCTTTAAACCAGCCAAGAAATACTCTGATATTTCAGGGCTTCCTGTAAGTATTTGTTTATATTTCTAGGATTGCTGTGGGCTTTACTCTGCACTGGTCCAAACCCTTGCACCATTTATAAATCATTTATAACAGTAGTTCTCAAATTGTGTTCTGGGGAACTCTGGAGTTCTTTTGTACGCTCTGTGGGCCTGTTTGCACATCATGGAGGCAAATCGTGAGTTAAACAACTCAAAGTTAACCTAAGAACTAACTGTAGGTTAACTTTGGGTTGTTTAACCCACAAACGTATCATGCAACAACCTACAATTGGACCGATCAGAGGTCGATTACGCAAAGTGGAAGTGGCTTGTACACAACCTAGCAAATCGTAGGTTAATTCACCCATGATTTGGCTCTATTATAAGCAGACCAGGTCAATGAGAAGTTGGTAATGGGTGGCAAGCTTCTTTGAAAGACACCTTCCCTCCCTGCCTCTACCAATCTTGCCATTTAAAATGTAGCCACAGCATTGCATTGACCAGGTTATAGGGGGCATACTGTCAGCTTGCACAGGGCAATGATAAGGCCGAACAGGCCAAACCAGTGCTCCCATGAACTGAATTTGTACCCTAAAACATGTCCCAGTATCCTCTGAAACATGCTTGCATTGCCTGAAGGCAAAAAGTTTGAACACAACTGCTCTGTAGCTCTCTAGCAAAGTAATTTTAAACAAATCAGGCCAAAGATATAGAGCCCAAGCCTTTTGAGATCTGACTTGTAGGTCCATACTAAAATCCTACCTAGAAAAGCACAACCCTTTTCTCTTGCCCACCCACTCCAAACTGGCTGAATAGTGTTTGCCAAACAAATAACAGGTGTGAATACATCTTTTTCTGCATCTGATTGAAAACTGGGAAATTCAAAAGGTTAGTTGCCAAAACAGGAACCAATTTTGAGTCACTGTAATAAAGGCTTTCTGAGTGTAGGTGTGCCAGTTCTGTGCCCCTGGCATCAATCCCCGTGCTGATTGCTACTAGATCAGACACAGACTGGGGCCTAGGTCAAGGCACAGTTCAGAAGTTTGAAAAGCAGCAGGCAAGGGCATGATTTGTAGAGGAGGAGTGCACGTGAATGGTACCTAATCTTTCCTCTGCCTGCCCTGAGTGTCCTAGGCACATGTTTACTGCAAGTGGGAGAATGACGGGATGAGGGTAGTACAGGAGAAAGGCAAGTCTGGCAAGGATTAAGTACCTTTCCCCTGCCCACTAGTCTGTCTTTTTTCAGCAGATTCAGGTTCTTGTTGTACTGCTAATCTTATGCTACTCAGTACATCTTTCTTGAGGTTCATTTTTAGACACAGTGTGCAATTCATTCCCTAAGAGAGCGTGTGACATTTGCGGGGCAGGGTTTAGGAAACTGGTTAAGATTTGACTCTTCAGAAGACATTTGCTGCTTAAGTTGCAGGTGGAGGCAGGCTGGGGTTATGGACTGGCTTAATGTCTTGTCATCTGTGTTGGTTGTGATGATTATATTGTTAGTGTTTTACAGTTTGAGTTTCATATACACACAGACATACACACACATATACACACTTGCCATTATGTAGGTGCTTTACAGATAAGGAGAGGAAAGGTCTCTACCCCAAGGGGCTTACAGTCCAAAAATACAAGGGAAACAGAGGAAGGGAAGAGAAATTGAGGTACGAGGAAGGAATAAATATATTTCTTAATTAACCTCAGAAGCTGTAATTCAGGCATGTGGAGCAGCCAGACTTCTGACTGCCTCCAAAAGGCTTGTGCTCTCTTTTATTTTGCCCCTAAATGTGGGAATTCTGAATATTTACCACATGAAGTGACACACAGATTGCGAAATGCAGCCCATATTAAAAAAAATGTTCTTTGTTGCATCTTCACTTTCTCAGAGTGTCCTAGGTGTTTTCCGTCCACCTTCTGAATCTGCCTTGTGACAAGTCCTATATTGTTGTGAGTGAAAGCCTCCTTGCCTCTAGTAAGGGCTCTCAACACTGCCTATTTTATTAAGGTAATTAAATGGTGGTGTGTTGTTGTTTTTCAAATAGCCAAGCAGGAGTTATTTCTAAAGAAGCCCTGAATTTAACTTTGTATGCTTCCTAATGAGAAGGCGCAAAAGGGACATTGCAGAAGTCTCATATAACATTCCCTTCTCATTGGTATGTACAATTGACCTTGTTGAGGCCAAGAATTTGGTTAGGACTGCAGGAGTCTGTAATAAATCATATATATTGTGAATTTCATTGCTTTCTTGGTAATGCTCTAGTCCTGGCTATTAAAATGGAGAACGCAATAAGCACTTTCATCAGGACATCTGTTCTAATTATAAATCGGCATTTGAAAACGGTTAGGGCATGCAGAGCTATGTATGCCCTTAGGGAGTCAATAGAGCTGTTCCCCCACCCATCCCCATCCCATAACCAAGCACACTACTGAGGGGAGGGGGCATATCTCAGTAGCAAGAACACATCCTTTGCATGTAGGTGGCCGCAGGTTCAGTCCCTCAGGACTGGGGATGACCCTTGCCTGCCCAAGACAGGGAGAGCTGCCATCACTCAGGCAGTGCTGGGCTAGATGGACCAATTGTCTGACTCAGTAAAAAGCAGGCTCATCAATTCATCTGCAATATGCCCAGCTGTTGCTGTGAACCAAGACCATTTTGCACAACACATAAAGCAATCCATCAGTGTAGCTCTCCAGGGCTCCTGTGTGCAGGGAATTTTCAATCCTACAAATAGCCCTTGCACCCGGAGTATGGAGAGGGGTGGAGCTCATGGCTACCTCTGTATATGGCTTGCAAGGGCCATACAGGAAAAGCAGGGTTTGCTGCAGTGCACTCGGCATATTTGGTGGGAGTGAGTGGGAGGGAAGGGCTTACTAAGCTAACTATAGGGGAAGCTTTTCCACAAGCAGGGCTGGAGGATGGATAATACAATTAATATTTTTGCCTCTCTGTGATTTTTTTTTTAACTTGTGCAACCATCATGTAGTGGTTGGACTAGGACTAGAAGACCCATGTTCAAGTTCATACTCAAATCCAAAACAAACACTCAAGGTGTAAGACACCCAGCAGGATTGCACTAGACCAGTCAAGTTTATACAATGTTTATAGATAAAGTATGGCAGAAAGCGAAGAGGATCTAAAGAGCCTCTTGTTGAGGGTGAAAGTGGAGAGTGCAAAAGCTGGTTTGAAACTCAACATTAAAAAAAACTAAGATCATGGCATCTGGCCCCATCACTTCCTGGCATATAGAAGGGGAAGAAATGGAAGCAGTGACAGATTTTATTTTCTTGGGCTCCAAGATCACCGCAGACGGTGACTGTAGCCATGAAATTAAAAGACGCTTGCTCCTTGGGAGGAAAGCTATGGCACACCTAGACAGCATAGTAAGAAGCAGAGACATCACCTTGCCGACAAAGATTCGTATAATCAAAGCTATGGTTTTCCCAGTAGCAACGTATGGCTGTGACAGCTGGACTATAAGGAAGGCTGAGCGCTGAAGAATTGATGCCTTCGAACTGTGGTGCCGGAGAAGACTCTTAAGAGTCCCCTGGACTGCAAAGAGATGAAATCAGTCCATCCTAAAGGAAATCAACCCTGAGTGCTCATTGGAAGGACAGATACTGAAGCTGAAGCTCAAATATTTTGGCCACCTAACGCGAAGAGAAAACTCCCTGGAAAAGACCCTGATGCTAGGAAAGATTGAAGGTAAAAGGAGAAGGGGGCAGCAGAGGATGAGATGGCTAGATAGCATCACCGATGCAATGAATATGAATTTGAGCACACTCTGGGAGAGCGCAGAGGACAGGAAGGCCTGGCGTGCTATGGTCCATGGGGTCACGAAGAGGCGGACACAACTTAACGACTGAACAACAACAACACTTGATGGTACAGTCAGTGTCAAGTAATTTTATACAAAGTTCATACTCAACGATGAAGCTCACTGGGTGTCCTTAGGCCAGTCTCTGCCTCTCAGACCAACCTATCTCACAAGGTTCTTTGAAAGATAAAAATAGGGTAGGACCATATTAAGCTCCTTGGAGAAAAGATCAAATATAAAATAGGTGGCAGGGGAGTGGAGGATTGGAACAATTTGTGGAGTTCTCTTGAAATATAGAAGATGAGCCCATGGTTATATTAATGCAACAGAAGTTTCACTCAATACTGAAAAAAGTATGAAAATGCTCTAACATCTGCCTCTTTGAGGACAAACCAGCCGTGTTGCTATAGGAACAGACGAAGATGCAGACATGTACTTCAGATAATTATGCCTTTAACCTAAGTTGACAGAAGTATAAGACTTTTTCCTCATTATATTACAATGCTATTTTATTTAAGTATTGAGTAATTTTGGGAATAAATTTATTGGCTCCAATGTGATTTATCACATCACAATCTTACTAAGTCGGTTACTGCTGATATGGGGCTTTTTTATGTCAGTGGAAAAGTGGGGCACCCATTTCCTCTCTCCACCTCTCGCTCTCTTTCTTCCCCCCGCCTATAGCCATCCAGCTTAGAAAAAAGGTCCTGTTCACATGAAGGTGACCTTTCTTAAGCCTACTTGCTGCGTGGGGCCAGGGAGGCCATGGGGCCAAATCCAAAGGCAGCAAAGGTGACATCCAGCCTACAAGACAGCAGTTCTCCACCCCTGGCCTGGAATGCAGTGAATAAGTGGTGGAGAACAGTTACTGCATTGTTACAATAATCTCTAGAGAGATTGTTTTAAATAACAAAAAAATGTTGCTGGAATGTCCAATCGCCAGGAAGAACTGGGAACCCCACTGGCACTGAAACGACTTCAACTCTCAACCATCTTCAACCAAATCAGAGTTGATTTGCCCACACACACACACACCTAAAATAAACCACGGGTTATGTGAGGGTTGTTTAACCTTCACATAACCCTCGGCAGCTGGGTTCACACAACGTGACAACTCCCAAGCAGGGGTCGAATATGCAAAATGGTGGCTGGCATGCATCGCAGCCTCACTGAGGGTTAAACAACCCATAGCGTGCTGTCATGTCATGCGAACCGGCCCATTGTCTCCTTTCTTTCCTATTAATGGCTGTCCATAACTATTCTTGGAGGTCTTTCTCAAATTATACAACAGCTTTCGAATTCAAAATAATTTCATTATCATGAAGAATTATGAATACAGAGCAAAAAAAAAGAGAAAGGAAAACAACTGGCCACCAACTGCTAGGACATTCCTAGCAGTTAAATACTTTAATAACTCTTTGTATGGTATACCTCTGAAATGTTAATTTTCACAGGCTTTGGGCTTCTTCACATGGAGCCTTTATTCTGCTATTGAGACTGGTTACTTATGGAAGCTTGCTGGTCCTTTAGATGATGTCGTCAACCTCCAGGGCATCTCCTGCACTAAATGACCTTTATTCCATTTGTTAAAAGATAAGAGATAATGAGCTATCAAATTACAGCCCTTTCATTGCCCTTATGAAAAGAGGAAATCCTGCAATAAGAGGAGCTAGACCACAGCATCATCTAGTGGCTATATAATGAAACATATCAAAGACTCAGATAAGGGGGAAAAGAAGGGGGAAACAGGGCATGTAAAGGGAGTCCGTCGTGATCCTGCATTTAAAATGGAAGCAGAAAGACCCATTTTAAATGCAGAATTTTAGGCTGATGTAAAAATGCTCTTTAAAAGTGTGTTTTCAGACTCTTCCATTCAGATGTTTGCATGTGTGTGTTCTTCTTCTAGGCAAGCTATACCGACCCACAGAGCAAACTGAGATTTAGTACCATTGAGGAATTTGCCTACATTCGGATGCTTCCATCAGATGTTGTTATGGGTTATCTCACTCTCAGGAAAGCAACAACTGTTGTTCCATAAGAAGCAAAAGCAAAGCCAAAGCCTTTTCCGAAAAGTGGGTCACAGGACTAATGGCACAAGATGTATATGTACATTATAGATCAAAGTTGTTAGAATTAAAAAACAGATCCAGTTATTGATTTAATCTTGATATTTGTATTTACTTGCTTCCATGAAGCTTACTGTATTGAACGATATACCCTGTGCATTTAATATCACTGGATTAGACTTAGTTAGGTCCTATTGAGCACGGCTTAATTGGCATTAAAATCTCTGAAAGTTATTTTCCCCTGGGGCATATTATTTGGTTTATTGTAAATACAGTTTTGAACTCTGTGGACCACAGGTTTTTTTTTTTGTCCCTTACAGTGGTTTGAATCCAGAATTAGGTCATGCTTAGGGTAGACCCATTGTAATCAATGGGACTTAAAAATTAGTCATGACTAATTTTTAAGTTCATTGATTTCATTGGGTCTACTCTAAGCATGACTTAAGTCTGGAGCCAGCCCAGTAGCTCAGATCTTTGTATAATTTCTGCTCTCTCGTGGGGGAAAGGAATGTGTTCATTTTTTCTTCTCTTGAATCAGAAAGCAAAAAGGATCTGCTGGACTGCCATGTAAGTTTTCTACACTTTGGGCTGGGAAGTAGATATTGGTCCAGATTAAAGGTTTTGACAAGTAGCCATTGGAAGAGGCCACTTGTTACCCAGGAAAAAGAGGATAGTGATGCATGTAGCATGTCTCTCCTATTCCCTCTCCTCCCTGCCCACCATCCCACCCCCTTTGCTCCCTCCTGACCTCGGAACAACAGCAACCTCGGCAGAGGAGCCACCAAGGAACCAAACGATTTTGGTAGCATGCTGAAATGCCAATAAAGAGAGCCTCCCAGGGTTGGGAGTTCTACAGCTTGACAAGGCACAGCAACTTTTAGATACTCTGAAAGCTACCTCTGTTTAGGACTGCTCTGTCAAATCAAAAGAGCAAGAACAAAGGAAAAGATTTTCCTTCCGTTAGCTTAAGAGTAGTACTGTTTTGTCCTCCCACCAGAATGTGAAGTACTGTACTAAGTTCCTAGTACAATCAAGTACATATGAACATAATAATTTATAATCATGGGGAACTTTAAAGTATTGTTGCTGTAAAAGATTTGATCTTGGCAATAAAGAGAAGGAAATATTTGGCATCATTAAAGAAAGAGAAAACAGACGTTCTTTTTCTTCAAAGAGCTTAAATTATAGGTTTAAATAGGAAACTGATATTGGTGCAATTACCCCTTTGAAGAATGATCATGGATACGACATAACACGTTTTGAAATCTGATGAATATGAAAGAAATATTCATAAAATTCAGGTTTGTTGATACTTGACTTCTCGAAGCCTAAACAGACATATAATTTACAATATGATAACTGCTGTCATTGTCACTCACTGCATGCTGATATTCTCCATATATTTTGAAATGTGTGTAATAAGAAAGTTTTGTAAAGTTTAAAATTAGTTTTTTTTCATCTTCCCTCCCTGTACCATTTTCCTTTTTTTGTCATGTCTTTTAGATGTCTGAGGGGAGGGCCTGTGTCATTTTTTAATCTTTGTACAGCACCTAGAAAAATTTAGGTGCATCATATATAATAATAGTTTTGGAAGTGCCCCTCAGTCTTAACACTTTTGGAAGCAGATTATGGATGTACTTGTCACGTTCTTTCATCCTCCCCCTTCGCAATCAACACACTCCAAGATACCAGGCTTCAGGCTCACTACTGTATTAGTTAACAACCAAGTTCCTTACAAATGCAAATTCTAGGAAACTCTCAGGCTACAAAGGAAACAGCTACTTCATCCGGGAGCCAAAGTAGAAGTTAGAGAAGTTGCCCGCAGTTTGAACAAGAACTTCCTGGTAAGACTAGCTTACGGGGGATGCCCCTCCCTTACAGTTGCTCCCTCCTATGTAGGTTATCATGCATAGCCAACCTGGTGGAGCATCTGAGCTCTGCCTCTAACTTTTCCTGCTTCGCTCTGTGATGGACCCTAGCATCCCTCAAGTCACGCCCCTCACTCCTCCTCTTCCCCCCGAGACCTGGGTTCTCATGGAGGAGGAAAGGGGGGTGGTTCAGGCCAAGCCATCTGTGCACCAAGGTCTTGAAAAGAAGGCCTTGCCATATCTGATTTCGCTAGGGAGGGAGCCTCCCCCTGTTCTCGCTGTTCCCATTCTGAATCTGAGCTGCTAGCTATCTCCACACGCTCAGATTCATTCCTGACAGTACTTTTTAAAAAATGACAGGATATAATATCCTGTAAGATCCTAAGCTGGTATTTTTGAGGTTTAAAAATACAGTTGTAGATTATCTTGAACTAAATACTGGTTTGACTGCAGCAAAAATGTGTATTGTATTTGTATATATTAAAATAAATGAGTATGGATTGTGATCCAAGTGAATTTTATATTTTTAAAAATGGGGAATCAGGCATTGTTTGTTTTTTTCTTCCTTCCAGCAGTCCTAGAGACAGTCCTAGGTGCAATGTGAAACCATCACAGCACCTGGTACACCCTAATTTGAATGTGTGAGCCTCCTCTTACATTCCATCTTAAGACTTAAGACTAAATGCTGGGTACATGGTGTCGTTGTCAGCCATTCCCACCTCCCCTTTTGCTTTGTTTACCATCTTTTTTTTTACCAGTTCTAAAATATGTAGGCTATTTATGTTGAAACCTCAGAAACCTCAGGTTTCTGCTGGTTGGGTGAAGAATTACTTCCTTGCATAGCTCTTTTTCAGTCTCTTAAGGCCAGTGTTTCCTATGTTCCTGCATCTGTTGCTGTTTGTTCTCAATAATTTACACCCTTCCATCATGCCAGTGGTCACAATCCACAGAATTCAGTGTAGTTACACCCATTATACAGGATTGTGGCATTTATCTCCACCTCTAGTTTCAACCTTCCCCCACCCACCCCCATTCTAACTCCAGGCAAACATCTAACCAGACCTTTCCAAAACCCAAAATGCCCACAATATTAAATAAGTTTGTCATGGGCTACAAAATGCAATGCCTCAGAGGATATAGTTTGACCCACAAGTTCCTAGGTGCCAACCCCTACATAATCTAGGTGCCTACCCTCTACATAGAGTCTAGTGGAACCTTCATTGTAGGTGGAAGTTTATTCCTTATGATTATGGAATCCTTCCGGATGACTCACTGATTATGAAATTTCTTCAGTCTACTGGTCTGTGTAAGGTAAGTCAACAGGTAAGTCAGGTTTGGGGAAGGATAGTATGGGGGTCTTCTTACCGGTTGTATGCAAAATTGTGATGACCCTGGGGTCCTGCGCAAGGATCTGGCCCATACAGGTAAATGGATAAGTTGCCCACCCTGTCCAGAAAATAACCTGCTGCCACCACCTACTGGGCACAGTGGGCTTGACTGTGTAAATCAAGGTCAGATTGTAGGGTAAGATACATTATCTTAGAATCCACCCAGACCAGAATACATCAATATTTGAAACAACTATTATATTTACTAAGGGGACATAATCAGGAACACACAACCACCATACAATAAAAGACAGGAAATAACATTTTTACCTAATATACTGACTCAACATATCTCACTTTCCATTCAACTAGCTATCTTCACTGCCTGGTCCTATTCAAGCAACCCCTTTGTTGTTCTCAACTAATATTCCACACCTGCCACTCTAAGTCCACCCACCGTTCCATCTCACTGTCCTGCTATCTTCTCTTTCTCTAATTCATTCCATTACAATCGGGCATGAAGTCCCTGTTGGATACTGGATGTTATCTTGTAGTGCGCTGCAGATAATCATCTCTTTCCCTCCCAAGGTTTAATCCTGGTTGAGGGTGGTATCTTAAGTCTGACACTACCCAGAGTTGATACACTTTGTTTCTAGTCATACTATATTTTCTTCAATCAGAACAGTCAGTATTTTTTATTCCAGAGCTGCCTGCTAGCAATTTTGTTTTTATATATTCCCTCACTTTGCTTTCTTAGCCAGAGATAGAGTAGGTATTGGTGTTTGCAACCCAATTTCGAAAATCACCCCTTTCAATTTGTACCAATTTAGAAGCTACCCAGTTCAAATCTGGGCCAAATTCAAAGCAAGATTTGGAAATCCAAAGTCCCATGTCTCCCATAAACTAACATGGGAAGTTCACACACAGCTGTAACCTTTTTACTTTTTTAACAGAACTGAACGTAATGTGAAGCCATAGTAGGCCTTTACAAGCAGAAGAAGCCTGGCTAACATCAAGCCGTTGCTCGGCACCATCACATTGACTTTGAGGTGGGAAAGGAACTATAAGGGATTCGCTTCCCTCGCCCCTATCTTGTGGATGGGTCAGCTGGGCATTCAATGAAATGCAACCTACAGGTTGTTCAGTGGTCTGTAGAATGGAAAAGGAAGGAGTCTGATAAAGGACTTAACAGTCGAATAAGAAGGATATGATGAAGGATCCCAAACCTGGTTGACTCTGGGCATGCACAAATGTAATGGGGGGTGGGGGAGAGATATTGAGAGTTTGGGAACAGGGGTGGTGAGAGATGAAGGTGGGAAGAATTCCAAACCTAGTTGACTCTTCATGCAAGCAAAGACCAAGACCTTAGAGAAAATGCTGAGGTGTGTTTGTGTGTGTGTGAGACTCGCTTCCTCCACCCTGTGCTTGTGGGGGAAATCAATGAAATGTGCTACCTGCATAGTGGGCATCTCTACAAAAAGACCCCTCTTTGCATTGGCCATGGGCTAGTAGCAGCCAGGGCCCACTACGGCTGGTGGGGTGGAGAGCAAGTCACTGGAGGTGGAGCCAGCGGCATCTAGTTTGCTACCCAATCCCCTTCCTTGCAAGCTCTAAACAAATGTAGGTTGCACTCCTGTACCCACTTACCTGGGAGTAAGCTCCATTGAACCCAGTGGGCCTTCTGAGTAAATAGACATGCATAGGATTGCTCTGTTAAGCAATGCATTACAATTAGCTAAACTGACTATTCGTGGTTCAGAAGAACTGGGTGCTGTCGCATTTGGTTCTGTGCTGGAAAAAATTACTGGACTAGTCTAGGCTTCAGACTACAAAACTTTAGGCTACAAATCAACTATGCTCAGAAGCTAGGTACTCATTGCAGTGTAGCTGTGTGCATCTATCCACCAACCAGAATGGCCAGGAGCATCATCTGTAGAGCAGGGAGGAGACTGGATTTGCCCCCCTCTCCTCAAACTAGTGATCGGTGCTGTTAATCCTTGCAGAACCGGTCATCCTGATTGGAGCTGTGCTCAAAATTACTGATCCAGTAATGGGAACTTGGTCTGGAGATCCGAATGCTAGATGTTTCCCTAAACTGTGCACACTATGCGGATTTGCTTTTGCAATTCCCAATCTAGTTGAGAACAATCACACAGAAACCTGCTTCCTTAGCAGGATCTGAGTCTTAAGGCAAAACTGGTCATGATATGAATAGAGTGAAGGCAATTAATGTGCATGCTTTTGTTATAGAAATAACAGACTCAGGAGTAGGGAGGAGGAATTTAACACTTTCTATCACTGCTACAGTCCTGACAAAGAAAATCACCTGTCCGAAGCTGCTATTCGCATTTCAAGGGAAATTTCCATTGGTGTCAATGGGGTTAACCCCACTGCCCCCCAATCCAGAGGCTGCTCAGGTTTCCTCATGGCTGCTATTTACATAAAAAATGTGAATAATTACATTCACACAATTAACATCATATTTAGTTTGATCCTTAAAGCTCCCTTTTTATTATGACTTTCAGTGGCTAAGGGTGCAATCCTATATGGATACCTGGCAGCCTCCGAACTTGGGGGCTGCCAAATATCCAATGCAGGGTGGGAGGACAGCTGAGGCAATCTTCGCACCTTTCTGACAGATGGGCAATTTCCCCCATCTAGCAGCGGCACCTTGGAGGGGGAGGGAAGGAGGCTGGGGCAGCCCTGGGAATGCCCCCTTTTCCCCATCTCCGCACTCTGTTTTCCAAGCATGGAGAGGTAGCCAGCATGGTTCTCTCAGCACCCGCTACAAGGGGGGGGGGCAGGGAGTGTGGTTTCCTGGCTCCAAGGTTGGAGCCCTGTCTCTGACCTCGGGGCCAGGAAACCAAACTATTCTCCCCCCGTCCCTGAGGCTGGGGGCATAGGATTGCTCCCTTAGTTTTGTTCTTTATTAGCTATCATAAACTGCTTCTTGGTGTATCCTAGTAAAATAAATTTATGGCTTCAGGTACCTGTTACAATCAAATATTAATTTGATAGTGTCCCTTTTGTGATGAACCAGAGCAAATCATCTACTCGGTACTTTTCTT
Organism: Heloderma suspectum; assembly: GCF_057233095.1. Lineage (NCBI taxonomy): Eukaryota > Metazoa > Chordata > Lepidosauria > Squamata > Helodermatidae > Heloderma > Heloderma suspectum. Next base: position 137,040,501 of record NC_139462.1, read on the forward strand.
CTTGCTTTTGGAAATATTTTCTTTCTGAATGTTTGTTTTGGCCCCTTACATTTTCTCTTAACGTTGATTTGACCCTTCACTCATTTGCACGAGACAAGCTGCTCTCTAACATCTCTGAAGGCAGCAACCAATAAGAAAACTGTAGCTAAGGTGTACTGCATACATTCAATGCAAATACCTTTAAGGCTGCAATCCTATACCCACTTACCTGGAAGTAAGCCTCATTGAACCCAATGGGACTTGTGAGTACATCTGTGCTGTAAGTCTTTCTGCTAGTAAACTGATAAATGAAAACAGATGTATAATTATGTACAGACAGCCTGGCCAGTGTTTTGAAGATTATATTGTTTCATAGGAGGAGGGTATGTTAGCAATTTCTGTAGCTTTTTTCCTCTGTCTCAGAAAGAGACTACATTAGGGTATTCAAGCAAAAAGTCGGTTCCTTTCTTTGCTTCCTTTTTACACTTCAGATCTTTGGAAAGGAACCAATACCAAATCTGATTTAAAGGAACAGTCCCAGATTACTTAGTTTGCTTTGCTTTTGGTCCATCCCCTTTGAGAGGATAACAAAATTAAAAATAATACAAGACACACAAGAAAAATAGAGCACCTGGTTAAATTAAAGTTACCATAAACCTGCTTAATCCTGACCACTTAATAATAGCAAACGAGGCATGTTTTACAGTCCTTCCAGGAAGTATGGTGGTTTGGAATCTAAGGGGAAAGAGTTCTACAATCTCTATGTGCTCTTATTTGAATTCAATGCATGGGCAGAACAGGAAAGGAGGTGCTTTCAGTTGATCTTAATGGTTGGGTTGCTACAAAGGAGAGAGAACAGACCCTGAGATATGTTGGGCTCAACTGATAAGGGCTTTATGGGTCAAAAACAGCTCCTTGAATTGTGACTGGGATACAATAAGGAATAAGAGCAGATTTTGGAGCACTGATATAATGCACACTCTTAGACACACCTGAGTAAGGAGGTTACAGAACAGCAGGGGTAGAATTCACAACATTTTCTAAGAACAGTTCATCCAATGAATGGGGAAAGATGGATTCAGATTTAACACTTAAACTGAGCAGAGCTGACATTCACAATGTACACCTATTTAGCAATGTCTCATCTATTATTTACTTGCATCATTACATTCTTTCCCTATTCATATCTTGATTTAGGAAGGCCAGATATCAAGGCTATGAAACCATGGGAGAAATCATTTTTAAAGAATAAAATGGGACTTGGATTTTTCAGTTAACTGTTCCTTTAATTGTGCTCTGCTCCCAACCCTTCCAGACTTGGGCAGCTGGAATGTTCTGTGGAAGAACAGGCAAGGGCCGTTGTTCAGCTGCCTCTCAGGACACACAGATGTTTGGTTATCCGTACACAGATAGCTAAGGGGAAAACTCACGCAGTGCCTGTTGGTCACAGGAAAGAGCCATTTACTGTCATCAGTGATGCACTTGGAAAGCCAGGCAGATTTGCTATGTCCTCTTCTCCTCACCGCCTGATTTCCCCTCCAAGGACTGAGTCACATTCTTCCACTCTTCCCAAATGGAAGTCTCCAGGAAGTAGGTTGTTTGGCTTGGAATTAGTCAGAAACAGGTGGTTCCACCTATTGCAAGTTAGCCTACAGTCTACAACAAACAGCCCTTTGTTTTGAATAGCTCTCCTGGTCACAGAGGAAGGAGTAATGGCAGGGCCGCTGCTGGGGTTCAGCACTCTCCAAGCTGTTTTGACTAGCTGAAACAAATGGAACTTTTCTGAATATCAACCTGACTTCTCAATGAACCTTCATTATCCAAACTATTTATTAATGAAATTACCTATTTTCCATTATAAAATAATCCTAAAGTGGGGTACAGCCAACATAACACAATAAAGTTGTACACAACATCAGCCCCAAAACAATCAAATGGGAGAACAGTAACACAGATAAATAACAGTTCACAGGATGCAGCAAAAACAAAAGCAACAGTTAAGTCAAAAGCCTGGGTGAAGAGAGGGGTCTTCAGTTGGTGTCAAAAGATCATGAGACTCAGTGCTGACTCTATATGAGGGAGGGCCAAGTTCCACTGGAGCTGTGCCTGTATGGCGAATGCCCTCTCTTGACTTGCAGCATATCGAATGCCAAGCAAATATGGCAGCATCAAGAGGGCATCTCCATTCAATCTTAATGTCCCGGCAGGCACATAAGGGAGAAGCCCACCACCACCACGAATCCAGGTCCCAGGTATATGTCAGCACAAGCACCTTAAATTTGGCTGAGTAGCTTATCGGTAGACAGGACAACTCCTTCAGAACTAGTGTAATATGTTCCCAGTTGGCTGTGCCACTCAGGAGCCTAGCTGTGGCATTTTGCTGATGTAACTCAACAGTGCTCCCGAGAACATCTGTTAAGTTGACACCATGCCGGGGTGCCTGAATAGGAACGATCTCTTGTGTTTTCCCCCAAGTATGCATCCACAACTTAGGCTCCTGAGCACAATGGTTCGTACAGCTTGAACTGGCCAGCTCTTTTACAATTCAAGTGTAGGGTCATTATGAAGATGGGCCCAGCCACTTTGGATTTGCTGGCTAGGCCTCTGACACCAGAAATGGGGAATGTCGTACTACTGGACAAAACAACAGCTGGTCTCTGCTAAGGGGTGTGGCCCCCAGTAGGGTCTGGGGGGCAATGGCAGGGCCCTGACCCTCAGAAGTTGCCCACCCCCAATTAAACAGCATGGGGAAGAAATTAGGGTTTAAAAGAGGTTGTATAGAGCTAAAGGGCCATCAGCATCTTGCGTTAGGCCCAGAAGCTAACAGGCTGGCTACACACTATGGTAATTACATGAAAAGTATCTCATTAAATGCTGTACCTGAAAGCAACAGCTTTAATGGCTGAGAATCCTGAAGGCTCCCCTTTAGACAAGCAGGGAAAGCTGAAAGGAATTTAAGAGCTGCTGGCAGCATTTCTCCATCCGCTGTTTACTCTTATCTCTCCATTAGCAGAGAGTGACAGTTTGAGTTAATTTTAACTAGGGTGAGGGGAGATCGGTTAATTAGCTTCTAAGGAGTGATAATGTAAGCATAGCTACACAATGGAGGGAAGGAGGTGACCCATGGACAGGTCTCTATGCCTGTCTCCAGCACAGGTTCAGAATTCTCAGTACTCAGAGTCTGGTTTACGAGTGGATACTCTTCACATCAGTTTAATCCAGGAGAAGGCAGTTTGGTGCCTTCTAAATGTTTTGGACTACAAGTCCCATCAACCCCAACCAACATGGCCAATATTCAGGAAATATGGGGGTTGTAGTCCAAAACATGTAACGGGTACCAGGTTGTCTATTCCTTGCATAATGTGCAGCTAGGCTCCAACTGGCAGACCGTGCAGCTAAACTAACACTCGGGTTATATGATCTTTGCAGCCCAGCCTGTTTAATAGACAGGCTTCAAAATATTGCCTTCAAGGGCATCCCATCTAGTGAGCATTGCAGTAGTCCAGTCTGGAGAAGACCAGTGCATGGAGTGCAATGGTAAATCTCCAGTCTTTGAGGAAGGATTCTAGGCAACTTATCAGCTAAAGTGTATAAAAACTAAAAAGCACTCCTGAACATCCAGGAGCACTCCCTGGGGTGATGGTGTTGAAGAATAATTGAGAGAGAGCCTTTTTTCTCATTCAGAAACCATTCGAACCCATCCCACCTCCAATGCATTTTTAACAGCTGTTATCTTCACACAGGCAGAGTAATTAAACATAGAGTGTACTTTACATTCAACATCAAAGAGAGCATATAAAACACAGAATGGCATCCAAATCTGAATTAATATCAGTTCGATCCAATTTTAATTAAATGCCAGTTAGCATAGGATGGCTTAAAGTAGGTTTTCAAAATGCAGAATATAGAGTTCTGTAATTTACTTTAACCACTATTGATTTTTTAATTGTGGTTTTAACAAAACAAAATGAACCGTGGGGGGAAAAGACGAGAAGGAGAAGGAGAAGAAGAAATTACATGCATAAAACACACTGGAGGCATTCAAGATGAAGCTGGACAGCCACTTGTCAGGGATGCTTTGACCTGGATTCCTGCACTGAGCAGGGGGTTGGACTCAATGGTCTTATAGGCCCCTTCCCACTCTACTATTCTATGATTCTGTGAAAAATATCAGTATGCCATTAAGTACAACTTTCTACAGAAGACAGGAGATTACGCATAAGCTTCAACAAAAGCAGACCAAATGTCCATGTATCTATCTATTTGTGAGTGGCGCCTATATACCACCCATTCAAATGGTGATAGCATTACTAGGTCTTCAATCCATTGCATTACAGGAGGTGAGCATTTATTCTTCCATCATTGTAATATCAGTCTTCTTGCTGTCAAAAGGGCTTGGAAAATCCATTTGCTCTGACCCTATGTTAACTTCCAGGAAACCTGCAAATAGTTTAGGAGGACATGTACATCATTAGATATTAAAGAGTGTTCCAATACAAAGTTTATCTTTATTATGATAAACCCCCCAAAGAAGGCAACTATTGGGCACTGCTAAAACATATGGTTGAAAGACGCATTAGGTGTATTACATCCCCAACAATTATGCGAATTAGACAAACCCTTATTAAAGAGATGTTGTGGAGACCAATAAACCTGAAACAAGTTTTTTTGCTGGATAAGACGTAGCCTAAGATCCATAGATACTTCAGGTACAGATGCTAAAACCACGATCCATTGATTAGGCAAAATGGGGCGATCCAGTGCTCTATTCCATTCCTACCTTAGACCCTGAATATCATATTTATTTACTGATAATAAGTATTTTAATGCAGAAATTGTGGGTCGATATGAATGATCAGCCACTATAAGTGTTTCCAATAACAATGGAGACTCTGAAGCTATAAAACCAGCCAGACCAAATCTAGATTCTAACAAATGTTGCAATTGCAAGTATTGCCATTCAGCTGTAACAGGTAAATCGTATTTGGCACGCAAGTCAGAAAATGACAAAAACTCATAGTCAGGACCCAATAATTGTTTGGGGGTAAGAATCAACTTATCCATCCAAGTCTGCCACAATTTTTTTCCCCCCATTTTTAAATCTGGATTTCCCCATTGAGCATGAGAAAATGGAGCAAACTGTAATTGACGTGACATTATATGCCACACCGCTCTAACAGCTGGAATTGTGGGAGGGGGTTTATCCATTCTTATATGCTGAGAACCTAGTCCATCCATTTAGAAAGAGGGTCCAGACAGAAAGATTCCAAAACTGACCAGGGTGGAAAATCTAATCAGATTGGAAATGACCAAAATTTAGTACAGGTCAAGAAACAGACTTGATAGTATAAAGCAAGGTCCAGAAAGTTGAACTCACCTTCGTTAATTGGAAGTTGCATCTCTTACAGAGATATTCATGGTGGGGAGGACCCCCTCCGAATTTATCAAATGAAGCATTGAGGTTTTGAAAATATTTGCCAAGTATAAGTAAAGGAATCCCACATATAATATAAACATTCCAAGATATAATATTCAGCTTAAGTGTGTTAACTTTTCCCTACAAACTCAGCTTCAGCAATGGCCAGCTATCTATATCCCATGTGATCTCATTACTCAACTTATTCAAATTTGGTTTGATCAATTGGGATATATCTCTGGGAATAGGTATTCCCAAATAAGTAATGGATTCTGGGCACCACTGAAATTGCCAGTTAGCCAACACACTAGAAGATATATTATCTCCAATTGGCATCAGTTCAGACTTTGACCAATTAATTGAATAGCCAGACAAGTCACCAAAAGTATTAATCAATCAAGCATTAAAATTATCAGTTGCATCAAAGCTGGAACAGATGACTAGAGTTTTGAAATAAATAATAAAAGATCATCAGCATAAAGAATAATTTTAAATTCTAAACCAGCATGCACAAAAACGTGAATATTACTATCAAAAATTCTACTGGAAAACCGAAATTGTAGGAAGCATAAATTGCACAGATGATATTTTGGTCTACAGCAAGACTTGCAAAGACTGTACTGAACATGTTTGGAAAGTTTTCCAATGAGATACGGCATTAAATTGAAAGCTGCCTGCCTCCCAGATAATTTTTTTGAATTTAAAAAATAAAATAAGAAATAAAATAAAAATCTGGACAGGCAGAGAGCCTGGTGGGTGACAAGAGAGGTGTCATTGCTGGAGACCCCACGTATACACCATGGGCACAATAGTTGTTGTTCATTGACACCCATTTGTTGTTGTTCAGTCGTTAAGTCATGTCCGACTCTTCGTGACCCCCTGGACCATAGCACGCCAGGCCTTCCTGTCCTGCGCTCTCTCCCGGAGCGTGCTCAAGTTCATATTCATTGCATCGGTGATGCTATCTAGCCATCTGCCGTCCCCTTCTCCTTTTGCCTTCAATCTTTCCCAGCATCAGGGTCTTTTCCAGGGAGTTTTCTCTTCACATTAGATGGGCAAAATATTTGAGCTTCAGTATCTGTCTTTCCAATGAGCAGTCAGGGTTGATTTCCTTTAGGATTGACTGATTTGACCTCCTTGCAGTCCAGGGGACTCGTAAGAGTCTTCTCCAGCACCACAGTTCGAAAGCATCAATTCTTTGGTGCTCAGCCTTCCTTATAGTCCAGCTATCACAGCCATACATTACTACTGGGAAAACCATAGCTTTGATTATACGAACCTTTGTCGGCAAGGTGATGTCTCTGCTTCTTACTACGCTGTCTAGGTTTGCCATAGCTTTCCTCCCAAGGAGCAAGCGTCTTTTAATTTCATGGCTACAGTCACCGTCTGCGGTGATCTTGCAGCCCAAGAAAATAAAATCTGTCATTGCTTCCAATTCTTCCCCTTCTATATGCCAGGAAGTGATGGGGCCAGATGCCATGATCTTCGTTTTTTTAATGTTGAGTTTCAAACCAGCTTTTGCACTCTTCACTTTCACCCTCAACAAGAGGCTCTTTAGATCTTCTTCGCTTTCTGCCATTAGGGTGGTATCGTCTGCGTATCTGAGGTTGTTGATAATTCTCCTGGCAATCTTAATTTCGACCTGTGATTCATCCAGCCCGGCGTTTCTCATGATGTACTCTGCATATAAATTAAATAAGCAGGGAGACAATATGCAGCCTTGTCGTACTCCTTTCCCAATTTTGAACCAGTCGGTTGTTTCATGTCTGGTTCTTACTGTTGCTTCTTGACCCTCGTACAGGTTTCTCAGGAGACAGGTAAGGTGGTCTGGTACTCCCATCTCTTTAAGAATTTTCCACAGTTTGTTGTGATCCACACAATCAAAGGCTTTAGTGTAGTCAATGAAGCAGAAATAGACGTTTTTCTGGAATTCTCTTGCTTTCTCCATGATCCAGCGAATGTTGGCGATTTGATCTCTAGTTCCTCTGCCTCTTCGAAACCCAGCTTGTACTTCTGGTAGTTCTCAGTTCACATGCTGCTGAAGCCTAGCTTGTAGGATTTTGAGCATAACCTTGCCGGCATGTGAAATGAGTGCAATTGTGCGGTAGTTTGAACACTCTTTGGCGTTGCCCTTCTTTGGAATTGGAATGTAAACTGACCTTTTCCAGTCTTGTGGCCACTGTTGAGTGTTCCAAATTTGTTGGCATATTGAGTGCAGCACTTTAACAGCATAATCTTTTAGGATTTTAAATAGCTCAGCTGGAATACTGTCATCTCCGCTAGCTTTGTTGTTACTAATGCTTCCTAAGGCCCACTTGACTTCACTCTCGAGGATGTCCGGCTCAAGTTCAGTGACCGCACTATCATGGCTATCAGGGACATTCAGATCTCTGCTGTATAGTTCTTCTGTGTATTCTTTCCACCTCTTCTTAATCTCATCTGCTTCTGTTAGGGCCCTGCCTTCTTTGTCCTTTATCAAGCCCATCTTTGCACAAAACATTCCCTTAAGATCTCTGATTTTCTTGAAGAGATCTCTAGTCTTTCCCATTCTGTTGTTTTCCTCAATTTCTTTGCATTGTTCATTTAAGAAGGCCTGCTTGTCTCTCCTTGCTTTTCTCTGGAAATCTGCATTCAGTTGGATATATCTTCCCCTTTCTCCCTTGCTTTTCACTTCCCTTCTTTCCTCAGCTACTTGTAAAGCCTCATCAGACAGCCACTTGGCTTTCTTGCATTTCTTTTTCTTTGGGATGGATTGAGTTGCTGCCTCCTGAACAATGTTACAGACCTCCGTCCATAGTTCCTCAGGCACTCTGTCTATCAGGTCTAATGCCTTAAACCTATTCGTCACCTCCACTGTATATCCATAAGGAATATGCTTTAGGTCATACCTGAATGGTTTAGTTGTTTTCCCTACGTTCTTCAATTTCAGCCAAAATTTTGCAATAAGAAGCTCATGATCTGAGCCACAGTCAGCTCCAGGTCTTGTTTTTACTGACTGTATAGAGCTTCTCCATCTTTGGCTGCAAAGGACAGAATCAACCTGATTTCGATATTGACCATCTGGTGATGTCCATGTGTAGAGTCACCTCTTGTGCTGTTGGAAAAGAGTGTTTGCTATGATCAACGTGTTCTCTTGGCAAAACTCTATTAGCCTTTGTCCTGCTTCATTTTGTACACCAAGGCCATGCTTGCCTGTTATCCCGGTGATTTCTTGACTTCCTACTTTAGCATTCCAATCCCCTATGATGAAGAGGACATCTTTTTTTGGTGTTAGTTCTAGAAAGTGTTGTAGGTCTTCATAGAACCGATCAACCTCAGCTTCTTCGGCATCAGTGGTTGGGGCATAGACCTGAATTACTGTGCTGTTGAATGGTTTGCCTTGGATTCGTACTGAGATCATTCTATCATTTTTAAGATTGTACCCCAGTACTGCTTTTCCCACCCTTTTGTTGACTATGAGTGCTACTCCATTTCTTCTAAGGGATTCTTGCCCACAGTAGTAGATATAATGGTCACCTGAATTAAATTCGCCCATGCCTGTCCATTTTAGTTCGCTGATTCCCAAAGTGTCAATGTTCAATCTTGCCATCTCATGTTTGACCACCTCCAGCTTACCTTGATTCATTGACCTTACATTCCAGGTTCCTAAACAATATTGTTCTTTATAGCATCAGATTTTCTTTTCACCACCAGACACATCCACAGCTGAGTGTCCTTTTGGCTTTGCCCCAGCCGCTTCACTCTTTCTGGCGCTACTTGGAAATTCCCTCTGCTCTTTCCCAGTAGTATATTGGACACCTTCCGACCTGAGGGGCTCATCTTCCGGCGTCATCTCTTTTAGCCTTCTATACGTTCCATGGGGTTTTCTTGGCAAGAATACTGGAGTGGGTTGCCATTTCCTTCTCCAGTGGACCACATTTTGTCAGAACTCTCCGCCATGACCTGTCCATCTTGGGTGGCCCTGCATGGCATAGCTTATGGCTTCACTGAGTTATGCAAGCCCCTTCGCCACAACAAGACAGTGATCCATGGAGGGGATTGACACCCATACAAAGTGCTAAAATAGTGAGGGGAATGTATATGGCTTGTTGCTCACTGAACAGTGTAGGTGTGGAGGTTATATGGGGCACAGCTACACATAGGGTCAAAGCAGTGGATTAAGTTTCACCTCCCTGAGTTACTGATAAAGGAGTTTACTGAATTATTTGGGCAAGAACAGACCTTGCAACTCACAGCTGCCAATGACACTCCTCTCCCCTTTGATGGATAGATGGAAGTTCATTCTCAGCTGTGGGAAAGCAGGCCAACACTCATGTTGTTCTGTTGGCCACAAGCAGGGGATGGTTTCAATGGTTTGTTGCTCAGGCAAGACCAAGAGGAACTCTTCCTACGGTCCTTTATGTACACCCAATAGCCATCACAAGAAAATTCATCCACTCAATTAGCCCCTCCTGGGAAACTAGGTAATCTTGCATAGGAGCAATAAAAGATTACCCAACGAATGTTACATGATGAATCAAGGAATCGGGAGCCTTTGCTAAGAAAAACAGAGATACAGCCAAGACTGAACATCTGAAAATGCATATCAAGCTCAGTGACTCCTATCCAGTACAGAGAAGGTATAATATCAAACACTCCCAAGACCAATCTAGGAGGTTAAGGTCTATGTGCAGGATTCACTGAATCCCATGCCTGCTGCCCTTTTCCCCACCCCCAGAGACTACTGGTGATGAATGGTCGTTCGTGGCTTTGACTGACTACCATGAGCTAAATTGAAAGATTGTGCCAGACTGTCAACCTTTTCCATGCATTCAAGATGTCTCAGATGGATTGGTGGTGGGGGGGGGGGAGAGATGGGTCTATGTTTTAAATTAGGGTAATGCAGCAAGGGTTCATGAATATTGAAAGTAGTCCTTTTACTGCTTTCATTACACCTCCAGGACTATAGGAATGGGTTATGGTGCTTTCCAAAGATGGATGGGATGTTGTCTGGAACAACTGAGAGATAATATATGTGACCCCACAGCTACTTAAAAGATATGCTGCTCTCCAGCACCCTCTTCATTTGGGTTCGAAAGAGTGGTTTTGTATTTTTAAGCTCAGACCCCACTTCTGCCTTGTACTTAGTTTGTTGGGCAAGTTACTTTTGCTTTTAATCTCACCATTCTGCCTTCTGGGAACTGAGTGTTTTGTGACAGGCCATGCTCACAATGATAGCCATTTTATGAATGGGCAATCCCCGCCCATGGCAGCCATTTTGTGAGAGCACCCACAACATTCTCTCAAAAGTACAAATCTTCCCACAGACCCAAAAAGGTGGGGATCCCTAGTGTAGACTTATACTCACAACCACCTTTTCCATATTCAAGTTTAGTTAAAGATGTCCTCATTACTAGACCTTACACTTTTTGCTTGTCCATAACTGTTGCCTGTTAGTTGCCTTTAGTATTCATGGATCCCTTCAGAGTATCAGGTTTACCTTGTTGGCCTCTTCAAGTTGAACAGTACTTAACCCCGGAATACTCTCCAATACCACAACAAAAAGAGTGGTTGTAATTGTCTTCTTGGTCGTCCTGTTGACAGCTGTAACATCCTCATCACCTCATAGACTATTTGGGACTGGATTGGTGAGGTCTCCATCCCTTCAAATCAACTACTTTAAGGGCTGATTTACACACAGAGAGAAAAATTAGGTGGGAAGAGGGAGGTAGAGTTCTGAGGTGGTAAAATAGACTGTACCACTTCAGAGGCTGGATCCCATGGTCTGCTTTCCATGAGAGGAAGGGATCTTCCATGAGAGGAAGGCTTCCGCTCATGGAAGGTCCCTTCATCCAATTTGGGGGGATCTCCTTCCCCCAACTGCCACAGATTGCCCCATTCATCAGGGTCTCCTGACTCTCTGTGTAGCATTTCCAGGGGGCTGAAGGAGCTGCTTTCGGAATGAAGGGGTGGGGAAGTCGATCAGTTCAGTTGATCTGGCTGAAATCTGGATCCAACCCCGGAAAAGCTAGGAATTTGGGTAAATAACCAAATTTCTGAAATATTCATAAAATATCAGCCCTTCAGATAACTTTGAATACATAGCTACAAAAACCTTGCATGTCAAAGCATATAACAATTACTTTCTTATACAGTGAAGGACAAAAACTGGAAAGAGTATACTTTTTAATTATACAGCAACATAATATGCAACAATCCTCTAAAAACTTATGGCTGAAGATCGGATTGTAAAAGCATTGCAGTTTCTGTTCAACAGATCTGAGTGCCATTTAAACTGGTAAATGCATCAAGCTATTTGTAAAATAGATTTACAAGGCACCAAACCAGAAAATGTCATCATCTGCTTCAACCGTCTTAAATAAATAACCATGAAAGAATAAAATCCCTCACATCGCTATTTCCCCCTCCTCCTGGTATTTGAAGTGGGTCACGCCTTTGCCTGTAAAAATGACATTTTATAAACTATTAATAGAATCTCTTAATGCCAGCTGTGTCTCATTTCAATTAAATTTTGACTTTGAAATGAGACAGAAGGATAGAAGTGAAACAGGTTCTTAATGGACTAGTAGCAAACTATATTGCACTAGGAAAGGAAGGTAAATTGGGCCACAGACACCGTGATTAGCAGAACAGGGCATAACCCCTGTGCAGAGTGAGTGCAGCACACATGGACTAGAAGAGCTGCTACTGAGTCCATCTTTACCTGTGATGACTGAGGCTGCTATCCTATATAGACAGCATCTCTGTCTGTATAGGATAGTTCAGATTCCCAGATCAGAGGTCAGAGACAGCGCTCCAGCCTCGGAGCTGGGAATCAGAGGTCTGACCCCACCCCACTCTCTCCCCCTCGCAGCTGGTGCAGAAAGAGCTGTGCTGGATGCCCTCCAAAGGCAGGAATGCCGCCACGGAGAGGGGGGAAACGGGGCATTTCCATGGGTGGGGAGGGGAAGAGACTGGAAAGGCCAGGATATGAGCTACCCTGAAGCCGCTCCACCCTCCTTCCCTCCCCTCCGAAACACCTTTGCTAGATGGGCAAAAAAGCCCATCTAGTGAAAATGAAGGGCAGGAAGACCGGAAGGCAAAGATTGCTTCCGCCACTCCTCCCGCCCTGAGTAGGATGACGGCAAGCCTCCGAGTTTGGAGACTTGCAGTCATTACAATAGGATTGCGCCCTTATCTGGGAATAAGTCCCAGTTAACGCAATGTGGCTTACTTCTGAGTAGACATGGGCAGGATTGCATTCTAAACCCATTATAGATTTTTCAGTAAATTGGTTAAATCTAAGTCACAACTCAGAAAAATTATATGGTATCTTTTCTCCTCTTAAGGCCTCCCCTGGTCCTCAGATGATGATGATGGATGATGATGATTAATATCCTGCTGTTTTTTCTCTTGCCAGGAGCCCAAGGTGGCTCACATGGTCCTTGTCTTCTCCATTTTATCTACACAACAACCCTGTGAGGTAGGTTAGGCTGAGAGTCAGTGACCAACCCAAAGTCACCCAGTGAGCTTCATGGCTGAGTGGGGACTTGAACCCAAATCTCCCGAATTCCAGTCCAGCATTCTAACCACTACATCTCACTGGCTTTCTTGTATTGTTCTTGCCCACATTGCAAGCTTCTTTGGGTTTTCCTTGCAAAAGGAAAGTAGGGTAAAAAAGTTATAAAATGAAATGAAACTTTTCTAGCCTTAACAGTACCATTCTATGTAATTTTACCCAGCAGTCAGTCCCACCCTCTTAAATAGGGCTTACTCCCTAGTATGCATGTTATGGATTGGAGCCTTGACTTGACTTTGCGCCCCCCCCCCCGCCCACATGCAAAGTGGCTTACAAGGTTAAAAACAATAAAATATTAAAACATACATAATGATAATCAATTTTTAAAAAACCCAGACACTTTAAGACAACAGCAGATGAAAGTCAACTACCTAAAGCTTTAAAGGTGCAATCCTATGCAGGTTTAGACAGGCAAGTTTAGACGTGCTGGCTGGGGAATGCTGGGAGTTGTAAGACTTTTTCTCTTTAAACATGCATAGGATTGCACCCTAAATAAGCTTTGTCCACCCCACCCCACTCTAGGAAGTATACGTGTGGCATAACCTATTTTATTCTTAGATGATTTGTATATAGTTTTAGTGCATTGTGGGGGGGGGGGCTGAGAAACTATTTTGTGTGGTATTTCAGGTAAGATTCAAAGCACAGCAGATGGTGTTCTGCTTTTCAGCTTCAAATCCAGCAGCACCCCACAGAAAATCCCTGCTGAGGATGAGTGAGAGGCAGCTGTAGAAAGAAAATATCGACCCCTCTCTTCAGTGTGCAGAAGCAGACTCCCTTCGCCTGAGAGGAAAAGGAGATCCTGGCCCTATAGCTATAGTTTGTACATTATTGTTTTGGTTCTGCTTAGCATTACCCATGATGGAAAGCTATATATAATATAACTCAAATGGGTTGGATTTCCAGTAGTTGTGTGCTTTGGATTTCTCCGAATCCCAAACTAAATCAGGCTGATTTTGAAAGATTTGGGAGATATCTGAATTGAAGCAGGGCCCTTCTGAAGCAGAGCAAATCCAAATCCATGGGACTTGGGAGGGTGTAACATTGGGTACCTTCTTGGAAAATGGTGGATGTTCAAGTCCTTCTGCTTCTGTCACTGTATGCAAGGCCACCTCTGTGTTGTATGCCATCTTCATAACTAGTGTTCTCTCTCTCTCTCTCTCTCTCACACACACACACACACTCACTCACACACACAGACAGACAGAGAGAGAGTGATTGAGAGAGAGATCAGTGGATCCTTTTTTGGAAACCATCCTTTTTTTGAAAACCCCCAAAGTGTAAAGACTGCATTTGAATAAAATTCCCTGAACCTATTTATTTGAAATTTGGCAGACTTGATACCCTCAGAAGGGATAATTATGCTTACAATTTTCATCCAATTCTGCCAAGAAATAAATTTTTAAAAATTCTGGCAATTTAGTATTATAAAAAGATCAAACTTCAAAGGCGTATAGCATTAACACACACACACACACACACACACACACAGCATCTATGTGTCTGATATTTGGCAGGTTTCATACCTTCACAAAGGGCTACTATGCCTGTGCATTTCATCCAGTTCTGTCAAACACCAAAGAAAGTTATAGTTATTTGTTGATTTTCGTTGATAGTCAATAGGGGGCACAAAGTTTCGGATTTCCAGATCAAGATGTGGATTCACCTCCAAGGGCGTGTTTCCACACTATCGGCTTCACTCTGCAACTTTGTTGTGATGTTTCCACAGTTACATCTTCTTCTTTTCCTGTTTCCACAGCCCTTAAAGACCCAGCTTATCATCACTGTAGCCTGGGGCTCTGTGCTGTTTCCACTGAGCTCTAAACAAATTATTTTCTTGATGGATGGATGGATGGATGGATGGATGGATGGATGGATGGATGGAGTCTGCATGGAGTCTGGGTTTGGTCTGATTACCTCATCAGTGTTCCCGCCTCCTCGGTGTGTTTCCAGGACAACGGAAGGAGAAGCTAATGGAGGAGTACAGGATTTTTTAAAGAGGACTCAGCTTTGCTGTGAAGAGAGGCTTTCCCCCTCTCCCCCTTTTCTCCTTTCCCCTGGAAGTCCAGATGCACCTGCATTTCAGGAGCAAGCCTCACTGAGCACAATGGGAGTTACTTCTGAGTAGACAGAGATGTGCTTGTGCTGGGAAAGGTGCAGGGGAGAACACAAAGAGGGAAACCACCCCACATTTTAACCCAGAGGACCTCATTGACCACAATGGGAGTAACTTCTGACTAGACAGTAATAGGTTTGTTGGGGGGAAGAGCAGTAAACACAAACACGGAAACGAGCCCCCATTGTAACCCACAGGATGTCTATAACAAAGCTGTGAAGTACTTTCTTCCTAAAACAATTAATCGGAGCCTCGTAATCCCGCTTGGTCGCTTAATCGCACTTAAGGAATTGGGCTTTAATGTGTGCCATTTCAATTGAGGGGGAATCTCTGTAAGTTCTGATGTGGGCATTCAAAGGCAAGCCTCATCGACTGCAATGGGAGTTACTTCTGAGGAGACACTAATGGGTTTATTGTGGGAAAGAGACAGAAACCAGTCCCCATTTTAACGCACAGGATCTCTATATGGAAGCTGTGAAGGAGTTATGTCCTAAGGCAATGGACCGGAGCCTTGAGATCGCACTTAATTGCATTTAAAGAATTGGGCTTTGATATGTGCCATGTCAATTGAGGGGCTTCTCTGTTATTTCTTTGGTCATTAAGAGGGCAAGCCTCATTCAGCACAATGGGAGAAAACACCCCTTGACTGGGGTCATGGACTGTGTTCTGGTGCTTATTTTCAATGATGTTGTAAAAGCTGGTCCCTCGGCATCCTGCTCCAAAATGGTGATGAAACTTCTGGAAAACAGGGAGGGAAAGAGTCACTGAGGTCAGAGCAACACACCCACAAAGGCCAAGCTACATGCCGCATGGGCAGGACTATGATACCAAACCCAGTGCAGTTGTGGAAACAGGTCAGTAATGGAGCTAAAGTAAGCTGGAAAAGTCAGACTATAACCAGTCTCAGAAGAAGCGGTTTTTCCACGTTAAAATGCGGGGCTGGTGCTGAATGGCCACAATGTCATGGAAACACAGAGACCTCACTGGGCAACCAAGATGTAGTAAATCGCTGGTGGAAACACAGCCCAAGTTGAATCAGGCAGCTTCTGAATTGATCAGGCTGTTTTCAGAATTGCAAATTGGGGTCTGGAGTAGGGATGTACGAAAGTCACTTACCTTTCCGTGGATTATGTTCATGGGGGGGGAGGCGTTCCATCCCTCCCCCCGGAATCCTCGATGGGGAGGAAGCAATCCGTTCCTCCCCCCGGAGTCCTCGACGGCCGGCTGTGCTCTGCGGCGGCTCCGCAGAGCAGCCGGCCAGGCCCAGGCCAGAGACGTCCGCAGCCGGATTTCCGGCCGCGGAGGGCTCTGGGTAAAAAAAAACAAAAAAACACCCGCGTATGCAAATGGCGGCGGCCGTAGCCGCCGCCATTTGCGTACGCGGGTTTTTTTTTAACCCAGCTGTGATAGGCTACATAAATCTTTACGTAGCCTATTACATCTCTGTAAAAAAAAAAAACAACCTCTAGACTGCAAATGGCGGTGGCGGCAGCCGGTCGGAAGACCAGCCGCTGCAGCCGCCGCCGCCGCCGAAGCCGCCACTGGACCCACCGCCGTTCGGAACATCCGCCCCAGGTAAGTCTCGTCCCGGGGGGGATCTGTGGGGGGGCGGGGGGGCAGGCCGTTCCGCCACAGATTTTGGGGGGCCGAATGCACTGGCATTCACCTTCACCGAGATCCGTAGCGGAATTCTCTGACATCCCTAGTCCGGAGTGCATCTTGTGGTTGATGCACACTCCTACTTTCCAGATATCAGTGCTATTAATGCCAGGCATAAATCTACCTCTGCACTCAATTATGGACAATTTATTTATTTAAAATGTTTCTATTCCACCTATCCTGCACTTGAGGTAGCTAGAAACAACATTTGAAAACAAACTCGTGAACTTTTGTCTTGCTCTTCACTCTGAAAGTGATACTCTTGGCAGACAGCATCTATGATTCTCCCTCTCTCTAAACTGTTATTCTCTTGGGAAATGACAGAACAGCAACCCCCCCCCCCGCCCCACCAGCAGGAAGTGGAAGGATGGGAGGTGAGCAAATGAAACCATCAAGGGAAATCAAGCAGAAAAAGACTTTGCTGCTTTGCCAACCAAGGCACCAACAATTTAAAGATACAGTGGAAATCTTTGGGTTGCACCTAGCATCCCTTGGGAATCAGCAATGAAAAGTGATAATCCAGAGTCTCCTATTAGAATATATTACATAGCTTGAGCAATTTAGCCAAGATTAATTTCATTTACATTAATGAATTTCTTTCTTGCAATATCTACGCTGTGTGTGTATGATCCAGATATAGTCAAAGTAGACCCATTGAAATCAATGAGACTTTTTTTACTGTGACTAGCTTATGTCCCATTGATTTCAATGCTTCTAATTATGACTAAATTTGGGTCATTCGTGTGTGTGTGTGTGTGTGTGTGTGTGTATTTATCCCACCCTTCCTCCTCAGTGCTAAGGGCAGTATACATAGGGTAGAATCCAACTAAAGTCCTACTTAGAAAAGACTCATTGAAATCAATGGGACATAAGTTAGCCATGATTAATTTACATCCCATTCATTTCAATGGATCTACTCTAAGTAGGGCTTTAGCTGGATTTCCCCCATAGTTTTCCTACTTCCTTTAATCTTCACTGCAACCTTACTAGGTAGGTAAGGCTGGAAGAGTAACTGGCCCGAAGTAACCTGGTGACCTTCAAGGCTGAACAGAACTTGAACCTCAGTCTCCTTGGCATATCCAACACTGGAGCCACTACACTGGCTCTTAATAGGAGTTTAAATGAACTGCACTTTGGGAGGGGAAAGTAGGCTGGGAAATTGGGAGACAACAGCAGAGTAGACCTAGACAGATGTATCAGCTGAAGAAATCCTGCCTTCCAGTCATTAGAATCGCCATCAGTGTGATCCCTGTTGTTGTTCTTTTAACCATTAGAAAACTTTCCCCAGCATCCAGCAAACTGCACAGCTAACTTTTCGTGCCCAGTGTTCTTTGGAACAAGCTGCCATTGGAGGTCCGCCATGCTCTGTCATTGCAGATGTTTAAGAAGGTTAAGAAACATATTATTTTACTTGGATCTTCTATTGCTATGAGTGCTATTGTTGCTGTTGCTGCTGCTAACATCATTGTTGGTTTTATTGTTGGCTTTTATTGTTGTTTTTACTGTTTTTATATTTTTTATCACTTTTAATATTGTGATTGTTTTTATGTATTTTATTGTTGTAAGCTGCCTTGGGAGGGCTTTTGCCCCAAAAGGCGGCCAAGAAATATTTTAAATAAATAAATAAAGTCTTGAGAGTTTTAGAAACAGTAGCATTGTGCCCCACATCAGGAGAGTTTCAAAAGCAATTTGCAAAGCAGCATCGGGGGATCAGGTGCAGTTCAAATCAAAACAAAAGCTTCCATTGGACGTGTGCAAGCTCTTGAGCTCTAAGTGGAGCTTTCTGAATTGTGGCCACTGTCCATACATTAAGGTTGTCTCCACAATCACAAGGGCTAGGAACCTGGCAGTTGTTTTGAACAAAGAAGCAGAGAGTGCTGGATCTCTAACATATGCAAAATATTTCATGCTGGAAGCCAAATACTGCTTTTATGTCAAAACTGTTGCCATGCAGTTTTCTACCACTCTATAATCTGCTGCTGCTTTGATAGCCAAAATGAGCACTCAAAATCCAGTTTATATTGCAACCCTGCCAGGAACAAATAACGATTCTTCCTTCAATTAGCTGTTTTCATCGGTGTAGCATTTTTACCTGAACCCACATTTGCATTGCACACAACTCTCCCTCAGTCACATAAACATTAATATTTTTTTATAGTTTAGACACAAAGGGAACTGAAGACCAGCTTCTCCTGATTTAAATATTTATGGGTGTATTACTGGTAAACAGGGTTCCTTCTACAGGACAATAAACCTAAATTGTAACCACCTTCTACTGTCAAGCACTCAGGTCAGATTCTCCTTTCCTGACAAGCAAGCTACCCAGAATGAGGAAGTGCAGCAGATATGGGAGCTTTACAGGAAGTGGCTTGGGATTGGCTAACTCCCTACGATCACCTGATTCCATGAACAAGGATGCCACTCTTGTAATGCTTTTACCCTGTGATGTTTATCAAACATGGAACTTGTAGGCTACTTTCCCCAAAATTATGGAACTTGTAGGCTGCAAGTCTTTGTAGACTTCCTCCAGGTTCACTGGTATTCATGGCTATTGTCCCATTATCAACTCTACCGTGCTGTTCTTGGCTGCATTAATGGGCTTATAACTCAATAAGGTCGAAAATGCGACATTTTGTTTCAGCATCTGCTTTGAGGTTTGGACCACTATTGGGACATCAGGTGGTCCGTACACCAACAGACTGTCCAACCTGTCCCTAAGGCCTAACAACAAGTACAGACATTTAATACCTGAGCCTAATCAAAGAGGTTTCCTGGAGAGAGAGAGGGAATCCTATAGACCACGGCAATTCGCCATCCCCAACCTCAGCTCTGTGTTAGTGCTGCACTGAAGTTTTCACCCAAGCTGGAAAAGAATTCAATCCTATCCCTTTCCAATCCACCCCTGAAACCCTCTTCCTCCCACCCACTAATAATCCACCAAGTCCCCTTCCTACCACCCCTTACTGGCTCCATCAGGGAGTCCCCCTCCCCAGTGCCTGGCATACTGAATAGGAGTGTACCAGGCACAAATGCATCTTGGTATTGTAGTGTACTCAAGAACTGCTGACATCTGCTGTTGCCCTATTCACTAAGTAAGCACTGAGATCCTGTGCAAGCACAGGGGAACCTATTGTGCCCATTTACGGGAGACAGACAGAGTAGTCCATACAGGCACACTGCTCGCCCCCTCTGCTAACTCATTGTGAAAGTTTGGGGGGAACGTTACGCACGCACACTCACCAGATAGACCCGATCTCTGGCCCAGCAACAACAGTGACGGGCTCAGTGGCAAGAAGAAGTTTGCAGATGCAAAGAAAAGCACGCCAGCAGTTTGGGGGGGATGGAAAGGGGGTGGTCTCTCAGTCTCGCTCACTCACTCACTCACCTTCTTATTGGTCTCACTGGGACCTGGCAGGTGTTCCGTGTCCTGCATTCTGGGATGATTGAGAAGAGATCCTGGCCTTCCTCTCTGTGGCAATCTTTCAAGTACTTGAAGAGCGCTATTGTATCTACCCTCAGTCTTCTCTTCTCAAGGCTAAACATGCCCAGTTCTTTCAGTCTCTCCTCATAGGGCTTTGTTTCCAGTCCCCTGATCATCTTCGTTGCCCTCCTCTGAACCATCTCCAGTTTGTCTGCACCCTTCTAAAAGTGTGGTGCCCAGAACTGGACACAGTACTCCAGATGAGGCCTAACCCGTGCTGAGTAGAGGGGAACTAGTACTTCCCGGGATTTGGAAGCTATGCTTCTATTAATGCAACCCAAAATAGCATTTGCGTTTTTTGCAGCCGCATCACATTGTTGGCTCATATTCAGCTTGTGATCTACAACAATTCCAAGATCAGCCATCCCTGTTGCCAACTGCAGATTAATTCTTTATAAGCAAAGACAGTTCAGGAAGCAGCAGGGGAATTGTGAGCAAAAACACAGCAGGGGAGGGAGTGGTGATGCTTCACCCTTTCTCCGCCTGCTGTTTGTCTGCTCCAAAGTGCCCCACAAGTGGCCTCCTCCTTATAGTGTTTCAAATGTGTGCCAGAAAGGGTTAAGAGCACCTTCCCGCCTTCCTTTGCTTTTCTGCTCTAAATTTCCCACTTCTGCAGTATCCTAAAATAAAAAAGGGGTGCTGGGTTACCATACTACATAACAGTGATTCACGCGGAATTATCCCCTCTGTGTTTGAGTCTATGCATCCTATTTAGCTGTTTGTGTGGATTTATTTGGATTATTATACCCTGAACTGATACTGCCTGTATGACTGGTTTGGGTGTTAATCTTTTTTCTTTTCATTTTTAACAATGGTTTTAAAGGTGCGTAATAAACCATGAAATGCCTGTACCATATTTGGAAAGTCCTTATGTTTTAACAATTTTTGATTTAACAATAACAGAATTATTGTAAGCCACTGCCACCCGCTCCAACATAACCATTAGCTTCATTCTAGTCTCTAAGCATTTGTTGCAAAGTTAGCATCTTCCAACTTTCTCTCTTTTGAACATTCATTGAGTGTTGACAGTATGTCAGTTGCTTTATAGCAGTGTAACCAAATCTTTCTTCCTGCCAAGGGCTTTAAAGGCTTATAAAATGAACAATATAAATCAAGTACAGAGCTTAAAGGCCCAGCTGAGCAGGCAACTGCATAGAAAAGTAGCTGGAAGGTACAGGAGCAATGAATCTTGTGAACTGATGTCCATGAATGGAAATGGTGTATAGATTTTGGACTGATTTAAGGGGATGTCTGGATTGAGAACGGGTGGGTAAGTGAGGGACTGTATTGGGTTTGCCGTGTTTGGGCTTCCAAAAAAAAAGAGTTACAGCCTGATCCTATGAATGTTTACCTGAGAGCAATTCCCACTGAATTCATAGGGGTTTGCTCTGAAGCAGTGGAGGCTGGTGGCTCCGATTGTGGTGGGGCTGTGAATCCATTCCGGGCTTCAGCCAGAACCAGTCAGAACTCTAAAGAAGCTATCCAAGGTGCTGAACCTGCTTTGGGGGGTGGGGTTCTGCAATTCTATGCATGCTTTCCTGGGACTGTAAGTCCTGTAGAACAAAGTTGGATTTACTGCAAAGTGAACTTCTATAAGAGGAGGCTATACAGCGGCAATCCTATGTAGGCTTACTAGGGAGTAAGTCCTATTGAATTTGGTGGGGTTTACTTCTGAGCAAATATACTTAGGATTGTGCTGCAAGAGCTGCTTCATGGTATAAAAGGCACATCAGGGTTAATTTGGTCAGTGTTGGTCCAGTAGCCGTAGAACCTATGACAGGGCACTGGTGCACATTTGGGAACACATCTGATGCCAGCAACCCCAGTGATTAGAGCTCCTCAGTACATGTGGAAGTGGGCATTTCTTCCCCCTGCCCTCATTTGCTAATTTGCTTTAAGCATTCCTCACTTACCTCAGCTCGTTCTCAGCTTTCCTGACGCCATCCCTGCAGTTCTGTGCTACCTGCCTGTACTCTTCCTTTGTTGCTTGGCCTTCCTTCCAATTCCTGTATGTGTCCTTTTTTGTTTTCAGGTCATCTCTAAGCTTTTTGTTTTCAGGTCATCTCTAAGCTTCCACATTGGCTTCTTCTGTTGTCTTCCGCCTTTTTTTCTTGTTGGAATTGTTTGTAATTGTGCCTTTAGAATTTCCTTTTTTAAAGACTTCCATCCATCTTGGACTCCTTTTCTCGTTAGAGTCGCTTGCCATGGGACCTTACTGATCATTGTTCTGAGTTTATTAAAATTGGCTTTCCTAAAATCCAGGGTACGCATTTGGCTACACTCGGCTAGGGATGTACGAATCCCTTACCTGGTTCCGGTTGGGGCATCCGCTGGGGGGCGGGAGGTGATCCATTCCTCCCCCTAGAATCCTCGACCGGGGGGGAGGCAATCTGCTCCTCCCGCCCCAGAATCCTGCCCAGCTGGCTCTGCTCCACGGCCATGCCATGGAGTCGCCAGCCAGGCCAATCCGCAGCAGGGCCTCCAGCCGCTGCCGGGCTGGTGCGGACGCAAATGGCATCCTGCGCAGGGGACGCCATTTATGTCCCTACGGTAGCCCGTGATAGGCTATGTAAGTATTTACATAGCCTATCACGGTAAAGGCGGCCACACAAATGGTGTAGCGGCTGCCATTTGCGTGGCTGCCTTTACCATGATAGGCTACGTAAATACTTACATAGTCTATCACGGCAAAGAGCAGGGGCGCAAATGGTGTAGCGGCCGCCATTTGCGTACCTGCTCTTTGCCATCATGATAGGCTACATAAATACTTACGTAGCCTATCACAGCTGCCTGCAAGCACGCAAATGGCAGCCGCTACAATGGCTGCCATTTGCTGCTGCAGCGGCCCGGCCGGGAGATCAGCCGGAGCCACCGCCACCACATCCGCTGCATCCGCCCCAGGTAAGTTCCATCCCAGGGAATTCTGCAGGGGGGCAGGGGGCTATTCCACCACAGATTCCGGGGGGCCGGATTCTAAAGAATCCAGCCTCACTGGAGTCCATGGCGGAATTTTCTGACATCCCTACACTCGGCTTATGCTTCCTTTAGAACCAAGAACTCAAGTATAACATGGTCACTTTCCCTCACAGTTCCCGTAACTGCTACTTGATACACTAAGTCATCTCTGTTGGTTAGGATCAAGTCAAGGATAGCCAATCCTCTAGTTCCTTCCTCCACTTTCTGTACGAGGAAATTATCAGCAACACAAGTCAGGAATCTCTTGGAGGGGGCCATGTTTTGCAGAATTTTTCTCCCAACAAATATCGGGGAAATTGAAGTCCCCCATAATTACTACATCATGCTTCCTTGAAACCTTGGCAAGTTGCTTTTCAAAAGTTTAATCTTCGTCTTCTCCTTGATTGAGTGGCTGGTAGTAGACTCCAACCATCATGTTCCTTTTATTCTTTGCTCCATTTATTTTAACCCAGAAGCTCTCGATGGGGCTACCAAGCTCATCCTCCTGTATTTCTGTGCAGAGATTTGTATTTTTAACAAATTAGTGCAACCCCACCTCCCTTTCTGTTCCTCCTGTTCTTTTTGAACAAGTTATATCCTTCAATTGCTGTATTCCAGTCATGGGAGTCATCCCACCAAGTTTCAGTTACACCTATGAAGTCATAATTTCCCTCCTGTATTAAAAGTTCAAGTTCATTCTGTTTGTTTCCCATACTCTGGGCATTAGTGTATAGACACTGAAGACCATGTGCTTCATAGTCTGGCTTTCTTCCTACAAGTTTGTGAAGACTATTATTGGGCGCTATTAGAGCTGTTCTCTCCGTTGCAGTGCATGAGCCTTCATCCATTGTTACCCCCAACTTTACATCTCCCTTCCCTGTAGGATTCAGTTTAAAGCCCTCCTGATGAAGTTCTTCATGTTGTGGCCAAACACATTCTTCCCGGCCTTTGTGAGGTGCAACCCGTCCCTTGCCAACAGTCCATCTTCCAGGAAGTATAGCCCATGGTCCCAGAATCCAAATCTCTCTCGTCGGCACCACCTTCGTAGCCGGAGTATGCTCATCTGGAGTATGCTCGGAGTATTCACTCGGAGTATTTTTTGTTCCCTTTCTATCCCTCTTCGAACTACTGGAAGGATGGATGAGAAAACTATCTGGGCCCCAAAGTTCTTGAGTTTCCTTCCCAAAGTTTCAAAGTCTGACATGATTTCTTCGTTGCTCCGCTTGGCGGTATCATTTGTTCCCACATGGATGAGAAGAAAGGGATACCTGTCAGTGGGCTTGATGAGTGCAGGCAACCATTCAGTCACATCTCTAATCCATGCTGGCTGGAGGTTCACAACAGCTGGAGGGCACTGGGTTGGGAAGGCTGCCCTATGTGGTTGTAAGCTCCCAAGGGCAGCTTTACAGGTTCAGCTTCCTTTTAAGGAGAAATGCATGGTGGTTTCGCTTACAAGTATACAAGTAGAGCAGGTGGTGCACAGGCAGGCAGTGCTTGTCCAAAAGTAGCATCAGGCCAGCAACTCTACATTCACCGGAGCTACTCAGCAGTTAGTTGCAGTTTAGCTTTGTTTCTCCATATTGTCCTTTGGGCCCCAGTATTCTTCTTTACTTCCTTGATTCCTCCTCTGTGGGTTGTCTCAACTGGCATTTATTTTTCCTATATATATTTGTAATATAACAGTTTGCAAAAGGGGGGCTGAGAGACTGGGACATCTTCAGGAGAGTATGCAGCCATAGTGGCGCAGTGTCAGAAAATCCCTGCCCTGCCCCCAAGATAATGGTGAGATGCCTAAGGTGGGATATGCATAACATTATAGGAATGAAAGGGAAATTATGTGGGACTTGAGGAGGCTGCTGAAAACAGCTTCCCATGCGATCTCTATCTCTCAGTCATAATGTATAGTGTCACTTATCCAGTGCCATCATAACATTGTCACACAGTGTATTTTCCCGATCACATGTGGTACGATTGGTTGATGCTCACCAGGATGGAGCCACATTATGGGGAAAACTCCACGCAGCGCAGTTGCTTTCGGCAACATCCCCATCTCATCGTCATATGTAGCTCTACCCTTATGCCATAGGCAAGATTTGGGATGGCAAAAAAATGGCCCAAATACAAACATTGGATGATCGTTCCGTTGGCTGAGATTTACATCTTTTCCCATCCCAAAGGCTTTAAGAGGTAAGAATGAAGGGCACACTCTCCAGCATTCCCAATTTAAGGGTCTCGTCTAGTGGGGATGGGAAGGACCTCAGACTGGCATGGTGATGCCAACTGGAAGAGACAGTACTGGTCTAGAGCAGGGGTGGGGAATCTCTTTCAGCCCAAGGGCCAAATTCCATTTCAGAGAAGCTCTCAGGAGCCGCATTCTAGTGGTGGGCAGGGCCAACTGGCAAAAGGGGTGGGGCCAACCCCAATCCCCTAATACCAGCATAGTGTAGCTTCAAGTTCTTCTTGCCAGTAAGTCAACCTTCAGAGAAGCATTTCAACCTTTTAGAATGGGGCGGGGGGACTGCACAAAAATGGGAAAACCACCAAACGACTCATGGTTGGCAGAAAGGGAGAAGGGGGCATGGCTATCTGGGAACCCTAGAAGGCCAGACTGGGACCACAGAAGGGCCAGATTTGGCCCCTGGGCCTGGGGTTCCCCACCCCTGGCCTAGATGGAACAACAGCCTGATCCAGTATAAGGCAACCTCATATCATAGTTCCATGGGAAGTTCTCCTGCACAGGCCCCATTAAAATGAAGGGGAGCTGCAGAAGACCACAACAGTAACAGGAAAAAGTAAACAGGGGTGGGAAAGAAAATGAAAGAGGAACCAACCTTGAGCCAGTGGATGGAAAAAAAGATATTAAGAGGATTATAATGATTTTGCTCTAATAGGGGAAACTGTGACCCAGTGCCAATTTGCACATGACAGGATCCTTGGCCAGGGATAGCATCTGTCACACCATGGCAGCTAAAGTGCTCCAGTGTGGCCCATAGTAGGATATCAGAAAGGATGGACCAGCTTTGTAGATAAAAGGTGGCTTAGCCAGCAGAGATTCCAACACAATGACCTGCGTGCCGTTAACAGATTGAAAGCATAGGAAGGAAGAAGTCCCAGGCTTAGAACGTAACACAATAGCTGTAGTTTCGAAATGCTGGCCTATCTAAACAAACTGCTTTCAAGAGACAAAGACCACATAGCTATGGTCAGATCCAACTGGATCCAACACCATTATCCAGGTGTTAAAAAAAAAAATGTGACTCAGCCAAATGCAACACACGCTCAAGAAGGAAATGTGATGTAGGATATTCCATCTGCCAACAGTTAAAAATGACAGAGAAGTCTCAGATAGCTTTAAAGAGAAAGCCCATTTCACCTAGCGGGCAGAGCACTGGACCTGAGAAACCTAAACAAAGAGCATGTTAGGGTGAGACAGAAAGATGAGAGGTGGAGACTGGTAGAAACCACTGCTGTCAAACCTTCCAACATCACCAGACCCCTGGGAGAAAAGGCATGCAAAAGGACAGATAGTGACTCATTGCAGCATCCCATGACGTATGCAATTACTCACAACATTTACAGGCCACTTTGTAACAACAACAACAACAATTTTCAGGGAGGCTTGAAATATAAAACCAAACATATTAAAAGTCAATAACTGTAACAATAACATATGATGCAGCAGGAAACCTGAGAAGCAGAGAACAAATAGAAAAAGACGTTTTAACAGGCCGAAACACATGTAAAAGGCCTGGGAAAATAAAAAGGTCTTCGCCTGATACTGAATTGACAACAAAGGGAGTGTCAGGTAACCCTTCTTGTAACTGGAGGGCCACTACTGAAATGGTGCTTTCACCCGTAGCCAGGGCTGTTCCCACTATTAGGCAGAGTGAGGCGATTGCTTCAGGTGGCAGATGCTGGGGGGAGGCGAGCAGTGGCAGACTCTGGGCTGTTCCTCCTGAACTCCCTGTCTGTTCCCCTCCATTGGAGGATAGAGCTGGTTATGCTGCACAACCTGTCTTGAACCCCCCCCCCCCCCGTAGCCTGCTGCTTCAAATATTTCAGAGGATACCATTGAAATAAGTGTCGAAATAAGATTCAACTGCTAGTCCAGTAGCTGGCTCCTGTACAAGGCATGGGAAGGGGGTGTCATCTTTGCCTCAGGAAGCAAAATCTCTTGGGCCAGCCCTGCCTGTAGCCATCTGCTGTAGTTCACCTGGTAGGGGCACCTGGAGAAGGATCTCTGAGGAAAACCTCTGGATAGATAACAGAAGGGAAAGGCGATCTTTCAAGTATCCTCGTCCCAAGCTGTGAAGGGCCTTAAAGGTCAAACAAAAAATTGGGAATTGGGCCTGGGAACAGATTAGAAGCCAATGGAGACAATGAAATACTGATACAATGTCTTTGTATCACCCAGCCCCAGTTAGCAAGTCTCCCAGCCATATCTTAGAGTAACTGAAGCTTCTGGGTTGTTCAGTACATTTAAAAGCATAGGAGTTCTTCTCTAAACCTGGTAACCCTACATATTATTTGACGAGTCACTTTCACACCTGTGGGTTTGTGGCACAAAACAGCACAACACTGGCACAAAACTTTGGCATAGGTTTAGAAGTGATAGAGGATTTGGAGATTTGTAGTTAGCACACCTTACTGATTTCCATAAAAATCTCAAAAGACAAGCTAGCTCTGTGGCTTTGAAGCACAAAGCAGGAGTTCTAGATTTTCTTGAAATTAGCAAGAGAATTCTCAAAACATGTCTGCTGAGAAGTTCCTGAGCACCTCCCACAGAACCCCTGCATTTACTGCAGCAAGACTCTCGTGAAACTCCCAATTGCAGAAGAAGTAGTGTGTAAGCTATCTTTCCAGGAAAAATGGCATTAAGGAATTGCTGAAAAGCTTGCAAGAAGCTCCAGGGTTCCCTGGAAAACAGTTTGAAAATCAGCCCCATTGATGGCCTAGCATCTTCAGATTGCAGCCTGGAATAAGCCCACCTCTGACACCTGTCCTAGACACCCCTTAACACGTTGGGGGGCACTCATCAATGGGTGGCATGGCAGCCACCATTTTAATGTCCCAACTTGGGCCATCATGATGGATGCTACATTGGGGCCTTCTGGCAAAATGTAGATGATGGCTGCTTCGTACCACTCAGATGAATGTCACTACCAGATAAGCCCATCAGGGGGTGAAGTAAGGCTGCTGGCGGGGTGGAGAAGGTAGACCACCACGCCATGCTGAGGGCCCCCTCATCATTGCCTTATTATTTTATTTAGTTATTTATTTATTTCTATACCGCCCAATAGCCGAAGCTCTCTGGGCAGTTCGCGAAAATTAAAACCACAAAGTACAACATAAAACAATAAAAAACATGAAAGCTTAAAACTACAGTATAAAAGTACGACCAGAATAAAACCTAGCAGCAATGCAGAGATTTAAAATACAGATTTAAAATAGCAGAGCTAAGAGACTAGTGTGCTAAAATGCTGGGAAAGTGAAAAGGTCTTCACCTGGCACCGAAAGGAATACAACGTAGGTGCCAGGCGAGCCTCTCTAGGGAGCTCATTCCACAGGTGGGGTGCCACTCTTCCTGGCAGCCACCAGCCTTACAATAGGTCTTTACTGTTTCCACCACATTATGGATGGGGAGGGGCTTGAGAATGAGATAAAAGCTTGCCTAAGGTCATTGTGTGAGTTTATGGCAGAGGCAAAATTTCAGTCTCTGACTGCTTGGATCACAGCTCAGTCTCTTAGTAAGTATGCTATGTTAGCTCACAGCATAATACCTGTATAGAGGCTGTATGCTGTAAATGGTAATTTTTAGGGCAGCATTGCACAAAAAAAGTAAATGTTCATTTTCAGGTACTGACAAGGCCTTGCTTGCTATTATGCACAAAGAACATATCCTGACCTTTTGAATGGAAATGTTCCAGTCCAAGAGCGGAGAAGATGCTTCAGAAGCGGACATCACATGACTCTATTTGGAGAGATTTGGATGCTATTACCGGCTGAGGAAGCAAGACTAGACTATATTTCATGCAGCAAACTGAAAGGAAAATAAACCTTGTCTGTGTTGATGTCAGTAGCCCAAGTCAGCTGTGTAAGTGGATCACAAAAACATTCTTTTTTCTTCGATAGCAAATCTTGGGAGATACACAGAATAGTATTTTCCTAGCCTGGAAGTGTTTTCCCTTTTGGAACTACTTGTGCTGGATTTTCCTCAATGACATTAAGAAGATTTCAGTGAATAGCTTGAGAACGGTGGGATACACTTACTCAAGAGTAGGGTTGAGAGATTCTTTACAACCAGGTCATAAACCTATTTGCTTAGAAGTCAGCCTTGTTTATTTGAGTGGAGTTTACTACCAAGTAACCGCGTTTGTGCTTATATTCCAGTCCTGTATGTGTTATTTACATACCTGTAACCCCAGCATTATTCTGGGGCATTATGGAGAA
Organism: Heloderma suspectum; assembly: GCF_057233095.1. NCBI lineage: Eukaryota > Metazoa > Chordata > Lepidosauria > Squamata > Helodermatidae > Heloderma > Heloderma suspectum. The sequence continues at coordinate 137,070,112 of NC_139462.1, forward strand.
TTAAACATTATGATCAGCAGTCCATGTTTGCACCCCCCCCCCAAATAGCTAAAATATCCCTTTCACAGCCTGAAAATGGGGCAGTGAAAGGGGGGATGTTTGCTTCATCTTGCCTGGAAGTAGATTTCACTGCCACCAATACAGACCGACTGATAGGTCAACATGCATAGCACTAGGCAAAAGTATTGCTCTGTATAACAATTAATTAGTAAGTGGAAAACAAATTATACTTTATTATGGCATTACTGATATTTGAGCATATTTCGTTATGATAAGCCTATGGACAAATCCTTGATACCATCAAAAAGCAAAGAAACACACTGATGGTTTCTAACTATTATCTCATTGCTGTGGCGTTGCCAAAAGGTATAGTGCTGAGTAAAATGGTATTTGAAGTCTAAAGTTTAATCATCAGCTGTGAATGATCTTCAGGATTGTCTCCTAATTCATGCCATGGATTAAGAACACAACGTGAGATCAGTACAGAGAAAGTGGTGGACTCAACACCAACGGTGTAGTCATCAACGTATTGTTGGTGATCTCATTTTTTCTTTCACTGTGTTCTATGTCCTCTGAATTGGGAGAAATACTGATGGCCTAGTACTGTAACTTACTGAAATAGTGCTGTACTTTACTCACAAGGGAAATCTCAGCCAAATACGCAGGGTATGGTCATTAATAGAAAAGCAATGGATCCTGATATTGTGCTTCATCATTCCATTTCCAATGCATGCTTCCCCTCCCTCCCCTGAGTATGCAGTGAATGAATTGAGACAATTTACAAAGCCATCTGGATTGTTGATTCTAACAATGCTTTTCTGTGAAACCCAGAGATCTGATTCTCAAGTGTTACAGCACCATTGTCAGGCTGCGAGGAAGGAGCCATAGCTCAGTAGTTCTGAATGCAATTTAGGCCATGAGGCAACTGAAGAAAGGGGCTAGAAAATGAATTTCATGGCAACTCCCTATGGACTATATCATCTCTGCATTTTGTGTGCATGAAGGCAATAACCCCCCAGACCTTGGAATCCAGAAACATTTCCTGCAGTTGTTTGGAAGGACACATTTAAAGGAACAGCTCTGAAATCAAATCTTTGTACCCAGTCAGGATAAGAGTTTGGGGTTAGGGCTTTCACACTTTGCCCCCAATTTGGACCCCAGGGGGGGACGAAATGACTGTATTGAAATAATTTGTGGGAGAATCATGGAAAAGATACAGGATAGATGGTGCAAAATGTGTGATAACATGCAAAGAATAAATCTTAATTTTTCAGAATTTGAGAATTTTTAAAAAACAAATAGCTGATACAGCCCTGAGCCTGGTTTTTCAACTGCATATTTTACACCATTTTACTCCATTTAGCCTGATGTCAGGAACAGTGGAGGCTGGTGGTCCAATTTCAGTGGGAGGGTGAATTCGCTCTGGGTTTCAGTCAGAACCAGTGAGAACTCTAGAGGAGCTATGCAAGGTGTGTGGCTAGCTCCTCTAGAGTTCTGACTGAAACCCAGAGCAGATTCACCACCCCACTGACATTGGAGCCACCAACTGGTCAGGAACTATACAACAATTAGACAATGCAGCATTGGGGTAGAATTGCTAGAGCAAAGCATCCTTTTGTACCAGCAACATCCCCAGCACTTTCAATGGGATCCAGATTTAGTCCTATGTAGAGTAGGGATGCTGGAGAAATTTGCGACGGACTAAAATGAGCTCGGATTTCTAAGAATCCGACCTGAGGAATCCGCTGCGGAGTGACCCCCTCAGGCTGCGTGGAGTCCATGGACTTCCAGATGATCTTTTTTACTTCCCTGAAATTTAATTCATATAAATTCGTAGGAAAATACGCAAGTTTCTGCTGAGGAAACATTGAATGGAATGGGGGACAATACACTAAATATTACATACTAAGCTAAATTATGTAAATACTTACGTTAATACTTTGTAAATACTTACATAATTATTTGCGTATTTTTCCGCACAACGAAACAAAAATATTCTCATCCGTCTGTGGGCAGACAATGGAACAAAAGGCACCTGACAATCTGCGAAACACAGACAGAGCGGATTTTACACAGTCCGTACATCCCTAATGTAGAGTAGACCCGCTGAAATTTAAGTCAGTGATGACTAACTTAAGTCCCATTGACTTCAATGGGTTTATTCTAAATCTGAATCCAATCCAATATCCTTCTATATGTACTCCATGTAAAGCAGTTGGTCAATGCATGGACATTTCAGAATCATTTGGGAATAATGATAACACATCTTTCCCATAGAAGCATCATATTTTCCTTACTTGGCAGCATTAAAGAAAATGAGTCCACCATTTATGTCAGGGCTGGACAACAAGAAGCCTGCAGATCGCCCTCGGGCACTAAGTGCAGCCTCCACTGCTGCCAGATTTGCTGCTGCAGTGGCACAGGCAGCAGCAAAACTATCAGTGAAAAGGCCAAATTGAGCTTTAAAACAGGGTGTGTGCTTTGTTTCAGAGCTCAAATGTGGCTTTTTTAGGCCATCGTCGTGGTTTGCCACAAAAATCTGGCGGCAAACCACCAATTGCTTTGTTGCTGTGGGAATTCAGTAGTGCGCTGTGATGGTGGCGCAGTCCCCGGGGAGTTCAAGGGGGGCGTCAAATCGGCCCCCAGAGCTCCCGAAGTTGCCCACCCCTGATTTATAGAGAAATCAAACCCATTCATACACATTAGCTTAGTAACCCTGTAAAATAAGTTGATACTATTATTGTCAGGAATGAATCTGAGCGTGTGGAGATAGCTAGCAGCTCAGACTCAGAATGGGAACAGCCAGAACAGGGGGAGGCTCCCTCCCTAGCGAGATCAGATATGGCAAGGTCTTCTTCTCAAGTCCTTGGCACACAGATGGCTCAGCCTGAAGGGCTCCCCCTCTCCTCCTCCATGAGAACCCAGGTCTTGGGGGGGGGAGGAGAGTGAGCGGCATGACTTGAGGGATGCTAGGGTCCGTCGCAGAGCGAAGTGGGAAAAGTTAGAGGCGGAGCTCAGACGCTCCTTCAGGTTGGCTATGCATGATAGCCTACGTAGGAGGGAGCAACTGCAAGGGAGGGGCATGCCCCCTAAGCTAGTCTGGCTGGGAAGTTCTTGTTCAAACTGCGGGCAACTTCTCTAACTCCCACTTTGGCTCCTCTACTGGTATTCGTAATTGTGTGGAGTAGCTGTTTCCTTTGTAGCCTGAGAGTTTCCTAGAACTGGCATTTGTAAGGAACCTGGCCGTTAACTAATGAAGTAGTAAGCCTGAAGCCTGGTATCTTGGAGTGTGTTGATTGTGAAGGGAGAGGACGAAGGAACATGACAATTATCCCTGTATTAGGGATCTGAAGCTGTGAGGTAGCACCTTGCCTATGGCCATTTATGGAGCTCATGGCAGAAGTGAGATATGAGCCAGAGACGTCCTGACTATGAGCATACACTAGGCTTAGCCACTACACTATACCATGCTATGGGTTGGATCATGACTAACTTAGGGCGCAATCTTATGTCTCCTTGACAGCTTCTGGGAGGCATAGGATAGTTCAGTTTCTGTTATCCGAGGTTGAAACCAGGGCTCCGACCTCGGAGCCCAGAAACCGTGCTCCCTGCCCCCTCCCCCACCCCCTAATGGTCGGCTCAGTTCTCTCTGCGCCAGCTACTTCTCCATGCTCAGAAATGGATCACAGAAATGGCAAAAAGGGGGTGGTCCCAGGGGCAGGGAAGGGAGGAGACCATAGAAGCTGCTTTACACAACTTCCAATGCACGTCCTGGCCTCCTTCCTTCCCCCTCCCCGAAGTTGCGCCTAGATGGGCAGAATTGGCCATCTAGGAAAAATACAGGGCAGCCAGAGTATGGAGGCAAGGATTGTCTCTGTGCTCTAACCACCCTGCATTGGATACTCTGCAGCCTCCAACTTCAGAGGCTGCCAACTATCAAGACAGGATTGTGCCCTTAAGTCCCATTGATTTCAATGAGTCTACTCGAAGTATGACTACATCTGCATCAAACCCCCTTCTATATACTACCATACATGAAGCAGGTAGTGATCCAGTAAAATCACATAGATTACCATTTTGTTTGTTTGCATGGCTGTTCTATGAGTAAAAACATTCTATTCTGATACTCTCTGAAAGCATAAAACATTAGAAAGCGCTGTACTTCCTGTCGATTATTTCCAGTGTTGAAGTTTTTGGATGGCGTCAGCAAGCAGATGTCTAAGCCTTCCCCCCCCCCCTTTTGGCAATCATTTATGTCATCTTGTCTGTTGCCTTTGCTAGAGAGTGCTGAAAACTGCATTCACTCTGGGGCAAAGAGGGCTTCCCCCATTAAATTCTCGCATGTTCATTTCAGAGCTTTTCTTTGCCAAATGCACAAATGCTGAAAGATCTTTGACATGCAGATGTGGGCAATTCCGCTATTATCATTGTGAATATGATTTTATGTTATACTAACATCTGAATGTTCAGAGCAAAGGGATTGCTAAATCTGCACTTGGCCGCATCTGTGTTATGAAAACAGAAACAAAAAACAACTGTTCTCCACTGCTGATAAAATTACAGCCAAATGGTTATTAGATGTGTGGGCACAGTGAAAAAGATCAAATCCTTTAGCTCTTACAACAGATAATCTTTTATGACCTCCCTCAGTATTGGATTCTATTGAATTATTTCCGTTTAATTTTTCTCAGCCTCCTGTTTCCAGAATAATTATTTAGTGTTCATTACTGGGGGCACTTGACATGTTTCACTTCATTCATTTCATTTCTTATATTTCTATACTGCCCCATAGCTGAAGCATTCCGGGCAGTTCACAAAAATGAAAAAAGCAATTAAAATACATTATATAAAGTATAAAACCATTCACATAGAGATATAGAACAAACAGCACACACAACAACTTATATCTAAAACAATTTAAAACTATCAGCCAGAGCCAATCAAAGAGACTCATTATATGCTGCCAAATGCTGGAAAGAAGAGGCCAGTTTTAACCTGGCACCGAAAAGATGACAATTTTGGCACCAAGTGAGCCTTGTCAGGGAGATTATTCCATAAATGGTGGGGCCACCACTGAGAAGGCCCTCTCCCTTTTTGCCGCCATCTGAGCATCCCTCAGAGAGGGCCTTAGATGCAGAGCATAGTATATGGGTCGGTTCATGCCAGGAGAGGTGTTCTGTCAGGTTCTGTGGTCCTGAGCCATGTAAGGCTTTATAGGTCAAAACCAGCACTTTGACTTGGGCTCAGAAGCATAAAGGCAGCCAGTGCAAGCGGGCCAGAATCGGTCTTACATGTTTGGACCTTCCAGTCCCTGTTATTGGACTGGCTGCCACAGTTTGCACAAGCTGCAGCTTCTGAACCATCTTCAAAGGCAGCCCCACGTACAGCGCATTGCAGTAATCTAATTATAATTACATAATCTAATCTAGTATGTCTCTTGTTCAAGAGTGGGGAACCTGTGCTCCTCCAGATGTTGCTGGAGTTCATCTCCCAGCTCCAGCTACTCTGGCCAATGATCAGAAATGATGGCAGTTTGGAACAATCAGGGAAAGAAGATAAGGGAGACAATTTCATGCTCCCCCCCCCCTTCCACTCCTTTCCTGGGCTTATCTGGGTCTGGTACTGTAGGCAGGGGGCTCTACTTGTGGGCATCTCATAAGCTTCCAGGCAGTCAAGTTCTTCTCCTGACTGTCCAGCTGCCATCACATGCCCCACAAAGCACCAACAGATTATATCCCTATTCTACCAGACTCCACCCCATGTCTGCCAGGCTCCACCCCTTTGCTCCAAGACCCTACCCTTGAGAGATTTGAGTGCCTTCAGGAGACCTGTCAGTTGGGAGTGGATGAGTACTGAAATATGCACATCCTCCCTCACACAGACCTCCCTTACTGAATCACGGTGACTGTCTGGAAGGCTTTTGGGCGCATAAGTGCCAAATCACCACTGTGTCTTTCAGGGTGTCAGGAGCACCCTAGCTGCCTCTTGCAGTCCCCTCCAATAGCCAACTCAGGACACAGACGATGAGGATTCTTTCCAAGGCTTTATTCCTTTATTCCTTTATGACTCTTTCAGATACTAATCACTAGCAACTAAGCAAGGAACAGCACTGGCGAAAGATAGCAGAGTAGCCTAAGCTCCAGGTAAGACAGTTGGTCCCCGTTTGAAGGGGAACCACGGGAAGACTCTGAACTTATGGGCTATGGAGAGATTCTCCCTCTTTCCCTTGGGTCCTCGGGACGCGACCATTGTTTGAGCGCCAAATGAGCAGAGCGCCTCCTTTCGGCGCCCTCCATCTGTCGTCACTCCCTGAGTCTGCGCCGAGCGTCCAGCAAGCCCCCCTCCAGCGTTCTCTCACTGCCAGGGTCACTATCTATCCCAGGAATGCTGGCAGGAGGAATCTCTGCCAGCTGCTGTGCTTGTGAGAGATGAGCGAGCTCCTCTCCCATGGATTGCTGTTCTTCCTCAGAATCAGAACTGCTCTGGGGCTCTATGGGCTCAGTTTCCACCCTGACACAGGGCTTGTCCAATTTTCAAAACTAGGGCTGCAATCCAATGCACACTTACTTAGGGTGAACCCAGTAAATGAACTCAGTGAGACTTACTTCCAAGTAAACATGCATAGGATTTGGGGGCATATTTTGCGTCTTGGATTTTAAAAACTAGACAATATTTGCCAGATTTCATCCTACCCCTTTCTCATATTTTAAATCATTTTTCCAAGTAACATCAAAGGGACTGTGAAAAGATGAGAGCAAAGCCTATGTCTCTGGTTTGCCTATGTAAATATATACCAACATGTAATGACTCTTCTGCCTTGGATTGCTCTGGAATGGTTTCTGGGATGTTAATTATGAGCTTCCAAGCCTCAGTATCATCTGTTAAATCTGCTTTGTTTTTTTAAAGACTGGCATTGTGGTTATGGTTTAATAGGAGTTTGAAAAGCATTTCTGGTTTAGATTATCAATTACAGATGTTTGTCAGTAGCACAGCTACCTTAGAGTGTAGGCCCTTCTGAACTCTGATGAACACCATCTGCTCCTGATGATATACTGGAATTCAACAATTCCATGAATCCCAATCTCATCTTCCTTTAAGAGATTTCTCCTTTTGTTAACATCATATCACCATGTGCTCATAAAGAGGCCCCCAGAGAAAGAAACTGGCTCTCTTGTCTTTCACAGTGCAATTAATTTGCTTCAGCTTTTTTTTCCTTTTGTTTTGCAACCTTATCAATCTCTCCCTTAAAACAAGGACAAAGCAAATGATCTCTTGTTCATTTTAGAAAGTGTGATCGTACCTTCTTCTAATGCTTCTTGACAAGTATCACTTCTTTGTCCTAGAGGTATCATTGAATGTCAAAGCGAACTTTGGAGTTTTGGTTGAGCAAAACATCTGAGGAATTTTAGGGGAAAGTAAAAACAAGGTTGATATAATTAGGTTGCAATCCAATGGTTCCTTGGAGAATGTCAGATGTATGGATTTTCATGCAGGTCTATACATTATTTACATATAACAGTACTCCTGCTCCCTTCCTGTTGGGTTTATTCCTTTTGAACAAGGGATAGCCTTCAGTTGCTATAGTCCACTCGTGAGTCTTATCCCACCGAGTCTCAGTAATATCTACCAGATCGTACTTATCTTCCTGTATGAGGATTCCTGGTTCATCCATTTGGTTCTCTAATTCTGTGCATTAGTAGATGTCGGAGGCCATGGGTGTTGCAACCTCTCGATTTCCCTGCTGTATTTCCCTGCAAATGACTGGACACCAATTCCACTGTCCTGCTTCCTCCTTTGTTCTTGTCCCTAATACTTGGCTCAGTACTTAACTCTGGGCTTTTGTCTCCTTCTCCCACAGGATTTAGTTTAAAGTCCTCTTGATTAGACTTGAGAGGTTCCTGCCCAGCCTGCAGAGAGTACAGTAGGGAGCCTCCAAGCACCAACATTTGACTCTTTCCCCCCAGGCTGCTGGTGGGGTTCCTCCTATCCATGGAGGGCTGAGTGCATTCCTCAATGTTCTGTGGAGAATGGTGTTTCTGCTGATGGCCCAGGGTCACCCTCACAGGAAGCTCTTGGCATCAGTTGTTTGGCACCAAATGTCTTCTCATCCCCCTGGTCCTGTGTGTCACATTCCTCCACATAATTGCCTCTTGCCCTTTGCTTTCTTTCTCTTCACTGAGGAGCAATCTGCTCTTTCTGGTGCCTTTTCAGAGGTGCATCTTACCTCTCATCTCAAAACTTTTCATCCTCCATGATAAAATGGAGTGTAAAGAGTGCCTCAAGCCCCTTCACCATCTCTTCCAGCAGAACTAGTAGCTTGTGTTTGCTGTAGTTCAGGCTGTCTTGAAGCAGGAAGGCAAACGTGACACAAAGCCTGCAGGTCATCAAAACGTCTCCCTTAGTGGTCTCTAAGGGTGTTTAGAGACACAAGCGATTTATTGTGTGCTTGTGATTGGTCACTCACGGACGTTTGCGGGTCCTTTACATGACGTCGTCAACCTCCAGGACATCTCCCACACATTTCCCCCTTCATCCTGCTTTCAAAAAAATTGGAGACAAGCTATTAATAAAAATTAATGGTACCATATCGGCAGTGTGTAATGCTGGCATAGAACTATGAACTTGCTGAGGAAGGACTTCCTTGATTCAAACCACATGTCTGCCATGTAAATGCTTGAGCACATGTCTCAATCATAGGCCAGTCAGAGGGAGAAGAGGGTAAAATGCCTCTGTGCAATGAAGGGAGACAGCTCTTATCCCGCACCCCACCAAGCTCAGAATCAATGTCCTCTGTTGATTCAGAGCATCCCATTAAGTTACTCCCAAGTAAGTGTGCCAAGGGTTGCAGACTTACAGAGTGATCTTAAGTGTACTCAGAAGTAAGTCCCACTGAGCTCAATGGGGCTTACCCCCAAGTAAGTAACTGTGCCTAGGATTGCAGGCTTCCAGCACAATCTTATGTCTACTCAGAAGTAAGTTGTAGCTTTTCTGGGGGCTGTGAGGAAATAGTACAGCATAAATTAAGTGATGAAAACAAGACTGTCCCCACCCCCACAGCTCCTTTCGGTTCAAACTACATGTCTGCCATGTAAAGGAGCCCATCCTAATCCCACAAAGAAACAGAAAGCAGAAAGCCATGGTAAGTATGCTGGGGTGGGTGGGTTGCTTAATGCAGAGACACTCTAAATCAATTCAACATCTCCCAGGACTGAAACTGAACTTCCCTGCTGAACTCTCCCTGTTTGCTCCCTCACAGGAAGCACCTGCTCTGATTACTCCAGTTGTGGGCTTTGATTCTACCCCCAAAGCCTCAGGCAACAACATGATAACAAAAAGCAGGAAAAACAAGCAAACCACAGGCCTTCACCTCACCTCCTCCCTTTGTCTGCTGGCTTTAGCTGACCAATCCTGGGGGGTTTCTCCACGAATATGGACGGAGAAGTGAATGAAGGATTACCCGGATTTTTCTGAGGGATCAGCTTTGGTGCACTTGTGTTTGCACAGGGCTCCATGAGCTAGTACACCACACGAGTATAAGTCACTTTATAGAACACACTTCGGGGGCGGGGGATGGAGTGAACATCATCTGACTGGCAGGGGCTGCTCAACCAATTAGAGAGGCTTCCCCCCCATCCAGGCTCTCCCCCTACTTTCTCCTTAGATAAAATCCTGTGTCTTGACATAAATCATTCTCCTTCTCCACCCCCCACATTACTTCCTTCCTTAAAGCAATAATCATCACAGGAACACAGTGTTCCCCCTGCCTTGAAGCTGCCAAAGTGGCAAACAATCTCCTTGGCTGAATCTACCCGTAGCCGTTTTACCGTTATCATACGACAATGATAACTATTGGTGCACATGGCACCAATAGTTATCACTGCAGTATGATAACGGTAAAACGGCTACGTGTAGATTCAGCCCTTCTCTCTGTCTCAAACCTGCCCCCCATTACTTTCTTCCTTAAATAAACAATTATTATAGGAACACAGTGTTCTCACTTCCTTGCTGTGATCAATCGAAGCTTTGAAGCTTTGACATTAAGGCTCACTAAACACATTATTTTGATTCGTGTGAATCTCAGTAACTTCAGGAGTGCACATTTTGGGAACAAGCCTCATTGACCAGAATGGGAGATACTTCTGAGAAGACACACATACGTTTGTGCTGGGAAAAACAGGGACAGTAAACAAAGGGATGGGGAACCAGCCCCCTTTCTAACCCGATGCTGTGCAGGAACGAAGGCGTGAATTTGTTACTTCCGAAGGTGATAAACCAAACAATGGGGAATCACAGCTTCAGGAAAGCACTTCACAGCCTTTAGGGAATTAGTGCTTTAAAATGTGCTATTTTGAGGTGGATTTCTGTAAATGCTGGTGTGAGCATTCAGGGGACAAGCCTCATTGACCACAATAGGAATTACTTCTGAGTAGACACTAATTGGTTTGTGCTGGGAAACACAGGGACAGGAAACAACCCTTGACCAGGGTCACAGTGGAAGGCACACCCCTGGGCAGGGCTAGCATACCCAAAGTAAATGCAGGGGTTGGGGCATACAACAACTATACCGCCGAGAATCTTTTTAAGGAAAACAACTGCACTTTAAGCAATCTACAGAAATGTGGTTTTTCTGTGATAAACTCTGGGGTGGCTGCTGGATGGCCACAACATCACGTATCCCTAACAACCTCCAAACACAGCCAACTTGGAGTAAATTAGTGGTGGAGACACACACACACAAACCCCCCGCTAGGTTAAAGTATGGTTTCCCATTGTATCTAACATTGTGGCTTAACATCAGTTTACTTAACCAGGATTTTAAACCATATTTAAATTGGGTATACTTAAAACATCTGAGCAAGTCTCAATTGTGGGAATCAGGTTATAAGCCTGTAGGGTTATTTTAAAAAGAGGGAAAGGATATAGGAACTTCTTTCCATTCACTCTCAAGTGGTCACACCACAGATTCCCAAGTGTCCTTCCCCCCTGTTATAATTGTTCTCTTGGCTTCCATGTCCCTGCGGGGTTTGGGGGGGGGGGTTAGAACATATCAATAGTTTCTCCCTCTGGAGGGTTTTTTTTTTAAATCCGTCTTTCCTTTCATCCATTCTCTGTTCTACCATGATGATTCACACATCATGGTAAGGTAGAAAAGAGTTCCCAAAGTGGCCTGAATTAAATGTACTGGTTTATAATCCTCCAGCTTCCGACAACTAAAATGACAGATAAACTGATAATAATCAAAGACACATGGCAAGGTGTAACAGAAACTCCAAGACCTCCTTTGAAAATATATTTGAAAGAAACGGAGGCATGTGGGAAGAAAGATATACAGTTCTGCAACTATCTGATGTTCTTTGTATTTTAGTCCTTTCAATGCAGTACCTCTCATTCCAAAATAAATAAATAATCCACAAACGCAGATGTATAATATACCTGTCTCTGGAACTTCTGAGACAAGATTCTAAAGAGACTGACATTTTCCTGCAAGAACTTGCTGAAGTATACATAAGACTGACCACCCCAACACAACAGGGCATTTTGCATAAAGTGTTTAGTTTTTCATCAGGACTCCTCTTTCCTAAGAACAAGGATCAAGGGTTGCTGTGTCACATGCCTAGTTTTGGAATACAGTATTCAGCACAATTTAGATTTCAATAAATTTGCGTGGGTCTGGAGGTATTGTGAATGAGATGTCCTTCAGGATGGTTCAACACTTGTCTAAATTATAACACAACACACACTGTTTTAATTCTTATTAAATCCCCACCCCAGGTTATATTTTCTGAATAAATCTGGATGAAGCATTCATTAGGTCAACTCAAAATGTACAAACCAACTGAAACATCAGTGGACAGATTGACTGAATTATGGATTTATTTATTTGAGTGGTTTCCTTTCTACAGTCTGCACTCAAGATGACTCACAGCAAGCAAAAGGTGGGATATTCAGTAGTGATGCAGCGGTCATCCAGCAGATTTGATGTCTGATGTGGAACTCAAAGTTGTGCTGTAAGTGTTACTCAGAGAGGCCTTTACGTTGCTGCTTTATGTTCCCAAGCCCAGCTCTACCAAGAACAGGAGCATCTGGAAGCAATAATGTCCATGTTTCTCATTTTATTTTGTCCTAGTAAGTTGGGGGTCCAGTTTACAAAGTTAATTATTAAATATTTACCATCTGCTACAAAGACTTTAAGAAACTAAATTACAGTTGTTTGATGCCTTAAAAATAGAGCAAAGGATGGCAACTTCTGGTACAAAAAGTAGACACAAACCAATTAGTGTCTACTCAGAAGTAACTCCCATTGTGCTCAATGAGGCTTGTCCCTGAATGCCCACATCAAAATTTAAAGAGATTCCCCTCAATTAAAATGGCACAGTTTAAAGCACATTCCCTAAATGCTTTAAAGCGCGATCACGAGGCTCCGATTCTCCATTGTTTGGTTTATTGCCTTAGGAAGTAACTACTTCACAACTTCATTATAGAGATCCTGCACAGTATCAGTTTGGTTAGAGAGGGGGCTGGCTTCCCATCCCTGTGTCCCCCCACCTTTCCCAGCACAAGCATGTGTGTGTCTACTTGGAAGTAATTCCTATTGTGCTCAATAAGGCTTATCCTCTGAATGCCCACATCAGAATTTACAGAGTTCCCCGTGAGTTGAAGTTTAAAGCCTGTAAAGCGCTTCACCAAACCTGCAATTCTTCGTGGCTTGGTTTATTGCCTTAGGAAGTAACCACTTCATACTTTCCTTATAGAGAGCCTGCAGTTAGAAAGGGGGCTCGTTTCCCATCCCTGTGTCCCCCCCTTCCTCAGCACAAACATGTGTGTGTCTACTCAGAAGTAACTCCCATTGTGGTCAATGAGGCTTGCTCCTGAAAAACAGGTGCATCTGGACCTTCAGGGGAAAGGGGGGGAGAGGGGGGAAGCCTCTCTTATTGGTTGAGTAGCCCCTGCCAGTCAGATGTTCACTCCAACCCCCACCAGGAAGTATGTTCTGTGAAGTGATTTTTACTGGTGGGCGGAGCACTTCATCGTGGAGCCCTGCATGGACCAAATCACAGCAAAGCTGATTCCAGTTAAAAAAATCCAGTACTCCTCCATTCCCTTCTCCTTATGTTGTTGTGGAGACATGGCCAAGGTTCCTGAACATGGGAAGGGCTGTGGCTCAGTGGTAGAGCCCCTGCTTTGTATGCAGAAGGTCCCAGGTTCAATCCCCAGCATCTCCAGGTAGGGCTGGAAAAGCTCCTGCCTGAAACCCTCAAGAGCCACTGCCAGTCAGTGCCAACAGTACTGGACCAATGGTTTGACTCAATATAAGGCAGCTTCCTATGTTCCTATAAACTCTCAACCTCAGAGGATCCTGACCCTTTGTCCTCCAAGGAGACTCCAGGGTTCATTGTTCAGGGAGATGACTCAGCCATGGAAAGATGTCACGAGGCGTCCATCTCCCCAGATCCAGTTCACCAGAAAGACCCGGGAGCCAGCTTTCCTGCCTCTAGAGGAGGTTGCAGTACCATCCTCAGAGTTTGAGGACTTGGGCCATGAGGACACTAGCATACCATAGCCACTCCCATGTAGTCACAGCCTGAGATTTCTAAAACAGGCCAGACCCCTTTAAGAAACCAAGCCTCTGTCAGTAGGGAGATGGGGCCAATCAGCCTAAAGCTGGCTACATGTGTTTAAGCCTCAGTCTCGTTCTGGTCTTTGTCGGGGCAACATACAGACAACGCAGTTCGGCTTCCAGCCCCAGCACCACCCACAGATTTCTGTGGTGCTGATATCTTTCCACCCTGCTTTCTCTCATGCCCCCCTGGGAGGAATCCTCTTCAGAGGATGATCTGGAGTCAGATGTCCCCAGGGAACAAGTCCCTTCAGTGGATCCTGGGCTGACCAGGGTGGGAGTTCCTGGGCCCTTGAGAGAAAGAGTTTCATCCCTGTCGGGGGACATGGAGGATCCTGGGCCCTCAGGGGAGAGGGCCATGGGTCCACCCCCACAGGAAGAGGAGGGTTCTGCTTCAGAGACAAAGGCTGAGTGACCACCCAGTTCCAGACAGCATCATTGTCTTAAGTGGCAGATCACTAGGATTCCTTTAAGAAGTACCTGACTCCAAAGAACTCCTCAACAGAAGGGAGGTTCTAAGGAGCAAGGCTCAGGAGGCTCTGGTAATATAAGGCTGCATTATCAGTCTAGCCTTGCTGAAAACAATGCTGTTTCTTCAGCTCCAGTATCTTGTACCCTGACCTTGACTCATATTTGGAATATTGATCTTTGGTATTGATCTTTGGACTTCTGCCTGCTGCTGCCTTTTGGACTCTGATTTTACTTGACTGATATTCTGTGTGTAAGGATTGGCCCCAGCACCTCAGCAGAAGCATCTCGAGAGTAGGGATGTATGAAACTCACTTACCTTTTCGCGGAATCTTTCGCGGTGAGGGGGGATGGGGGGAGACGATCCGGTCCTCTCCCCCAGAATCCTCGACGGCCAGCTCCGCTCCACAGCCAGGCCGCGGAGCAGCTGGCCAGGGCCATCCGCAGCTGGATTTCCGGCCACGGACGGGCTGCTGCGGCCGCCATTTGCGTCCTGCCAGGCAGCCGTGATAGGCTATGTAAGAATTTACATAGCCTATCACGGCTAACCCCCCCCCCAAAAAAAAAACCCAGCGTACACAAATGGCGGTGGCTACAGCGGCCGCCATTTGTGTTCCCTATTTTTTGCCAATTTATCTTATGTAAATATTTACATAAGATAAAACGGTGCAAAAAAGGGGAACGCAAATAGCGTAGTGGGCGCTATTTGCGTCCCTTTATTTTTTGCTGTTCTAGCCTACATAAATATTTACGTAAGATAAATCGGCAAAAAATAGGGAACGCAAATGGCGGCCACCGTAGCCACCGCCATTTGCATACGCTGGGTTTTTTGGGGGGGTTAGCCGTGATAGGCTATGTAAATTCTTACGTAGCTTATCACGGCTGCACGGATGGCAATGGCGGCGGCAGCAGCCCGGCCACGGCTGACCAGGAGACCAGCCACTGGAGCCGCCAGAACTGCTGCTGCTTCCGCCGCATCCGCCCCAGGTAAGTGCCGTCCCGGGGGGAATCCGCGGGGAGGGGCAGGCCATTCTGCCATGGATTTCGGGGGGCCGAATGCCAGTGCATTCAGCCTCAGTGAAATCCGTGGCGGAATCCTCCGCCATCCCTACTCGAGAGGGCCTGGGAACAGACTCAGAGTCTGATGAGGGTGAAGTGGCGGGAGAGTTACTAAGGTTTCAGGAGATAGACAAGGGAGATAGTGTCAAGGGCTCCTTGGAGGCCTCTCTCAGTCTAATCCAGTAGCCAAGTCCAGACACAGACAAATGGATTCTTTTCAAAGCTTTATTCCTCTTTTACAACTTAACAACTCTACTGTTAGCAACTAGATATGAGCAGCAGAGTACCTATGCCCTAAGTTGGAACAGTTGGTCCCCGTTTGAAAGGGAATTACTGGCAGACCCCTGAACTTAAGGACTAGGGAGAGTCCCTCCCCTTTTCCCTTGGATCTTCTGGGCGCAGCCGTTGTTTGCGCGCCAACCGGGCACTCCGCCTCCTTTCTGCGCCCTCCATTTGGCGCCACTCTCTGCATCGGCGTCGTGCGTCCATCAAGTCTGCTTCCCGTGCTCTGTCACTCCTTGGACTGCTATCTAAGCTAGGAATGCTGGTAGGAGGAATCTCCGTCAGCTGTTGGCCCTGGGAAAGAGGAGAGCGCTCCTCTCCCAGGAGCAACTTCTCTTCCCCAGAATCAGAACTACTCTGGGATTCTATGGGCTCAGTGTCCACCCTGACAGACGAGGGGAGCGAGGAATCTTTCCAGATGCCAGTTAATCAGTTGGTTCAAAGCCAAACAGAAACTTCTCCATCTGTGGGAATACAAGATCTTAAGGGGAGGGAGGAGTTGGGAGTGCTGGATGCCACAATCACACTGGTCAAGAGGGAGGAGCAACTTCAGGAAGTAAGGCATTCTACAACATTGGGCCATCAAAAGACATCCCTAGGGGAAGACCCTCCTTGAGGGCGGGACTAGAAAAGCCACTCAGGTTTCTTACTGCTGGCTGGAGCCACTTTCATTGCAACTTTCATAGCAATAGTGCATCCCATCCATCAAAGGGATCTTTAGGTAGTCTATGCAGCACTGTGCAAAGCTAATTAGAGATCTTAATTCTAGTTTGCTGGAGGCTGAGAAAGTCTGTAACCTGAAGTGCTGTTGATCTGGCTGCTTCACATAATAAAGGACAGCCTTTCAAATTGAGGATGCCTTCAAACCAGAAAGCAGTCCTCTGGCAGCCCTTCAAACAGAGGACTGTCTTCTCTAATAGAGGATGCATGGCCACCCTAGAAGAAAGGGTCAATGGGCTGAGAAAGGGGAACCTCAGAGGATGTCACTTGGAGAACGAAGTGTGAGGAAAAGGGCAGAAGAGACAAGGAAATTCGACAAGAAGTGGCTAGTAATGGAGAGGCTCTAACAAAAACACTGTTGCACTTAAGGCAAGAAAGGCCTTAACTTAAGTATGGCATGTATAAAGTCACTGCAGCATTGTGAGCTGACAGCTGTAAAGGGGCAAGGAGGGCCAAGAAGAAGTGACCAAGGGAGGGAGGGTGTTTAACAGGGACCGAATTTCACATATTAGTTTGAATAAACCAGCCACTTATTTGGCTGCAGACGTCTAATTACATGGGAAGACTTGCACATGTGTCTGTGAAGGAGCACCAAGGACACAGTCATGCCACATCTCTCACAGTTCTGCAGCCTGCACAGCCCTGCAAAAGCAACTGCGGTGCAGGGAACAGGCTTCCATCAATCCATGACTTTCGACATGTGCAGGCCCGAAGGGTTTCTTAGGAGGATTTGCAGCACATTATCCGAGTATTGCTAATTACAAAGTAAGCTCCAGAGACATGAATCCAAACTTTCCAGCTACAGTTTTCATTAATATCTTGGCTGAACTGTGTGTGTACTTTCTGACCAAACTTTTATCGCAGCAGGCTGCAGCCATGTGTAATGAGGTAAGACCTTCACTGGCAAAATGAAATCAAGAGCATAGCTTTAGATGAGGAACAGGAGGTGACTTTGGGTATTTGTCACATAGGTACGCTTCAGCCATTCCCATGGTGGTACTCAACCATTTTAGAGTGAGATGTAAAGGTTTACCTTCAATCCACAGTAAAGTTCCAGTAGATTTCCACATTAAAAGGACAGGTCTTCGTTTCCCATGGCACATAGGGCAACTCAACCCCTTCCGTGGAGTCTCAGAGTTGTTTCATGTGTTACTGAAACTGAAGCACCTTCTTTCACAATCCTTTTCTTTAAAGCAATTGTGAAGAGATGTATAATGAAACATCACTGCTACTCAGCCATTGTGTTTCTTAGATTAGTATTTCAGAAGGACCCTCACCTCAGGAATGTGGATTGCTTGGAAGTGTGTAACAGAGAAACTCTAAAGGGTCATAACATCACTCCAACCTCTCACCATGGTGCTCTGAAGCATTGTACCATTGACTAGCAAAGCACCAGTCATTGCGATGGACAGGGAAAGTTGGAGTGAGCCCCGATAGTGCAGTGACCCTTGAGTAGAGAAATAAACTGATCCTAATCCAGCTAAATATCATCATGCCTGTCCCACTGATGGTGCTAAATATCATCATGCCTGTCCCTGATGGAAGCAGGGAAACAGCTTGGTCATGGCCAATGTAAAATTGATTGCTTTTAATAGGACCGTCAGGAATATAGCTAGATTAGGGCCATTATGTGACCCTGTGGTATCCTCAGGGGATGCTGGGCTGTCCAGTATTGGGGGATAGGTTTCACCCTTACTGCAACAGTGCCCCTGAGTGCTGCACTTTATTTATCCCATAGGAATGAATGGCAGTCATTCGCTTATATGGGAGAAAGCAAAGAGATGTACTCAGGGATACTACTGTCCACTGCCACTGACAAGTTTGATGTAACAGATCTATTTTCCCCGGACTCAATGGGAGCCATTGAGAGTGGAACCATGCTCTACCTAGCCTCACCCCTCCATCAGCACAGTCCTCCCTTATATTCCATTGCTTCGCAGTGCTGCAGCGTGATAAGAGATAGAACCTGGGAACTGTCATTGTTTATACATGCACAGAGTCTGTTAGCCTCATCATCAGGGAGACCATATTGTTAGGGTTGGTGTCTAGGAAAGAGAAAGGAACATAATGTTCTTTCTACCCCACCATTAGGAAGTGGAGGCTGGTGGCTCCAATGTCAATAGGGCAGTGAATCCACTCCGGGTTTCAGACGGAACTTAAAGGAGCTATCCAATGTGTGAAGTCCTGAGTCTCAGACCCTGAGATGCAGGGGGAGAAACCTTGGAGCTAAACGGTGCTGCCTCTGCAGATCAGGGCATGGATTCTATTGGTGCCTTGTGGCAACAAAGGGCAGCACCTGACCATACCGAGGTGTAACGTCCGCTGCTTATGTAAGCATTTAGATAAATCTAGGTGTCTCAAACTGGGGCCTGGTGCATTCAGGACTCACGTACTAAACAGATTTGAGGATACCAGTATGACTCAAGTCTACTTGTGTGAAAGAATGACAGAGTTTATTGATGGGAAATGGATGCAGAGAAAGCAAAAGCAGAGAAAGCTTACACACACCCTTGACTCTCGGATAAGACACTCTGGTTCCCAGGGGAGTGACGGGTGTCATGCCGCAGGGCTGGTTATCTGAGCAGGTGGCATGCCTTCCCCCTCTCAGATGAGATCAGGAGCAGGCCAATCTGCTCAGGATTTTATAGGGTCTTGTCTCACCATCTAGTTCACACTGTTAGAAAACAGACATGATCACCCCTCCCACAGGATCTATTTCCAGAAATACAGGGAGTCACCCTTTTAACAAGGATGACTCCCTGGAAGAGGAAGAGGGCTGCAGGCGCGCGTCCCAAGGGCCCAGGTAAAGGGCTGGGCAGCAGCAACACAGCTGGGCTTCCGCATTGCTCCGAAGCACCACCAAAGCACTTCAGAGCAACCCGACCTGCTTTGCACTGCTCTGTGCCACTTCCGCCTCACCTCGGAGCGGCACAAAGTGGCCCACTTCGGCTTGTTGCCACTCACAACAATCCTTGGGATACGATGATGAGCAAACACAGCTTTGAGCTTGGCAACTGCTGTTCTTGCAGTATTATCAGAAAAGACACAATGCTTCCAGGTAACTTTGAAAAACAGTCAATCACAAGAAGAAAAGGGGAAGAACCATATTCAAAAATATCTATGCCCAACTTTTCCCATGGTAGTTCAGGGATTTCATGTGATTTCAGAAGCTCCTTTTGGTTGCTAGGGGAATGCTGGGGACAAACAGAAGAGTTTTCAACTATCTTCTCAGTGTCAATGGACTTGCCAGGCCTATACATTAATCCTCTTGTCTTAGGTCTGGTTTGCGCCATGGAGTTGAGAGAGTATGCTCTCTTTCTGAGAGTCAACGATGACCACCTTGTCTCCTAGGTAAAGTACTCTACCACAACAGTGCAGAGAAACCCTTAAAGGCCAGAAGGGTTTTGCAGCAGGGGAAACATCTTTCAAATAGTGTGGCCATTCACACTTTGTGAGCACTATCAACATCTGGAGCTGGGAATCCTGTTTTGTAGCTTCCTGTATGATAGCTGTTCCACACAGAATCATGGCCAGGGTGCTTAGTGCATGAATTACTCTCTCTCCCTCTTGCCTACCTCTGTGGACAAGCTTTTGCATGAAATACTCCCTATGCCATCTGATTATTTACTTGATATTGAGCAGGCATTTCATGTGCCAAATGCTAAAGGGACTGACCATACGATTACAGTCCAATTTACAAGAGTGTCCACAAAGAATTATATCCTGCGTTTGGCAAGAGAGAGTGGAAGTCTTTTTTGGAAACTAGATAAAGTTATGTTGTTTCCAGATTACATCAACGAGGTGGCGAATAAAAGAAGGCAATTCATCACGGCGAAGAATATGGCAAAACAAATGAACTTACAATATTATTTAAAATATCCTGCTACATTTTACATTGTTTCTGAAGGTCAGATGAAGAAGTTCCTAAATCATGAAATGGCGGAGGCATGGCTGAATGTAAAAATGCATGAGATTTCTGTTCCAGCCCCATGAACTGGAATTTTTAAATAAGCTTTGTTAACTGTTTATGTTTAGTCTACATGAGTCAGGCTAGGCCAGAAGATATCTCATTATACATATATTTGTTTACTTTCTTTCATTTTTCTTTTTTATTTTTCTTTAAATTCTCTTTTTCCAAAATAGATATGATATGCTGTATTTAAATATATTTTTGAGGGTATATTGTGCACACTCATTTATATATCTTGTATAAAACATATCACCAATTGTTGTAAGGTTGCTTTTAAGTTTTATTATTATATAACATTATAATTTCATCCTTTTTTAAAATCACCATTACTATTACTATTATAACTATTATCATCATCATCATCATCATCACTATAAGATTACGCAGTAAGATTTTTGGTTGGTTGAATTGTTAAGCTTTATTATTACTATTATATTTTAACTTAAGGGCAATATATGGTTACTGGGAATGAATTGTAGGCCTGCTTCCTTGCTATAAGATTGATGATATGATATTGAAATGTAAGGTTGATTATTAAATTGTAATATTGCTAAGGATATACGTATAGTTTTTAAAATAGAATGGCATCTGAAGCCCGTGGGTATTGGAGTTTTAATTTCACCCTTTAAAAGAGGAGAGAGAAGGGGGGGAAAGGAAAATTTCTTTTTTTTTTCTTTTTCTTTTCTTTTCTTTTCTTTTTTCCTTTCTTTTTCTTATTGTTGTGTCCTCATAAGAATATTGCATTGTTGGGAAATTGTAGTTATTGATCAGGTTGTTGGTATTGTTTATTTCATTTATAAAGACAAAATAAATAAAAAGTATTAAAAAAAAAAAAAAGGAATCCTCTGCAGATGTGGGGAGGTCTACAGTAGCTCAAGCCAGTGATCAGCAAGATGCATCAGCTTGCCTGGGGTGCACATGACATTCAGCTGATATCTCAGAGGTTGCAAGAGGATCTGCCGCAGGCAGGTGAAGCACCACTAATCCCAATTGGCTTCCTAAAAATCGCCTCTAGGGGTTTGTGTTCAGCCTGAACGAAACACATACTGATAGAACTTCCTCACTGCATACAGAACTGCAAACAGTCCTTTCTCTATTTGTGCATAGTTCTGCTCTGACAAGTTAAGAGATCTGGAGACATGCCCCAAGACCAGCCTTTGATGAAGCAGCTTGCAGAATGACTTGCACAGGACAGACCTGCTCAGTTACTAAGATCAGCAGGCGAAGTCCTTTTAAAGACACCCTCGCTTGTCAGGTACGCAGGAAAGGGCTTTCTCCGGTGTTGCTCCCAAACTCTGGAATGCACTCTCTTTGGTGTTGCACCTGTCCTCATGCTCTCTGAAAACAGAAAGGGGATCAAGATACAACTTTTTAACTCGGCTTTTGAAATTTACAGTTTTTAATGCTTTTTAAAAAATGTTTTTCTATGTTTTTATGTGACAATGTCTTCTATCTTCTGACTTTTATGTAAACTGGCAGGATGTTGTGTGATATGAACAAGAGATTTTTCATGTATTTGGGGTCTGCAGAATCGGCCCTGTGCGCAGGCTCCCACTGTCCCTGGTTATTAGATGGCTTTGTCTCACCCACAAGCTGTCCCTCCCTCCTGCCTGTGCACAAGGAACTCTGGGACTGGTAGTTCTTGCAACTCACTGTTCAGAATGTAGCTTGTTCTGATCTAACATGGCTTCTAACTAGCTCACAAGATCTGGACAATAGGTACACATCTACAGGGAAATAGGTTCCCATAAATATCCTCAAGCTTGATCTACAATTTAGCCTCAATTTTCCCCACATAGTAATGTGTTTGCAGCCTGGGCCCCATTGGGCCTTCAGGCCCTGATCGAGTATAAACCTTTTCCAGCCCATGCTTAGGTCCCAAGTAGGAGCGCAACATTTGAGTTGTGGTCTGAGGTAACCCAATGTGGGCCCCTTCTGTAGTACTACAAGTGCTTCTGCTACGAGATGCAGATGATGCCCGCCTTCTTATCTCCTTTTCAAAAGATTCCGGGGAGGCAATGGTTGTGGTTTCTTAACCAGTGTTCAGGGTCACTGGAGGACTAGGGCGAGCTGTGAGCGAACAGCAAGTTGTGTGTAAATCAAGTCAAGACAGAAGTGCTCTTTGTCAGTAGGAGAACCAATCTGGGAGTAAGTATACAGCCTGTTCAGGATGGGGTTGCACAGCACCCCCCTTGAAGAAACAGATTCACAGTGTAGAAGTGCTCCTGGACTCAGCCCAGGTAGGAGCTGTGGCCAGGAGTGATTTTGCTCAGCTCAGGGTGGCACAGTGTACCTCTTTCTTTAGAGAGCAGACATGGGCACTGTCACACATATTAGTCACATCTAGACTGAATTACAGCAACGCATATTACCGCATACAGCTGCCCTTGAAAAGTGCTCAGAAAGATTAGCTAATACAAAATGCTGCCGTGAGAGTTTTAACTGAAGCAGGTTTTACAGATAATCTGACTCCACTGTTACATCAACAACATTGGATTCTGGCCTGTTTCTGAGCCCAGTTTAAGGTTCTTCCAGCCATTACCTTTAAAGGCCAGGGACCCTGTTTTGCACGATCTAGCTCCACTGCCCTCAGCTTCAGGGGAAGGGGGCTGCTCTGCATCTCACCATTGACTGAAGTGTAGTTGGTGGACAGAGGCTTCTCCATGGTGGTGCCCAGGGTCTGGAATTCTTTGCTCTGAGAAGCCTATATGGCCCCTTCCTTGATACTGTTTGATAAAAACAATACCATTGCACAGGGCTTTGGGCATATGATTGAATACACCCTTCTTCGTGCTACTAATGTGCTGTACTGACCTTTCCTTTTGTTTTTCTTTTATGGATGATTTTAATGGAGATGTTGTTAGTAGGGCTGTGCATGGACCCCCAATTCACTTTGTACCTATTCGGACCCAATCTGATTCACTTCGGATTCAGATCCAAAGTGAGATTCGGATATCCAAATTATTCGGATTTTATGTTTTTCCATTGACTTGCATTGGAAAACAGAAACAGCCATAACCTTTTCAGATTTTAAGATAAATAGATGAAATTTGGAGACCTGGCAGGCCCCATGGAGCTGATTCCATCTGCCAGATTTCAGACAGTTTGGCCCAGTATTCTTTGTGCTAGGTGCAGGTAAAATTTGTTTTTTTCAACAAAAACCCTCAACACAAAGAGCTATAACTTTTCACTGTTTCTACAGAAGTGCATGATCTCTGGGCGTCTGGCAGTCCCAATGCAGATGACTGAACCTGCCAAACCTCACACAGTTTGGCCCTGTATTTTTTGTGCTAGGTGCAGGTAAAATGTGCTTTTTTCAACAAAAACTCTCAAAGAAAAGAGCTATAATTTTTCACTGTTTCCACAGAAGTGCATGAAATCTGGGGACCTGGCAGCCCCAACACAGGTTACTGAACCTGCCAAATTTCAGACAGTTTGGCCCAATAGTTTTTGTGCTAGGCACAGGTAAAATCTGCTGTTCTCAGAAACTCAAACCAAAGGTAATTCACTAAAGGGATAATCAGAGAAATTAGGTGTTTAAGAGGTGATTAGGAGGAGGTCACTATCCCTAATCTCTGGTGCAGGTTTTTTTTGAAGTCCAAAGTAACACCACTCCCCTAGTACTTTCCTATTCAGCTTCACAATGGATGACTTCAGGCTCTCTTCTGCTGAATGGAATACACATTACTTGGGAAAACAGGTCTGCCCTCGACCAGGATGCACTATCCCAACTGGGGGCAAGCCAGCTTGGCTACTGTCTCTCTGGTCCTACCAGCACCTCGCTCATCTCTGCCCCTGCCAAGACCCCTTAGATGCCTCATATTAGGGTTGTTTTGCACCACAGTAAACAAACAAATGTGTGTAGTGCTTTGCACACTATATATTATATACTGTATATTCGTAGTGCTTTGCCCACTATTCTATGGACTCATGAGTAGTGCTTTACACACACACACACACACACACACACACACACGAAAAGGAGATAAAGAAAAAACTACCTACAAGCTAAGGGGTGAGGGGAGGGAGCACACTATAATGCCTAACAGAAGAGAAAAGGGGTTTTGTTTGTTGTTTAGAAAGATAACAGTTGAAATGGGAAATGAAGGAATACAGGAATTGAGAAGGGGGGAGCCAAAGAACAAGGCACGGAAATGAAGGTACTTTTAAAATGTTGTTGTGGTAATAAATAATCTAGTAGAAAATAAGGGAAGACTAATAGGAATTGTTGAATTGAGAAGAACAAGTGAAGCTGCAGTAGAACACACAAACCACATAGATCTACCTAGCAAACTCTCTAACCAACTCTCTCACAGTGAAAGGAAAGCAGACTGACCTCCTGTTATATATAGCGTTCCCCGCCCTCCTCCACCACTGTCACTGATTGGAGACTGCTGGTTCAGCCCTAATCTGGCAATTAGAGTTGCCATTCGTCAAGGCTCACCATTTCCCCCCTTTCTCCTCCTCCTCTCCCCTTCCCCCCTCCGTCCTTCTTGCCCCCTCCCTGATCTTTCACATGTTGATACATTTTAGAGATAGGCTGTCTGGGCTTCAGAATAGCTCCGAATCTCCAAGTCACTTCAGGGGTGACCTGCTTCACTTTGGACTGCCTTGGTGCTATTCTGACCCACTTTGGAGCTCAACAAAGCATCCTCAAAGCACCCCAATTCGCTTCGGGATTCAGGCCAAAGCGGTGCACAGCCTAGTAGTTAGTGTTCCTTAATGGGGCAGAAAGTGTGAGGGTAGAAACATTTTAATCAATAAATAAGAGCAAGCCAATCCTGGACCCTGAAATAGATTCACACTGCAGAACAGAGAGGTTATCTGTTACCTCATGAAAAGGAATGTTGTGGAAAACTTAAAAATAAAACAAAATACTTGACCAGTTTGAGCAGCTGTATTCCTTGTACAGTTTCATTCAGTTATAAGATTATCTGGGCAAAGAAATGGGATGTTAATGTCTGTGTGTGTGTTTGAAGGCACATCTGCATTATACATTTGCATTCGTTGACTGTCTCAGATTGCCCCAATGAACCTTGCGGATTGTGGTTTTCTAAGGATATAAACATAGCGATGGAGATACCTGGCCCCTATGGTTCCTTTGGTAGGAGCTATGAGAGTTGAACCAATCTGAAAAGGGGTTACGTTTGTTGTGCGGACATGTTATATTTTTGTAAGGATTTTAGGGCGGGCAGAGGAAAGTGTGTGACGTACAGAACAGGCACAACAGCCTTGACAACATACCCTCAGATTTTCTACTGATACCCTGCCTGGTCTCTCCATTCTTCAATAAATAGGTTTCCCTCCACCATATCTCACTTGATCTGTTGAAGCCCTTAATATTAACTGTAGTGACAAATCTGGTATGAGAAACAGAGGAGCAAGGAAAGTGTGAATGAATAATACATGAGACTTAAAAGGGAGTATTTGTCTTGACCAGTCCAGTTATGTTCTTAGAGTTGTACCTCCTCATTCAATCAACTTTCAACAATAACTGCAATGCCTGTGTGTGCGTGTTGGTTGATAAATCTTGTCCGCTCTGCAAAGACTGATTCATAACAGAATCACTCCAAGCCAATCGTAACAGATGTAGAAACACTGAGCTGTGTTTTGATGGTTGAATGCAAAAACACACTGAATGTGAGGCACTTTGGAGCAACAAGAAAGCTTTTGCAAGAGCAGCAGCATCTTGAAGCTGTAACATCCATGTTCCTTGCTTTATTTTATTCTCATAAGATGTGGCTCAGCCTACAAAGATAATTACATTCAAATAGCTCTGGTCTGCTGTAGAGATGTTAAGAAATTCAGGGTGCAATCCTATTTTTTTACACAGAAAAAAGTCCTACACCTCCCAGCATTCCCCAGCCAGCATGGCTGGCTGGAGAATGCTGAAAATTGTAGGACTTTTTTCTGTCCAAGCATACATCGGATTGTGCCCTCAATTATTGTCCATTTACCTCTTCTTTAAAAAGGGCTGACTACTCCTGGTACAGACATACACAGGCAGGCCAGAGTGTATGGGAATACATTATTTGAGGATAGTAACTGATTTGTAAACAGCCCTTTATATAATATAAAAGATCATAAACAAGGAACTCATAGTGTTTGTAAAAAAATCATGACCCTTAAAAAAAAATTCAAAAGGGAACCTCTCTACTAACCTCTCAAGGGAAGAGAAACCTCATAGAAAAGAGAAAGCAAGCTTCTTCCACACTGCATTTTGGTAACTACCTAAAACGGTGGCCACACCCTACCTCACTCCTTCACTGAGCATGTGCAGGAATATTCCCACTCAGAATTCTTACAGAAAAATATACCAGTGGGTTACACTTGCATTTGGCTAGCAAGGTTAAGCTGTCAGAGAGCTGGAGTTAATAGCATCTATTATATTTTCAGGAGCTTAATTAGTCTTTAATGGGATAATTTATATTGCCTGTGTTAATCTATTGTTACCTGCTGCTAGCCTACTGAATGGGTTGGGCTATCAATTTGATTTGTGGAATAGCCCTCCACAAGTCATGACCTATCGAACAGAGCACCTCAGCTAGATATGATGGGGCTCAATAAGTCTCCTGTTTTTGTTACCTGGCTGGGAGTACAAAAAGGTGGTGGGGAGGGATTGCCCAGCACGTAGCAAGCCACAATACAGGACTTGTGGGCTTGGTGCATCACAGATTGTACGGCCTGTGGTAGAATTTAGCCTATTAGAACAACATTAAGAAGCCCTCCTTTACCCCACGACAGCGGCAGGGAACTTCTGTCAGCCTGAGGGCTGCATTCCATTTCAGAGAAACTATCAGGGGCTGCATTCTGATGGTGGGTGGGGTTGAAGGCAAAAGGGGCAGGGCCCCAAAATACCAAATATACCAAAGCACCCCAGCCTATTGTAGCTTAAGGGAGCAATCCTATGCATGTTTCTGTCTAAACATGCATAGGATTGTACCCTAAAGCTCCTACTGCCAGTAACTGAGCCTCAGGAGAGGCATTTCAGACTAGTAGAATAGGGAAAATGCTGCACAAAGCCAGGAAACTATCAAAAGGTGGATGTTTGGGAGGAAGGGGGGGCACCTGGGGAACCTCATCAGGCCAAATTGGGATTTGGAGGGGGCAGGTTTGGCCCCCAAGAGGGTGGGTTTGGTCCCCAATAAGGCTGGATTTGGCCCCCAGGCCCAAGGCCCCCTATCACTGCCATAGGGGTTCCTCAAGTGGAGCACAGCTGACGGGATAAAAACCTGGCCATTTCTGGGGAGGAGCCAAGCCCCACTAAGGGCCTACTAGCCATGATGGGGGTAGCTGCACAGGGTGTTCACCTGCCTACCCCATTCCTATATAAAGTGAGGGCGGTCTAATTTTTACAACAGGAAGAGCCGAATCTACACACGCACACACATGCGCGCTCTTGCCTGAACATCCCACCTTCTGTCATCCCAGCCACTGTTCTCTCAGCCTGGCTCTGATACTGGAAGTGAAGTGTGCAGGGGAGAACTGGGTAGGAGAGACAAGAGCCTGAAGTGGCAGAGTATAGGGCAATAAGGCAGGTGAGGGGAAAGGGTTCAGCTTTGGAGCCCCCATGCTGGGTGGCTGGGCTGGTAAGCCACCATTTTATATTTCCCACAATGCTCGATAGTGAGGCTATGTCAGGGGCATTGTGGGGAAATTAGGACAGCAGCTTGCAGCCATCCACCAATGCCGCCAGGTAAGCGTGCAGTGCGGGGGCTCACCAGCATAACAGAGGACCCACCAGAAGGCACTTTGAAAAGGGCCCAGCAAGCCTGGAGTTGGCCCTGAGCCGGCTGCATAAGTGAATGGCGCAAATTAATAACCAAGTGCCCCAGTTATATCTAGTTTGGACTGAAGAACGTAGAGTGTTTTGTTCTTCATCTTGATGAAGAACAAAACCTCTCCTACTGCAACCCATCCGTTATTTATTTCTATGTTTCTTTAAATCTCTTTCCTCTTAAGAAAATATATTTCCCTCTTGATGGCGTTTAAAGGAAAAACAGGTTTTGCCTCTCAAGTATATCGGATGGAAGAAAACAGAATGTTTACTGGGCTTAAAAAACACTACTCCAGTTTTCAAAACTGTTATCCATAAGTTCCTGTCTATCATTTTCTGTAAATAACAGCTGTTTCCAAGGCACTTGGTAAATGCTAATTAGTCTGGATCACTTTGCAAAAGCTTCGCCACCATGCTTGCTTAAAAACGTACAGGGCAGATGCTAACAGATAGTAGCTAAACTCCTCCGCTATGATTAATCGCCATCTTGCCATATGGTTTGCAGGCACAAGAAGCAGCTCCTGCCTCCCCCGCCCCCAATCATGTTTCCATCCATGTTCCACAAAGAGCTGCTCTTCCAGTTGTATCTGCAGAACAAAGATCACACCCACAATCACTTTGTTTGCATGACATGTGATCTGTGGCCTATTAATAGTATCCTGTGCATTGAGTTCATGAAGGGCCAAATGCTACGTCTTGAGAGAAGAGTAGGCAAGCTGGTGTCCTCAAGATGTTTTGGGTCACAACTCCTATAAGCCCCAGCCAGCATGGCCAATGGTCAAGGATGATGGGAATTATAGGTCAAAAGATCTGGAGGACACCAGCTTGCCCATCCCTGTCGTAGGGTGTGCCATTGAATTAAAATCCAACATCCAGAGTTGGGCAATATCTTTATTAGTACCAACAACAATTTCACAAAAATGATTAGTTCTAATAAAGGTATTTCCCAACTGTGGATTTGGTTTTTTTTTTCTTTCTCATGGACCAGCATGGATTTGTTTGCTTTTAAAGTAGTAGTTGAATTAAGTAGTCTAGGATGGTCATTTGAAATAAATGAGAGTTAAGAAGAAATCCTGGGCACAGATTCTGATTCCAGTTCCATTGAAATCAGGAGGACTTGTTCCTGAGTAAGCGTGCCTAGGATTGGTGCTTCGCCTTGGCTGGGTCATGCCTTAAGGCTAAACTAGGCATTGTGCTAAATACCTGGCTACCACCAAAAACAGATCTTAGGGAGGGGGAAGTGGGGGCTAGACTAGAGACACCGCTGCCAGGCTTTTAATGTAATGTCTAGTTTGGCTATCACCAGAGAACTGTTGTAGTGCTGACACCAGTGTAGTGCTGAGCTGGCATGGTCATTCTGAGGATGACCAGGTAGCTGCTGTGTACACTTCCACTTGTATGTGACTCCTGCACTGTTGAGGGCAGGACAGGGTGAGGCTCGAGGGAGGAAGGCAAAAGCACTTTGTAGTTAGCAAAAGTGGGTCTCTTGGGGCGCAATCCTACACATGTTAAGGCAGACAAAAGGCCTACAACTCCCAGCATGGGCATGCTGGGGCATGCTGGCAGTTGCAGACCTTTTCTCAGTCTAAACATGTATAGGATTGCGTGACCCAGAAGCTTTTTTAGGGATCAGGGGAGGGTGGGGGGAGGAATCACCTGACCAGCTGGCCTACGGATGCAAGAAGGCTCCCTGACGTTTCCTCCTTTATTCAGAGCTGGGCAGTGTCATACAAGTGTCATGCCCACCAGAATTCCTCACTAGTCATGTCACTAGTCCCAAGACCCACTGTGGGCTCCAGGCCTGGCAGGTATGGGCATGCCACACCTGTCATGTATGCCCGGCTCTGAGGGAATGAGCTCCCATTGCCAACAGACACCGTTTCCCCATCCTCTTTAGGGGCCTCCTGTCTCCATAGCCTGTGGAGACTCTACCTCCCCAGTTACCATGAAGTCCCAAGACTTCTGCATACCCCAGTCGACGTCTCCTCTGATCTGTTATCCTGCCACAGTTGTCTCTCACAAGGCTGTTCCACCGGTTCCTGTTCCACATTATCCTGGTTTGTCTTTTTCATATGTTGCACAACGTACGTATGTTCAGAGAATGAATGAAGAGAGCAGGACTGTGCTGACAGTGCCCACCCCGAACCGTATGCTCAGTATAACGTGTGGAAACAGCCCCTGCATGCATACAGCTATGCGCATGTAGGGCAGGGCTGGGCAACCTGTGGACTGCAACTCCCATCACCCCTCCCTATTGGCTATGGCTGATAAGGGTTGCAGTCCAAGAACATTGGAGGGCCACGAATAGCCACCCCGGTTGTAGGGGCTCCTACATGATCTGGAACCTTGCATGATTGAGGTTCCTGATCACATGAAACCCCTTACAGACTGTATATGCATACAGCAGTATGCGCAGGGAGTCCTTTTCCTGTGTTCAGCTGAGCACACGTAGGCTGATGGTCACTGCTGTGATGGTCCCAGCAGGCATAGTCCTCTTTCCCCCTCATATGTACAAGTGGAAGACATGAAGAGGGTGTATGTGATCTCATAGAACACCTGATGATGTGGCAAGATTCAGAAAACCAAGAGTATCCATGCACTAGTTTGGAATTAATGACAAGCAATTTAAACCAATTTTGATAACGATTTTCATTTTACTATTTAAACAAGGTTTCGTCTTCTCTGTTTCCAGCATGAACAATGTAATTTCCCAACAGCTGCAGGAACAGAACATCTTAAATGTATGTCAGTTGCTGGGAGACACGAGTGGGAGGGTGCTCTTGCATTCATGTCCAGCTTGCGGGCTTCCAGTGGGCAACTGGTTGGCCACTGTGTGAACAGAGCACTCACTGGCACTGAGGAAAGCCCCGCCACCCCCTATGCAACAGAGGAAACTGGATGCATTTGAGTCCTCCAGCTCTGATGGGGGGGGGGTACACCTGGATGGGCAGACTTGGCCCCGTTTCAGGAGCCACATTTTTGGAGGGGAGGCTCCTCAACCGAGTCCTCTGACCAGCCTGGGCTATCGGCCTCACAGCAGGCACCCCTGCTTTCCTCCTCTCACCCCGTTCTTTGCTCTTTTTTCCTTTTCTTTTTAGAAACAGGGTTCCACAAGTGACCCATATGGAGAGAAAGAAAAGTACACAAGAAAAATACAGGAAAGAAGGAATAGGCTGGTGTACTGCTGCTGATGTCCTGCTTCGGAGCTAGGCAGGAACGAAACTAGAAGCAGGTTGTTTCCCACAAGCGACGGCACTTGAAACCTAATTGACATATTTGTGCCTATTGGAGAAAGTGGGAGGAACAACCTGTACAAGGATATCCTCCCTACTGCACGGAAAACACATCCCTGTACTGTTTTTGATTTCTAAAGGATAGTTCATACATGCATGAACATCACTTGCAGGCCCAGTGTCAAGGGTTGGCATGAACAGGCACCTGCCAAGAACACACATCCCAGCAGAGGCCCACTGAAAAGAGTCCCTTGAAGTTGCTCCTCCTCTTCACCGTTGCAACCTGCTTGTTAACCTGCCACTCACTCTGGCCCAGACAATGGTGGTGGTGAGAAGTGTTGGGAATACCTGTGATTTCTTCCTTTTGCTCCTCCCCGCCCCCCATGACCTTCTCCATTGCTGAGAGCACATGTGCTTGCTTTCTTGCTCCTGCCTGTGTAATGGAACACAAAATGAACTAAACAAACCCTTTTTGAAACTCTATGCTGTACCTGCATTTTATATGCAAGATTATTTGTGAGTAAAACCATTTTACCTTTTCTTCACTAAAGAAGGGTGTGGTCTCCTTTTATTCTAAAATAGCCTTGTGTGCTTGTGGGACTGGTAAATGCTCATTCTGCTTTGCTTTTTTGTTTTTCACTGCTAATTGTCTTTCTAACAGGAGGCATTATTACTAAAAAATCCCATCAAGGAGGCAGAGCAGTAGATGTCACTGCCTTCTTGCTCAGTGGCTCTCTGCCTGTCAAGCAAGCAAGGGATAGCAACGATGAGAAAGAGGATGAGGAGCAATAGCAGCTGATGACAATGGCGGTGAGAAGGTGGACTCAGTGAGGGAAGGGTCCCACTGCAGGTGTCTTACTTAAGGGCTCACAAAAATCTTGACCTGGCATCATTTTATTGCTCCACACTTACATATCAAGCTCATGCATACACATAAGTTATCATTTACAGTCATCAAGTGATGAACAAAGGACATGTGAACCAGCCTAAAAAGTTCTGAGTTAAAAGAAAATACTGCAGTAATTTAGCTTGATGTCCTGCATGCATAGAGAATGAGCATTATCCCAGCTGCATTGCAACAACCAGTTGATCTCCTGGCAGGATAAAACGTGAACGCTTTCACACTCTCACCAAGAGAAGTCCATCCCATAAAGATGTCACCTTACATACTTTTTTCTGTCTCATAAACTTGAAGGTCAAATGAAATCAGGCTCCGTTAACAAATACAGAATATAAAACAGTCACAAATTCATGTGCTAAGAATCCATGAAAGGGAAACAGATGGGAGAGTGAGTCATGCTCCCTCTGTTTATGGATCTTTGGGGACTTTTAAGGCAAGGGCCGCGCCAGTCATAGAAAGGGGAATACGCTTTTTCACTGAGTTCAGATTTTCATTCATAGTAGGATAGCTAGGTCAGTAATTTGATTAGCAGTATTAAACGGTTTAGTGGAGAGCTGTCATTTAAAAATACAAGTGCAGTCCCTGAGTCATGAGCAAGAGCAAGGGTGCTTTCTGGATTAGGAGCAATGATTTTTAAACTTCTGTCCTCAGGGAACTCTTTCCACTTTGACTGGTCTGCTGCGAAACCCCTGTGCACTGGAACAGACTGTTTCATGTTGCAGAGATTCTATGATGCTTTGTGGGAGGCCTGGCTACAGGTTTTGGGGGACCCCAGGCACTGAGCCCCCTCAGCACTGGCCAAGCAGTCAGTGCCAGCCCCTACTTGCCCCCCACCCCCACCCCTCAGCTGCCGCTGCTAGCCTTCCATTCACACTTGCGACAGGTCTTACCTGGTGCTGCTGCCGCCACCAGGTACAGTCAGGGCCAGAAATATCAGAACAAGGATAACTGTTTTGGCAGCTGGCCTCTGTACACCACCACACTGAAGCTGAAAGGAAACACACCCAGATGGGAGTGAAGTCAGGACTTCCAGCTGTAATTCAAGGGGCTTGACAAAAGTGGGGCACTAACCATTCAGGAAGGACAGCCAGTGGCATACACACACCCCCATCGTTGGGGGCTCATAAGTAATGGAACAAACCAACATCATTTCAAACTTAAGGGTCGCCTTTAATACCTGGATGAAAATCCTTTGCAGTCAATGACTGCCTGAAGTCTGGAACCCATGGACATGACCAAATGCTGAGTTTTCTCCCTCGAGATACTTTGCCAGGCCTTTACTGCAGCTGCCTTCAGCTGCTGCTTGTTTGTGGGTCTTTCTGCCTTCAGTCTTGTCTTCAGGAAGTGAAAAGCATGCTCTATTGGGGTGAGATCAGGTGACTGACTTGGCCATTGAAGAACATCCCACTTCTTTGCCTGGAAAAACTCTTGGGTAGCTTTTGCTGTATGTTTTGGATCATTACCCATCTGCAATATGAAGTGGTGTCCTATCAGTTTGGCAGCATTCGCCTGAATCTAAGCAGAAAGTATAGCCCTATACACTTCAGAATTCATCCTGCTGCTTTTATCAGCAGTCAGGTTATCAGTAAACACCAGTGACCCGGTTCCATTGGCAGTCATACATGCCCATGCCATAACACTGCCTCCACCATGTTTGACAGATGATGTGGTATGCTTTGGATCATGAGCTGTTCCTTTCCTTCTCCATACTTTTCTCTTCCCATCACTCTGGTACAAGTTAATCTTGGTTTCATCAGTCCAAACAATCTTATTCCAGAACTGAGCAGGCTTTCTGAGGTGTTTGCTGGCAAAGGCTAATCTGGCCTTCCTGTTCTTGAGCGTTACCAGTGGTTTGCACCTTGTTGTGAAGCCTCTGTATTTACATTCATAAAGCCGTCTCTTGTCTGTAGATGTTGACAATGACATGCCTACCTCCGCAAGAGCATTCTTGATCTGGCTAGATGTTGTGAAAGGGTTCCTCTTCACCATGAGCAGAATTCTGCAGTCATCCACTTTAGTTGTCTTCCGTGGTCTTCCAGGCCTTTTGCCATTGCTGAGCTTGCCAGTTAATTCCTTCTTTTTCAGGATGTTCCAAATTGTTGCATTGGCCGCTCCCACTGTTTTTGCTATCTCTCTGATGGGTTTATTTCGTTTCCTCAGCCTAATGATGGCCTCCTTCACTCGCATGGACACCTCTTTGGACCTCCTCATGTTGGGAGTTCCAGTGAACATCTACCAAATGCAAATGTAACACTCAGAACCACCTCCAGGCTTTTTATCTGCTTGATTGGTCATGGGGTACCCAGGGAACAGGCCACACCTGGCCATGCAGCTGCTTGTCAGCCATTCGTTCCATTACTTATGAGCCACCAACGATGGGGGGGGGGTATATGCCACTGGCTGTCCTTCCTGAATGGTTAGTGCCCCACTTTTGTCAAACCCCTTGAATTACAGCTGGAAGTCCTGACTTCGCTCCCATCTGGGTGTGTTTCCTTTCAACTTCAATGTGGTGGTGTACAGAGGCCAACTGCCAAAACAGTTATCCTTGTTCCAATATTTCTGGCCCTGACTGTATAAGCCTGAAGTTGAGGGTGAGAGCAGCAGTGCCACCGCTAGGAGGCTCAAGTGGCGGCAGGCCCTGAGGGGGACAGGACAGCCCTGATGGGTCTGCTGTAGTGCATGGCCCTGGCACAGGCCCCGGTACACTGGGTGCTGATGCTGGGCCTGCTTTCTAGGTGGTCAAGGCATCTTATTCAAAATGGCAGCCAGGCTTATTGGGCCTACATGTTATCAGCGCAAATGGAGAACATGCCCTTGGGCGTGCCCCCACACCAGAGGTGTGCAACATGTGGCCTGAACATGCTACCTCAGGGGAATTGTAGAAGTTTAATATCAGGTGCAGGTGGCCTTATGTCCTTTGGGAGCACCGT
The DNA here is from genome assembly GCF_057233095.1 of Heloderma suspectum. Lineage (NCBI taxonomy): Eukaryota > Metazoa > Chordata > Lepidosauria > Squamata > Helodermatidae > Heloderma > Heloderma suspectum. The sequence goes on from NC_139462.1 coordinate 137,105,070, forward strand.
GCACTGGGAGGTAGATCTCACTGGCACCAGTGGGAGGTTGTTTTTTTCCGTAGGGCTACTGTCTGGGGTAGGGGCCGCGGTGGCTTAGTGGTTAAGATGCTGAACTGCAGACTGGAAGGTCGGCAGGTCAGCAGTTCGAGACCCGAGTAGCGTTCCATGCACCTCGGTGTTCAGTCATGCCGGCCACATGACCACGGAAGCGTCTTCGGACAGCGCTGGCTCTTCGGCTTAGAAACGGGGATGAGCACCGCACCCTAGAATCGGACACGACTGGTCGGGGACACCTTTACCTTTACCTTTTTACTGTCTGGGGTGGGGGGTATTTTCATCAGGATCATGGCTGGGAAGGTTTTTAAACCTTCTCTCCTTGTGTGCTGTGGTCCCAATGAAAAACCGGAGGCCTACATGTCTAGCTTTAAACTAAATTAAACAAAAAAACCTGACATAGTTGCTAGCAATGCATTTTGCATAGTGGCTAGTTTGGCCCTTAGTTAATCGAAATATTTTGGCGTCCCTCAATATCTGTTCTGCATGAAGCCCCCAAAGTCACATCAGATTTTGTGTAAGGTGAAATGTCAGTGGCAACTAAATTTCCCTGGTACGCTTTCAGGGATCTCTGGGTTTCCTCCACGCACATTCACCCTTGCATGCATACCCTCAATAGTACATTGGTACATCTTGTGGTTTCTGAACAGCAGCTACTTCAGAAATATTGGAGTAAAGCAGGCCTGGTTTGGGTTTCTTTAATAAAGATTTTTTTGGGGAAAAAATAGTAGATTCAGACTGCTCCAAAACCAAAAGGAGACATTATCTCTTAACAAAATCCATATGCCTAAGCCAGGCCACAACCAATTATTTTTCAAAGGAGAATTTTGATATTGATTTGAAGCAGCACTAACCAGTTACAGATACAACAACAATAATGAAAAGACATCTGAAACTTCTAGGATATAAAGGTGGGGATATTTAATAAGCAGACTGAAATCCATGGGCTTAAGTATGTCTCAGGCCATGTACACACCATCATTCTTTCAATTTAGGCTGTGATCCTATACACCCTTATCTGAAAGTATGCCCCATTGAACTCAGTGGGACTTACCTCTGAGTAAACATGCATAGGGTTATGCTGTTAGTGTCCCATTTCTTTTCTCATTCCTGTTCCTTCTTGGTCTACTCCATAGAGGTTTCTGTTCACACAAAATCCCACCTTTCTGACAATACCTGCAGCATTTTTGGTAATTAATAGACAATTACTACACATTATGTTTTTGCATGAATAAACGCTGAATATGCCCTATTGGTGCAAATTCACTCAGCAAATAGAAAGAAGTCCCCAAATGCAACATAGACAAGGGGAAGGGCAACGGCCAGGACATGAGGTAAATGCCCGGGTATGGGTGAGAATTCCCCTCGACCCAAATTTGAATTGGCTTGATGAACGTTCGGAAAAAATGTTTCATAAGAGTTGTCTCCCCACTCATCATGTTGATGCATGCACACTGATGGTGTTTCATTCAGTATCATATTGGCCCCCTGGGAACTGTAGTAGTTTATTTTCACCTGGACCAATCCCACAATCACATAAATGTGTGTGCATGAAATGATTGAGAGAATTGAGCCAAACTGAGAAGATACTCACCAGACAAAAGGCTGCCTGGTTGGGTATTCTGGTCAAGTAGTTCACAGCAATCAACGAGAGTTTCATCAAGAGTAAGTAGTTAACATCAGATAAGTGCTGCATGTAAACCTCACAGTCGACTTTGGGTACCTAGCCAGCCTGCTGAATGCTGATAGTACTTGTACAGAATCTCTTTTAACATTCCAAGCTGGAGCACATCTAGGGAAGACTCTAGATTCATAATACAGCCAAGAATTAATGATCTGTGCAAATCTGTATAGCAAATCAGGTAATTATGAAATTCAGCATCATCCCTAGTCTGCACCAATTGAGCAAAATATTTGTTCCACTCTAAAGAGAGACAGAGGCCAGATCTACATGGAGATGCATGCAGAAGCATTTTCAGCTTTTATCCAGATTTTCATGAAATCGGCTTTGGTCCATCAGGGGCACACGAAGCAAGAAAATACACGACCTAAAAAACCGCTTTCACAAGTCACACAAGAGCACTTTAAATTGCCTTACTTTGGGGTTGGGCAGAGACCCACCAGTTGAAGTGAACCCCATCAACTGCAGAGATGCTGCTCAGCCATTGAAAGAGGCTTTTCCCCAGCCTTGTCCATGCTCCTGCTACTGGGTACCCCCTCTCCTTCCTCTCTGTGTATTCTTTAGTTTTCAGTGTATTGCTGCAACAATACTGCTAAATACCGCTGGTGCTGGCTCCCGCTGCTGGCCGCCCCCTCTCCTTCCCCTCTGTGAAAGTGTGAATGCCCTATTGTGAATAGGAAAAAGAGGCTAGATAGCTAGTGCACTGCTGTGAAGGCTTGAAACAGCACAGCTCCAATTTTCTCAATGGGAAAAAGACACTACAGATTCTCAATGGGTAAATGCTTGTGAATGGGAAGTAGTGCCTGTGTCCAAAAAGAGGGAATGGCCGGGGGCAAGGAGAGAGGGAGGTCCCACCCCTTGACCAGCTCACTGCCGGGTCACAGCCGGGTGACAGAAATAGGCACACCCAGGATTTAATGTGGGGGACAGGGCACACTGCAGTGGAACTGCTTGTTTAACAAAAACAACGCACTAAAAGGACTTTCCGAAAATGCACCTTTTCCAGAGGGAAGCTGCAGGGTGGCTGCATATGGCAACAGCATCATCTGTCGCAAACGACCCTGATGTGCTATCCCTCCGCATAAAATCAGCCATGTAGATTGGCTCAGGCTTTCATGCCACAAAACTAGGACGTACAATACAAATGACAGCAGTTCATGAGATGTGGTGCAAGCAGCTCACTGTCTCTCACAATCCCCCACAGCAGACCGCGAGAAAAGCTGTTGGAGCTCACAAGCCCAGCCTTTGTGCTGAATGTCGACCCATTTAGGCTGATGCATTGCTTTTATGTCATGTTTAACAGAGGAAATATACTGTGAAATGGTTTATTAGGAATTCCTCATTGGAGAAATGACAAAGTGTTTCAAAACCAGAGAGACATTACTTCAGAGCACTAGACGCCCAACAATCGGCTTTTTGTACCTGAACAGTCCCCAACACAATTTTTTACTTTTTGTTCACTCTTCGCATGTCTAATGGGTTCTAATCCAAAAGGCACTGGAACAGAAAAATGCCATCTTGAACCAAAGCTTTCGGTAACAGAGATTAGCGTGGTTTGTGCTGTCGCCACCGTAGCTTATTTTCCTGCCCTGTGTGTGCCAGTCCTGTGCTGCATAAAAACCATAATTACCCTCACCAAGTGCGGTTTGTTGTGTCATCTGAACCCGGCAAGGGTGCATGGTGGGTGAGTTTACCAACCACCCCAGAACCCATGGCTTGTTCTAGGGTTGCGTGGTGGTTTTCCTTCTCCAATCATGTGAACCCAGTCAGTGTGTATCATTGGCATGCTTAAGAATTCTTTAAAACACACACACACTGTTGTTGTTGTTGTAGTTGTTCAGTCGTTCAGTCGTGTCTGACTCTTCGTGACCCCGTGGACCATTGCACGCCAGGCCTTCCTGTCCTGCTCTCTCTCCCGGAGCGTGCTCAAGTTCATATTCATTGCATCCGTGATGCTATCTAGCCATCTCATCCTCTGCCGTCCCCTTCTCCTTTTGCCTTCAGTCTTTCCCAGCATCAGGGTCTTTTCCAGAGAGTTTTCTCTTCGCATTAGGTGGCCAAAATATTTGAGCTTCAGCTTCAGTATCTGTCCTTCCAATGAGCACTCAGGGTTGATTTCCTTTAGGATGGACTGATTTGACCTCCTTGCAGTCCAGGGGACTCGTAAGAGTCTTCTCCAGCACCACAGTTCGAAAGCATCAATTCTTCGGCGCTCAGCCTTCCTTATAGTCCAGCTGTCATAGCCATACATTACTACTGGGAAAACCATAGCTTTGATTAGATGGACCTTTGTCGGCAAGGTGATGTCTCTGCTTCTTACTATGCTGTCTAGGTTTGCCATAGCTTTCCTCCCAAGGAGCAAGCGTCTTTTAATTTCATGGCTACAGTCACCGTCTGCAGTGATCTTGCAGCCCAAGAAAGTAAAATCTGTCACTGCTTCCATTTCTTCCCCTTCTATATGCCAGGAAGTGATAGGGCCAGATGCCATGATCTTCGTTTTTTTAATGTTGAGTTTCAAACCAGCTTTTGCACTCTCCTCTTTCACCCTCAACAAGAGGCTCTTTAGATCCTCTTCGCTTTCTGCCATTAGGGTGGTATCGTCTGCATATCGGAAGTTGTTGATAATTCTCCCAGCAATCTTAATTCCGACCTGTGATTCATCCAACCTGGCGTTTCTCATGATGTACTCTGCATATAAGTTAAATAAGCAGGGTGACAATATGCAGCCTTGTCGTACTCCTTTCCCAATTTTGAACCACTCGGTTGTTCCATCTCTGGTTCTTACTGTTGCTTCTTGACCCTCGTACAGGTTTCTCAGGAGACAGGTAAGGTGGTCTGGTACTCCCATCACTTTAAGAATTTTCCACAGTTTGTTGTGATCCACACAATCAAAGGCTTTAGTGTAGTCAATGAAGCAGAAATAGACGTTTTTCTGGAATTCTCTTGCTTTCTCCATGATGCAGCGAATGTTGGCAATTTGATCTCTAGTTCCTCTGCCTCTTCGAAACCCAGCTTGTACTTCCGGTAGTTCTCAATTCGCATACTGCTGAAGCCTAGCTTGTAGGATTTTGAGCATCACCTTGCTGGCATGTGAAATGACTGTAGGGTTGGCGGAGAATTTCTCCCCGAAACTTCGGGGGGCCGAGCGCCAACGTGTTCGGCCCCCCGAAGAAGTTTCGGGGAGAAATTCTCCGCACTCCCCCTGCCCCCCGCACCTCCCCCGGGACGGGACTTACCTTTCCCGAATGTCCCTCCCGGCAGCAGGTCCCGGCAGCGGTTCGTCGGGTCTTCGTCAGGGGCGGGGGCGGCAGCCGATCTTTCGACCGGCTGCCGCTGCCACCATTCCAATAAAACTAAAAAAAAAACCGCCCCCGTGATAGGCTACGTGACGATTAACGTAGCCTATCACGGCTAGATTTGCAAAGTCAGCCGTGATAGGCTACGTAAATCGTCACGTAGCCTATCACAGGTGACTTTAAAAAAAAAAAAGCGCGTATGGCTAATGGCGGCCCCCATAGGGAGCCGCCATTCCCATTCCTTATTTGTTCGCTGTAGTCTACGTAAAGATTACGTAGACTACGGCGAAAATAAGGGCAACGCTATTTGCGTTGCCCTTATTTTCGCCGTAGTCTACGTAAAGATTTAGGTAGACTACAGCGACCAAATAAGGAACGCGAATGGCGGCTCCCTATGGGAGCCGCCATTTGCGTACGCGCTTTTTTTTTTTTTAAGTCAGCCGTGATAGACTGCATGACGATTTACGTAGCCTATCACGGCTGACTTTGCAGATCTAGCCGTGATAGGCTACGTTAATCGTCACGTAGCCTATCACGGGGGCGTTTTTGGTTTTTTTTTTACTTTTTATTTCGCAGCCGGGCGAGGCGGGAAGCCTCCTCCTCGGCCTGAATTTCAGCCAGGCGAGGCGGGAAGCCTCCCCCCCGGCCTGAATTTCGGCTGGGCGAGGCGGGAAGCCTCACCCCCGGCCTGAACTTCGGGGGGAGAGCAGCGAAACGCCTCCCCCCCACCACGAAAAGCTGCGAGACCAGGTAAGTGGCTTTCGTGCACCCCTAGAAATGAGCGCAATTGTGCGGTAGTTTGAACACTCTTTGGCGTTGCCCTTCTTTGGAATTGGAATGTAAACTGACCTTTTCCAGTCTTGCGGCCATTGTTGAGTGTTCCAAATTTGTTGGCATATTGAATGCAGCACTTTAACAGCATCATCTTTTAGGATTTTAAATAGCTCAGCTGGAATACTGTCATCTCCGCTAGCTTTGTTGTTAGTAATGCTTCCTCATGTTAGATAAAAAGTCCTTGCTTTCGGTTTAGAAGAAAAGAATGCCAGGCAGGCAGCAGTGGATCCAACACTATTTTATTGAACGTTTTGCAAAACGGGTGCAGAGCAGTCTGGACCCCAAGACACGTGTGCAAAAGCCCTTTATATCATATCGCTTCTATTGTTCTTACCAGTAACCAATGAAACAGTTAGTACATCGGCTCACTAAGTTAATATCCAATAAACAGTCACTATCAGCTTATCAAGCCATTAGTCATGAGCGCGTCAGTATGATTCCCTTTTTGCTCTGCCTATATTTTCCCGCCACCCGGGCTCTTATGTAACTTGAGACGCCAACGGTTATGGAGTCTCCTTTTTTTCTAACACTAAGGCCCACTTGACTTCACTCTCGAGGATGTCTGGCTCAAGTTCTCTTTGGTCCTCTTTTTTGGCAATTCGTAAGTGGCTACCCTACGTGGTCCATTCACACACACACACATCAAGTGAAATACATACCTGTGTGGCCCAGCCTGTAGTCATGCTTTCTTGAATCAATCCTTTAATGAAATTCTGATATTTCTAATAGAATCAGAGATTAATTAAAACACAGGACTTGAGGTTAGGACGGTAAATTTTCTTTATTCTTTAAAGAAAACAACAACTTGGGATACGTTTGTTAACGTATCTTATTTGTTGAACACACCATTTTGTCTAGCGAGTGCTTTAATATAGGTTACAACCAATCAACAGAAAAATAGATTTTCAAGACAACCATATGACAAGCCTTTCTTGTGCTTTTTACCACGATTTTGGAAGCACCCTTGAATACTTAGCCCTACTCTAAATTTATGCTGGGGGGGGGGGGATGGTTGCATTTGGTTTTGGGCCTCGGCTTTTGTTTCCCTCATATCTTCAAGTATATCAGATTGAGATCTTGGATTTTTCACCTTTGAATTTCCCTGGCTGACAGTATAATTTATCAAAGCTGGCCTGAGAAGGTAGATGGACCAGAAATTGAGCAGTAGTAAGGAAAAACAACACCAGCAACAACATTACCTCCACCATGCCTCCCAGTTTCCAATGTTGTTTCACTCAAATTAATGTAATTAAAAGTAATTACAGAAAATCAGTGTAATTTAATCTTAATTAATTTTATTTTCCATCAATGTAATAGTTTGGATTTATTTTGTTTATGCATCATGCCCCACCAGTGTCCCACTTTAGCTTAATTCCCCCTCTACCTCCAGCATCAATTTAGTTTTGCAGTCACTTAAAAGCAAAAGAACGTTCATCTCCTGTCAGCAGCACCAGCGCTGACACTCAGAGGGTCATAGAGCTTTCTCACGGTGGCTGCCAGAGTGTCTCCTAGAAGATGATCTGGCCTCCAGCACTTTAACATTTACTACAAGCACGGGAGCTTCCTGCTGAATGGTCCATCTCTTGTTCTTTCCCTTCCCCAGCAGTCTTTTCCTTGGCAAGAAATGGCAGAGCAGCTCCCTAGAGCCTCTAGCAACACAGCCTCGTAAACCTTACAAAGCTGCACATTGCTGACAGAGAGAAGAGGCTCAGGACTGAGCAATTCTCCTTCCCCCTCAGCTGCTTTGTAAGCTGCAGGTGTGTCAGAGAAGGCTCAGGAGAGGGGGATCTCCTATATTTGTTGAGAAAAACAGAAAGTCTTGGTGTCTCCCGCCCCAGACCACAAAGCTGTCTCAAATCATAAAAAAATAAAATAATGTCCTTGCACAATTCTATTCCATCAGAATTGTGCTAACGTACTTTTTTTTAAAGCAACCTACAAAACAAACTGCAAAGTTAAATGGGTGATTGCAGTGGTCAGGTTGAAGACATTGCGTTCCAGGAGGAAAGTAGTAAAGGAAGCCATTCATTAAAGCGGTTGACAGTGTCGGTTTGGTGAGCCAATACCAGATCACACCAACTGCATACACACACTTCCTTTGTTTTTTGTTTTTTTAAGAACATGCAAATTATGGACAAAGATTAAAGGCAAATGGCGAAACTCTTCAGGGGGAAGGAGTTGAGTTGCAGGGCACAAAATGGCTCTGCCACTGGAAATACACAGCAAGCAATTAACAAAGGAGAGACATCTCTGAGACATCCTCCTCTTTCTCCAAAGTCAATTCTAAGAGACTGCCTTCTCTCATATAGGCTATCCTGGTCATTATGTTCTGAGTAGCAGGCCTTGCTTACTATACTACAGCCTACTGATGTTCACTTGGTTGTGGTGGGGAGGAGGGCCTTTTTCATTGTGGTGCCCACCATGTGGAAGGATCTCCTCATTGAGATCCAGGGGGCTCCTAGTGTGGAGTGTTTCTACCAACAATTAAAGACACATCTGTTTGCCCAGGTGTTTTCCTGACCACTAGCATTGCCAGCTACCCTTGGTTATTTCAGTGAGATACTTCATTGTTTTATTACTGTTGATAATACTGTTAATAAAAAAAACAACCTTGACAGACCTTTTGAGTGCTAGTCTTGTGAACAAGGCCCTTAAAAAAGACCCCAGTATCCCAGGGTTTGGCTGTTTGGGAGCAGAAATGGGGGCTGAATTCAGTTCCGTCCTCTCTCCTTTCACATCCAACTAGCCAACTGGAGGGACTTTTGAACAGCAGGGGATGTTCAAAAAGTACAAATTCAAATCTCTCTTGGATGTGTGTGTAAGCAATGGCACAATTGGGAGGGGGGAACCAATGTTTATATTAGTATATATATTATATATATATAGCTGGCTTGACAAGGTGTCACTTTTAGTAACCATATTCTGTATGGTGACTGAAAAACAAATCAACATTATTGTACTTCAGCACAGAAGAGAGAGAAACAAACACATAACTGAGACAATACTTTGACTTAGATTCCTGCATTGAGCAGGGGGCTGGACTCGATGGTCTTATAGGCCCCTTCCAACCCTACTATTCTATGATTCTGTGTCTAAATTAAAATGGAACTTTCTCATCTGTTATCATATTGTCCAGCTGGTGCAAATTCTAGGCATATCTATACTACAGACTTTAATTGGTTTAATAGTTATTATTTGTCCCAACCCTACAGGTCTGTTGCCCTGGGATAATGCATTTAAGTGAAGCCCTTTGAACTTTCTAAAGCACTTTTTTAAATACCATGTATTGTTATCAATAGTAGGCAGAAAACTGTACAGCAAGGGTAACAGACTAACTGTGGAAAGCCACTCACCAGTCTGAGGGAAAATGTCTCAGAAAATGTCATCCAATATGTGGAATGGCAGCCAGCCTGGATTAGAAGCTTCCAGGTTTGCTGCCAGGAGAAATACGTAGCACATTTGTTAGTACAAATGGCCTGACTGGTACATTAGGTTTCAGAACTGTGGGAAAGCAATAGCCATCAATTGAAAGCCACAAAGGACATGAAGCATTTCAGACAGCAAGCATTTGCTGGTGCAGTGTGGCAGCCGTGAGCTGAGTTCACCTCAGCTTCACACTCACGCATCGTCTATAGTTAGCTCTCCTCAACTGTCACCTAACTGGTGGCCATTCCATCAGGCTGCAGAGCGGTGGAAAAGAAAAGCAAGGCTATTTGTTTGTATATTTGTATGTATATACGTATGTATGTATGTACAGATTTCAAAACTGCCTTCCAAGGCTTAAAACCCTCACAAGGCAGTACAAATGATAAATATATATAATAATACAAATATAAAATAATCATTCTTAAAATATATAAACGAACACCTCTAAAATGAACAGCAGTAAAAATCCACAGGACAGCAATTATTGAAATGCAAATTGAAATTTATAAAGTCTTCAATTAAAAAAAAAACACCTAGTAATGATGGAGCCTCATGAACCTTGGGGGGAGGAGCAAATTCCACAAAAGTGGGACCATTACTGAGAACGTCCTGATTCAGGTACCCACCAACCTAACATCTCTTAAAGATGGGCCCAAGATCAGGGCCCCACACCTTGATCTTAACACATGGGCAAGATATTCCATCACCTCTGCTGAGAGACCAGCCGCATTTGATTCTCCCCAGCTGTTACCTAGACCAGGGATGGGCAGAAGGTAGATCTCTGTTGGACTTCAACTCCCAGAAGCCCCTGCCAGCATGGCCAATGGTCAGGAATGCGAAGAGTTGAAGTTCAAAACATCTGGAGATGTATTTTCTGCCCAGCCCAACCTAGATGACAGCCATTCCATCGGCTTACAGAACAGAGGGAGAGAAGAGAAGCAGAACTATTTCATCACCTCTGCTGAGAGATGATGGGGGTGTCCCCATGGTCGATTTGCTGTGAGCTGGCTCCATTTTGAGGTCATTTGGGGCACATGACGTCATGGCCATCCCACAGCCACCCTGGAGCTTTTCTTAGAAAAACTGGATTTCCTGAGACTATTTTAAGTCCAATTCTTTTCCTTAAGTCAGGTTCTCTGCATTATAGCTGTTGTGTGCCCCAACCCCTGCATTTATCTTGGGCATGCTAGCCCTGCCCAGGGGTGTGCCTTTCACTGTGACCCCAGTCAAGGGGTGTTTCCTGTCCCTGTGTTTCCCAGCACAAACATATGTGTGTCTACTCAGAAGTAACTCCCATGTGTTCAATGAGGCTTGTTCCTGAAATGCGCACTCCAGAAGTTACTGAGATTCCCATGCATCGAAATAATGCATTTAGGAGCCTGTCGAAGCTGCATGTCTTTGATGTTTGGTTCCTTGCTTTTTGGAAGTAATTAATTCGCAGCTTTGATCCTTTGCAGCATCGGGAGCTTCAGTGGAAAGGAGAAAGGGGATTAGAAAGGGGGCTGGTTGGAGCTACATTGCTTCAAATATTCAGAGGGTTAACACTCTTAAAGGCTGTGAAGTGCTATATCAAAACTGCTTTCTCAGCTGTAAGGGAGTAATTAATGTGAAGCGTTGAAGCTTCGATCATTCTCAGCCTTGTCAGCTGTAAGGAAGGACAGGGAAGCCTCTTGTATTGGCTGATCAGCCTCTGCCAGTCTGATGACGTTCACTCCAATCCCCCACACCTCACCCCACTCAGAAGTATGTTCCTGTGAAGGGACCTAGAATGGTGAGGTGCACTCATTCGTGGAGCCCTGCGTGGACCAAAACCTGCTCCTTGAAAAATCCGGGTAAGCCACCATTGGCTTCTCCTTCCGTTGTCGTCGAGACACACCCCTCCCGCAGGTACCTCTGGCTCTCCCTTGACTCTCATCTAGCTGGCAGCCATTCCATCAGGGTACCTGAACAATTTCCATCCCAGCTGCTCATCATAAGAACTGTAACTTTAAAACTGGTGCCTGAGTTTGCTTTTTCCCTCCTCCCTCCACAACTCTTTTAACGGGCCTGTCATGTCTTTTAGGTTGTTAGCCTGAAGGCAGGGGCTGTCTTACTACTGGTATTTGTAAGCTGCTCTGGGAGCCTTTTCAGTTAAAGACTGGAGTAAAAACATTTCAAATAAATACATACATAATGTAGAAGACTTCCGCCTCACCTTTCAATCAAATCATCCTCAAGGCAGCTTACAACAGACTGCAGAGAGTGGGGAAGCACACACAGACATGTAGCACCAGTAAACCTTAGTCCTCAAATGGATGGATGGGGCCTGAGCAGTGAAGACTGCTGCCCACTGGGGCTGGTGGGGCAGAGGACAGGGCAAGCCAGCCAATGGTCAGTGGAGATGAGGTAACAAAAGGTGGTGCAAGAAACTGTGTGCTTATGTGGGAGTGTGCCCCATTGAACTCAGTGGGACTTACTTCTGAGTAGGCCTACATAGGATGGCTCTGCACGCCCCATCCTCCACACCCTTCATTCAGTGAAGTTGCTAAAGGATGCTCTTCTGAGGGTATTCTGAACACTTCCCCAAATAAGGCTTGCCTAGTCAGATACAATTTTGTTCACTTTTATTAGGATGTCAATAGCTTCATTTCATTGGCTGAGTGTCTTTCAAGACCTAGTTTTACAGGGGACCCAAACAAAATGGATCTCTCTTGGCTGAAGCAATTGGTTTTCTATTTTTTCCTATAAGCAGACCTGCTTTCAAGCCACGGGCCTTCCAAAGGAAACTATTTATTGCCTTCCATGCATAGGGAGCTAAGTAGGAGAAAAACAAAGCAGTTCTCGGGAATTAGAAGTGCCAGTTTTCCCCTATAACAAACCATCAACTGATTTGAGTTGTTGCAGCTTTGGGAAGCTGTTATAATAAACAAAAGCTAATATATAAAACTCTCAGGTTGCAATCATACATACGCACCACTTATTTGAGAGTAAGCCGTAGGGAATTCAGGCAGCATCAACCCTCCCCGCAGCCTTCAGTATTCAGGAGGTGCTCTGATTTCCTTTCTCCACACTTCCTTCTGAGAGTTGGCATAATTAACATCTCTAATGGCGCCATCCTAGGCATGCTTACTCAGAAGTAAATCTCACTGAGTTCAATGAGCCTTTCTTCCAAGTCAGTGGGTACAGGGTTGCAGCCTAAAGGTCTCGGTCTCTCTCTCTCTCTCTCTCTCTCTCTCTCACACACACACACACACACACAGTTGCCCTAAAAGGTGGAGGTGTGGAGAGAAGCAGGACAGAGAGAAGTGGGAAGTGATTACCCAAACTAAGACAATAAGAAAAGGATGAAGAATACAAAAGGAAAAAAAGCCAATAAAACCGCCCACTTTAGGTACAGATAAGAAAGGAAATGTATACCTAAAATCCAACATTTCACACGCTGTAAGTAAAAAGTAAATCAGTCAAATATATGCCTCTTCTCAGTATGGAATGTTCCACCTCCTGTCGCAGCGGGTGGTGGCAGCTTTCTTCCTGGATGCCCCCCCCCCCACAGAGCTGCAGTGGCAGTCACTGCAATGTCTTTTCTTTTTTTAAACTCCCCCACCCCCCAGCCACCCACCTAGACAGTAGGTATGCTGAGGAGCTCCAGACAATAGTGCCTGCCACCTTTATTTCTCAGAGATCCTCTGAGGACATATGGGCTCAGAAACATGGTGGGCAACTGTCTGGAGCTTTGCTGTGACTGCAGCAGAATTCCCACTCCTCCCCACCCAGGATTTTAAATTGAAAAAAGGCAAGACGTTGTAACCAAGCCCTTCCGAGGAGCCTCAGTGACTGGCAGAACATAACCACTGTTCTCTCGCAGTCTCCACGCACCAAATTTTTCACTCTCCTGTCCCCGTCTTGATTTTCCCCACCATTGATCCAGGTTCCTGAAGTCTAAGGCACTTGCAAAAGGTGGAGAAGCCAAAACAGACCATGACAGTGCACTGGGCTCTCTCAGCAAGGCGAATCACTCTCTAGTTAGCAGAGGGGTTAGGCTTGCTGAGCATGCAGCCACCCTGGCCTGGAGAAAGCTAGAGCTGCTCCGGTTGGGATGGCATGTCCAATTGCTTCCCTGCTGCCCAGCAAGAGTTGGACTCAATGGTCGTTTAGGCCACTTGCAACCCTTGCGATGGGGGATTCTATGATTCTGTGACTATTCTATGAAGGCTCGTCATCAGGTAAATAATACTGAATATACAGAATGAACGACCAGGGCATATCAATAAATGAAGCAAGGATCTTCAATCAGAAAGGTGTCTATAGGAACACGGAATTCTCTTTGGAAAGAGATGGATCAATATACAATAGCTGCTTGTGGGTAAAAATGTGGGTAAGGTGGTATGTAATCTGAGTGAGGTTTGCAAAAATTAATCAGAGGTATTCTGAGACGTGCTGGAAATGTAATAGAGGGGAGATTTTTTTATTTTTTTTTACCATGGCAGTGTAGACAAGCTAAAGGTGTCTTTACATTAAAGAAAAAAACCCGCAGTCTTACCAGGCTTTCTTTGTTGTGGATTCCTTCCACGTTTACCACAGGCTCCCCAGACGGCAAAAAATGACGTCCATGGGATTGCTGAGAGGGGAAGTTTTCAATTTTCAATGCTCCATAGTTTTCAGTGAAACGGCACAATCTAGCGGCTGTTTACTACAGCAACGCTTACTTTACACACTGCAGAAAACCCGCAATAAATTGAAGTAGTTCATTATCTTTCGATCTTTTTAAGGCGGAATAACTGGGAAATACTGCTAGAAGTGCTCTGGAGGTTGACGATGTTGTGTAAAGGACCTACAACTTCTGTGAGTGGCCAATCATGAATGCATGATAAATGCCTCGCGTTGAAACGGCCTAAGAGTTATTGGCAACAAGCATAAGTATCAGTTAATAAAATTCAGTGGGTGAAAGTTTCCTCTTGACCCTAAAAAAATTTCATTAGCAAGCTTTAAAGGGTTGGTGAATAAGGACAAGGAAATGTTCCTTTATCACATGATTGCCACTGAAAGAATAGTAGATGCAAAGCATTAGAAATCTAACCAAATCCCAAGAATTAGAAAGTGGTATATTAAGAGAGCAATCCTATGGCCTCTTAGATGGCATCTAAGGGGACATGGGATGCTGGGGATTTCCCCCATCCCAAGGGTGTAGAAGATGCTCCAACCTGAGGGGCTGCATCTGAGCGGATTGCACACACACACTCATGCTCCCACCTGTCCCAACCACTGCAGATGCAGTGGCTTCCACTCGTGAAGTCAATGTCATAACCACTGGGGGCAGGTCGGGGAGAAAATGGGCATGCTGGGAGTGGGCAAGTCAGCAGGGAGGGGATCCACAACCCTCTCGGTTCCCACCCGTGCATGTCAGCTAGATGGGCTCAGAGGCCTGTCTAGCAGAAAATACAGGAAAGGAGGACTGGTTACTTGGAAGCCTCCAATCTTGGAGGCTTCCTAGCAAGCATCAGTCCAACAGAATTGCTTCCTGAGGTATGGGATCTTACCTTTCTAGGTCAATTAACTTGGATTATTAGAGTTAGTCAGGGAGGGAGGCCTTGTGCAAAGTTTGAGCAACAGTAGAAATGATTTAAACCCTTTTGGAATTGTCAAAAAATTGTTAAAATATTATAACGATTGGCAACTCATTATTTTGGGCACCACACTTTAGGAAAGATGCAGAAAAACTGGAGAGGGTTCAATGGAGGGTAATGAAGATGATCAGGGGACTGGAAACAAAACTCTATGAGGAGAGACTGAAAGAACTGGGCATGTTTAGACTTGAGAAGAGACGAGGGAGGGAAGATACGATAGCACTCTTCAAATACTTGAAAGGCTGTCACAGAGAGGAAGGCCAGGATCTCTTCTTGATCATCCCAGAGTGCAGGACACGGAATAACGGGCTGAAGTTAGAGGAAGCCAGATTCTGGCTGATCATCAGGAAAACCTCCTGACTATTACAGCAATATGACAATGGAACCAATGACCTAGGGAGGTGGTGGGCTCTCCCACACTGGAAGCATTCAAGATGAAGCTGGACAGCCATCTGTCAGGGATGCCTTGACTTGGATTCCTGCATTGAGCAGGGGGTTGGACTCGCCAGTCTTGTAGCCCCCTTCCAACCCTACTCTTCTATGAGAGGAGGCAGCAGAGGTGGCAAGACCAGTTCTTTCTCCCCACCTTCAGCTACACTCCAAAAGGGCCACAGGGGTGAATGGATGAGTTGGACCTTGCCCCCTTCCCCACTTTACACCCCATGGTCTTTTACTCCAGCCATTTTTCTTTCAGCCCAATTTGGATACCAGCTGGGCTGGAGACCCCTTACTGGGTCAGATTAGAGAGGGCATGGGAGCAAAAGCAGGTAGTGGAACTGGGACAAGGGTGAGTTGGCAGTATGTCTTTCTGCAGGAGCACCCTTAGAAAGTGTTCAGAAGTCCAGAGACAGGAGTGTCACAGGCATCTGGTCATGATCTTTGGGGCAGAAAGAGCAACATGGATGCCAGAAGGCTCAGTTCCCCCAAAAGAAGAATAAGATGGGCTCAAGTTACAGGAAGCCAGATTCCGGCTAAACATCAGGAAAACCTTCCTGAGCAATACGACAAGATGAAATTGGACAGACATCTGTCAGGGATGCTTTGACTTGGATTCCTGCATTGAGCAGGGGATTGGACTCGATTGTCTTGTAGGCCCCTTCCAACCCTACTCTTCTATGGTTCTATGATTGTTTTTGATTTAAGGAAGGGGAAGGGTTGGTATAATTCGGCTGTTTAGTATGCTGCTAAACATACTAAACAGTATGTTTTTTTCTTTTTTGTTCTTTTTTCCTTGGGAAAATTTAATTTTTAAAAACAATAAAGACTTGAAAAAAAACACATTCCAAAAAATGATCACTGCTTACCACCAGTAGAATGTGGTTGCACTTAAGTCATTGCAAAGGAATTTCATTACAACCACAAAAACTTGATCTCAACACAAAAACTGTGTTCCAGCCAAATTTTAGTCCTCCTTTTCAATGAAATGGTTGGAAAAGAGTTACATTTGAGAAAATAAAAAAGGACCCACCCACCGACCCCCTGCTTCAAAATTGCTCAGCTAATTTAGCTTGAATGTCTGTAAAAGAAGAAGAAAAGCTCTCTGGCTGAGGCAGATTTAAAAGCCATGGAAAATTTCTGTTCAAGTAGTTACAGTGTAGCAAAGGCTTGCAGAAAATAGAAAGCAGGGCTTTATAATAGGAAGAGCTAGGCAAATTGAAGCATGATAACAAAGAGCTACTGTACCTATAATGTAATGGAGATAGGGTTTTTAAAAAAATGATATTTATTTATTTATTTATCGTATGGCACATTCACATCGCGTTACAATAAAAACATAGAGCATAATAAATATGAAATATAAAATATAGACAGGAAGATCACAAATGTATGTCTAGGTTACAGATATAGTTTTTTGCTTCTGTTGTCACAGCCAGGAAATCAGCAAAGTCTCCACTGTAGGCTCAGTTTTGACACTCTGTCACTATGTGTTGGGTAGTTTGTTTTTCAGCCCCACAATCACAATTTGATGGTGTTATTTTGCCCCTTTTAGGGTCCAGACCGTTATGCATATCTTAATTGAAAACACAAAGACAGCATCATCTCTTGGAAACCCTATTTTAGGCCAAATACAGTTTTGCTATTAGAAGATACTTTTGCAGCCCAATGTTTATTAGGTTTCACTGAATTCACTGGCACTTTTCAGCTGAATAAACATGCTTAAGATTGCAGCTTTATTATTACTATAGTGGGCCTTTTCACAGGGGTGAAATGTTCCACAGGGGCACGCCTAAAAATGGGCAATGTGAATGTTTGCAACTATAGGTATCTTCATACAGTCACATTAACCAGACAGCCAGAATCACCTGTGGGTCCCAGTCATGACAAACCTGGGTCTCTTCCTCTAGAACATCTGAACTGGCCCTTTACCTTTTAAATGGAAAGAACCCAAACTGAAAGGGCAAACTGTACAAGCACTACCATTGTGGTGGCAAAATATACATGCACCACCAACAAATCTGGACAATGCACAGGGGGTTGGGTGTTTTTAGAGAGAAGCTGGGTTGGTTTTGTGATGGTTTGGCAGTTTACAAACCATCAGGGGTTTGGCAGTTTACAAATAATGCTATAGGACTAGCTTCACTTTTTCACTTTTTAATCTTTTTTTTAAAAAAAAAATAAGAATGTTTTAAGGATTGGGATGCTTTAAAAGAAGTAAGAAAAAGTGTTTTAGATCCTTTGAAGAGACAGTGAACTCTTTCCTAAGGCCAAACAGAATTAAGTTACAAAGTTTTTTATTGCTTTGCATAGTCCTTCAAATATTACTTCCTATACCAGGTATAAGGTACCTCTGTCCAGCCCAGCCTCTATCCCACCAGGCCTCTCCTGAAGCCATGCAGAAAGATCGGAAGTCTATTGGTCCATCCAGCCCAGTACCGTCAACTTCGATTGGCTGTGGCTCTCCAGGGTTCCAGGCAGCAGTTTTTCCTAGTCCTACCTGGAGACTGAATCTGGGGCATTCTGCATTCAAAGCATGTGCTCTACTACTGAGCTACGGCTCCTCGACTGTGTCACACCTGACACAGATCTGCATTACAACCAGCTTTTATGTTTTCAAAAATGTGTCAGCCTTTGCTTCTTTGCCCTGGAAGGGTAGGCATAATCTGATACCTGCAACACCAACAGTGACTAATTCATTCAGTCTACAGCCTCCATGTTGAGACCGAGTCTAAACTAGGGATGTACAAAAGACACTTACCTCTTCACGGATTCTGTTCGTGGGGGGGAGACGCTCCGTCCCTCCCCTTGGAATCCTCGACCGGGGGGGGAGGCAATCCGGTCCTCCCCCCCAGAATCCTCGACGGCCGGCTCTGCTCCGCGGCGGCTCCACGGAGCAGCCGGCCAGGCCAGGGCCGTCCACAGCCAGATTTCCGGCCGCGGACTGGCTGATGCGGATGCAAATGGCGGCCACCGTAGCAGCCACCATTTGCATCCAGCCAGGGAGCCATGATAGGCTATGTAAGTCTTTACGTAGCCTATCACGTCTGGGTAAAAAAAAAAGGTGTACGCAAATGGCAGTGGCTACGGTGGCCGCCATTTGCATTCCTTATTTTTTGCCGTTTTAGTCTACGTAAATATTTACGTAGGCTATTACGGTGGAAAAAAAGGGGAACGCAAATAGCGTAGTGGGCGCTATTTGCGTTCCTTTTTTATTTGCTGTTTTAGCCTACGTAAATATTTACGTAGATTAAAATGGCGAAAACTAAGGAATGCAAATGGCGGCCGCCGTAGCCGCCGCCATTTGCGTACGCCGTTTTTGAGTTTGTTTTTTTTACCCAGACGTCATAGGCTACGTAAAGACTTACGTAGCCTATCACGGCAAAGACCAGACTGCAAATGGTGGCTGCGGTAGCCAGTCGAAAGACCAGCCACTGCTGCCTCCATTGAAGCCACCACTGGAGCCACCGCTGTCCGGAATATCCGCCCCTGGTAAGTCTCGTCCTGGGGGGGATCGGCAGGGGGGGTGGCAGGCCATTCCGCCACGGATTTCGGGGGGCCGAATGCCAGTGCATTCAGCCTCACTGAAATCCATGGCGGAATTCTCCGCCATCCCTAGACTAAACTGCAGATGTCATGGTCACAACATCTGACCTAATCTTTGTACTTTTTTGTCCCCCCCACTGCCATTTTGTGTACTATACAGCTGGGTGAAGAGCTCTGGAGAACTCAAAAGCTTGCATATTATTTTGTGGCATTTTGGTTGGTCCTAATAAAGTTGGCCCAATGGTGGCTTTTGGAGGTTTTACATGGACCAGTTTGGAGGTTTTACATGGACCAAAAATTCTACCTTTGGGGGAATTTTTTTTTTTTTTACAATCAGTCCTGTATGTCATAAAGAATTAGTCTGTCTTTCTTTAGCAGCAGCACATATGGAAGTAGCAAATAGATGGAAAACCAAGTTGGGATATACAGTCCAAAGTAGCATACCAGGATTTTGTAACTGGCATTAGCCAAGAAGCTCAGTCATCACAGTAAATGTATTAGGGGGATGTCAAAGTAGGATAATTCCATAGGAAAATGGTTTCCATTCTTGACCTATGTAAACAAAAAAGAAAAGTATTTCAGACCACCTATCACACAGAAATCATTCTGGATGTAATATCTTAGACATTTTAATGTATTCCTTGTACAACTCACTATGTGATGCAGTATGATGTTTATATAGTACAATAACCATTTATACTCTAAAGCCATGTTTAAAGTTTCGTTTAACCATATACTGTATATGTTTATCCTCACACATGCACACACACACAATTTCCCCCAAGGAGCTTTCCTGGCAGGCTTTTAAGAAGAAAAACCTTACGATTTTTACAAAACCTATTTTGATGGGAAATGACATTTACTGCCCGTGGGGGTGGGGAGAGGAATAACATCCTAATCTCTTTGCTCTCCTGTGAATGCAGTCATAGTGGAGGGTGCCTGGCAGCCAGACTGAGTGAAAACATGTGTAACCAGGAGAAGAGCCATGGTGTTAAAAGGATGACTCAGTTGTCATTTTAATATTTTTCTCCCAACCACCTAGGTCACAAGTGGCCAAACAAGCCGAAATATGGAAATGACTCAAACAGAGGAAAATGTGAGCATCACAAACCATTAATTGCTTAGTACGAGGCACAATCCTGTCTACTTAACTGAGATAACTCCAGAGATGGGGGGGGGGGCTGACTGATGGGCACATCTTCCTTTCCATCTCCTCCTCCATTTGTGTCTTGGTGTAAAAAACTGGTTAAAACAAAGTTTATTAAATGGAAACTGAAGAATCTCGGGGATCAGATATTTCCCCACAGGAGGAATGAGTAACTCTGTCTGATTTCCGTGTGAGCTGTTCATTTCCAGGGTGGGGGAAATATGGATCACAAAACTCTGAATTATTCCACTATGCTTTAAAATAAACGCATGATGGTGAGCACTTAGCCATAGCCAAAACACCACACCCCTCCCATTCCCCTCCAACTTACATGAGCAGTTCTTTATCATCCAAGTGGTCATCGTTGTTATTTAGACTATATGAACTGAGTTATACACGTCAATTGTGGCAGCTGTTGCTGAATTGTACCCCTTCAGAGAGCAGTTGAAAGATCGCACATCAGAATAGTCCCCATGTAAACAACAACAACAAAACCTCCCTGCATATAGAAACATTAGAGAAAAGCCTAGATTAGGCATTTGTCCCCAACACACTAGTTTTCTGTGTGTAAGCAGACCCCTTACCACCACCCAAAGGGATCATTCAAACCTGAGATTCCCTTCCTGCAGTCTGAAATAATAAAGTCCAGTGAGAGCTGCAGATCAGGAGTCTCTTGATAGCATAGGTTGGTTCTAAGCTTTTGGGTAAGCTGAGCACTTTGCAGATTATAAGAACAGACAAAGACATATTGTTGGCGTCTTTAACAATTAGCACACATGCATAATTATTGCTTTAGAAAAATCCCACCTAGACATCCGATTATTGCTTTTTTAACTTTTCCCAATGGGAAACAAACGCTTTCTGCAGAACAGAAGTCTATCTGCATGACAGCAAGATAACTTATCTGCATTGCTAAGTATGTAAATCAAAATGTTAAAAAAAACCATGAAAAAGAACTTGGGACAGCTGCCAAAGCTTAAAAGGAGTTTAGAAAAGGGTGCGTGTTGTGTGTTGTCTCGCCAACGAGTGCCAGATTTGTACCTGCCAACACAACTGTGGTTCCAGATGAACAGACAAAGCCAAGGAGCAAGCGCCTTCAGCTTAAGAAGCGTCAGGACAGCGGCTTTGTTTTCCCTGCTTGGCAGGAGACACTCAGTAACTTGCAAGGCAGCAGAGGGATAAGTTTGGTGCAGTGGCTACATGCAGGGCTTAAAACAAGACCCCACCTCTATTTTAGATGTGAACACATGAATACAGAAATGTGGCTGCATTTCTTCATTCATGTGCTCACATCTAAAGTGGGAGTGGGGGTCTTGCTATACCCTATTCAGGTGTGCGCCAGCTCAGGTACAGGGCTAAACTGGGCAGGGGTGTGTGGGTGTGCACATAAGTCTCATCCCCCAATGCCCCTACTTACCCGGCTTCCGTGTAGATCTTCGCACATTGAACACAAAGATCAATTTGTGTTTGAAGCCATCAGAAGCGCTTTAAACTGCCGCGGTGGCTTAGTGGTTAAGACGCTGAACTGCAGACTGGAAGGTCGACAGGTCAGCATTTCGAGACCCGAGTGCTGCGTGACGGAGTTAGCTCCCGTCTTCAGTCCCAGCATCTGCCAACCTAGCAGTTCGAAAGCAAGAAATTGCAAGTAGATAAATAGATACCGCCTCGGCGGGAGAGGTAACAGCGTTCTGTGCACCTGGGTGTTCAGTCATGCCGGCCACATGACCACGGAAGCATCTTCGGACAGCGCTGGCTCTTCGGCTTAGAAACGGGGATGAGCACCGCACCCTAGAGTCGGACATGACTGGTTGGGGACACCTTTACCTTTTTTTTTTTTTACAAGGGAGGGAAACGTAAAGTTGGGGGGTAACGATGGATGAAGGCTCATGCACTGCAACGGAGAGAACAGCTCTAATAGCGCCCAGTAATAGTCTTCAAAAACATGCAGGAAGAAAGCCAGACTATAAAGCACATGGTCTTCGATGTCTACACACTAATGACCAGAGTATGGGAAACAAACAGGACAAACTTGAACTCTTAATACAGGAGGGAAATTATGACTTGATAGGTGTAACTGAAACTTGGTGGGATGACTCCCATGACTGGAATACAGCAATTGAAGGATATAACTTGTTCAGAAAGAACAGGAGGAACAGAAAGGGAGGTGGAGTTGCACTATATTGTTAAAAATACATATCTATGCACAGAAATACAGGAGGATGAGCTTGGTAGCCCCATCAAGAGCTTCTGGGTTACAATAAATGGAGCAAAGAATAAAAGGAACATGGTGGTCGGAGTCTACTACCAGCCACCCAATCAATGAGAGGACGAGGATGAAACTTTTGAAAAGCAAATTACCAAGGTTTCAAGGAAGCATGATGTAGTAATAATGGGGGACTTCAATTTCCCTGATATTTGTTGGGCGACAAATTCTGCGAAACATGGCCCTTCCAAGAGATTCCTGACTTGTGTTGCTGATAATTTCCTTCCACAGGAAGTAGAGGAAGGAACTAGAGGATTAGCTATCCTTGATTGATCCTACTAGGGATGGCAGAGAATTTCTCCCTGAAACTTTGGGGGGCCGAGCGCCAACGTGTTCAGCCCCCCGAACAAGTTTCGGGGAGAAATTCTCCGCACCCCCCCACCCCCGCACCCCCCCTGGGACGGGACTTACCTTTGCCGAATGTCCCTCCCGGCGGCGGGTCCAGCTGGCGGTTCGGCGGGTGTTCGTGCGGGGCGGGAGCGGCAGCCGGTCTTTCGACCGGCTGCCGCCGCCGCCATTGCAATAAAAGAAAAAAAAAATGCCCCCGTGATAGGCTACATGACGATTAACGTAGCCTATCACGGCTAGATCTGCAAAGTCAGCCGTGATAGGCTACGTAAATCGTCACGTAGCCTATCACGGGTGACTTTTAAAAAAAAAAAGCGCGTTGCCCTTATTTTCGCCGTAGTCTACGTAAAGATTTACGTAGACTACAGCGACCAAATAAGGAACGCGAATGGCGGCTCCCTATGGGGGCCGCCATTTGCGTACGCGCTTTTTTTTTTTTTTAAGTCACCCGTGATAGGCTACGTGATGATTAACGTAGCCTATCACGGCTGACTTTGCAGATCTAGCCATGATAGGCTACGTTAATCGTCACGTAGCCTATCACGGGGGCGTTTTTTTTTAAAAAAAAAAACTTTGGAGTTCGCGGCCGGGCGAGGCGGGAAGCCTCCTCCCCAGCCTGAATTTCGGCCGGGCGAGGCGGGAAGCCTCCCCCCCGGCCTGAATTTCGGCCGGGCGAGGCGGGAAGCCTCCCCCCCGGCCTGAACTTCGCGGGGGGAGCAGCGAAGCGCCTCCCCCCCACCGCGAACAAGCTTCGACGACAGCTAAGTGACTTTTGTCCACCCTTAATCCTAACCAACAGAGATGTTGGATCAAGTCGCAGTTACAGGAACTCTGGGGGAAAGCGACCATGTTATACTTGACTTCTTGGTTCTCAAGGAAGCATAAGCCGAGTGTAGCCAAACGCATACCCTGGATTTTATAAAAGCTGATTTCAATAAACTCAGAACAATGATCAGTTGATCAGTAAGGTCCTATGATCAGTAAGGTCCTATGGCAAGCAACTCTAACGAGAAAAGGAGTCCAAGATGGGTGGGAGTTTTTTAAAAAGGGAATTCTAAAGGCACAATTACAAACAATTCCAACAAGAAAAAAAGGCGGAAGACAACAGAAGAAGCCAATGTGGCTTCACAAAAAGCTTAGAGATGACCTGAAAACAAAAAAGGACACATATAGGAAGGGCAAGGAAGGGCAAGCTACAAAGGAAGAGTACAGGCAGGTAGCACAGAATTGCAGGGATGATGTCAGGAAGGCTAAAGCTGAGAACGAGCTGAGGTTAGCGAGGGATGCTAAAAGCAACAAAAAGGCTTTCTTCAGATACATGCAGAGAAAAGGACAGAGGAAAGAAATGGTTGTTATTAAATAAGGATGGCAAAATGATAACAGATGACAAGGAAAAGGCAGAAGTGCTCAATTCCTACTTTGGCTCAGTCTTCTCCCCAAAGAGGGTCTATGACCCCCCTGGCAAAGGTGAAGTACAGGCTGAAGGGGCAGGATTGCAGCTTGAGATCAATAGGCATATGGTCAAGGAACACCTCATTACTTTGAATGAGTTCAAATCTCCAGGGCCAGATGAACTGCATCCTAGAGTAATAAAGGAACTGGCAGAAGAACTCTCAGAACCACTGTCTATTATCTTTGAGCAATCATGGAGAATGGGTGAATTGCCAGATGATTGGAGGAGGGCTAATGTTGTCCCTATCTTCAAAAAGGACAAAAAGGAGGAACCTGGGAACTACAGACCAGTCAGTCTGACATCAATCCCTGGGAAAATTCTGGAGCAGATTATAAATTTATCCATCTGTAAGCACCTTGAAAACAATGCAGTGATGACTCGAAGCCAACACGGATTTGTCAAGAACAAATCCTGCCAGACGAATCTGATCTCATTTTTTGATCAGGTAACCTCAATTTGTGGACTGTGGGAATGCTGTGGACATAATATACCTCGACTTCAGCAAAGCTCTCAACAAAGTGCCCCATGATATCCTATGAGCAAACTAGCTCAAAGTGGGCTAGATAAAACAACTATCAGGTGGATCCACAGTTGGCTACAGAATCGGACTCAAAGAGTGCTTATCAATGGGACCTTCTCAACCTGGGGAGAGGTAACGAGCAGGGTACTGCAGGGCTCAGTCCTGGGCCCGGTGCTCTTCAACATTTGTATTAATGACTTGGAGGAGGAGGTACAGGGAATGCTGATCAAATTTGCAGATGACACAAAATCGGGCGGGATAGCTAATACCTTGGAAGACAGAAACAAAATTCAAAGTGATCTTGATAGGCTGGAGTGTTGGGCAGAAGACAACAGAATGACATTTAATAGGGATAAATGCCAAGTTCTGCACCTAGGAAAAAGAAACCAAATGCACAGTTACAAGATGGGGGATACGTGGCTCAACAACACTACAAGCGAGAAGGATACTGGAATTGTTGTCGATCACAAGCTGAATATGAGCCAACGATGTGATGTGGCTGCAAAAAAGGCAAATGCTATTTTGGGCTACATTAATAGAAACATAGCTTCCAAATCCCAGGAAGTACTAGTTCCCCTCTACTCAGCACTGGTTAGGCCTCATCTGGAATACTGTGTCCAGTTCTGGGCACCACACTTTAAGAAGGATGCAGACAAGCTGGAGAGGGTTCAGAGGAGGGCAACGAAGATGATCAGGGGACTGGAAACAAAGCCCTATGAGGAGACACTGAAAGAACTGGGCATGTTTAGACTTGAGAAGAGAAGACTGAGGGGAGATATGATAGCGCTCTTCAAGTACTTGAAAGGCTGTCACAGAGAGGAAGGCCAGGATCTCTTCTCGATCATCCCAGAGTGCAGGACATGGAATAATGGGCTCAAGTTACAGGAAGCCAGTTGCTGGTTGAACATCAGGAAAAACTTCCTGACTGTTAGAGCAATACCACAATGGAGCCAATTCCCTAGGGAAGTGGTGGGCTCTCCCACACTGGAGGCATTCAAGATGAGGCTGGACAGCCATCTGTCAGGGATGCTCTGACTTGGATTCCTGCACTGAGCAGGGGGTTGGACTCGACAGTCTAATAGGCCCCTTCCAACCCTACTATTCTATGAGTCTATGATCTGAAGAGGGGTCTGAATGCGAAGCTTTACACAGAAGCCAAGTGTGCGGGGACACTGAGGGCAGGGCTCATGTGCACACCCACATCCCCCTACCGAGTTTAGCCCTACACGCAAACAGGCACACACCTGAATAGGACTTCTGTCTGCTTGCATTCATGGCTGCTTCGTGCACAGGTACTAGAATCCTACTTAATCCAGGGTACAGATCATGCATACAGCTGTACCTGAGTTGAATGAGTGCACATATAGTTGTGTGAACTGATGAACACATGTTCACTTTATGTACCCATGTAAAATACCCTACTGCAGGATGCCTGAAGTACAGCTCCTTTTGGCCCTGAGGAGCTACTATAGGAGATTCTGAGTATGAATGGGTGTGACATTAATTGGGTATACATTTTAATGAGAAATTACAGAATTCACACCTCCTGGAACCAAATATGGGCCGGAACACCATTTTTGGTTGGAAATCCATACATTTCCAACCTTGTGTTGAGTTCCGCAAAACAAAAAACCTGTTCAACAACATGCGAACATGTTAAAAATGTGCAAAGAAAAATGTGTACATTTCTAAAATCTGCACAAACACTTTAGACAATAGGTGCATGTGTACAAAAACGTGTACATTTGAAAAATGTGCACAAGCATACACATTTCTGTGGAGAAAGGGGGGGGGAAGACTTGCATGGAACTGGGGCAGAAAAAGCTTGGGACTTGAAAAATGAGAACCTTGATGAGATCAAGCTTGACAGAATCACCCATCCATAATTCTGAGTTTTGTGAGGTGATTCTGAGGGAGAGTGGGAATTTGAGAGAGGAAAGAGGCTACAGAGACTACAGGGAGAGTAAATAAAAAACACCAACTTGAGAAGGCAGTGGAGGAAATAACTACGGCCAAATACCCTCACACAGCATTCATCCAGCAGCAGCTTTCAGGCCAGAGAGTGGAAGGCTGAGGCCTACAGCTACATTCCAGCCAAAGGCTGTGTAGATACAGATGGACCCGAAATAGGTGACCCTAATCACTCTCTAGTAAATAACTGAGTTATTGGACTCCATCCCTCCTAATTTTGATTTGTTTTGAGACTTGTCTTAAATAGTATGGTTAACTGAATTGTTCTTATTGCTTCCTTCCCTCTTTCTCTGTCAAATATTTTTGACAGTCATTAGCATTTTATTCATTTTCAAAGTTTCATAGTAGTAGTGGGTAATTAAAACAAAGCAAAACCATACAGTATTGGATTTGAACTGGATTACTTATCCTAGTTTAGGTCGATGTAGTACCTTTTCTAAAGAATGCAATAGCAGTCATACCTTTATGAGAAATTGCTTGAATTAAAAAACAAGATCCTTATTTCTACGGTTTGTTAATCAAGATGCTTGAACACTGCAGAGGCAGCGTAAAGGTTACAATATTCTGTCATATGTTCTTTGTGGCCAAAGAATGCCTTTTGATGAGCAAAAGGATAGCAGGCTGTTACCCCAAAACTCTTGTATGAACACACATACACTACATTACATGTAAATAACAGCACGAGTGTACAGATGTAAGTTGTGTACATAGACTATAGACATGTTGAATATTACATGTATATAACTACGGATACACAAATGAAGAATCTGTGTATACATGTACACAGACTGTACTTGCATGGAATACAATGCGTGAACATCCCTACTATGATTCTTGAAACACTGATAGGTAGAGTTCCAACAGCTGACAGATGTTCTAGTTCTTCCTTCTGGCTGGAATGGAAAATTGAAGTATTTTTCCATCACTTGCCCATATTGAAAAGGTAAGCTGAAAAATAGCTCCATCATCCAGAATAGCTGGGAAGCATATATATATATATATATATATATATATATATATATATCTCGAGAGAGAGAGAGCCAATAGTCTATATATCAGAGGCCTGAAAAACATATTTCTATTAAGAATCCAATAGTCCAGAGCATTAACATTTTGGAATCCTTGGCCCTCCAGTAATCCAAAAGAAGTGAATTTCATTAATGCCTGTATTTTGGGTAGTGAGAAACCAAGCAAGACCAAATTCCAACCAATCTCATTTTCAAGCAAAGTAGATTCAGAGAGTGGTGAATTGAATTCCGAGTAGCTGTTAATCTGTTGTTAGTTTCAGCAGGAGAAACCCCTGGGCACCAAATTCTTTACTTCAGAAAACTCTACTTTGTTTCAGCAAATTGTTTAATGAAACAAGTTATGTTACCAAAGCACTAAGGTGAAATGTTTGTGGGAAAGAAATACAGGGTGTTTCAAAATGATGGACCGAGTTTCAAAGCAGTATATTTCATGATGGCAACATGTTACAATTACACCAAAACGTACAAATGGTTTAGTGAATTATCAAGTTTTACTAACCATTTTATAAATGCTCTATGTGCCCTCCACCTGCTGTATGGACAATATCAAGACGATAGCTGAATTCATCCCAAGTGCATCTCAAAGTGTCTTCTTCCACT
Organism: Heloderma suspectum; assembly: GCF_057233095.1. Lineage (NCBI taxonomy): Eukaryota > Metazoa > Chordata > Lepidosauria > Squamata > Helodermatidae > Heloderma > Heloderma suspectum. Next base: position 137,133,266 of record NC_139462.1, read on the forward strand.
GAAGTCACCACTACCATGATTCTGTTTTTGAGGTCATCCAGATTAGCCGCTAATGGTGGTACAAAAACATGTTCTTTGACGTATCCCCACAAGAAAAAGTTGCAGGATGTAATGTCTGGAGATCTTGGGGGCCAAGAATGTAGCGCCAAGTCTTGGGGTCCCGTGCGGCCTATCCAACGTTGAGGCAGTGTGTCATTTAGAAAACGTCGAACCTGCAGGTGCCAATGTGGCGGTGCTCCATCTTGCTGAAAAATGGAGTCATCGGAATCTTCATTAAGTTGTGGAAAGAGCCAGTTCTGCAACATTCCAAGATACGTTTGCCCCGTAACTGTGTTTCCCTCAAAAAAGAAAGGGCCATAAACCTTTTCTTGAGAAATGGCACAAAACATGTTCACTTTTGTTTTCCTCTGAAGGGCGTGGTTGCCCTGTGCTCTTCCCCTTACATAAACAGCCTGTTTCCTCAAATTGTCAGTACCAATGACGAATGCTCTTTGGCATTGGCAGATCAATGCCAAAACACCGTTGAAACACACGCACGCTGCACTGCAATTGCGGATTCAGTCTTGCTGAACGGCAGAACGCAAAATGCCTTGTGTTGCGGGATCGCCATCTTGCGAATGACTGAGGCTAGGGGCTGTTTGTGTCCTGAGAGAGGCATCCAGCGATAATCATTTGAAACTCTATGCCCCACCCTTTCAAGTGGTAAGAGTTTCATTCATGGACGGTTCATGGTTGCAGAGATAATAGCAATTTCAAATCAGGTCCATCTTTTTTAAACACCCTGTATTTTGGAGAATGTTGTGTGCCTGAAGAAATATTCTTTGAAACTTCTATACTCTAAAAAACATCCCATTTCATAAAATTATCAGCTACTCAGTAATGAAAAAAGATTAACAGAACTCCAAAATATTATCCTGATACTCTAGGTCAGGGGTGCACAACATTTTTGGACCCAAGAGCCACATGTAGTCCTAGCTCAAGGTTTTGAGGGCCACTCGCACACATGTGTGCGCACACAGAGACACATCCCAGAGTTGGGGGGTGTCACATGCAGCTTCCGGGCCACAAGTTGTGCACCCCTGCTCTAGGTTAATCAGTGCATATGGGTGAAATATTTACCTCTGACCTTTTGCTGGGTTCTCTGTTGTTTATTCGGTCAGTCGCTTCCGACTCTTTGTGACTTCATGGACCAGCCCACGCCAGAGCTTCCTGTCAGCTGTCACCACCCCCAGCTCCCCCAAGGTAAAGTCCGTCACCTCCAGAATATCATCTATCCATCTTGCCCTTGGTCAGCCCCTCTTCCTTTTGCCTTCCACTTTCCCTAGCATCAGCATCTTCTCCAGGGTATCCCGTCTTCTCATTATGTGGCCAAAGTACCTCAGTTTTGCCTTTAATATCCTTCCCTCAAGTGAGCAGTCTGGCTTTATTTCGTGGAGTATGGAATAGTTTGATCTTGCAGTCCAAGGCACTTTCAGAATTTTCCTTCAGCACCACAGTTCAAAAGCATCTATCTTCCTTGGCTCAGCCTTCCTTATGGTCCAGCTCTCGCAGCCATAGGTTACTACGGGGAATACCATTGCTTTAACTATGCGGATCTTTGTTGTCAGTGTGATGTCTCTGCTCTTAACTATTTTATCAAGATTTGTCATTGCTGTCCTCCAAGAAGTAAACGTCTTCTGATTTCCTGGCTGCAGTCAGCGTCTGCAGTAATCTTTGCGCCTAGAAAGACAAAGTCTGTCACTGCCTCCACGTTTTCTCCCTCTATTTGCCAGTTATCAATCAAGCTGGTTACCATAATCTTGGTTTTTTGAGGTTTAACTGCAACCCAGCTTTTGCACTTTCTTCTTTCCCCTTCGTCATGAGGTTCCTCAGCTGCTCCTCGCTTTCAGCCATCAAAGTGGTATCATCTGCATATCTGAGATTGTTAATGTTTCTTCCAGTGATTTTAGGGGTGTACAAAACCCCCCTAACCTGGCTCCGCCAGGCTCTGCAGGTGGGGGGAGGCGCTCCATCCCTCCCCCCAGAATCCTCGCTGGGGGGGGAGGCGCTCCGTGCCTCCCCCCCAGAATCCTAGCTGGCTGGCTCTGCTCCACGGCCAAGCTGCGGAGCCGCTGGCCGGCTCCGGCCGCCCGCAGCCACACATCCGGCCGCTGGGCAGCCCTGCAGGGACACAAATGGCAGCTGTTGTAGCCGCCGTCATTTGCGTCCCTGTAGTGAGCCGTGATAGGCTACGTAAATATTTACGTAGCCTATCACGGCAAGGGGGAAAACCCCAGCGTATGCAAATGGCGGTAGCTGCCGCCATTTGCATACGCTGGGTTTTCCCCCCCCCCTGCCGTGATAGGCTATGTAAATATTTACGTAGCCTATCATGGCAGGGGGGGGAAAAAACCCAGTGTATGCAAATGGCGGTAGCCACCGCCATTTGCATACGCTGGGGTTACCCCCCCCCCGCCGTGATAGGCTACGTAAATACTTATGTAGCCTATCACGGCTTCCACAGGGACGCAAATGGCATCCCTGCATTAGCCGTGATAGGCTACGTAAGTATTTACGTAGCCTATCATGGCTGAAGGAGGAAGAGAATGGTGGCCGCAGGATGGCCGCCATTCACACAGCAGCGCGGACGGGAACAGGTAAGTGCTCCATTTTATGCGCCTTTCGTGGGGTGGGGGCGGTGGGCACTTCATCCCACGCGCCTTTCGTGGGTTGGGGGGTGGGGGCTTCATTCCGCGACGGGTTTCAGGGGGCTGAATGCACTGGCATTCGGCCTCACTGAAATCCGTTGTGGAATTCTCTGACATCCCTAAGCGATTTTAAGTCCAGCCTTGGCTTCATCAAGCCCAGCACGTCGCATGATGTGTTCTGCGTACAAGTTGAATAGGTAGGGTGAGAGTATACAACCCTGCCGTACTCCTTTCCCAATCTTAAACCAGTCCGTTGTTCCATGGTCTGTTCTTACCATTGCTACTTGTTCGTTATGCAGATTCCTCAGGAGGCAGACAAGATGACTTGGTATCCCCATCCCACCAAGAACTTGCCACAATTTGTGATGATCCACACAGTCGAAGGCTTTAGAATAGTCAATACAACAGAAATAGATGTTTTTCTGAAACTCCCTGGCTTTCTCCATTATCCAGCGGATATTGGCAATTTGGTCTCTAGTTCCTCTGCTTTTTCTAAACCCAGCTTGTACATCTGGCAATTCTCGTTCCATGAATTGCTGGAGTCTACCTTGCAAGATCTTGAGCATTACCTTACTGGCATGTGAAATAAGTGCCACTGTTCGATAGTTTGAACATTCTTTGGTGCTTCCCTTTTTTGGTATGGGGATATAGGTTGATTTTTTCCAATCTGTTGGCCATTCTTGTGTTTTCCAAATTTGCTGGCATATGGCATGCATCACCTTGACAGCATCATCTTGCAAGATTTTAAACAGTTCAGCTGGGATACCATCGTCTCCTGCTGCCTTGTTATTAGCAATGCTTCTTAAGCCCCATTCAACCTCACTCTTCAGGATGTCTGGCTCTAGCTCACTGACCACACCGTCAAATCTATCCCCGATATTATTATCCTTCCTATACAGATCTTTCGTATATACTTGCCACCTTTTCTTGATCTCTTCTGCTTCTGTTAGGTCCTTGCCATCTTTGTTTTTGATCATACCCAGTTTTGCCTGGAATTTACCTCCGATGTTCCTAATTTTCTGGAAGAGGTCTCTCGTCCTTCCTATTCTATTATCTCCTTCGGCTTCCGCGCATTGCTTGTTTAAAAATAATTCCTTATCTCTGGAATTTTGCATTGAATTGTGCATATCTCCCCCGATCACTGTTGCCTTTTGCTTTCCTTCTTTCTTGGGCTGCTTCCAGTGTCTCAGCAGACAGCCATCTTGCCTTCTTGGTTTTCTTTTTCTTTGGGACATTTTTTGTTGCCGCCTCCTGAACAATGTTGTGAACTTCTGTCCGTAGTTCTTCCGGGACCCTATCTACTAAATCTAGTCTCTTAAATCTATTCTTCACCTCCGCTGCATATTCGTTAGGAATATTAGTGAGCTCATATCTAACTGATCTGTGGGTCTTCCCTATTCTCTTTAGTCTGATTCTAAATTGTGCAATAAGAAGTTCATGATCTGAACTACAATCAGCTCCAGGTCTTGTTTTTACCAACTGCATAGATGTCTGCCACCTTTGGCTACAAAGGATGTAGTCAATCTGATTTCTGTGTCGACCGCCTGGTGAAGTCTATGTATAAAGTCGTCTCTTAGGTTGTTGGAAGAGAGTGTTTGTTATGCACAGTGAGTTGTCTTGGCAAAGTTCTATCAGCCTATGTCCTGCTTCATTTTGTTCTCCCAGACCATGCTTGCCTGTAATTCCAGGTGTCGTTTGACTACCCACCTTAGCATTCCAGTCTCCTGTAATGAAAATAACATCTTTTTTTGGCGTACTATCCAGTAGGTGCTGCAGATCCTCATAGAACTGATCTACTTCTGCTTCTTCAGCATCTATGGTTGGGGCGTATATTTGGATCACTGTGATGTTAAATGGCTTTCCCTGAATTCGAATTGAGATCATTCTGTCATTTTTGGATTGTATCCAAGCACTGCTTTAGCCACTTTATTATTAATTATGAAGGCTACTCCATTTCTTCTGTGGTCCTCTTGTCCACAGTAGTAGATTTGGTGGTTATCTGATGTGAAGTGGCCCATTCCAGTCCATTTCAGTTCACTGACACCCAAAATGTCTATACTGAATCTTGACATCTCCCCAATAACCACATCCAATTTGCCCTGGCTCATAGATCTTACATTCCAGGTTCCTATGGTGTGTTGATCTTTAGAACATCGGAGTTGTCGTTCACCACCAGCACCATAGGCTGCTAGCCATCCTTTCGGCTTTGATCTAGCTGCGTCATCACATCTGGGGCTAGTTGAACTTATCCTCTGTTCCTCCCCAGTAGCATTTTGACCATCTTCTGACCTGGGAGTCCCATCTTCCGATGGTATACCGACATATCTCTGGTTGTACTGATCCATTTAGTTTTCATGGCAAGAATACTGGGGTGGGTTGCCGTTTAGTCTGACCTCTCTGCCATGACCTTCCCTGTCTTGGGTGTCCCTTCACGGTTTAGCTCATGACGTCATTGAGGTGCTCAAGCTCCAGCACCACGACAAGGTAATGATCTCCTTTGCTGAAGGTTCTCTACCTGTCTGTTTTTGCCCACCTTCACCACTGCATCTATCCTCTTTTGGGTTATAGGGTGGCCATGTGTCCTACTTTACAAAGGATAGTCATCTATTTGAAGGACTATCAGAGGACAGTCTTTTATTTGACAGCATCCTCTATTTGAAGGGCTGTCCAGGCCAAAAACAGGGGTCCTTGAAGATGCTCATCAACAGTTAGCACCTGAGCAACAGGCACAGAGGACACCTGGACAGTGTTTTTCCCACCATGGTGAGATGTATTGTATTTCTATTTAAATTACAGTAATTATTTCTAAAACTGCCCCTGCAAATTAGCATATGCAAATTTTATGCAAGACTGTGTCCTCTTTTGGGCAATGCATTTCTTCTTCTTTGGTGATGCATAAGTGGCCAACCTAGTTGTATCCAACATTACACTAGCCGAAAAAGTTCAAGATGTGGCTTACACAGTGGCTTACACAAGAGGAATCAGGGGATTGGATTTGATACTTGTGCAAAGATGAAAACAGAGTTTCTACAAGGAAGAGAAGTTTTGTGCTACTGCAGTGACACCAGTGGATACAACCCTTTGTGTATCCATTTCCAGTTGACAACCGAAATGAATGTTTGCAATTGTTCAAAATTCACTCAAATTCCCCATTTTGCTTATGGAAGATGGTGGAATTCAAAATTCAAATTTCCATTTGGAATGTGAAGATTTTACTTCCATGTTCTTTAGACTTTTGACATATCTCGGCAGGCATCAGATATAACATTGTTGTCAGCTGCCGTGTACAGTCACATACTAATACCAATGCATGCCAGCCATCTGATACTACCAAAATATGAAATATTGAAGTGAAATAACACAGAATGTTAAATAGAAGATATCAAATGTTTGGTGAATATTCAGCAAGTATTTGAGCATTCAGAGACTCTTCGAAGAATATTCAGCAACAACACTCAGGAAGAAGAATTTTGAGGAACAAATTTGTTTCAGCTCTAACTTAATCTGGCTACTAGCCATGATTAGAAAGGTACAATTTCTTGAAATTTTGGAGTCATGGGAGTGGGGAGGGGGGAAATATTCAATACTTTTTTTAGGCTGCAATCCTATTGTCACATTCTCTTGGCCCCCTTCTTCCTCATGCACACCAACAAGAAGAGAGGTTTCAGTCTCCCGCCTTTAATTCACTGTCAACAGGTTCGTTACAGATGTAAGTCTTTGAAGACTCTCAGGCTACAAAGGAATACAGCTGCTTCATTTACGAATGACAACAGGGGATCTAAATGGGAGCTACGATGTTGCCAGTAGTTTGAAACAAGAACTTGCTGGCTAGAATAATTTAGGGAGGGATGCCCCTCCCTTCCAGTGATGCTCTTCTACATAGACCCTCATGCATTGCTAACCAGGTTGACCATCTGAGCTCCGCCTCTAACTTCTCCCTCTTAGCTCTGCGCCGCATTCTAGCATCCTTCAGGTCACACCCTGCACTTTCCTCCTCCTCCTCCTGGGTTCCCACGGAGGAGTAGGGGGGCTTCAGGCCCAGCCATCTGGGTTTTAGCATCCTGAGAAGCATGTCTATCCGTATCTGAACTCGCTCGGGAAGATGCCTCCCCTGGTTCTGGCTGTTCCCCTTCTTAATCTGAACTGCTAACTATCTCCATACGCTCAGAATCAATCCTGACACCTATGCATGTTTAGACAGAAAAATATCCCACAACTCCCAGCACCCATTTCAAAAAGCACTCATTTTCAAAAAAGAGCTGAGGAAAGAAAGGGGGGGGGGGACTCCAAGATGACATGCATAGAATTTCACTCTAAGTGACTTCTACAGATCTAAAGTCACCTTGTTACTTTAGGAACATAAGATATATTATATGTAACTTGATTTGGTCATAAAGTTACCATATTTTAATTTAAAAGTATAGTTTTTTAGATAATAATTACAAATGTACTAGTGAATTTACTTTTAAAGGTTTTAATTTTTCTTACAAATGGAGATACTGTCTGCTGAACTCTAAAATAATTAGAATCTCTGTCTTTTCTTTTGGCCAGATTATGAAAAGCAGACAAAATTTAAAGTTGAAACTAGAAGAAACCATCAATGTTATAGGAAAATATCAATGTTATAGTAAAAAAATAAAAATAAAATTATTACATATTCTGACCCTCTACAGTGTCAAGCTGACCCAGAAAGCACTCATTGTCCAAAAAAAAAAAAAAAACAGCTGAGAAAAAAGGAGGGAACCTCCAAGCAAATACTAATTTTGCTACATGAAACTATGTCTAAGCAATCTCATTTTCTCTTTCAGTTTCTACTTCTTCTGATCTTTCACTTTTATTATCTTCATGGGCTTCTAAAAACTGAAAGTTTGCCGGGATTGAGACAAGCTTCTCTACCTTTTCACATGCCCGTTTATTTCTTGATTTGGTGTATTTTCAAACATAGACCAGTTTCTTTCACATGCTGCAGAAGACGGAGGAATCTGAAGCAGGCAAGAAGCAAGAGGAGTCAGAGGCTTGTTCACACATTATGCTAACCCATGGTTTGTTGCCCTATCCAGGATTTGTCTGGCAGATGATCAAACAAACCATGGTTTGTTTTCTCATGGGTTGTGTGTTCCCTCCTCCTTCACCCGATCCCTTCCTCCCTGTATTCTAAATGCCTCTATGGTGCTGTAGTACTGGCATGTACAGTGGCTGGCTGTTATTTTTTTTACCATATCTATAGCCTGGGGAAACAACCCATGGTTCTAGGTTCAAATGTAAATGCAACTCATGATTTAAACAACTCAGAGTTCACAACCCAACAACAAACCATGGTTTCTCTTTCTGGGTTGTTTGTGCTTTACAAACCATGGTTTGTTACATGACCATGCTCACACAGCACAACAACCCAGAATTCAACAACCCATACCATGGATTAGCATTATGTGTGAACCAGGCCTCTGCATCATGCAAGATGGATGATGCACAATACTGCAGGATGGATAGGCTTGACAGAATCTCAGACTGCATTCCTGGATCAAAGACCCAAAGATGTTCTATATTCTCTAACTTCTGAAAGCACCTTTCCAATATCAAGTCCCAACTGTGTTGCTTGTTAGTAGCAGTGCTATCATCACTTACATGTTTGCCTTTGAATCTTGGATCCAAGACATTTGCAGCAGCATGTATTGGCTGACAACAAAATTTCTTAATGAAGTCAGTTGATTTTATCTGGGCCATTTGGTAAGGAATGTTTATCAAAAATGCACTGTCAGATCCCGATGCAGTGATTGCTGAAGAAACTGGCTTTAGAATGTTCAGGGAGTTCTGAAGCTGAACTCAGAAGACATCCTCATCAAGGACAGTGTCGGTTACACTTCTGGGTACTTTAAGATCCTCAGCTGTTACTATTTCTTGAAGAGTTCTTTGGGGCTTCTTTTTTTTTTTTTAGTAAACTTTCACTCCACCCTATCAAGGTTTACTACAGAGTTTCAGTGTAACTACTCTTTGCATTCTTTTCTTCTTGCTTGTCCTTGAAGACTGCAACTACAATATGAATAGCTTTTACATGTTTTATAACTTATTTTGCTCTTCTATAGATCTTTTGGATAGTGTCCAGCTCCACGAGGTCATTAAGAAGTGAGTTTAGCCCCTAGGATGTACATCCTATTGCAGTTATATGTGGCAATTTATCAGCTCTGATTTCCCATGCTGCTTTTATGATACATTTCATTGTCAGGTAGCAAAGCAAATACTTTACCACTCCCAATGTTCAGTAGGACTTCACATATTTTGCAAGTGATATACTCTGCAGTGAGTCTGTTCTCTCTTGTTTCAATGCTTCTGAAAATAACTGGTTGAGGTGTTATTATCATAAACCTTATGGTTCCTTCTCCCCAAACATTTGTCCATCCATCTGTAAGTACTGCAAGCCACAGTGCTTCATTGATTTTCCCTTGCACAGATTCCATTTCGTATTCTGACTCTAAAAAAGGCATGCTCAAAGAATGTCTGCTGGGGAAATGCTTTGATGGTCTCAGTAATTTAAAAGCTTCTTGCCAGTTATTGACAATGGGGTTCCAGGGGAATATGGATCTCCAGATCACATGGCAAGAAGAAGTCAGTTCCTTCCAACTCCAAAGCCTTTACACTTGCTCTTGCTCTTCTCCTCTCCTGAGTCTTTTGAGCAAGCTCCTTTTTCTAATCTCCCTACAGGAATAAATGGATGCTATTCGGATGGTCCGCCCCAGGAGACTGATGGAATCATAGAATCATAGAATCATAGAATAGTAGGGTTGGAAGGGGCCTACAAGGCCATCGAGTCCAACCCCCTGCTCAATGCAGGAATCCAAGTCAGAGCATCCCTGACAAATGGCTGTCCAGCCTCGTCTTGAAGGCCTCCAGTGTGGGAGAGCCCACCACCTCCCCAGGTAATTGGTTCCATTGCCGTATTGCTCTGACACTCAGGAAGTTTTTCCTGATGTTCAGTCGGAATCTGGCTTCCTGTAACTTGAGCCCATTATTCCGTGTCCTGCACTCTGGGATAATCAAGAAGAGATCCTGGCCTTCTTCTCTGTGACAACCTTTCAAGTACTTGAAGAGCGCTATCATATCTCCCCTCAGTCTTCTCTTCTCAAGGCTAAACATGCCCAGTTCTTTCAGTCTCTCTTCATAGGGCTTTGTTTCCAGTCCCCTGATCATCTTTGTTGCCCTCCTTTGAACCCTCTCCAGCTTGTCTGCATCCTTCTTAAAGTGTGGTGCCCAGAACTGGACACAGTACTCCAGATGAGGCCTAACCAGTGCTGAGTAGAGGGGAACTAGTACTTCCCGGGATTTGGAAGCGATGCTTCTATGAATGCAGCCCAAAATAGCATTTGCCTTTTTTGCAGCCACATCACATTGTTGGCTCATATTCAGCTTGTGATCGACGACAATTCCAAGATCCTTCTCGCTCGTAGTGTGGTTGAGCCACGTATCCCCCATCTTGTAACTGTGCATTTGGTTTCTTTTTCCTAGGTGCAGAACTTGGCATTTGTCCCTATTAAATGCCATTCTGTTGTTTTCTGCCCAGCACTCCAGTCTATCCAGATCACTTTGAATTTTGTTTCTGTCTTCCAAAGTATTAGCTATCCCTCCCAATTTTGTGTCATCTGCAAATTTGATCAGCATTCCCTGCACCTCCTCCTCCAAGTCATTAATAAAAATATTGAAGAGCACTGGGCCCAGGACTGAGCCCTGCGGTACCCCACTCGTTACCTCTCCCCAGCTTGAGAAGGTCCCATTGATAAGCACTCTTTGAGTCCGATTCTGTAGCCAACTGTGGATCCACATGATCGTTGTTTCATCTAGCCCACTTCGAGCTAGTTTGCTCATCAGGATATCATGGGGCACTTTGTCGAAAGCTTTGCTGAAGTCGAGGTATATGATGTCTACAGCATTCCCACGGTCTACAAGGGAGGTGACTTGATCAAAAAATGAGATCAGATTTGTCTGGCAGGACTTGTTTTTGACAAATCCATGTTGGCTTCGAGTAATCACTGCATTGTTGTCAAGGTGCTTCCAGATGGATTGCTTTATGATCTGCTCCAGAATTTTCCCAGGGATTGATGTCAGACTGACTGGTCTGTAGTTCCCAGGTTCCTCCTTTTTACCCTTTTTGAAGATAGGGACAACGTTAGCCCTCCTCCAGTCATCTGGCACTTCCCCGGTCCTCCATGATTTCTCAAAGAGAATAGACAGCGGTTCTGAGAGCTCTTCTGCCAGTTCCTTTATGACTCTAGGATGCAGTTCATCTGGCCCTGGAGATTTGAACTCATTCAAAGTAATGAGGTGTTCCTTGACCATATGCCTGTCGATCTCAAGCTGCAATCCTGCCCCTTCAGCCTGTACTTCGCCTTTGCCAGGGGGGTCATAGACCCTCTTTTGGGAGAAGACTGAGCCAAAGTAGGAATTGAGCACCTCTGCCTTTTCTTTGTCATCTGTTATCATTTTGCCATCCTTATTTAATAGCTGAACAACCATTTCTTTCCTCTGCCTTTTACTATGCACGTAGCTGAAGAAAGCCTTTTTGTTGTTTTTAGCATCCCTCGCTAACCTCACCTCGTTCTCCGCTTTAGCCTTCCTGACGCCATCCCTGCAATTCTGTGCTACCTGCCTGTACTCTTCCTTTGTTACTTGGCCTTCTTTCCACTTCCTATATGTGTCCTTTTTTGTTTTCAGGTCATCCCTAAGCTTTTTGTGAAGCCACATTGGCTTCTTCTGTTGTCTTCCACCTTTGGAATCTGATGGATTTCTGAATGCTCTTGGGGATTTGCCAAAGGAGAAAGCTGGTGATCCAGCCGAGGCCCTAGCCTCACTATGGAACAGTGAGATGCGGAAGGCCATCGACTTGATTGCACCTGAGTGCCCCCTCCGATGCTGTGGAACCCGTTCTACTCCGTGGTATACTGGGGAGCTATGGGCAATGAAACAGGCTGGACGTTGGCTAGAGTGCAAATGGCACAAGTCTCAAAGCGAAGATGACCGAGCACGCTCTGGAGCACATAATCATGCCTATTGTGTGCCACTGCGGGCAGCAAAGAAGGCTTACTTTGCTGCCTCCATTGTGTCCTCAAGTAGCCATCCAGCAGAGCTCTTTCAGGTGGTCCAGGGGCTTTTAACACTCTCCCCAGTGAATGGGGCCTTGGTCCCCTCAAAGACCTGCTGTGACCTTTTTCGTCACACTGTGAGGACAAAATTGCTTGTCTCTGCAGTGAACTTGATGCTGTTATTAGTGCAGTTCCAGCTGAGGTGTCTGCCTAATTTTGCCAAACCATCTGCCTAATTTTGTGGGATCCGTTTCAGTTGTTGCGGCCTGATGATGTGGACAAGGTGCTTGTAGCAATGAGACCAACCACATGCTCTTTTGACCATTGTCCCTCCTGGCTAATAAAAGCTAGCTGAGGAGGTATGACTGGGTGGGTGCAGGGTGCGGTGAATGCTTCCCTTCAGGAAGGGGTGGTCCCTGCTGTCCTTAAGGAAGCAGTAGTGTGACCACTCCTGAAGAAGCCCACTCTGGACCCAGTGGTATTAGACAACTACCACCTACTTGCAAACACCCCTTTTTTAGGGAAGGTTCTGGAGAGGGTAAGTGGCAGAACAACTGCAGGCACTCTTGGAGGACACTGATTGTCTAGACCCATTTTAATCTGGGTTTCGTCCTGGTTATGGAACTGAATCAGCCTTGGTCACCCTGACCTTTATCAAGAGAGGGACAGGGGGAGCGGAACCCTCTTAATTCTGCTCGATCTCTCATAGGTTTTTGATACCATTGACCATGGTATCCTCCTGGATCGACTCTGTGGGATGGGCATCAGAGGCACTGTGGGATGGGCATCTGTGGGATGGGCATCAGTGGTTCCAGTCCTACTTGCAGTGCCAATTTCAGAGAGAACATTGGGTGAGCATTCCTCAGCCCCTTGGCAATTTTGCTACGGGGTTCCGCAGGGTACCATCTTGTCTCCAATGTTATTTAACATCTATATGAAGCCACTGGGAGCAGCCATTAGGGGATTTAGAGCCAAGTGCCATCAGTATTCTGATGACACACAGCTCTTTCTCCCTGTGACATCTGACTCAGGAGAGGCTGTGCAAGTACTGCACCAGTGCCTGAACTCAGTAATGGGCTGGAAGAGGGCCAATAAACTGAAACTGAATCCTGGCAAGATGGAAGCCCTGTGCGTGAGTGGTTCCCAGGTCCAGGAGATAGGCTCATTGCCTGTTCTGGATGGGATTGCAGTGAAAGATCAGGTCCATAATTTGGGGGTACTCATAGATCCATCACCGTCGCTGCAAGCCCTAGTGGCCATGGTGGCTCGGACTGCTTTTACCAGCTTTGGCTGATTCGCCAGCTATGGCCTATCCTGGACAGGGGTATCTTGACCACAGTGGTCCAGGCACTAGTAACCTGAAGACTGGATTATTGCAACGCGCTCTATGTGGGGCTGCCTTAAGTCTGCTCTGGAAGCTGGAGCAAGTGCAGAATGCAACAGCTTGGCTTTTGTCGGGAACCGCCCCTTTTCAGTACGCAACTCCTTTGCTGAGGGAACTGCACTGGCTGCCTATTTGCTACCGGGCCAGGTGTGTGGTTTTAGTACTAGTGTACAAAGCCCTAAACAACTTGGGACCAGGATACCTGAGAGAGCGCCTTCTCCCTTATCTACCTGCCCGGTCACTGAGGTCATCAGAGGGCTCTCTCCTGGTGGTTCCACATGGACCTATGGCCTTCAGTGTGGCGGCCCCCTTTTTTTGGAACTCCCTGCCCCTGGAGGCCAGGCAGACACCATCACTGTGTTGTTTCTGGCGCCTCCTGAAAACAGCACGTTCTAGGAGGCATTCCTTAACTAACCAGTCACTGCTTCTGTTGGCCTTGTGTTTTTTAAAAAGTATAATTTTAATGTGGTGCTTTAATCTTTTTATTCTTTTACTGTTTTATCTTTTGTGTTCAGAAATCTGTTCTAGATGAGGAGCAGTATATAAATATTCTAAATAAATAAATAAAAATAAAATAGAAAGTGTTGCTGTCTCATGCATGCAAAGTTGCCATGAAGGCTGCTAGATAGCCTCTTAAACTAATTCAATTTTCTCCTTCCGCTCTATACCCTAAACTCTTATTGGGGGACACTAATGCCAGTGTTCACTCAGATGAAAAATAAATTTATTTTGACGGTGTCATGTAAAGGACCCGCAAACTTCCATGAGTGGCTAATCACAAGCGTGCAATAAATCACTAGTGTAGAGAAGCCCATAGCCATCATGACTTGTAGCCATTGATTGCTCTACCCTCCTCAAATTTGTCTAATCTTTTTTAAAGCTGTCCAAGTTTGTGGTCATCACTATATCTTATTGTTGCAGATTCCATAGTTTATATACTGTGTAAAGAAGCACTTCCTTTTGTCTATCCTGAATCCCCCACTGGCCCCTGGGTTCCAGAATTATGAGAGAAAAATATCTCCCTATCTACTTTCTCCCCACAACCCATATCATTATGCATGTGCACCCCACTTTTGAGTTGTGAGATGTTTCAGGGGTTCTAGTACTAGAACTTACCGAGGATTCAGTTTCCTTAGGAGGCCACTGGAGACTTGAAGCATTTCTGTGATACAAAGTTTATTTACACATCTGTAAAGGCTGACATAAGATGAGGGTTCACAGCATTAATGCTCCAACCGATTTCCGATTCCCATCAGATCACTAGCAGAACCCATAGTCTCAGAAGCGTGGCTGAGTTCAATGGGAATTACTCTGTAAGATGCACATGTTGTTGTAAGTAACAGGAATGACACCAAGGCTTGGGTTTTAAAGTCACTAAAAGGGATTTTTTTAATGGCCTTACCCACTGCATGGGTAGGGTATTAATTTGGAGGAGTACATTAATTTAAGAGGAATTTCTGTGAGAGGGAAGGGAGGAGGGGAGGGGGAGGGAGAGGGAGAGAGAGAGAGCAGCACATGAGCAAGGGAGGAGGATGGGAGACCATTAGATTTAGCTATCTTCACCTACAGTGACCTTACTCTGACTTCTGCCCCATCAGCTTCAGTGGACACCAGCTGCAACTGACACACCCCACATGGGAACACAGCAAATTCTCTCTTCTCCCATGGACAGTTGGCTGCCTTTCCATGCTGCCTGGTGACGAATGAAGCCCCCTTTTCCTTGCACAGCAGGAAAAAAGCTGTAATGCCAGTCTGAATTGCTGATCAGAGGTTAAAGCTGTTCCATCCTACACTCTGAGAAAGGCTCCCTTTGTTACCGCACAACACAGAAATCCTGTAATCTCCAATCAGAAAGATCACTGAGAGCCTAGACTGGAAGTCTTGCAAGTGAATTGTAGAATAAATCATTTAGAAACATAATGTTACTGCTATGTTATATGAAGCCAATTATCTTTTGTAAGCAGCCTTGGGAAAACTTTGCCCAGAAAGGTGACATATAATTTCTTTAAATACATACGTAGTCTAGGTATGCACTACTCTGTCTTCTGGAAGTTTCCAAAGATCTTGCTTCAAGAGAGCACAAGACCTTTAAGCTGCAGAGTCTTTTGCAGAACTTAAGGGCTGTCAGCCTCTCATAGTTTAGCTCAATGGATTTGGTCAGATTCTTTAAAGGTCATTGCAAAGAGTAATAATCAGTTAGAGTTGGGCAAAGGTGTTTACAATATGTTAGCTAGAGCAACAGAGAAGGGCTCATGTTCGAACTTTATTCAACAGACTGAAATGATGTTTAGCAGCTGTATATCCTTGCATATTTGCTAACTAAAAAGGACAACATCCCACACATATGTAATAGCTCAATCACACTATTAGATATTCATATCGATCTGTTTTTGAAGATATGAACATCTGCTTTACAGGGGATCAAGAGCCTCAATTGCCTTAAGAGCATGGAGCTTATGGTCATCAAAGTGAGATTCATAGGATTTTGGCCAACTCTAAAAAAAAAACACATACCACCTTTCACTGCTCTAGAGAATTATGAAGTATTACACAGGAAGTACCCACTGAAAGATTCCTCAACTCTGTATGAAGTGCAGCAAGTTTCTGATGGCTTAGCTTTTGGCCCAATGTAAAACACAAAGTTGTTGGATTCTGATGGGCATCCGTGCTAAGGATACCTCAACGGTGTCATATTTTTTGCATAGAGCACAATCCTAACTCCCTGATGTTGCTGGCTAGAGGAGGCTAGGATGGTGCACCAGGGCCTCTGGAGCACCTCTTCTGGTGTGTGTGTGTGTGTGTGTGTGTGTGTGTGTGTGTGCGCGCGCGCGTGCGCGCACGCGCGGGGTGTCCACTGTGGCAGAAGCCCTAATTATGCCCAGGTGGGCAGACAGCTGCCACCAGTGGTTCTCCCACCAAGAGAAAGCCCCAAGGTGTTGGGCATGCCCTGCATTAGCTAGTTAAGTCTCTAAGCAAGGCAAACACCATTTACCAGGCAAACACGGATTTTCCTGAGAGAAGTAAAAAACATAGCCAAGGTCAAACATGCATGTTATCAATCAAGCAAAATCAGAATTCCAAAAGGACAGTGTCAGGCAGAAGCCGAAAAGTCAGTAACAGATAGATCCAAAAATATCAGTCAGGATATAGAAACTGCAGTAACAGCATTGTTTCCAGTACTGCCTAGGCTGAAGCTGAAGACTTATATAGCCAGAGCCTCCTGAGCCCCACCCAGAGCTCAGCTGTAGAGCATTATAGCCCTCCAGCAAGAGTCCTACTCATGAGGAGTCATTTCTTCTTGAGGAGTCCTCCTTCATAATTGAGCAATCCTTTGCAAAGGAGCCCTACTGGCCTGCCTCTTGAGGAGATAATGCTCCTGGGGCCAGGGGTTGCTCAGCCTCAGAGGTGGAGTCCTCCTCCCCTTGCAGGGATGGGCCTATGGCCATCTTCTCAAGGGCCCAGGCTCCTCCTGGTCTTCTGACTTGGGCTGTTCTGGGGTGCCCTTGATCTCTGGGAGCTCTAGTTCCTTCTCTGAGGAGTGGGGGCATGATAGGGCAGCCTCTACCCCCACTTTCTCTGGAGCTACTTAAGACGTCTGGGCTTGGAGGGAAGGCAGGCATGAGGATGCACAGGTGAAGGAACTTCTGCCATCAGCTTCTGGAGAGACCTTCAATTGGTCTGAATGCTGTGCTCTGTTTCATTGTTTGTTTTAGTATTTTAAAGTTGTAAACTCCTTGGGTACTTTGGCAGAAAGGCTGCATATCAATGCATTAAAAATAAGTAAGTAAAACATATGGGCTCCTCAGTAGGCCTTTGTGTTTCTAGCATGCTGTTCCAGTTGTGATGGTCTGCAACCTCATCATCCTAATACTTCTCATTGGTTCTCATCCCATATGCTGAAGACAGCAAGTTATGCCAACACATTAATGCAGGGATGTCCCAGCTTCTTACGCCTGGGTAGTTGTATCATTCAGCACCCAGCTATTTGGAGACCAAATCATTTATACACGCTGCAAGGGACAATGGTGCTAGCCAGAGGACTGAGATCATGAAGTGTTTAGGATGATGTAAAGCAGGGGTGAGAAATGTGGTTCTCCAGATGTTTTGGCCTACAACTCCCATCAGCCCCAGCCAGCATAGCTAATGGTGAAGGATGATAGGGATGGTAGGCCAAAACATCTGGAGGGCCACAAGTTCCCCACCCCTGAGGTAAAGGATGGAGGCTAACCACTCAGGCCTGGGCAAGAAGTTGTTGAGGCAAGGAGAAGTGTTTCTCTAATAGGGGGTCAATACAGAGCTACTAAGACCCACAGGCTATTGGGGACCAGACAAAATGGTCTTGAGGGCCAGATGTGGGATGTGGCCACAGGTTTCAAGTTGACCATCAACTAATAGATTTTGCTGTCTAACAATAGTTCAAGTTCTCAGATTTGAACAATAGTTCAAGTTCTCAGATTTTTTGAAAGAAATGCCAAATTGCTACAAAGGGCAGCACTCTCATCAGAATGGTTAGCTTGTTCCCAAAGAGTTTCCTACTCTTGAAGATCATCCTTACTTCACAGCAAGTTCAGCCCCAAGTAATGTCTCAACCATTCATGCCAATCCGAGTGAAAGATGCACATGATTTGAGTTGAACAAAATCTGGAGCCTTTCCTCTATGGAGTCATACAGCTGAGAATCAAAAGTTCAATTTCGATACTAGTCTTTCTTGTGTTCTGTCACCTTAGTGCTGATTACGTTACTCCCTTTAACCTCTGGGCACCTCATGCCACTAATGAGAAAAGAATGGCATTTTCTGCTCTCTGTCGGAAAAACTCACCTGCTATGTTACTAATAATCAAGCACTTTGGCTAATGCTATACAAAGTAATATATTTCTACTGCCACTGTTAAGTCAGTAGCTAAGTCCTTGTCACAGTTTTTTATCTACAGTAATTCAAAGTGCTTTATTCTCATAGCTCAGCCCAGAATTCCTGTAAATGCTAGACCACCCAAAATCACTCTTCCACTAGAAACCCAAAAATCTTTTATTTTTCTTCAGTGCCTTCATTCTGGTTTGTCTTGTTTCGATAAACAGCCTATTTTCTCCCCTGCGAGCTTTGCCATCTAGTAAAAAGGTAAAGGTAAAGGTGTCCCCAACCAGTCGTGTCCGACTCTAGGGTGCAGTGCTCATCCCCGTTTCTAAGCCGAAGAGCCAGCGCTGTCCAAAGACGCTTCCGTGGTCATGTGGCCGGCATGACTGAACACCCAGGTGCACGGAACGCTGTTACCTTTCCCGCCGAGGCGGTACCTATTTATTTACTTGCAATTTCTTGCTTTCGAACTGCTAGGTTGGCAGGAGCTGGGACTGAAGACGGGAGCTCACTCCATCACGCAGCACTTGGGTCTCAAACTGCTGACCTGCCGACCTTCCAGTCTGCAGTTCAGCATCTTAACTACTAAGCCACCGCGGCCCTAATATCTGACTGTAAATGCTTCGGTAATGGGGCTATATTAAATTTCTCCTCCTCCTTGCTCCTGTATAATACGTTATTCCCAATAACCTGTGCTGCCCAGAGTCCCTTTTTTGGTTGGAAAACAGGACTGTGACAAATCTGCCCATGTTGAGCTGCCCACACTGATCTTATCTGAGGTTGATAACTGAGGAAAAAGCCCATGAAAGTTATGTCTTTTTCATGGCTAGAGTCTTATCTTTGGTGGTGTCATTGCCTCTTCTGATACCGCATAAGAGGAATGGAATCATTATGATTTGCTTTGTTGAGCAGAGAAATAGGTCCTCGGCGAGTGAATGGCCTTATACTCAGCTGCAAGGAAGCTATGGTGCAGTAGAAATGTACAAGAGTTGTAGCAGATTATTACATTGCACTGCCTTTGATTTTTTAATCTTCCTCTGCATCTGGGGATCCTAGCTGATACTCTACCCCTTGAGAGAATAAAAATATGTAAAACTTCCCTCATTTTTTACTTCAAGAATTTGCTTACAATAAAGGAACTTCTGTGGTGTTTCAAGCCCTCTCTCAACATGTGTTTTTCACTCAAAGGCCACTGAGGTCCATTCAAAATGTTCCACCTCCCCATTCAGCTGGGGTAACAGAACCCAGGGCCCTTTTAGTGAAACCCTCCCATTAAAATAAAAACAAAACTTCATGGCCTGAAACAGGCAGAGAAATGGGTAGAAACTAACTTCACACTTACAGAAGGGGAAAGACGGCAATGGTCAAAGATCTTATGAATTGTTATGAAAACAAATTAAACAAATAGATATTCTCAATAATCACTAATTCATTTCTCCTCTGATGACCCATCAGCCCTCACAGCCCCTAAGGTGTAATCCTTTGCATGTTTAGACAGATGAAAGTCCTACAACTCCCAACGTCCCCCAGCCAGCCAGGCTGGGTGAGGGATGCTGGGAGTTGTAGGACTTTTGTGCCTCTATACATGCCTACGATTGTGCCCTAACTCTCTTTACTTCTCATTTTCACTCAGTCCAATTTCCTCTAACTGAATCTCACTCCCTTTCCTTTCTCTCCCTCATCTGAACTTAACCATTTTTGAACTGCCTAGAATGCCGCTGTCGCTCTAAAGCAGCTCCTGCCCGAACACTCTACGCCTTCCCAACCCAGCACCCTCCAGGTGCTTTGGACTACAACTCCTATCAACCCAGCCAGCATGACCAGTAATCAGGGTTGATAGGAGTTGTAGTCCAAGGCATCTGGAGGGTGCCGGGTTGGGGAAGGCTACACCACAACAGCAGAGAAGGAGGCGAGACCTCCCTCCCTGCTGATGCCATCACCACCACCACTCCTCTGCCCTCGGCCACTACAGCGATAACAAACACAGTAGCCACCAGGTAAGGGGGCTGGGGGGCTTATGGAGCTGGGAGTTGGGGGGGGTGTTATGGGTTCCTGACCATATGAGCAAATCCAGAAGTTGTGTACCCCATTCAGAGCGTTCTCCACAATTGCATGTCATAGATTGGCCAGGGACACCTAATCCACATAGCTCTCATACAACAATCAAGCTGTCTTCTGTCAATTCCCTTTAATAAGCCTCCATCTGTAAAATGTATATTTTCGATTTTAAAATTATATGATAACTGTGACATCAAGAGGGGCATTGTGGTAAAGATGTGAAAATTAGAAATGCAAATCGTTTTAGGAAAAGGAGAAACAAGCATGGCACCTGTCATCTGTTTCTCTTTTAGAACCCAACTGCGTTCTCAGATGTTCACTAGAGGGTAACTATTGCAGGTAAGTGTCTATATGGGAGGGAATTTGAGGCATGATCCACCAAGAAGGGGTCTCCTGTATGAGCCCCACTGAAATAAATAGGAACTGGGCAAGGGTGAGCTATATCCAGCTCCTGTTAATGCAGCTTGCACAGAGGAACTCTACATAGGCTGCAATCTTATACCCACTTATCTGGCAGTAAGTGCCATGGAATACACTGGGATGTATGTGTAGGTAAACATGCATAGGATTGCACTGTTACTGAATATACCTGCTGAATTCAGCAGCTCAGCTGCTGCTGTTCGAGGGTTACATGGTGTCCGTAGGGGAGAACATCACCACCCCCCATGTGTGCTACTTAGCAAATAGCATCAGTTCAACCACTTGGGTGAATATCTGGTTCTTCCAAATTATTCCAAATTCGATTAGGCTGGGAGAGGCTTTGTCCCACTTCTACTCAGCAGAATAAACTTTGGTATTAGAATGACATAACTGTAATTGCTTATGAATGTGCCTCCTATTTGGATTCTAAATGAGTGCCTTACAGAAACAGGATTTGTCCTGCCCCCCACCAAATCATTCTTTAGTCATCATCCATCTTCCAGCAGACACAAATCAGCTGCTTTGCAAACTTGCATAACATGGCAGTTAGAGACCAGGTATTTTCTCCTACCTGTCACTTTCTTCAGTCTGTGCTTATTGATTTGTTTCCCTCCTTTCCTATTAAAAAATTGATTCTGATTTTCAATTCCTGATGGATGACGGAAAAAGTTCTGTATTTACACTTGGCAAGCAAAGGTTAATCCAATAATCAAGTGAATGAAATTATCACCAGTAAATTACAGGAAGGAAGAAGCTATTTCAGTGCAAGCCCTATCCACATACACCGCCCACATACAAAACAAAATATTTAGCAGGTACTATTGCAACTGAATTTCTAGCTTAGCCTTGGTACAAAACTTTTGTCAGCTGGGCCTTCCCAGACATTTATTATACATTGCTCTGGATTCTCCCTATGCATACATTTATTTATTAGGGGTATTTCTGTTTTTATAGTTGGAAAGCATTCGGAAACCACAAAGGAGGTTTTGGCAGCAGTTTGAGTTTTGTGGCATTGGAATTGAGGCAGCAGTGTCGATTCACTGCCCCACTGACATCAGAGCCATCAGCCTCCACTGCTCTTGAGTAAACCCTGGGTGAAAGGGTCGACGACGACTCTGAGCATCCCTCCTGATCCTTCACCATCAATGCTCTGGAGAGCAGTGAGATGAGGAAGGCATGACAGGAACTATGGCAGGGCTTGTGGTCAAAGGGGTTCTTTTATTTCTTTTATTTTTATTTATTATTAAATTTATTGGTCACCCAGCCACTCTGGGCGATGTACAACATACAATAAAAACAGTTTAAAACACTAAAATTCTACAATAAAAACATTTTCTAAAATACCCTAACCCACCCCAAATGCCTGCCTGAACAGCCACGTTTTTAATGCACGACGGAAGCTCATTAAAGAGGGGGCATGACGGAGTTCCCTAGGGAGGGAGTTCCACAGAGTGGGGGCCACCACAGAAAAGGCCCTCTCCCTCGTCCCCACCAGTCTAGCTGTCCTGGCTGATGGGACAGAGAGAAGGCCATCCGAGGCTGATCTTGTTAAGCGGCCTGTCTGGTGCTGCTGGAGGCGCTCCTTAAGATAGGCTGGGCCGGAACCATATAGGGTTTTAAAGGTCAAAACCAACACCTTGAATTTGGCCCGGAAAACAACTGGTAACCAGTGCAACTCCTTCAGCACTGGAGTGATGTGATCTCGCCGGCGGCTGCCTTTAATCAGGCGAGCCGCCGCGTTCTGTACCAGCTACAGTTTCTGAACCGTCTTCAAGGGTAACCCCACGTAGAGCGCATTACAGTAGTCTAAACGAGAGGAGACCAGGGCATGTACTACCGATGGGAGCAGATGGTCGGGAAGGAAGGGGCGCAGCCGCCGTATCAGATGGAGTTGATACAGCGCTGTCCGGCTCACAGCTGACACCTGAGCCTTCATGGACAGCTGGGAGTCCAAAATGACCCCCAGGCTGCGGACCTGGTCTTTCAAGGGTAGCCATACCCCATTCAACACCAGGTCAACATCCCCCAGCCTCCTCTTGTCTCCCACCAAAAGTACCTCGGTCTTGTCAGGGTTCAGCTTCAGCCTATTCCTCCCCATCCAGCCACTCACCGTCTCCAGACATTTGGACAGGGATTCTACGGCCAAACTTGGTGAAGATTTAAACAAGAGGTAGAGCTGCGCGTCATCCGCATATTGATGACACTGCACCCCAAACCTCCTGATGATAGCCCCCAGCGGCTTCACATAGATGTTAAATAGCATCAGGGAGAGGATGGAACCCTGTGGCACCCCACAAGTAAGTGGCCACAGGTCCGAAACCTCCTATCCCAGTGCTACCCTCTGGTACCTGCCGGAGAGGAAGGACCGGAACCACCGCAATACAGTGTCCCCAATGCCCAACCCCTCCAGGCGGTCCAGGAGGATACCGTGGTCAACGGTATCAAAAGCCACTGAGAGGTTGAGGAGAACAAGGAAGGAGCATTCACCCCTATCCAGAGCCCTCCTCATATTCTTTGAACCTCAGGCAAGGATTGCCCCACATCTTCTGTAGGAGTGGGGTTTGCTGAGGAATCCAAACCCTCCCCTTCCTCTGAAGAGGCCTCCCCTGGATTCCTGGTAGCAAGTAACACTCCTGAGCTTGCTCAGGAGCATCCAGCCCTTAAGAATGAGGCCTACGATGCCCCTGCAGTCACTCTCCCACCCTCACTACTGCTAGTTTCCCAGGTTTGCTTGGAAAACGGGTGGTGGGGGCAAGGAGGGCTGGTGGTGAGCCACCATGAAGGAGCTCAGAAAGATCCTGAGGGTTCTCCAACAGTTATCTGAAAAAGCTCAGAAAAAAACAAGTTAATTATGAGGCAAGCCAGGAAGAAGATCACCCAACACCAAAGACTATCCATTCATGGAACAGTCACTGGAATTTCTAGTACAGGCCTTAGGATTTTGCAGGTCTTGAACAACTCATTGAACTACAACTGTTTAGTAGCAATCTAGAAAAGGAGGCAGCTCAAGTTCATCCTAGTGGGTGCTGCCCTCAGCACACAACTGGAACAAGAAGCTCAATGAGAACCATGTATCCAGCAAAGATCTGAAAGAAGACTGGGGGCTCATATACATGCTGTTCCTGATCAAGCAGCTGCAGCTGCATCAGCGTCCTCACTGTCTACAGCTATTGTCTACAGAGTAGACCCTTGCTCCTGAGCAGACCCTTGCTCTTGAGCAGTGGAGGCTAGTGGCTCCAATGTCAGTTGGGCAGTGAATCCACTCCAGGTTTCAGTCAGAACCACTCAGATTGGCTTCGCTTCTTGGATAGCTCCTTTAGAGTTCGGATTGAAACCCGGAGCAGATTCACTGCCCCACTGACATCGGGGCCACCAGTCAATATCTTCTTTGAACTTCAGGCAAGGACTCCTCAGGTTGCCCCATGTCTTCTGTGGGAGTGGGGTTTGCTGAGGAATCCAAGCCCTCCACCTCCTTTGAAGAGGTCTCTCCTGGACTTGGGTCAGCCAGGAGCCTGACAGGTGGTGAAGTGGCAACTGTGAAAAGGAGACTTGCTACGTTGGACTGGACAGTACAACGTATGGTTCCCGTGCCTGTACAGGAGTCTATCAGGAAAGGACTGGAGTTCAAACAGAATTCTGAAGCATTCAAAATTTGATCATTTCCAAATTTTGGATTTTAATATTCAAATTTACATTTACACTTAAAACTTTATACATTGCATGTATATTTAAATGTAAATTTACATTTACATTACATGACAAACTGAATTCCTGTCTGCTCAGCATTGGGTTCAGCAAGCCAAGCCATTTTCCAAAATAATCAGAAAATACAGTTTTTTTCTGAGCCTCATTCAGACCCTGTTGTATTTCTGATGACTGAATGCCTCCCCCTCTCCATATGCAATTTTCCCCATTGCACGTGAGCCTCTAAACCAAGGGTGCAGACAGAACCTCTTTCCGCCCAAGGGCCAAGTTCAGTTTCAGAGAAGCTCTTGGGGGCTGCATTCCAGTGGCAGGTGGGGCGGAAAGCAAAGGGGGTGGGGCCAGAATTCCAGCATATTGTAGTTTTAGAGTGCAATCCTGTGCATGTTCAGACAGAAAATAGTCCTACAATTCCCAGCATGCCCCAGCCAGCTATGCTGGGGCATGCTGGGAATTGTAGGACTTTTTTCTGTCTGAACATGCATAGGATTGCACCCTAAAGCTCTTTCTGCCCACAACTAAGTTTTAGGAGAGGCTAAACCTATGGGAGAGGTTATTTGTACAGCGCTGCATTCCATCCCGGAAGATTACTTCATTCAACAGCTGTTAACCCTGGCCCCATCTATGATGATGATGATATTATCCATTCAGTCGTGTCCGACTTTTGGCGATTCTATGGATCATCTCTCTCCACGTATCCCGATCTTGTACCATTTCTTTGAGCTGTTCCATGCTCTGGTTGGTATCAATTTTAATGGTATCTAGCCATCTTGTTCTTTGGCGGCCAGGTTTCCTTTTGCCACTAACCAATCCGAGCATAATCGCTTTTTCTAGTGAGTTCCTCTGCATAACATGGCCAAAATAAGTCAATCGCAGTTTCATTATTTTTCCATCCAATGACATGTCTGGTTTAGATGTTTCAGTACTTGCTTATTTATTATCTCAGCTGTCCAAGGAATGCGCAGGAGCCTTCTCCAACACCACAGCTCGAATACATCAATTCTCTTTCTGTCTTGTTTCTTCGTTGTCCAACTTTCGCATCCATAAGTAACTATGGGAAACACAGTGGTACAAACTAATCTGCATTTAGTTGTCAAGCTGATGTCCTTGTTTTTCCATATTCGGTTCATGCCCATCATTGTTGCGCGACCCAGCGCAATTCAACGTTTTATTTCTGGGCTGCATTCACCGCTATGATTGATCTGCGATCCTAAGAAAATACATTCTTCTACACATTCAAACTCTTCACCATCAACTACTATGCTGATATTTCCATTCTTCGCAGTGGACATGGGCTTGGTCTTTTTGATATTTAAGGAGAGGCCAAACTTCTCACTGTCTTCTTTGATTTTCTTGAACATATATTCCAGACCTTCTTTGGTTTCTGAGAGGAGAGTTGTGTCATCAGCATAACGAAGATTATTTATAATCCTTCCACCAACCTTTACCCCGATTTCTGTTTCTTCGAGCTCTAACTTCCTCATGATCATTTCATTTCATTTCATTTCATTTTATAGAATAGAATAGAATAGAATAGAATAGAATAGAATAGAATAGAATAGAAGGGTTGGAAGGGGCCTACAAGGCCATCGAGTCCAACCCCTATTTCAGCATAGAGGTTAAAAAGAAAAGGTGAAAGAATGCAGCCTTGCCATACTCCTTTCTCTATTTTAAACCAATCAGTATCTCCAGTTCAAACTAGGGATGGAGGAGAATTTCTCCCCAAATCTTTGGGGGGCTGAGCGCCAACGCATTCGGCCCCCCAAAATCGGCGGTGAAATTCTTCGCCACCCCCCACACCCCCCCCGGGACGGGACTTACCTTTGGCGAATGTCCCTCCCGGCGGCGGGTCCCAGCGGCGGTTCGGCGGCAGTTCATCGCGGGCGGGGGCGGCGGGCGGTCTCCCGACCGGCTGCCACCGCCGCCATTGCAAAAAAAAAAAACTAAAGTAAAAAAAACACAGACACCCATGCATAGGCTACATAACGATTTACGTAGCCTATCACGGCTAGATTTCCAAAGTCAGCCGTGACAGGCTACGTAAATCGTCACGTAGCCTATCACGGGTGACTTTGGGGGGAAAAAAAAAGCACGTACGCAAATGGCAGCGGCCCATGGGCGCCGCCATTTGCGTTCCTTATTTTGGCACGTCTAGTCTACATAAAGATTTACGTAGACTACGGCGAAAATAAGGGCATGCTATTTGCGTTGCCCTTATTTTCGCCGTACTCTACGTAAATCTCTATGTAGACTAGATGTGCCAAAATAAGGAACGCAAATGGCGGCGCCCATGGGCCGCCGCCATTTGCGTACGCACTTTTTTTTTTTCAAAGTCACCCGTGATAGGCTACGTGACGATTTACGTAGCCTATCACGGCTGACTTTGGAAATCTAGCCATGATAGGCTACGTAAATTGTCACGTAGCCTATCACGGGGTCTTCTTTTTTTTTTCCTTTTTGTTTCGCGGCCGGAGAGACGGGGCGCTTCTCCCCGGCCTGAATTTCGGCTGGGCGAGGCGGGAAGCCTTCCCCCTGGCCTGAATTTCGGCCGGGCAAGGCGGGAAGCCTCCCCCCCTTCGCCTGAACTTTGGGGGGGAAAGCGAATCGCCTTCCCCCCACCGCGAAGCCAAGCTGCAAAAAGGTAAGTGACTTTCGTACATCCCTAGTTCGAACACTGGCTTCCTGATTTGTGTACAATGATTGTACTAACTTAACCAAATGTGCTGGTACCCCCAGATCTTGTAGTGCTCTCCACAACTTGTCATGCTCAACACAGTCAAAAGCTTTCTTGTAATCAATAAAGCATAAGTAGATGACCTTTTGATATTCATGAGATTTTTCCATGATCCCTCGCAGATTTGCTATATGGTCACGAGTACCATGCCCCTCTTGGAAGCCAGCTTGAACGTCAGGTAATTCCCTTTCAATGGTTGGTGCCAAGCGCTTTTGTATAATCTTAAGCAAAATTTTGCTAATATGAGGTATGAGAGCAATTGTGCGGTAACTGGAACAATCTTTGGAGTCTCCCTTTTTTGGTAGTGGAATAAACACTGAACGTTTCCAGTCCTGTGGCCATTCATTGGTTTCCCAGACTTTCTGACACAAAACTTTGATAATTTTGGATGGTACAGGCCTTAACAATTCTAGAGGGATGTTGTCAATGCCTGGGGCCTTGTTGTTTGGTAGTTGTCTCATAGCCCATGCAATCTGTTCCTCAAGAATGGATGGTTCTTTTTCCACTTCACAATCCTCAGCATCCAACGGCAGTGTTTGCTACCAGTATACAGCTTTTCAATATATTCTTGCCATCTGTTCTTAACATCTTGTTGGTTGGATAATACTTTCCCTTGTTTGTGTTTAATAGTACCTTTGCGAGCAGTAAATGATGTTCAAATCTTTTTAACTTGCATAAATGCATTCCTGATATGGCCCCTCATGTAGTCCTCTTCTAACTGTTTGCAACACTCGCCCCAGTAGACTTCATTATCTTTCCTTGCTGCCCTCTGGAAATCTGCATTCAGTCTTCTTGCGACTTCCCATTTTCCTTTTGCTTTGGCTATTTTTCTCTGCTCTGCTATTTTGATAGTTTCACTTACACTCTTTCTCTGGCTTCCTATATGGTATATGCTCAACTGCTATTTCAATGATGATCTTATAAATTTCCTGCCACAGTTCATCGGGCATTTTTTCCGCTGTATCCAGCACTTCCAGCCTATTTTTCACTTCACTTAAGTAAGTAGAAGGAAATTTGGTGACGTCAAACTTCCATGGTGGTGCAATCTTTTTAATGTTACATAATTTAACTCTGATTTTTGCCACCAACAAATTATGATCTGAACCACAGTTGGCACCTGGATATGTTTTGACCGCAAGTACTGAGCTGGTCCATCTATAATTGTATAGGACATAGTCAATCTGATAAAGTCTGTCTGGTGATGTCCAAGTGTATAAGCAACGTTTGTGCTGTTTGAGCCATGTATTCATGATTCGAAATCAATTTTCATGACAAAATTGTACCAGTCACCTGCATCGTTCCTTTCCCCTAGACCAAATCTACCTGTGATGCCTATCTCTACTTGGGTGCCAACTTTTGCATTAAGATCACCCAGTATATAAATGATGTCTCTCTTGGGTACTGATTTCAAGGTTTCTTGTATGGTGGCATAACAACTTCCTATTTCAAGTTGTGTTGCATCAATCGTTGGAGCATAGGCCTGGACAACTGTGATGTTGAGGGGTTTGGCACAAATACGAATGGTCATAATTTGATCGTTGACCATCGAAAAACTTTCCACTGCTTGAGCAAATTTCTTGTTTGCAATAAAAGCCACTCTGTTTGTTCTCTTAGTATCATGTCCTGAATAATAAACAGTAAAGTCCTCAGATTGAAAAAAGCCATTGTCAGTCCAGTGTAGCTCACTGACTCCAAGAAGGTAAATTTTTAGCCTCTCCATTTCTTGTTTAACAATATCCAGTTTGCCCAGACTCATTCCTCTGACATTCCATGTTGCTATTCGATGGATCTCTGTACAGCGCAGACCTCTACTTTCACCTATGGCTGTATCAACAGCTGGGGTTCCTGCTGGATTTGCCCCAGACACATCATTTTTGCCATGATTACTTATCAGAGGCCCTTGCTCTTCCCCAGTAGCTTGTTGGGTACCTTTTGGCCTGGAGGGCCTGCCGTTGGGTACCATATCTGATACTTTTGAGAGCATTTTCATAAAATTTTCTTGGCAAGCTTTTTCCGGAGTAGGTTGCCTGGTCTTTCTCCAACCCTCCCCATTTATCCGGGCTTGAGACCAGCACGCACACAAGTGTACATGGCTGAGTTGGCCCCATTCTATACTGGGCTTTTACTCCGGGGTGGGGACGAGTCGAGGTCCCTCACAATAGATGGCGCAGTCATGACTTCGCAGCCATCCATGGCTTTCTCCCGGAAGATGCGCATTTCCGAGGAGGCGTTTTGCTCCGATGTTTTCTGCTGCTGCGGGTTCAGGGCGGGTTTGCGCGCTGTATATCCCTGCCTCGGATTGACAGCGCAGTTTGCGGTGGGCGTGAGGTGGGTGCTGTTACAGGTGTTGTGTGTGACGCCTTCTCACTCCTCCCCTCCCCACTCATTCCTATTTCCCCCTCGCAGCTGCGCAGTCACAGAGGCACAAAGAGAAACAGAGAGGTCTTTTGAAAGGGGTGCAGGAGGGGGAGAAAGAGGAGGCCCCAACCCTAGACTGCTTTTCTCTTCAAAGCCAAAAGGAGGAAAGGGGGGGATCAGAAAGAGAAAGAATTCACTACAGAACTAAGGAAGGAATTGATTTTATTAGGACGTAAAAAGCAAAGTGAGTTGCCGCTGCTGCCGCCCACTACTCGTAGGCTGATTTTCTCCACTGAACTCACAGCTTTCTCTCCCCTTCCCTAGAGCCAGCCAGTCCCACACACTTTATTACACACTTGGGTCTCCTTCCCCACAGACTCGACGCAGAATGTAGCTGGCGCCTCAGGAGAAAAAGAGGATCCCCGCCCCTGCCCCCCGTCTCTTCCCTCAGTTCTGCAAGGTGGTGGAAATACTGCTGCTGCCACTGAAGCACCTCTCCGCCCGCAGACTCTCAGGAAGCCTCCCGTCCCCAGTGTGACTCCTCTAGGTAGGCTCTCCTGAGCCCCTAACCTGATGTGCCTTTGCTTTTCAAGGAAACCCCTCATGCGGTCGCCCCTGCGAAGTTCCCTTCTCTCTCTCCCGCCCACCCCAAGCCCCTCGATGTGTCGTGGCTGCGCGGAGCATATCACAGCGAAACTCCGCAGTAACTTGCCCCCGTTTATCAAGCTATTTGGGGATCTGCAGTGCTGGTCCTGCACAGCCCCGATGAAGGGATGCACCAAATCGGCACCACATAGATGCACCCCCTGTTAGGTCAACAGAGCCTCCGTGTTCAAAGGCAACAAACCTCTGAGTAACGAAACCTGCCTTAGTTATGAGCTAGAGAGCAATGGGAAGGTGGAAAAGTATCAAGATAAGATGGCTGATCTCTTAAAATTAAGTGGAATGGGACATGCTTTCAAGTAAGTGTGCACTGGAAATTAGTCTTAGGGCGCAATCCTACTGGATTGCCACCCGCTAGATGGATGCCTCTGATCTGGGAGATGTCTGTGAATCCTGTGCTCTGCCAGGCTGCTGCAGGAAGGGCAGTATTTATTTATTTATTTATTTATTTATTTCATTTCTATACCGCCCAATAGCCGAAGCTCTCTGGGTGGTTCAGAAAAATTAAAACCAAACACACAATAAAACAATTTAAAATATATAGAACATTAAAACCACAATATAACAATACAACCACAATAAAATCTGGCAGCAGTGCAGGAGTTTAAAATACAGCAAAGATAAAAATTTAGAAAGCTAAAACGCCTGGGAAAATAAAAAGGTCTTCACCTGGCGCCGAAAGGAATACAATGTAGGCGCCAGGCGAACCTCACTAGGGAGCTCATTCCAGAGCCAGGGTGCCACAGCAGAAAAAGCCCTCCTCCTAGTAGCCACCCGCCTCACTTCCTTTGGCAGGGGCTCACGGAGAAGGGCCGCTGATGATGATCTTAAGGTCCGGGCAGGCACATATGGGAGGAGGCGATCCTTCAGGTAACCTGGCCCCAAGCCATTAAGGGCTTTGAATGTTAATACCAGCACTTTGAATCGGGCCCGGAAATGGACTGGCAGCCAGTGCAGCTGGAAAAGTACTGGCGTAATATGAGCTCGCAGGCCAGTCCCTGTTAACAATCTTGCTGCCCTATTTTGGACCAGCTGAAGTTTCCAGACCATTTTCAAAGGCAGCCCCACGTATAACACATTGCAGTAATCCAGACGAGAAGTTATCAGAGCATGGATAACTGTAGCTAGGCTATCTCTGTCCAGATAAGGGCGTAGTTGGTATACCAGCCTAAGCTGATAAAAAGTGCTCCGTGCCACTGAGTTCACCTGTGCCTCAAGTGACAGTTCTGGATCCAAGAGCACCCCCAAACTACGAACCTGATCCTTTAGGGGGAGTGCAACCCCCTCCAGAACAGGTTAAATATCACCTAGCCGGGCAGACGAACCACCCACTAACAGTACCTCCGTCTTGTCTGGATTGAGTTTCAGTTTATTGGCCCTCATCCAGTCCATTACCGTGCCCAGGCACTGATTCAGAACAGCCACTGCCTCACCTGGTTTTGATGAAAAAGAGAGGTAGAGCTGGGTGTCATCTGCATATTGATGGCACCTCAGCCCACACCTCCGGATAACCTCCCCCAGCGGTTTCATGTAGATGTTAAACAGCATGGGGGATAAAATAGAGCCCTGTGGAACCCCATGGCACAATTGCCATGGCACAGAGCAATAATCCCCCAGCACCACCTTCTGGAATCGGCCATCCAAGTAGGAGCGGAACCACTGTAATGCAGTGCCTCCAACTCCTAACCCAGACAACCTATCCAGAAGGATACCATGGTCGGTGGTATCGAAAGCCGCTGGAAGGTCCAGGAGAATCAACAGGGTCGCACTCTCCCTGTCCCTCTCCCGGCAGAGGTCATCCCACAGGGCGACCAAGGCAGTTTCCGTTCCAAAACCAGGCCTGAAGCCCGATTGAAATGGATCTAGATAATCCGTTTCATTCAACAGTGCCTGCAGCTGTCCTACAACCACCCGCTCAAGCACCTTGCCCAGGAAGGGGATGTTGGCCACTGGCCTATAATTGTTAACATCCTCTGGGTCCAGGTTAGGCTTTTTCAGGAGTGGTCTAATTACTGCCTCTTTTAAAGCGGCAGGCACCACCTCTCTCAAGGAGGAATTTACAACCTCCTGGACCCAGTCGGACAACCCCTCCTAGTTTGATTTAATAAGCCATGAAGGGCAAGGGTCAAGCACACAAGTGGTCGATCGGACTTGGCCAAGCACCTTGTCCGCATCTTCAGGCCTCAGTAACTGAAACTCATCCAATAAAACTGGACCAGACGGTGCTCTGAACGCCTCTACCAATGGAACTGCATTAATGGTGGTGTCCAATTCATGACGAATCTGAGCGACTTTATCCTCAAAGTGCCGTGCAAACTCATCACAGCGTGCTACCGAGGGTTCCACCGTCTCTCTCCCTGGCCCAGAATGTAACAGGCCATGAACCACTTGGAAAAGCTCCGCTGGACGACACTGAGAAGATGCAATGCTGGTGGAAAAGAACTGTCTCTTTGCCACCCCCACCGCCACAGAGTAGGCTCGATAGTGGGCTCTTTCCTGTGTTCGGTCAGACTCAGCACGAGTTTTCCTCCACCTGCGTTCTAGCTGTCTCCCCTCTTGCTTCATTGCCTTCAGCTCAGGTGTATACCAAGGAGCTGGCCGGGCTCTGCTCAGAGGGAGAGGGTGCTTGGGCGCGATCGTGTCAACCGCCTGAGTCATCTCTGTATTCCACAGAGTGACCTGGGCTTCGACAGCAGGAAAATCCCCCAGAGCCCTCTGGAATCCATCAGAATCCATTAATCTCCAGGGGTGGACCATTTTAATAGGTCCCCCACCCTTGCAGAGGGGAAAGGCCGCCAGAAGTCTAAACCTCAGCAGGAAGTGATCTGACCATGACAAAGGGACAGATGTTAATTCCCCCACTTTCAGATCACCATCCTCCTGCCCAGTCGAGAAAACCAGATCAAGCGTGTGTCCTTTTATATGCGTTGGGCCAATAACATGTTGGGACAGCCCCATGGTTGTCGTGGCGGCCATGAAGTCCTGAGCCGCCCCGGATACAGCGGCCTCGGCATGGAAGTTGAGATCCCTCAGGACCATCATCCTAGGGGTCCTCAACACCAACTCCGAGACCACCTCCGTCAGCTCAGGCAGGGAGTCTGATGGGCAGCGGGGTGGGCGGTACACCATCAGAATCCCTAATCTGTCCCGGGTACCCAACACAAGATACAAACACTCAAGATCTGCACTCGAATGAGCAGGAAGCCTGGAGAGGGAGATTGAATTCCTATAGACCACGGCAACCCCCCTCCCCGACCCTCAAGTCGGTGTTGGTGCTGCACCGAGTACCCAGGAGGGCACAGCTGGGAGAGAGTGACCCCTCCCAGTTCCCCCACCCAGGTCTCAGTAATACATGCCAGGTCAGCCCCCTCATCCACAATCAAGTCATGGATGAGGGAGATTTTATTTTGGGCCAACCTGGCATTCAGCAGCAGCACCACCTGACCCGAGGGCAGACTGGTAAGGCTGCCAGGAACCATCAGGTTGGGGGAAGAACCAGAAGAGGGGACAGCTGTAAGGTGTCTAGCCCCTCTTCTCCTCAGCTGGCCTGTTAATCCCCCAACGCCATACCTCCCCCTGCCCGTGACCACAGTTATGGTGGCACCTCCCCGACCCCCTGAGTTGCCCAATAGTCCTCCCAGGCACATATTAAAATGTTAGGATATAAAATGCTCAACAGTTTAAAAGAATATAAAAGATAAAAGTAATAAAAGAGAACAGCAGCTAAGAAGGAGCAGATAAAGCAGTAGGAGCATCAGAGAGGATTTTAGCCCCTCCATCCTCCTTGAGAGTATATCCCACTACAGGGGCCTCTGAGCCCTTCTAGTGGAGTTGCACTACCAGGGGGTAGGGCCAGGGGGTGGGAGAGGAGACTCCCCCACCCATCCCTTCCCCTAAGTTGTAATGCCAACCTCGAATAAGGGAGCCTCTACCGAGCTTTCTGTGGCAACTGAGAGGGGCTTGTGTGTTTATGTGTGTGTGGGGGGGAGCCATGCTCAGATCTCCTCCTCCATGGTCAGAGCTCTGGCATCCTGCGGTGCTACAGACACTGTCAGTTAGGGTGCAATCCTATGCATGTTTAGACAGAAAAAAGTCCTACAGCTTCTAGCATGCCCCAGCCAGCATGGCTAGCTGGGGCATGCTGGAATTGTGGGACTTTTTTCTCCTGGCTGGGGCCTGCTGGGAGTTGTAGGACTTTTTTCTGTGTGAACATTCATAGGATTGTGCCCTTGGTGTCTTAGATAATGTTAATGAACTAAAATACATTTCAACAGGAAAGTTAACTGTATGACTGAATATCTCCCGCTGAAGTCAATGTGAATTAAAAGTGCTTAACTTTGCTTTTACTTTAAAAACAAAGAAAGCATTTCCCCCTAAAAGTATACTTTGCAAATAAATAAATAAATCTGAGGCTACAATAACACAACTCAACGCCTCAATTTGCGAGAAAGCACAGCATAATGACATCTACCAGCATCAAGATTAGATTGCTTTACACCTCATTTCCTCTGTCTATGATTATTTAATGTGACCTTTTTGAATATTTCCTGGCAATGACAGCAAACAGAGACAGTATCCAACAGTGTAATTCTGCAAACTCAAATAACACTAGTGGAGCTCCAACGAAGCTTTCCATTGTGCAAGCGGTTGCCCATGATGCTTGTGCAACCACTTGTGCAACAGTTTGCACAAGGTTGCACAAGGGGTTGCACTTGGAGCTGCACAGGAGGTTGAGCAACTGCTTGTGCAACCACACTTGTGCAAATGCAACTTTAGTTGGATTCTCCTCTTGCGCATAGTTTGGAAACCAGTTTCCACTAGTGCAATGTCACTTGCACTAGCGGAATGACACAACAGCATACATATCACAGCAGATATGTTTGGGAGAAGGGAAAGGGACAAGGCAGTGTTTAGGGTAGGGGTGTCGACCCGTAGGCCTGTGGGCCAAATCCAGCCCAGTCCACCTTTCCAAGGTTCCCCAAATGGCCCAGCCCCTGTCCCCCAGCCTCAACCCTTTTCCCCCAACTGCCAACGTTTGGTGGTTTCCTGGTTTTTGCATGCTTTTCCCCATCCTAACAGGTTGAAGAAATAAGTTACTTATTTCATAAGAAATAAAATACCAGCATATTGTAGCTTAAAGCTCTTTCTGCCTGTAACTAAGCTTTAGGAGAGGCTAAACTCATGGGAGAGGTTATTTGTACAGACCTGCATGCCATCCTGGAAGATTGCTTTACTCAACAGCTGTTAAGCATGTTAGGTAAGCAGAGTCTCCATGTTCAAAGGCAACAAACCTCTGAGTACCAAACCCTGCCTTATTTATGAGTTAATTGAACGTGGCATGTAAATCCTTTTGAAAAAGATGCCAGTGTGCTCTTACAGGAATTCACGTTGATGCTTAAAATATTTTCAGCTCTGAAATGAAATCTAGTTAGGTGTGAAAATGAAGTCTCGACAATATTTGTGCATAGTTTTTGTCCCAGGCATAAGCCAGGCATGGCACAGTTGGTGAGAGATGCGGCAGAAAACAATGTTTTGGGAGAAGCCATATAAAATGCTGATACAGTTGAAAAATATCTTTCTCGTTTCTGCGTCACCATCCCAAGTTTTCTCTCTGTTGCAAAGCTACGTGATAACTCGGATTCTATCCCACCCCCTGCCAGCCCAAATATATCTTCTTTCTCCTCTGTAAAGAAGTGTGTTGCTCATTATAGCCACTATCGAACAGATGCCTGTGACAGCCAAACCAAAATGTACAAACACACCCACACACGCCTATTGCAGAAGTGCTGTTGAGGGCTGGTTTGGGCTTCTTCATGGCACAGCTTGAGGTGCTCCCCCCCGCCCCCGGCCGCAGTACCAAATTGTTCCAAGCACTGGACTGAAACTGCCGCTCCTTCAGGGTTAGCAAAGCAACAGAGGCAAACTAGGCAACAAGCTGGGGTGTCAAAATTCCAGGGGCATCTGCTTCAGTGATGCCAATCTCTTGGAGAGAGAGAGCAAGCGAGCAGGGCTGCCTGCACGTCTGGAGGAAGTAGGCAAAGGAAACTTAGCAACCTATTGGCTGAGTGATATCCCTTTCACTCCAGGGAGGCATCTGGGCAGGGATGGGGAACCTCTTTCAGCCAGAGGCCGAATTCCACCTCAGAGAAGCTCGCGAGGGCTGCATTCCCATGGTGGGCGGGGCCAAAGGCAAAAGGATATGGGCCAAAAAGACCAGCGTATAATAGCTTAAAAGCACAATCCTATGCATGTTTAGACAGAAAAAGGCCCTACAACTCCCAGCTTACCCCATCCAACCATACTAGCTGATGGGATGCTGGGAGTTGTATTATTTATTATTTATTGCATTTCTGTCCAAAATAGGGCAGCAAGATCATTAACAAGGACTGGCCAACAAAATCACATTATGCCAGTACTTTTCCAGCTGCACTGGCTGCCAGTCCATTTCCAGGCCCAATTCAAAGTGCTGGTATTAACATTCAAAGCCCTAAACGGCTTGGGGCCAGGTTATCTGAAGTATCGCCTCCTCCTATATGTGCCTGCCCAGACCCTAAGATAATTCTCAGGGGTCCTTCTCTGTGAGCTCCTGCCAAAGGAAGTGACGCAGGTGACTACCAGGAAGAGGGCCTTTTCTGCTGTGGCCCCCTGGCTTTGGAATGAGCTCCCTAGGGAGTTTTGCCCGGTGCCTATGTTGTTCTCCTTCCAGCACCATGTTAAGACCTTTTTATTGTCCCAGTATTTTAGCATTTTAGCTTCCTAATCTTTTTAGCTCTGGTGTTTTCAATCTGTATTTTAAACCTCTGCATTACTGCTAGGTTTTATTCTGGTTGTACTGCTATATTGTGGTTTTAAGCTTTTATATTTTAAATTGTTTTTATGCTGCACTCTGTAGTTTTAATTTTTGTGAACTGCCCAGAGAGCTTCAGCTATTGGGAGCTATAGAAATAAATAAATAAATAAATAAATAAATTTATATCCCAGCTTTTTTCATCTTGCAAGTAACCCAAGGCAGCATACATAATCCTCCTCCTCTCCAGTTTATCCTCACAACAACAACCCTGTGAAGTAGGTAGGGCTGAGCATCTGTGACTGGCCCAAAGTCACCCAGTGAGCTTCCATGGCCAAGTGGGGACTAGAACACGGATCTCCTGGCTCCCAGTCCAACACTCTAGCCACTATACCACACTTTCTGTCTAACCATGCATAGGATTGTACCCTAAAGCTTTTATTGCCAGTAACTAAATCTTAGAAGAGGCATTTCAGCCTTTTAGAAGGAGGAAAAAAACTGCATAACAGCTGGGAAACCACCAACTGATCAGTGGTTGGGGAAAAGCAGAAGGGGGTGTGGCCATCAGGGGAATCCTGGGGGCCACTTGGGGACCTTTTTTTTTTCTTACCATGGAAAAACTCATAAAGAAAGAAAAGGCAGAATGGCGTCACAATGTTCTCTGTTTGTTAGCGCTAGGACCCCTCTGTTTGGAAGCACTCGAATTATCTGGCATGGTAGAAGCCAATGTTTCCTTCTTTAATAAAGATCTTATCACCGCCTCTTTTAGATGGAGCAGAGCCTTGCTCTCACAAGGCAGCCTTTACAAATTCCACCACCAACTTGGCATCTGATCATAAATTAGCAAATAACCCCAAATTCATTATTTGGTTTGCAAAACAACAAACCCTCACATACATAAATGGAGTGCTCAAGGACATATTTCTAGGCAGGGAGGAACCTTTCAATATCTTGGGATTATTTTCTTAGCCAATAACAGATGGGATAATCATCTCAATTCATCAAAAGTGGTTGCTGTTTTTTTTTTCATTCAAGTGTTTCCGAAGTAAATCTCAAAAAAAAAAAAAGAAGAAGAAAAAGAAAAAGAAGAAGAAGTTACTGATGTGCTAGTTTCAAATTGCAAGCAACACTTCATCAATCCCACAGAGAATGAGTAAGAAGTCTGGTTGGAAAATATGGGTGTGGACAAATAGGAATGCATTCACATAATAAATAAATTTCTCCCATCATAAAGATGTGGCTAATATTACAGTGCGGTAATAAAATGGGCACGGTTGCTCTACAGCAGGGCAGAGATGAGACAAGGCCGTAACATAGCTACATAAAGTAGAGATTTGATGGTGCGGCTCATGCTGTACCGAAAATTTCTCCCACATTTTTTTCAACCATTCTGATTCGATTTGATCGAAAAGATTCACAACAAGGTATGCTGAATATTGAGAGCAACACTGCAAGGCAGACTACAGCAACGGACCCAAGATAAGTTATTTAAACTAGTTTGCCGATGACAAATATGGATCACTATAAAACATTAAAGTAACACTAAATGCATTTTCAAAATTCATGCCATTTTAAGTAGCTAAAGCCCACACTGCAACTTATTCTTTTCAATGAAGACCCAGCAGCACAAGCTGTCACCCCTGGCAGCATCCCAGACAGGGCCAGTGTCAAGGGCAGGCATGATTGGGCATCTGCCCAGGACCCACACCCCAGCAGGGGCCCACTGAAAAGAGCCCCCTGAAGTTGCTCCTCTTCCTCACCATTGCAGCCTGCTTGCTCACCTGCCTCTCAGTCTGAACATAAGAACATAAGAAGAGCCATGTTAGATCAGACTAAGGGTCCATCTAGTCCAGCATTCTAATCACACAGTGGCCAGCCAGCTGCCCACAGGAAACATCTTAAGCAGATGAATTATTATGTGTACCTTCAAAGGCATTGCTTGCCGACAAATCAAAAACATTTGCAACATTCCAGAGTATTAAGGCTTCAGTTTTGCTTCGCATCTGAAAAGTGTCACTTGCAACATTTCCCATGGTGTCCCAAGATGAATCCTGTATCAGAAGGAGAAAGCAAAACACTAAACATGTTGTTAGCAAAATGCAAGCCAAATGAATTTCTCCCCTGTCCTGAAGGACAGACAGAAAGGCCCAGGAAAGGCGAGGTGGAGGAAGCAGGAGTTCAAGAAGGCAGGCTAAGAATAGCATGGAAGAATAAGAAAGGGTTGTTGGGCAACAGCATGGCCTACAGCAGGGGTGGGCAGAAGGTAGTTCTCCAGATGTTGGGGACTTCAACTCCCAGAAGCCCCTGGCAGCATGCCTAGTGGTCAAGAAAGTTGAGAGTTGAAGTCCAAAAGGTCTGGAGATCTGCTTTCTGCCCACTTCTAGCCTAGAGGAATGAGGAGAAAAGGAGGCAACGGCATGGCAGGGAGGTGTCTGAGAAGCCAAGGGAAACTGGAAGAGGGCTTCGATGGGGAGGGGGAAGTGTTCATGATCAGGAGCTGCAGAGGTAAGGAAGGCTGAAGGCCACATATTGATTTGAAATCATAGCCAGCCAAATATTTGGCTGCAAGCTTCCATCTAGTATTAAATATCGGACATTTTCCCTTCCATTTTGTGTTGGTGAACAAATATGCAATAAAGCCATTGCGCAAAAAAAAAGGTGATGGATATGTCTTTTATTGATTTGCTTGGCAAATATTGCAGTAGTGAGAAGTTGTACTCCTTGGGTTGGATCCAGGATCTGCCTTTCATTAGCATAAGAGCTCCACTCACTGAAAGTGTCTCTGCCCAATTTGGGGGATCCCCCTTCCCCTCCACACCACAGCTCACCCAATTCAGTAGGGTCCCCTGCCCCTCTCTGTGGCATTTTCAGGGGGCTGTAGGGACCCCAATGGGGAGAAGGGGGTGGAGAAGTGCACTTCCACCAGCCCAGTTGCATGCACCTAAATCCATCTCCCCGATTTGTAGGTTGTCATGTGTCACAAACAGGTTGTTGAATTACCCACATGTTAACACATTGGATTTCTTTAAACTCCTTTTAAAAAACCAAAAAAAATTCTCCCTTCTGACACATTCCTTCAGCTAATGCCTGAATTCAGGGGCACAACTTCTCCTTTTGGGACTAATAATTGGAAATGGAAAGCAATTCTTGCCATGCAGAGAAAGAACATTAGGATTGAGAGGATCTATTTATCTGGGTAGTGATATGCAAGACAGCGCACAGTAGAAGGAAACAGAGTATTATGGGATGATACTGTAGCTGATGTTTACATCCCTAAACCTGTTTCCACAGTAAATTGAGGAAAATATATCATTACATTCAAGGTCTTGAACCAATCAACAGTTGGGTTATATTATTATGCCCTCAACTCCAGTTCTCCAAGCTGTGAGAACGCCAAGGGTGAGAACATTACCAAGGGTTCTGTTTCCTTCAAATGAGGTCACTGGAGACTTACAACATTTTTGTGATATATGGTATATTTTGTGAGACTTGGCCCCAGTTCAGAGGGAGCTATAGCCTGTGACACCGACTCAAATGGGGGTCCAGTAGAGTCAGGCCCAGCCATGGGAAGCCAGGCGCCTGAGAACTCGGTTCTACTAGGCTTCTTACTGGTTTATGAGCCAGGAGGGGGTGAGACACAGAATGCTGATACGGCCTATCTTCCACAGCCAGGAGACCTGATGCTGATAGAGGCCCCTGCTTCTCAACAAGGGACATCTTCCATGGCAACAGGGCAGCAGCAGGAGGTCTCTGCAGGAGAGGGAGTTTCAGGGGCGTCTCCTTTAATGCGTCATCAGCTCAAGAGGGCATCTCAGAGGCATCCGGTGAGGTGCGGCAACGGCCTGAGAGCCAGGTTTCCTTGTCAGGATTGAATGTCCGATACTGATCTTTAGTGGCCACTCTCCTGTATTTAGCAGAGCAACCGGCAGTAGACAGTGCTGGAAGCAATGTGTTGATAACATAGAAAGCTTCCCCACTTTCATTACAACTCTCTGAACCTATTTGGATTTATGCTGTGTGCTGAACCCGGGGCTGTTTGGGTCTTTTGTTGTGATAACCATGAACTGATTCTGGTCAAGGACTTCAGTTGTGATCTTAACTGTGGATCTTTGTTGGAACTCTGAAGGCTTATAGCTAATTACTGCACTAAAAGGATGTTCTGTGATTTGTAACTCACCTCTGGGAAGTCAGATTC
The DNA here is from genome assembly GCF_057233095.1 of Heloderma suspectum. Classification (NCBI taxonomy): domain Eukaryota; kingdom Metazoa; phylum Chordata; class Lepidosauria; order Squamata; family Helodermatidae; genus Heloderma; species Heloderma suspectum. Next base: position 137,174,177 of record NC_139462.1, read on the forward strand.
TGGCATACTAGCGCAAATCCTGTGTCATCACGGGGGCTAGAGTCGGAGAATGATTGGATAAGAATATGTTTGAATAGTTCCCTTGCAACTGGAGCAAATTTACACTTTTAAAATAAATGTACTACAAATAAACTGGCAAAGGTGGAAAAAGAAAGAAATGTTCTTTTTTAAGAGGATTGTTTACCATTTCTTGACATTTGAGGTCAAAAAAATGTGATGTAAGATTTTTCTCTCTCTTCTCCCTCTGGTATCCTTCCAGCTCTTCCTTCTCAACTTCTCTTCCTACTCTATCACCAACTGACTTTTCTTCAGCCCCTTTCCCAACATTCTGTGCCTGCACTTTCATTGGCCCAGGACTCTAAATGCTCACAGGAGGAAGCATTATTACATGTGCATACACACAGTGTATTATTACATGTTACATGCACAGTGTGGGACATACTCATTAACCTGCCCTTCATCTCATCCCTCCCCCCTCCTGAGCTGCCCAAAGCTCAAGTTTTGAACTTTTTCAAAGTTTCAAAATTTTCTGCACTTCTACACTGTTCAAACTTCAGGTTTTTTTAAAAAATGAGCAAAATCAGTCTGGTAGATCTCTAGTAATAAGCCTTACACTACCTTATAAGATTTACACATATATACAGACTGAGCATAAATGGAGGCTCAACACCTACTCATTGTTAGGTTTCTAGTGGGGGACACCAGCACCATAGGATTCTTGCAGAGAGCAACTGAGCTCTCTGTGGATCTCTTTCAGCCTTACTCCAAAAACTGCAGCCTTATCCTTTGCTCTTCTGCTTATACAATGGCCTGGCTTGCCCACACATCCCCCTGTCCAGTGGGGGTGAATTATGATGATTCACCTCAGGTCATCATCTATGCCTTCTTGGGCAATCGTAGCTCCCAGTGAGACATATCACCTGAACATCACAGGCTATCAACCATCATTTGACCAGTGTTAAGAGGCATTGCCCCAGGTCACCCCATACCTATAGCAATACTCACCACAATCTTAAAATTGGGTATTATAGAGTTGGAAGGGACTCAAAGGTGACTATTCAGACCAATACCAACCACATAACCCCATGTTTCTCAGGAAATTAGGAGGAACCTCTGTTCTAGGCATATGCTGTTGCTCCTGTTGGAAAGGATGGCCCTGGGACAATGGGCACAATGAGAACAATGCTTCTCATTGTCTCCAGTCACCCAACTCACAGCTTTGCAGGAATCACTCCTTATTAAAGGAAATCCACACAGAGAAAAGTGCACAGACAAGAACTTCAGGCGGTTCAGAGAAAGCTCCATCAGCTTTAAATAATTTATTACAGAAGGAGACAAATGAACAATTTTCCACACATTTCACACCAACTTAATAGCCTCGTTTTGAACACATGAGTCAGCTTTCAGGTTACATATGGAAATGTAAATACAGTAATGTGCAAATAGCAAAAAGCAATGTTTTTGAGCAAGGAGCCTGAATAATGTGTTAGAAGAATTATTCTAATGTGAATAGAAGAATTACATATTAACTTGAGGATGTAGTGGTACAGTTGCAAGTCTTTTAACAAGCTGAGAGAGTAGTTTTATATGGATAGCCCAGTTTCATGGAGAGCTGACCCAAAAGTTAGATATGGGGGGGGCACCAAATGAGGTGAGGTGAGTGTCTACTAAGGAAAGGGTATTTTCAGTGGTGGAATGCCCTCTCCAAAGAGGCTCACCTGGCACCTACGTTACAGTCTTTTTAGTGCTGCTACGTGAAGACCTTCCCCTCCCCTCCAGGCTTTTTAGCCCTTCAGTTTTAAAAATTGTGTTAGTGCATTTTGAGATCTTTGCACTGCTGCTGGCTTTATATTGGTTCCTACATTGGTTTTCTTCTGTTTTAAACTTACCTTTTACTATGTTATTGTATTTTATTACTTTTAAGATTTGTCTTGTAAACCGCCCAGAAAGCTTTGGTTAATGGGTGGTATAGAAATATAATAAACAAACAAACAATACCTAGCTCTCAATTAACAAACAAACAAACTTTGCTAATTTGATCTGACAGTGGTATTCCCTGGTTACCATTACTAGCTCACTGGAGCTAGCTCAATAGACTCAAAATCAAACCTATTTTCAATCAGTGCATGACCTAAGCAAAGCCTTTTATTTCTTCCAAAGAGTTTCTACAAGAGCAGCTAGAATAATTTCTCTTTAGCAAACAGCATCCTCAGCTAAAGAAAATGTTGATTATATAGATCTTGAGTGTATGACTGAAAGTCTAGCTTCAGCATCTGAAAAAACTACTACAATCCTGTCAGAAAAGACTTATAGGATGAGGTGATCCATTTGAAAGTCACAGGCCTTTCATAGTAAATATAAAATAAATGAATATATGGGAAAGAGATATAATTCTAGACCCACAGCACCCGCTGTAAACGCCTTGGCAATACTCCATAGGAAATAATACACAGAACAGGGTGGAGGAAAAAAGATATAACACCCAGCTGTTACATGCCTAGCAAATAGATGTTACCCTTCCCCCACCCAGGCAAATTAATCAACCGCCTTAGGGATGAAGATCTTAAAGTTAATGGTATCTCTTCCTGAGCTTGCTGTGGAAACAGGTTTATCAGTGCAAGGTTATCAGCTATAGCAGCATCACATCATGATGCTACCAAAGTCATTTTTAGAGAATGTGGAAATAATGCATAATTTGAGAACCTTCCCCTCTGTCTCCTCCAAGCCCCTCCTCAAAGGCCATTACTTCAGTTCAGTGTTTCCTGAAATAAACAGTCTTGGTTATCTGCTGATAAGACTTGAATTACACACAGAGACTTCTCATGAGTAGCAGGGGCACTGTTTAGGGAGGCAGTCATATTGGATACAAATTTAACAAATGACATTGCCCAAAGGGCAAATGTCTGGACTGGACAGATTAATAATTCGTGTACAGCTTGTCAAAATGGTAGAGAAACAACAACATTTGCTGCCGCCAATATTTCAGGTTCATCCCAAAATAATATCATGCCTGGACTTACATGCTTTTCTTCATGCCAGGGCAAATATCCTTGTTGGCGATTTGTGACGATTTGGAGAAAAATGCATGGCTACGGCTAATATGCGCAGCAAGCCATGGCTTATGAGCAGCTCTCCACATGGACTCAGTTTCATGTGTTCTCTATACTTGGTGTTTAGTGAATGTGAGCATCCTAAATGATAGGTTGGGAGGATCCTGATGACTAGAGACCTTAAGAACACACAAAATAATGAAATTAGTAATAAGAATTTTCCAGTCTGTGCAACTCTGAAGAAGCTTTCTGAAACCTATCAGGCAGATCATTTTCACTAGGCTTCTCTAGACTAGCTGTAGAAGTGGGAGAAATCCTCCTCAGTTTCATCAATGCTGTTTCAAGATATTGTGAGGTTGGTCTGCATGCATGCCCAGGGCAGGTAGCAAGGGTAGGCATGGCTGAGCACCTGGTCAGGGCCCAGACTCCAGCAGGGGCCCACAGACAAGAGCCCTCTGGAGTTGCTCCTCCTCTTCACCATTCCAGTCTGCTTGTTCACCTGCCTCTCGCTCTGACATAGACAACATTGGTGCTGAGAAAGAGGAGCAGTAGATGCCACTGCCTATGTCTGCCCTGGCTCTCTGCCTGTCAAGCAAGCAAGTGATGACAGTGATTAGGAAAGGGATGAGGAGCCATAGCAGCTGCTGACAATGGCAGGGAGATGGTAAACTCACTGAAGTGGGTATGCCATTGAGGGCATCTTGCCCAAGGGCCCACAAAAACCTGGAGCTGGCACTGCACATCCCCCCCACTTTTTTTTAAAGCTCTCTCCCTTGAGCATTTCCCACAAGTTTCCTGCTTTGCAAAAACCATCCTAGTTCTGTAGGCACACACACGGAACACTGGCAGTTTGAGATGCAGGCTGGGGCTTGCTTCATAACCTCCACTTCCATCAGTTCTTTTGGCTGAAGCCCCCACTCTGTTCCTGACACACCCACACCTGACAGTTTTATCACACAGCCTCAGAAATCAGGACCGAATCCCCTCAAAACTCTCCTCATTCATTAGGAAACCCAGTACTATTTACCTCCAGAGAGTAGTAGACTTGCAGATGCTCAAAATAGTACTGTGCCAAAAAATTTCAATTCTTCCATTTTTGGCATTTCAGGAGGGGAGCAAATGAAAACTCAGGTGAAAGAGGCTGGGAGAGGTGAGAATTTTGGAGAATTTTCTCCTTGGGGAAGGAGACAGGGTTTTCTACATACCTTTTTAAGTATAAACAATTCTTGAGGGGTCTTCTTTCTATATTCCTTTTTTTAAAAAAAACACCCCCTACACTTGCAGGAGCCCAAGACTCTTCTCCAGCCCAGCAGTTCTTTCTGAACTCCCAGGCTTGTGACCTTGGCCTCCCCTAGAGGCATTCAGAAAGAATTCCCAGCTGGAGAAGAGTCTTGGACTCCTGCAAGTGCAGGGGGTGTTTTTAAAAGAATAAAAAATAGAAAGACCCCTCAAGAATCACCTACATTTTAGAAAGGTATGTGGAAACCCTGCTCCCCTCCTCAAGGAGAAAATTCTCCAAAATACTCACCTTCCCTGTAAAACAAGCAGAAAAAACAATGCCGCTTTCACAGGGAGAGAAAAAGTTCCCCCAAACAGGCAGCAGGATTCAGCACAGCACTACTCAAAATACCAAGTTCCCCAGTTTGAAAAGCTACACCCCAATATGGGGCAAGCCTAGATCTGCCTAGTAATGGTTTGATTTGCCTAATGTTAGGTTTGATTCCCCACACCCCCTTGCTGTCTGGTAGCTCACCCTTCCTTCTGTACCATTCCTTCCCTTCTCTTCTTCCAAACATACCTGGCAGAGGAGTCAGAGGCAAGGCAATTGGGCTGTTCTCATGTAACTGTGGCCAATTGTAGGTCAATTAATTAACTCACAATTTGCTGTGGCAAGTGCCGGGCATGTTGCATGGCCATTTTGAATATTCAGTCCCCAGATGGTTGCTACATGACGTCGGAATCCAGACACTATAGGTTAATCATGGGTTAAACAACCCACAGATAACTTACAATTAGTAGCTAAGTTATCTGTGGGTTTAACCATGATTAACCTCTAGTGTATCAGTACAGATGTCATGTAGCAACCCCTGATCAGGGGTTGAATATTCAAAATGGCCACAGAACATGCTCAGCATGCATCGCAGCAAATTTTGGGTTAATTAACCCACGATTTCCTGCTGTTATTTGCAAACCTGGTCAACGGCAACAGTGGCAGCAAGCTTTCTCAGCAAGCTTTCTCGCTGCAGTCCCACCCCCACTCACTCCATCAGGGGTCAGGAACTCACACAACTCTTTAGGAAACATTGGGGCACCTGGGCCCAATGAAGTTCATTGAATTTGGATCCCCAGAGAGTTACATTTCCCAGGATACCTTATGCAGGACAGACTGCTCTTACAGTTTATCCTAGGTGCCCTGACAGAAGGGGAGAGAGCTAGACATTCCTTCCTGTCACTGCTGTTGCCATGGCCCCACCGTGTGGCTACCTATGTTTGGGAGAAGGGAAGAAAGACTCAGGAGTTGGGTCATTGCTAGGCCCAGGGGCTCCCAGCCCCAAATCTATTTCCCAAGACCCTGGATCTATTCTACAGAGCTTTGAGTGTCCATTGTGTCAACAGATGGGTTTTTTACTCAGCTTAATTGCCATGCAGGGGGCAATTTTCAAAGGGGCTTGCAGCTGGGGAGAGAAAGGTTAATATCTTGCCTTCCCACAAGCTGCAACACTTCCCCGCCATCACCAAATCTTCCCCTGCAAGGCAATTAAGTTTAGAAAAAAATCCATGTGTTTGGGATGCTCTGGGTTAAGGTACAAATTAACGGACAAATTTCTTTTAGCTGAGATTATTTGGATGAGGAATTAATTGGCTGGCTTTGCCTCCAGTGAAATTTAAATGAATCCTAGTAATGATTTCAAAATTTGCATTCATCAATGTAAATTAGCACATACCATTTTATGCAGACAAGTGTCCTATGAGCTTGGGCCCCTAATCTTTTAAGTGTCTAGCAATGGCCACATGGAAGGTGGGGGAGGATCAAGGGTTAGTGGGAGAGGGATCACCTAATCCACTCACTTTCTGTGATCCAACTTGAGGGGGGTTTGCAAGGAAGGATTGCAAAAAGTTTCAAGGGAAGACTGCAAAAAGAAAGGGGGGCAGGTGAATTGACGTGAGCTAAGGGAATTCTCACATCACTATGGAGTACACATTTTATTATATCCAACAGATATTTAAATCCAGAGCACCATTCAAAATGCATTGAACTCAGCTATGAACTTTGCTCATAAGAAAGATGGTTTCTGTAGTTTATTCAGTCACACAAGATGCTTTCCAAGCCTTGAGGTATTTGAAACAGCTCAGATCAAGCACGATACTGACTCCTTAACAAGTTCCCTTCCAAGTGATCAGCTTTATCAGATCCTGACTGTGAAGACAGATCAAACCTGCACCTTTCTAAGAGTTACTGCAAAACTCTAATCCCAGCCTTTGGCATCCTGTTGGACATCTTGACTTTTTTCTTTTTTTTTTAACAGCTTTCGGGTGGATTATGGCAAGACCAGTACCCCATGTTGACCTTGCTGTTGCCTGATACATCCCCTTACTACTGATACGTTCCAGCGGCACCTCAGTGGAAATTGATAAGCCAGGTCAATTTAGCTCGTGATTGATTTCTACAGGCACTGCGCTCTCAGATTTCAGCAGGGGGAAATATACACATGGGAGCCTAAGCATTCCAGTGATGCAACATCCTATCTATTTGCTGCACTTCTATTTTCCTACTTCATTTATTTTATTTCTTTATTGAAAGGAAATCCTTTGAACACATTGTTGTTGTACCTGGTTGTATTTCCATAAAGGCGTATCTGTAAAATTACCAGGAGACCTGGGGAAAAAAAAAAGATCTGGTGGAATATTCAATTGGGAGTTTTAAAACACACTTGGATATGGGAACAGCAGGGGCATTGCTAGGTTCTTAAAAGATCCAGGACACAGGCTCATAACACAAATTTGCATATTTACAGTCAGGGCCAGAAATATTGGAGCAAGGATAACTGTTTTGGCAGATGGCCTATGCACACCACCACATTGAAGGTGAAAGGAAACACACCCAGATGGGAGTGAAGTCAGGACTTCCAGCTGTAATTCAAGGGGTTTGACAAAAGTGGGGCACTAACCATTCAGGAAGGACAGCCAATGGCATACACACACACCCATCATTGGTGGCTCATAAGTAATGGAACAAACCAACATCATTTCAAACTTAAGGGTCGCTTTTAATACCTGGATGAAAATCCTTTGCAGTCAATGACTGCCTGAAGTCTGGAACCCATGGACGTGATCTTGTCTTCAGGAAGTCTTGTCTTCAGGAAGTGAAAAGCATGCTCTATTGGGGTGAGATCAGGTGACTGACTTGGCCATTGAAGAACATCCCACTTCTTTGCCTCGAGAAACTCTTGGGTAGCTTCTGCTGTATGTTTTGGATCATTATCCATCTGCAATATGAAGCAGCGTACTCTCAGTTTGGCAGCATTCAGCTGAATCTGAGCAGAAAGTATAGCCCTATACACTTCAGAATTCATCCTGCTGCTTTTATCAGCAGACAGGTCATCAATCAACACCAGTGACCCAGTTCCATTGGCAGCCATATATGCCCATGCCATAACACTGCCTCCACCATGTTTGACAGATGATGTGGTATGCTTTGGATCATGAGCTGTTCCTTTCCTTCTCCATACTTTTCTCTTCCCATCATTCTGGTACAAGTTAATCTTGGTTTCATCAGTCCAAAGAATCTTATTCCAGAACTGGGCAGGCTTTTTTAGGTGTTTGCTGGCAAAGGCTAATCTGGCCTTTCGGTTCTTGAGTGTTACCAGTGGTTTGCACCTTGTTGTGAAGCCTCTGTATTTACATTCATAAAGTCGTTTCTTGACTGTAGATGTTGACAATGACATGCCTACCTCTGCAAGAGCATTCTTGACCTGGCTAGTTGTTGTGAAAGGGTTCCTCTTCACCATGAGCAGAATTCTGCAGTCATCCACTTCATTTGTCTTCCGTGGTCTTCCAGGCCTTTTGCTATTGCTGAGCTTGCCAGTTAATTCCTTCTTTTTCAGGATGTTCCAAACTATTGTATTGGCCATTCCCACTGTTTTTGCTATCTCTCTGATGAGTTTATTTCATTTCCTCAGCCTAATAATGACCTCCTTCACTCGCATGGACACCTCTTTGGACCTCCTCATGTTGGGAGTTCCAGTGAACTGCTACCAAATGCAAATGTAACACTCAGAACCACCTCCAGGCCTTTTATCTGCTTGATTGGCCATGGGGTACCCAGGGAAAAGGCCACACCTGGCTATGCAGATGCTTGTCAGCCATTCATTCCATTACTTATGAGCCACCAACAATGGGGGTGGGTGTATGCCACTGGCTGTCCTTCCTGAATGGTTAGTGCCCCACTTTTGTCAAACCCCTTGAATTACAGCTGGAAGTCCTGACTTTGCTCCCATCTGGGTGTGTTTCCTTTCAACTTCAATGTGGTGGTGTGCAGAGGTCATCTGCCAAAATAGTTATCCTTGTTCCAATATTTCTGGCCCTGACTGTGTGTGTGTGTGTGTGTGTGTATAATATATCCAAGTCTAAGCGCACCTCTAACGTGTGTGTGTGTGTATAATTACATACATAGATAAGAAATGTGCACTGACCCCCCCACCCCACTTCAATTCAGACCTCGATTCATTGTTTTGGAAAACATCCCACTTCTGCTTGGGCCAATTTGTAGTCGGTCCACTTCAGCTCAGCACCAAACCTGAGTCAAGGTTTGGAAAAATGAGTCTTTATACGTCCTGTTGACTACCATGGGAAATTAGGAAAAAAATGTAACTTTTTTCTCTTGGTCAGAACTGGATGATAATTTCAGGCATAGTAGCCCCCTAGAAGGGGATTACACCTGCCCAATGCTAGAAAAATAGGTGCAGGGTTTATAGTTTGATTTCCCTTTAAAGGGAACTGCCAATAACATTTTTATTATTTGGAAGAACTGAATAAACATTTCAGGATTCATCGCCCCATCAGAGGAGATCATGTCTGCCAAATTTCAGAATGATAGCAGCAAGGGTTTTTGTGCAAGGGTGGCCTTGACATTTTGAGGTCTCCAAAAGAGGACATACTTATCTCCCTATTTTCTTTGTGGACCATTGTTCTGAAAATTACAGACAACCAACAATTGTCCCTAAGTAAGAAACCAGCAAAGTTTCAGAAGGATAGGTGCAGCAGTTCATGTGGAAGGGGAGTTCTCCAATTTGGGGGAGGGAGTGATTTGCTTTCCCTTCCCTTCCCTTCCCTTCCCCAATAGTTTTTGGATAAGTTTGTATGAAAATGCATAGGTCATTAGAGGTGTCCCCAAGGCAAGAAACCTGCAAAATTCCTGAAGGAAATACAAGCATGCAAATTACTAGAATTTATTTACATTTCACCAATGTTAGCAACAGGGGTACATGGGTGGGAAGGTGATATAGCACTCATGTCCTGCTTGTGTGTTTCCCCGTGGGCATCTGGTTGGCCACTGTGTGAACAGAATGCTGGACTAGATGGACCTTGGTCTGATGCAGCACGGCTCTTCTTATGTTCTTAAATAGAGAATGCCTCTGAAACATGCAGAATGCTTTTCTTTCACCACTGAGCACTTACATTCTCCCCCTACCAATTCTATTCCCTCCATACAACCATCCCTCCTCATCCTACCATCCTCCAGCAACTCTTCATCAAAACAGATGTTTCATGCAACTTTCCTCTACCTCCTCCTTGTTATGCACAAGCTCTCATTGTATCTTCCTCCCCGTAACTTCATTTGTGCCAAGACTTCACCAGGATCCAGCCAATGAGTCTGTTTTCAAAACTAGGGCTAAGTTATGCAAAAACTCTGAGCATGTACTAAGTGCCTTTCCCTCACCACTGAAGCTAGAGTTCATGCAAAAACACACATACACACAAATGACAAAACATGCATAGGACTGAGCTGAAAGGGTAGTCAATTCATTAGATGGAATTGGGCAAGCACTGTATTAAGCCTGCAGTACCATACTCACAACTCAGGCCTTATTTCTGAGTAAACATGCAGAACATCAGGGTGCAAACCTCCCTGCAAAAGTAACTTGTGCTGGGATCCTATGCACACTTTCCTGAGGGTAAGCCACATTAAACATGATGGGGCTTCTGAGTAGGCATACATAGGCTTGTATAAATAAGCAGTATTTATCTCCACTTAAAAAACAAACCCCAAACTCCTATTTTTATTAAAACTCTCTACATAGGAAGCTGCCTTATAGTGAGTCAGACCCTGGGTCCAACTAGACCAGTATATGGTCTATGACTATGACAACTATGACACTGACTGGCAGCAGCGGCTTTCCAGGGTTTCAGGCCAGATTCTCTCCTAGTCCTACCTGGAGGTGCTGGGGATTGAACCTGGGACCTTCTGCATGCCAAGCATGTGCTCTGCCACTGAGCTACAGCCCTTCCTGTTGCTGGATAATGGCAACTGACAAACAAATCAGCCCCAGATTTGTTTATCTGCAACTATGTGAACCCACTCTTCTCAAAGACTTGAGTGAGGAAAAGGAGAAAAACCAACCCTCTTGTCTCTTTGTATAACATCAAATACAGTTCAGATCTTCTCTTGCCCACTGAAGAGAATTCGCTTTAAGAATTCCCCAAGATATGCTCTGGGTGGAATAAAGAAGAGAAGGAAAGAACAGGATAGGGGAAGGAAGAAGAAAAGAAGAATGGTGATTGGAAATGTGGGGGGGCGGCGCTAAGGTAGAGAGAATTCCGTAAGCCAAGTGGCTCCTTTCAGAGGGGTAGTACTTCAGAGGAATTTAGGAGGCTGTGGAGGGTTTGTAAGAACTGCACATACTTAAATTAACTTTATAAGGTGAGGTGGCTGAGGGCTTTTTCTAGCTTTTTTAAAACTGTAGAACCTATTTAAAAGCCTCAGCAGTTCTTTGATCATGATGCCACATAGTCCTAACCCTCCTTTTGGAATAATTTGAGTCCTACAGCTATTTAGGAGAAATTAAAGTGGAGGGGGAGAAAGACGTTTGTGGAGGCTGACTGGATCTTTGCTGTACTGAAGCTACTAACCTTCTTCAGAAGCCAAAGGTTCCAGTTCGGGGCAGTAAAATCAGATGCTGTGTGAAATACCAGTATTTCACATGGAGCTCTTTCTTCCCTTCCTTCTCCCTCTTCAAAATGTCATTGCAAGCAAGCTCCCAACAGTGGGCATTAAGAGCAGAAAAGTAGTGGGAGAGAGGTTTTTTGCACCTCAGAACAACAACAACAACAACCAGAAAACCTACACCAGAGATTAGGGATAGTGACTCTTAATGGTCACCTTAAACACCTTCTGATTAGGATCTCTAATCCCCTGTGTAGCTTGACAGTATTTTTACTTTTGTTTTAGTCTTTGAGAAAAGGAAACTTTACTCATGGCTAGCACAAAAGTCACCAGACCTAACTGTCTGAAATGTGGCAGGTTCAGTCAGCTCCATAGGGCTGCCAGGTCTCCAAATTCCATGCACTTACATGGAAGGACAAAAAAAATTATAGCTCTTTGCTTCAACAGATTTTCTTCAAAATAGCAAATTTTACCTGTGACTAGCGCAAAAGCCAGTGGACCAAACTGCCTGAAATTGGGCAGGTTTAATAGGATCCATGGGGGCTACCAGTTCACCAAATTTTGTATAAGCACCCTACAAACTAAAAAAGGTATGGCTGTTTCAGTTTTCCAATGCAAGTTAATGGGAAAATGTAAAAAAAAAATGGCAATTGGGACAGCTCAGAAGATCAGGGGCACAGCTCAAAAAAGATCTGGGGGCCCATGCCCAGGTGGCCTCCCTAACAATGCCCCTGGGGAACAGGAATGCCTAAATTATGTTTGAGCAGACACTACAGAATAGTGAAATTATACCAGTAAAGGGAACAATTTTACCAAGCGGCGCAGGGTGAAGGCAACTCTATTAGGAAACATGTCAGCAACCCCTAATGCTTTTCTACTCCCTGGACCCTCTGCTACTCACTGTGGAAAGCCAGCTATGTTGACGTTTAGCACTTATGCTGCCTCTTGCCAACTGCAGGGCCCTGAAATAAACTTGTTATGAGTGGACCAACCCATGTTTTGGGAATGTGGGGATCAGAAGTACTGAAACAATGTTCCTGTCTCTTCAGATTTAGAGCCAGCTGATTGTGCCCTCAGTCATCTTCAGAAGAAGAACAAAATGGGGGTGACAGGACCAAGAGAAGTAATAAGAGGAGCAGAGCTGGGCCTATCACTGGGCAAAGTGAGGAGGCCACCTCAACCAACTACTGGGAATGGGGAAGGCACTTATGGGAATTTCTGCCCGAGGTTCCACAAATAATTTGACTGGCATTGGGTACTATGTACCTCCATTTGATGCTCCGCATCAGACAGCAAGATATCTTCCGCCAGTGCTGGAGAAGAGAGTGCCCCCAAAAGGGCCAAGAGCCAGTTTACTTATGTAAATCCAAATTTCTGAGTCCAATTCGAGGTGTTGATTTTGGCCTTTAAAGTCCTAACTGGTTTGGGACCACATTATCTGAAGGACCATTTATACTTGCATGAGCCCGCCCAAGCATTAAGGTCAGCATCAGAGACCCTGTTCTCTGGCCCACCAGCAAGAGCCATTAGACGGGTGGCTACTAAAGACAGGGTTTTCTCCCCCTCCAAGGAGATATGTATGGCTTCATCACTGCTGGATTAAAAAACACACACACACGCCCCTGAAGACACCTTTAATCTGGTCTGCATTTGTTGCTTAAAAATGATTAGCTACCGGTGGTGGTGGTGTGTGTACATTTAAAACTGCAATTCGTATGTTCGTGTTTTTGTAATATTGTAAGCTACCTTTGGAGAATAGTGCACCCTGAAAAGCGGGTTTAAAATCTTGTAAATAAATAAATAAGCCATGCTTTTTCAGGGTCATCTCAACTTATATGCCCCAGCCCAATTCTGGGCACGTTCAGCAACCAGATCTATGCACAGGGAGCCCTGTTAGAAAGTCAGCAATTGTGCTCATCAGCTGTTTGGTTGGGAGGAGGCGTAGTGAGAACTAAATCCAGGTTCTGGCCTCTCTAGCAACCAACTGTCACAATCACTGGTTGCCTAATGCCAAATTATGTGCATGGTTCCTCTTCCAACTAGGGCACACACACAAGAAGTCTGCTTCCATGCATTGATGAGGGCCCTAGCTGGATTGGAGCAATCCAGTCCAGTCACAACAGTCGTGTCTTTTGTGCAATTTAGCTGCCCAAAGACGTGTAACCAGCACACTAACACCAGTTCTACCAGTTTCCCTCTTTAAATCACTGGCTGGCTGTCTATTATTAGCTTCTCAAACACTTGAATTAATGAATGGTTTTTTTCCCTCCCTTGTGAGAAGGGTCAGGTATCCCCTGGGGCTGAAACTATAAGCAAATATGCATCCAGGCTCTGAAGTTCACTCTCCAATTGTATTTGTCCTTAGGAGTTTTGAATTCATTATAACCTAATTGGTTACAGAGAGTTACAGACATTGTGTTTCAATTAAAAATGCAATTCAAGGCTAACTGCAATGATTTTAAATGTAACCAGAGTTCCCCCAAGGTTTATTATACATCCATGTTAGATTACTGGTTGGTTGTTGTTTTTTCAGTGGGGACCTTTTGCTATTTTTATTAATCTTCATATAAGAGGGAAAATATACCCTGTGCTAAGCGGCAGCTTAGACAGGCCAATATAAATTGCTATAATCTGGGACATCCACTATTGTCCACAGAACCCCCCAGGTGTGTATTTTAGCATTGGATGGAACCACAACTGTGATTAATTGAAGGGGGGGAACAGGTTGGGATATGTCAATGGGATGCACTATTTTCTAAAGGGCTAATGAGAGGCCATTTGTCAGAAGAGTTTCTGAAACTGGGTGGAATTCAAGGCAGATTCCAGGGAGACGCTAACTTTAAAAAAGGATTAAAGGGTGATCCAAGAAATTACATGTCAATTTCTGTAAACCGCCCAAAGAGCTTTGGCTATGGGGTGGTATAAAAATGTTAATAATAATAATAATAATAATAATAATAATAATAATAATACTTTAACATCGATTCTGATATTCTGGAGGTGACGGACTCGACCTTGGGGGAGCTGGGGTGGCGACGGCCGACAGGAAGCTCTGGTGTGGGCTGGTCCATGAAGTCACGAAGAGTTGGAAGCGACTGAACGAATAAACAACAAAAACATTTATTCTGAGTAAATTGGTGGAAAGTATTATTAAAAGGAAATTATTAAGGATTGAGAAGCCCAAGTCTTGCTGGGGAAAAAAATTCAACATGGCTTCTGCAATTTCAAGTCCTGTCTCACTAACATTTTAGAGTTCTTTAGGAGTATTAATAAACATGTGGATAGAAGCGATCTGGTAGACACTGTTTACTTGTACTTTCAAAGGCTTTTGACAAAGTTCCTCACCAAAGACTCCTGAGCAAACCTAGAAGTTATGGGATAAGAGGACAGGTCCTCTCATTTATAAGCCAGTGGTTAAAGAACAGGAAGCAGAAAGTAGGAATAAATGGACACTTCTCACAATGGAGGGATGTAACCAGTGGGGTTTTCACAGGATCTGTACTGGACTGGTGTTTTTTAACTTGTTCACAAAATATCTGGAGATAGAGGTGAGCAGAGAGGTGGCCATGTTTGCTGATGACACCAAATTATTTAGGATGGTTCAAACAAAAAGGGACAGTGAAGAGTTCCAAAAGAATCTCTCCAAACTGGGGAAATGGGCATTAAAATGGCAAACGCAGTTCAATATAAGCAAATACACAATGATCCACATTGGGGCGACACATCTTAACTCCATATATGCGCTGATGGGTTCTGAGCTGGCAGTGACTGACCAGGAAAAGAATGTGGGTGTTGTGATGGATAGTTCAATGAAAATGTCAACCCAGTGTATGGCTGCTGTGAAAAGGGCAAATTCCAGGTTGGAGAACATTAGGAGAGGATTTTTTTTTAAACCCTTCCAATATCATAATGCCTTTATGTAAATCTGTGGTGCAACCAGACTCGGAATACTTTCTGGAGTTCTATTGCTGAGCTGGAAAAGGTGCTGAAAAGGGCAACCAACATGAATAAAGGGCTGGAGCAAGTCCCCTGTGAGGAAAGGTTTCAATATTGGGGCTTTTTATCTAAGAAAAAAGGCAAGTAAGGGAAATATGATAGAGGTGTATAAAATGCTGCATAGTGTGGAGAAAATGGACAGGGAAGAGTGATCCAATGAAGCTCAGTGGTAGGAGACTCAGGAGAGAGAAAAGGAAGTACTTCTACACACAGCACCTAGTTAAATTACAGAATTTGCTAGCACAAGATGTGGTAATGGCCAGCAACTTATACAGCTTTAAATGGGGATTAGACAAATTCATGGAGGATAAAGCTATCCATGGCCACTAGTCATAATGACTACAAGCGTCAGAGGCAGTATGCCTTTCACTACAAGTTTCTGGGGAGCACGAGCAGGAGGGTGCTATTCTGCTGTTGTCCTGCTTGTGGGCTTCCCATTGGGGCATCTGACTGGCTCCTGTGGGAACAGTTTGCTGGATGAGATAGGCCTTTGGTCTGATTAAGGGCTTCTCCACATGGGGCTTTTATCCTGCTGTTGAGATGGCTCACTCACGGAAGTTTGCAGGTCCTTTAGATGACATCGTCAACCTCCAGGGTGTCTCCTGGGCTAAATGACCTTTATCCCATTTTTTAAACCATCAGAGATAATGAGCTATCAAATTACCATGCGTTGAGTTCCGGCATGAAAAGAGGAAGTTGCGCAATAAGAGGAGCTAGATGTCAGCACCATCTAGTGGCTGTATAATGACAAATATAGAATGCAGATACGGGGGAAGTAGAGAGGGAAGCACATGTAAAGGGTGCCTAGCATGATCCTGCATTTAAAACAGAAGCAGAAAGCCCCACTAAAGTTGTGGGATTTTACCCTAGTGAAGAAATGCTCTCAGGCAGCATGGGCCTTCTTATTCCTTCAGTGGCTCTTACGGTTTCCAGTGAGCCCAACATACCCTCTCTGCATGATATTCTGCTCTACCTTAGCCTCCTACCAAGCACTCTCCTCTGAGAATAGGTCATTAAAGGCTAGAAGAGGCTGTTCGTGTGTGTATAGAGCTTTAACAGCACCTGCCATTTTTAGCTCTTGCAGAAGGCCCAAGTGGAGCCTCTCTCTTAGTGCAGGCCTTGGAGCTGAGACAGTGTCCCACACAGCTTCTCAGAAGTCAGTGTTTTCTCATATTGTAGTAATAAATAGCCCTGTTGTGAAGGTATCTGAACCTATTGAGTGTTGCCTACAGAGCAGAGCCTAGGAGTGGACAGCAAGCTGACCAGGTAACCCGGTCCTCAATGTTAACGATGCCCTTAACACATGTAATGGCCATTGGCTCAAGGGCCTTTACAGGGGTAAAGGGAGCCAAAGAAAGAATTGGGGGTGTCAGCTGCATGGGGAAAGATGTTGTTCTGACACTAGATCTACCCACTGAGAAATAACAGAGGGGTAGACCTGGTATACAAATTTCTCAGAGGTTTGGTCTACCTACCTTGGTAAACATGGTGTCCAGGCCTTGTCACTGCTCAGTCACCAGATCTATCAGAAATGGCAGACTTGTTCTCTGAAGCTATCAAGACTTTAAAAAAAAAAAAAGTGCAACCATACAAAAAATGTGCAGTTCCAGGGGGAAAAAATGCAATTCCAAAAGAACATTGCTGCAGTTCAAAATTCAGGCTATGCAAAAGTTGTATTATTAGCTGGTGTAAAAATGGCTAATAACAATATCAAAAGTAAAGTGAGTAGCTCAGGCTCCTCTAGAACCCTAAACCCTAATCAAGCATACCCATTTCTCTACCCACTGCTGAAGACACTCTTCATAGACTGCAACTCTCTATAGCTGCCTTCCCCAATCTGCTGTTCTCCAGATGTTTTGAGCCACTCTCATTAGCCCCAGCCAGCATGGCCAATGGTCAGGAATGCTGGGAGTTGTCATCCAAAACATCTGGAGGGCACCAGGTTGAGGAAGACTGCTCTAGAGGGTGGTCACCAATGTTTCCAAGACGAAAGAAATCATTCCAAGCAAGTCATCTGAAGCTGTCAATGTTATGATAGTGGCAGTGATGGCCATAAAATATCTGATATGATATTCTTGACACAGCTGTATTGTGTTTGTGCATTTGTGGTTTTTTCCTTGTTCCTTGATGTGTGTTTTATATCCTTCACTTCAAACAAAGTTTTGTTGGCGTTCATGATGCTTCCTGGATATAACACTCCTCTGCATTCATGCTGTTCAATTCTCGGGATAGTCTACTACTCCGTGTAGGCTTCTAAAAGTAATGGAATGTGACACTAAGCAACAAACAGCACACACAAGAAAAGTAGGTGTGTTGTAGCAGTGTGTGCTATGTGCACAAATTACAACCACAAACTGCTATGCACTGCAGCTTTGCTCCCCCCCCCCGAAAAAAACCTGTGGATGCCCATGCTCAGAACTATGCGGTGACCATGCCACCACACGAGACTTTAGCAGCCTGCTTTGCCTTTCCCAAAAGTGTGGGAGAGGAAGCACTTGGTAACCAGCTAGCAACTGCCAGATCATCCTTCCAACTTTTTCTGTAGATCATATCTGACAGGTGCAAGGCAAACACAAAATGCTTCCTCTCCTATGTCAGGTAAAGCAGACAACTTCAAATCAAGTTTTGCTCAGTTGACAGGAATGTCTCTATATTTTTCCAAGTCTTTGTTGGCATATCCTTTTCAGTGTCAACTCCACTGTGCCTCTTCCATGCTTTGAAAAGTGATGTTTAATATCCTACACCTGCTTCCTCAAATAAACTAAACCAGCCATTTTTTGCACAATAGTAATTATGTCAACGGCAGTGTCTTGGGGGGGGGGAGATATTATGAATGACTAAGGGATTCTAAGAGGTGTGTGTCTGATAATTGTCTCAGTACTTATCCACAGCAAAGCCACATTTTTTCAGGGCTTTTTTGAAAACTTAACCTTGTCATTTGGTTTAATTCCTGTATCATTGTCCTTGGTATTACATCTATGTGAAGCTGCTGGGGGCTATCATCAGGAGGTTTGGGGTGCGGTGTCATCAGTATGCGGATGACACGCAGCTCTACCTCTCGTTCAAATCTTCACCAAGGTTGGCCGCAGAATCCCTGTCCAAATGTCTGGAGACGGTGAGTGGCTGGATGGGGAGGAATAGGCTGAAGCTGAACCCTGACAAGACCGAGGTACTTTTGGTGGGAGACAAGAGGAGGCTGGGGGATGTTGACCTGGTGTTGAATGGGGTACGGCTACCCTTGAAAGACCAGGTCCGCAGCCTGGGGGTCATTTTGGACTCCCAGCTGTCCATGGAGGCTCAGGTGTCAGCTGTGAGCTGGACAGCGCTGTATCAACTCCATCTGATACGGCGGCTGCGCCCCTTCCTTCCCGACCATCTGCTCCCATCAGTAGTACATGCCCTGGTCTCCTCTCGTTTAGACTACTGTAATGCGCTCTACATGGGGTTACCCTTGAAGACGGTTCGGAAGCTGCAGCTGGTACAGAACGCAGTGGCTCGCCTGATTAAAGGCAGCCGCCAGCAAGATCACATCACTCCAGTGCTGAAGGAGTTGCACTGGTTACCAGTTTTTTTCCGAGCCAAATTCAAGGTGTCGGTTTTGACCTTTAAAACCCTATATGGTTCCGGCCCAGCCTATCTTAAGGAGCACCTCCAGCAACACCAGACAGGCTGCTTAACAAGATCAGCCTCGGATGGCCTTCTCTCTGTCCCATCAGCCAGGACAGTTAGACTGGTGGGGACGAGGGAGAGGGCCTTTTCTGTGGTGGCCCCCACTCTGTGGAACTCCCTCCCTAAGGAACTTTGTCATGCCCCCTCTTTAATGAGCTTCCGCCATGCATTAAAAACGTGGTTGTTCAGTCAGGCATTTGGGGTGGGTTAGGGTATTTTAGAAAATGTTTTTATTTAGAATTTTATTGTTTTAAACTGTTTTATTATATGTTGTATATTGCCCAGAGTGGCTGGGTGACCAGCCAGATGGACAATTAATAAATTAAATAAATTAAATTAAATATTACCTAAAGCTGCTTTCTGCCCAAGCTCCTCTAAGAGAAGCTCATAACAAAATTTTCATCCTCTGGTTCCTTATTTAATTGCACAATGTTCCTAAGAGAACTTCGGGTATTGGGTGGTATAGAAATGAAATACATACATACATAGATAACTATAAATAATTGGGTATTTATCTGAAGAAGGTGTTGGCCACTAGATCTTAAATCAGGATAATTTCCTTCCTTATCAACCCAAGGATGGCAACCTTGAAAGTCAAAGAATTATTTCATTGTCTCATTCTGAATGTCTGCAAAAGGCTGATGCTCCTGCTAGTTTTCACAATATTATAGAATGTGGTGTTAGAGGAAAGCCAATATACCCATTGTGCTAATCTCCTGGCTTGTGCAGAATCGTTCTCTTTAGTTTTTACTGGTGCTGTGTCTAGACTTGTTTTTAAATGGAGCAGGACGTGAAGGTTTCCAAAGCCTTCTGTGGTTGGAGAAATTAGTCACACTTCAGTGGAACTTGATTGCCCTGGTTCCAACCATTGTCATGCCCTCCCCAGACAAAATGGTACAGACAGGGTAGCAGCTGCTTGTATGAAGACTTTTAAGTAGTTCCAGCACTTTGGTTCTTGTGGCATTGTGGTGTCCAAACTTCTGTTACAACCTGTTCCAGAAATGGAAGGGAACACTCAAGAGGCAGACCTTCCTACATGGATCCAGTTCAGATTGTAAATCATGGAGAAAACTGTATTGTGTAGGCATCCAAAACGGGTCCAACAGGGCATTCATTCCACATCTAAATGCATTCCCTCCCTGGAAAATTATCCTTAACGTTAGCTAAAGTCTTGCTGTTAAACACTTATGAAAGGCCAGCACAAAAAGAATGGGGTTACTCAGCTGACTATGTTAGGGATGTGTGGAACCTAGTGAGATAACACATTACTTGTATCAAAACTTGTATTGGTTTTGTTTACCCTCAGAAGCGTCACTCAAGTAGGACTACCCAATTTGCCTGAAAGAATTAATTTAGGCAAAATTCAGGGGCAACAGGTGTGTGGATTCCACCAGTCCCTTGAGAAACGTTGTTATCCTTATCCAAACTCTGCTTTGCTTTTCTCCAAAGCCTTTGGATGGATTAACCTGTCAATTTCATTTTCTCTTGGTTTCTCACTTTTCCAGTCTTAAGTTCCATTATTCTCAAACTCTGAGAACTTCTCCAGTGTTAACTTCGATGTATCCTGAACATCAATATTTTTTTTTAAAAAAACATTCTTTTGCATGAAAATTCATTTTTGTGCACATTTTCCCCAATACCTGCATTTTTGTATGCATTTTTGGAACTGCATTGCAACTGCATTGCAGAACTCCATTGCAAAATTCAGAGAAGAGTGAATTTTGAAGAATAACTGAGTTTCCATTCTCATAATGGTTCTAAAATGTGAAATTAGGTAAGTTCGCATTCAAATGCGAACTGAATGAATTTCTCCCCCATCTGGAACTGGATATTTCTGTTCCAGAACAAACTTCAAAATAGTAGGAATCACCACCACCGCCATGTTTTGATTACCATCAAATGTAGCAGTGATAAAGGCAGAGGCCATGGAGAACTTAATTCGCAAGTCTCTTTTGGAAACTAATTCAGAAAAAAATGGAATTAGCCCAATTCTTTGGGTCTTAGCTGTGAAGAGGTAATTGATTTTAATTAAGCATCTATCATCACAACAACTTGCTACTTGAAAGTCATTATATATGGAATGCATGAATACTTCCATTTTTCTTCATTGCTGTTATGGTTGTATAATTTTATTTTTTAAATGATGCTATGTTACAGTTTTGCTTAGTAATTGCACAAGCTACTGGGAAAATGAAAAAGGTTGAAATTTTAGGATATGATCCAGCCAAAATTAAGGATTTAACTTTGATTGATTTCAATTGGAAGCCCTTCATTGATTTCAGTGGGAAAGTGGGCTGTGTGCTTAACTCCCCATTGAACTCAGTGGGATGTTAAAGTCTTTAAACTAAACATGGCTGGATCATAGGCTATAAGTCTCCAAAGACAGAAAATACTATTGAAATCAATAGGAGAATCCTAAGGTATGGCCATTGTGAGAAATCCATCTCTCTCTCTTTGCAGGGGTCATAAAGCCAATACTTTTGCATCTGAGAATGCCTGAAGCTGGTTGCTGTGTATGCTACAGCTATGTGGGACACAGAAAAGGTATAGGATGTGATACTGGGGGCTGAATTCAACTTCTGGAGGATCTCAGCTGTTTGTTTGCTTGTTTGTTGGAAAATTCTAGTTTTTATGGCTGCAAAGATATGTCTCAAAGTGTGGGCAATGACTCCAGGAATCTCAAAAGCCAGAGAGATGGCTGAATAAAATTTCCATTGTTTGCGGAGAGGACTTAAGTGCCCCCCATAGCTTCTTTCCCCTCCTCATGATTAGAAAAACCAGAATAAATTATGGAAAATAGTTTTTGGTGTTTTTAAAAAGTGGATTATGCAAAGTGAGAGCTTGTGCATATTTGCTCAGTTTGCATAATTTATATAGGTTAGAATTCAACTTTTCTTGGCACAGTCTTTGGACTACCTGGGCACAAAACAGATATTATTGGAGACACAATTGTGCCTCCAATAAATAAGGTGATCAGTCAAAAAAGGATTCCACCATGTTAAATGAAAATGGGGGGGGCACTCTAACCTTAATAAAATCAAAAAAGTTTCATCAATCTTCCTGAAAATCACACGTGCCAGACAGAAATGTCTATTTTACATAACCTGAAAATTTCAGGAAGATTGGTTAAAGACTGAGGGAGAAATGGAAGTTAACAGAAAAAAATAAAATAAATACTCGGTCAAACAGTTTTGGCACTGAAAACATGTGTTGGCAACCATTTGTGTCCATCATTTGCCAAAAGGCTGGAAGCTATATATGAAAACTATATATGTTTTCCTATTCCCTTTTTATTGTAGTTGGTGGAATGGAATGTCTTTTTTAAAAATCCAATGTACTTATTTTTACAATATTTTTAATTGGTATAAGGAATCCCTATGAGAGTTCATAAGCCAGCACTCAGAATGTTGAGTGGGGAGGGGAATAACTGCCATGTAGAGAAAAAGCAACAGCAGCAGCTAACTGAGTTTCTGGGTCCTGTGTGTGTGTGTGTGTGTGTGTGTGTGTTAGGGATGGCAGAGAATTCCGCCACAGATCTCGGTGAGGCCGAATGCCAGTGCATTTGGCCCCCCGAAATCTGTGGCGGAACGGCCTGCCCCCCCCCGCCCCCCCACGGATCCCCGTCAGGACGAGACTTACCTGGGGTGGATCTTCCGGACGGCGCCGGCTCTGGCGGCAGCTGCGGCGGCGGCAGCGGCAGCTGGTCTTCCGACCAGCTGCCGCCGCCACCATTTGCAGTCTTGTCGCTTTGTGTGGTTTTTTTTTACAAGACGTGATAGGCTACGTAAAGACTTACGTAGCCTATCACGTCTGGTTTTTTTAAAAAAACGCGTACGCAAATGGCGGTGGCTACAGCCACCGCCATTTGCGTTCCTTATTTTTGGCCGTCTTAGTCTACGTAAATATTTACGTAGACTAAGACGTCGAAAATAAGGGGAACGCAAATAGCGTAGTGGATGTAGTAAAAATATTTACGTAGACTAAGACGGCCAAAAATAAGGAACGCAAATGGTGGTGGCCATAGCTGCCGCCATTTGCGTACACACGATTTTTTTGTTTTTTTTTAAGCCAGACGTGATAGGCTACGTAAGTCTTTACGTAGCCTATCACGGCTGACTACAGGGACGCAAATGGCGGCGGCTATGGCTGCCGTCATTTGCGTCCCTGCTAGCCAGCAGCCGGATGTCCGGCTGCTGGCGGAGCCGGCCGGAGGCTCCATGGAATCCCCGCAGAGTGGAGTGGAGCGGAGCCAGCCGGCCAGGATTCCGGGGGGAGGGACGGAGCGCCTCCCCCCCCCCAGCGGAACCCAGCGGAGCCAGGTAAGGGGACTTTCGTACATCCCTAGCATCTGTACTCAGACAAGCAAACCCCACTGCTTCTGTTTACAGGTCTGCATCCCCAGCTGTTCCCCCTCTTCCTCTACTCCCCCCTTTCCCCTTAATTGTTTGTGTTACTAAGATCCCTTTCTGGATTCAAGTGCTGGGAAGAGAGGGCTGAGAAGGAAGCTATGGCATGGAATGGAACTTTGCTTCATAAGCAGGCCTATCTTTCCTTGAGGGCAGAAATGTTTGCTGTCTGGAGTTTGAGAAGCAGGCAATCATGCTGGCAAAGCTGTGGGCAAGCCATGGAACAATGGAGCAGAATGAGAAAAGGTTACGTTTGTTACTCCCTGCAGCTCTACGGGTCAAGAGTGTTCCCATGTACCGTCATAAGGCCTAGAGTAATATCAGCCGCCTAAAACAATGAAAAACTGTTCCTGCAGGTTTCTGCCCCCCACCCCCACATGTCAGAACCAAATTTTCATTAGCAACTACAGAAAAGAGCCAATCAAAAAGCAGAAAATTAAGGGCTGTCAGGGGATTAAAGAAAGCAACTGCGCCCTGTGAGAAAGACAAGAACCACGTTTGTTCCAACCTGGCTTGCTTGATTTTGACCTTTTGCTTAACACTGATCTTTATTAGCAGATTTTGATTTGTTTTCAGAGCTTTTTTGGTTCTTGCCTCCCTTTGGGGAAAAGAAGAGTCCTCTTTTCTCTTTTTGAACATGTTTTCTCTTGGCTTTGAGACTATTTTCGGCTATCTTTTCCCAAGCCAGTTTCTCTGAGCCAGGCACCTGGCGCCTGAGCAGCTTGGTGTAGTTTTTGCCCACTATTTTATTTCACTCACTAGTGAAGCATGGGCTTCACAACACTTTTCAATTTACAATATCGTCTTCACTCTCTACCTGGATTAATTTTCCCTACCTGGACTCTGCTGAGTTCTACACTCTGAATTCTAGGAGAGGTCTCTTTCAACCTCCCTCTGGGTCCACGAAAGCCTGGTCTTCAGACCTCTGCTTGGGATCTGCAGAAGTAGCTATACATTCCTTAAAAAAAAACAAAAAACCCTTTGTTTAAAGGTTTGGACCATACTGCTATATAGCTGAAAGCTTCAAGCACTGCATTTAACTTATTTGGATTGGTGGAAGTTTAAGTACAGCTAAGTACAATTGAAACTGCTGCTGGGCTTACTTGGACCTACTTGTTTTGGGCCTAATAACATTGCACCTACTGTGCCTACTAACATCATTTGATTTTTTTAAAAAATAGGCCTTAGCGAGAGTTAAACTGTAGTGTATTTTGCATAGTATACACATGTATTTTCTTTGTTATCATTGCATGTTTCAAATTTTACTTCTGTATATGATGTTCTTCTGCATTTAATTTTATTTATAAACCATTCATATATTAAGAGTTCTCATGTGGCATGATTTCATTTGTTTAGCAACTTAAAAGGGTATTCACTGTTTTCCTGCTTAAGTCTTAAAATATATTTTCAAACATACTGAACTGTTAGATAGCAGGGATCTGTACTGGGACCAATGCTTTTCAACTTGTTCATAAAGACAGTGTGGTGTAGTGGTTAGAGTATTGGACTGGAACCTGGGAGATCTGGGTTCTAGTCCCCACTCAGCCATGAAGCTCACTGGGTGGCTTTGGGCCATTCACTGATTCTGAGCCTAACTTACCTCACAAGGTTGTTGTGAGGATGAAATGGAGGAGGAGGAGGATGCCCATGGAAGCTGCCTTGGGTTACTTGCGAGAAGGAAAGGGGCAGGGTATAAATGTAATAATAAGAAATGTAATAATAATAGTAGTCATCGTAGTAATAATAACAATAATAGTAATAATAAATGAACTGGAACTAGGACTAAGCAGCAAGGTGGCCAAGTTTGCTGATCATGCCAAATTATTTAGGGCAGTTAAAACAAAGAGGGATTGCGAGGAGCTCCAAAAGGATCACTCCATAGTGGAAAAATGGACGTCAAAATGGCAAATGCAGTTCTATATATGCAAGTGTAAAGTGATGCACATGGGGGGGGGATCCCAACTTCACTTGTACGCTTGTGACTGACCAAAGATGTTGCTAGAGGAATCCAACTGTGAGGTGATTCACACCTTTATTCTGTGAGTTGACCAGTGCCTTTACTGGGTGAGATTATAGTGAGAGACGGGTGTCTCCTTTAACGTAGCTGGGCTGAGAGTAGTACTACTGCTAATAATGGTGTGTGGTACAAGTAGCTCTATTTCCTAGCAACAGTATGACTGATGATGTTGCCAGTAGTGGTGAGAAATGTCAAAGCAGGTTGGGGTGCGGGGTAGGGGAAATTGTTTCAAAGATTATTAGGAGGCACCAAGAAAAAGTGGAACTTGATAGTGTGGGGGTGGGGAACATCATGATTTTGAGCAGAAATCGGTTGCTACATTTATTAAATTGAAGTATGTTTGTAGAGCAGTGCCTTCTCTCTATTAAAAGGTACTCACAGAGAGTTACATAGAATATGAAGTTAGACAATTGAACTCACAAACCGGAACCAATACATCTTTTTTGGGGTGAAGTGGTATTGGGAAGATGCTGTCTGAAACAAATAAGTAGTATGCTGGAAGAGGGTGTTTAAGCCTTCCACTAATCACTTGTTTTAATCTACAACACCATAACACCACAATGTTTTATTTTCACCAAGCATCTCAAGATCCAAAGCAACCATGGGTATGGCCTGCAGTATGCATGCTAGTGGAAATCTCAGTATGGTAGAGAATGAATATCTTCTTTCAGACTCCAAACCTATTCTGTTGCAACCAAATATCTCGTATTAGAAAGCAACCCAAAAAATCTTGCAGCATGCCTGCTGCTGGAAATCCCAGTGTGGTGTTGAATAGTTTTTTGTCTCATTCCTGTTGGTGCAATAGAAAAACCAGAATAAAAAACTTCAATTACAATATAATACAGGCTTACCTTGTAGCAACACACAAAAATAATATAAAGATGGTGAGGGGTACAAGAATAGGGTTCCCTCCCACTGTTCAACCCATCCTGCAAGCTACTGGTGTAAGCAACAAACACGCATGAGTCACCTCTCAGTTGGATTCCTCTAGCAATACAGTAAGGCTCAGTTGCTAAGACAATACAGGACCAGGAAAACATGGAGCATCTTTGCTGGTCCCAGACACTCCATCCTCCCAATCTGGATTTAGGACTGAAAGGCCCAGGAAAAGTGTGGGTGCATGGAGGGTAAGTTGTAAGCAAGCACAATCTGTGACACTGCACAACATCATGACTGATCACAGGGCACGTCAGATAAGGCATCAGCCTTAGCTTCCAATTTCCTGGCTTTGTGGAGTTTGGACCAACGTGAGATAGCCTCATCGTTGATGCTGGTCTTTTAAACCAGCAGGTTTCTTTTATTTTTGAATCTTTTTACTTCAGAGTACACATCGCCCTGCTTATAATGAGTCAAACCACTGGTCTATCTAATACAGTACTGCCGATGCAGAGGCTCTTCCCCTCCCACTGCAAACTGAGACCCTAAATATGCCTGGGACTGAAGATGGGACCAAGTACATTTGAAGCATGTCCACTACCACCAAACCAGAGGCCCTCCCAGTCAATAGTGATACGGCATTCCACAGTTCATACCATATTGCTGGTATTGCCTATCATGGTAAGCCTATCCAAATGTAACAGCTCACCCTTATTTAGCTTGAAGTGAAAACGATGATGACAGAGAAAGATTAAGAGAGTTCTCCTAAAACTGTAGCCAGACCATGGAATGGAGCAGCAAACGGATATTGCTGGGCAAGAATTTTAAGAACCAACCTCAGACATGTCTGCTAACAGAGCACACATTAGAAAGAAGGAATATAATTCTGTGTGATGATGATGGGTCACTGAAGGTTTTTTGCTTAGGTGGAGGACAATTTGTTCGACAGTATACCACAGTTACTGGCTACCATCTGTAAATAATCTATAGCGAAGGGAAGTAGTGTGTTGTGAGTCCAGGCGCATGAAAAGGGACTAGGGAATGTGAGGGGGGGGGAACCCAGAACCCAACCACCTCTAAATTTAGGCTCATACGTCACAGCTGATGAGCTCCAGAAGCTGGGGGACTGAGCCTGACTTATACTGCAGGTTTTTATTTTTTTACATTTCATACCCTTTGATAGCACCTCACTTCTCCAAATCTCACAACTGGAGAATCGCATCAGCATTTCTGTGGCAAGGGACTACTATAATAATTTGAGACAGGCAGCATTCTTGGGTATACTTGAAATAATAAAAAAAAAAAGAATCAACATTTGCTTTGGCAATCTGGCATGGTGGCAAAGGGCTAGTGTTTTTTTTAATTATTTTATTTTATTAATCTGTTAAAAACATGTTTATGTGTGAGATGGGGTTTTTGGCGAGGGCATTGCGGATGGTAAAAGGGAGGAGAGAATGTGCTTGGAAAACACATTCAAACCTCCAGAATGTAACAAATGTTGGCTCGATGCTGGTTTTAAGGGAAAGCCAGCTCCTAAAGTCTGTTCACTTGCTTTGGAAAGGCCTCCCTCCCCTCATAAACACAAACAGAAAGTGTTGTGGGGTCTGGGTTGAGGTGTGGTCCCCTTTGCTGTCATGCACATTTCTGTGTGGCTTTCCAACACATCAGCCTGGTCAAATTTTCACTCTTCCCTCAGAGTTTCTGTTTCGCAAATCATCCATTATAATTTAGAAACCAGACAGCACTGGTACACCACAAACTACATTTCTTTTTCTCTGTACAACAGTAGGGTGGCCCTTCTGGATTGCCCAAAAAGATGAAATGCATCACCCCAAAAGAGGACAAAGGAGGACAGCGATTTGCATAAAATGTGCATGTGCTAATTTATATCTATAGATGCACATTTAGAAATAATTTAAATAGAAACATACTCCATCTCACTATAGTGCTGAAGGCCATTTCTACATGAGGCATTTATCGTGAGCTTGTGATCAGTCAGTCGCGGAAGTTAATGGGTCCTATACTGTTAATAGGGATGTACAGATTCCCCACCGTCCATTCCGGTGGGGAATCCGTGGGGCGGGGAGGCAATCCATTCCTCCCCCTGGAATCCTCGTGGAGTGGCTCTGCTCCTTGAGGATTCCGCAGAGCCAAGGGCTACTTACCTGAATCAACCGGAGCCCTTCGCCTCCGTGCTGATCGCCATCTTTTTTTTTTTTAATGGTGATCAGCAGGATGTCCCCATAGACTTATACACAAAATAAAGCCGTGAATCTTGCGTATAAGTCTATGTGTCCATGGGTTTATACACAAGATCTATGGCTCTCTTTTGCAACAAGCAGCTTCGCCATCCTGTGCAGAATCCTCCAGGAGAGGAGGTAAGTGGGGCCGATCCGCCGCAGATTCCTGAGGCCGGATTCCAAAGAATCTGGCCTCATTTGAATCTCTGGCAGATTTCTCTAACATCCCTACCTATACACGATGTCATCATCCTCCAGGGCACCTCCCACTCTTTGCAAGCTTTATTGTGGTTTTTTTCATGATGACGAGGGTCTGGCATTTTCCTTCCTCCCACTATGAACCGCAGTAAAACTATGCTGTAGTGATGAAATGGTGCTTTATTGCAGCAATAGCACAGTGCCACCTAGTGGCTTTATAATGAAACATATAGAACTTGCCCAGAAAGAAAGAAAAAAGGAAAACACCACGTGGGAAGTAGCCAATCGTAATCCTGCAAGGAATCTGGAAGCAGAAGCTCCAGTAAAGTTGTGGGATTTTAGCTTTATGTAGAGAGAGAGCCCATAAATGTGACCAGGTGACCAGTGTGTTTGCTGTTCAGTCTGCTGTCCAGGTATTAACTTCTTATTATTATTATGTTTATTTATCTTTAAACCAGAATTGGACAGGCCTGCCCTTCAAACAGAGGACAGTCCTTTGCAACCATTCAAATAGAGGACTGCCCAGTCCACTATAAATAAGGACACATGGCCACCCTATACAGCAGGCCTACACAACTTGTAACCCACCAGCCATATCCCATGTCATACTAGACACTTCATTAATACCTTTTGTTTTTGCAGTCCCGTGAAGGCTGTAAAACGAGAGGTTTATCGAGCTCCTAGAAGCCCGCCATCCATGGCTGATGGGCTGTATTCAGCTTAGAGAGTCACGCAAATTGTGCAGGCCCGTTTTGACAACTTCTCCATTAGGCTGTTAGTCAACTTGTGTTCGGTGAATAGGTGAAGGGGTAGCAGGGCTGGGGCCTGTCCCCTCCCCCGTTGACCTTTGTGCATTCGGCATGAAGGCCTAAAAGGAGAGTCTGAGCAGGTTCTGAATTAGAATGTGTTATCAGGGAGGATTCTAAGTGTGCTGAGCTGAGCGTGCTTGGAATCCCCCTTCAGATCTTGGTGCTGAACACACAAAGGTCTGAAGCTTCCTTCCTTGGGGACAGTGACCTTGGGGCAGAGCTAATGTGCATGACTCTGTCACCCTACTCGTGCCTTGATTTTGAACACCTAAGGTGTGTGGGGGTATTCGGGGGGAAATACCCTGAAGAGGGTAGCCTCTGAAATCTGTTGAACAGCCAGCCATTTCATCTGAGGCTGCTTCAGAAGCTCCAGCTGCCTTATTTCTTGTTCCTGTGGCAATAGTACCAGCCAAGCGGAATGATCTATGCAGTACAATGCTTAAAATATCCTCATTTCAGATTCAAAATTCCGTCCAGATTTCGGAACTTGAATCAATATTTACTTTACAACAGAACATTAGGTTCAGTATTTAAGACTGAACAGGTTAGATATAGATATATAGATATATATATCTCCTTTAGAGTTCTGACTGGTTCTAACTGAAGTCCGGAGCGGATTCATTGCCCCGCTGACATCGGAGCCACCAGCCTCCACTGCAGGAGCAGCATTTCATGTACAGCCTGTTCTTACTCCTGGCAAGTGGATGCTGTGTATGTGTTGTACTAGCTCTGCACTGTAACAACACGCCATTTTAAAGCACAGCATTATGAAGTCAGTAGTGATGTCATGGACTGCCTCACAAAGAAAATACAGCTCTGAATCTTACTTTCCCTTGTGCAAGGATAGCATACACACCCTTGGTCCTTAGTACACACAGGAGGAAGGGAGAAAGAAAGAAACTGACATTAGGATGAAACTCAGTTTACTGTGGTCCAGAAAGAAATTAATTGGTGAGGTGAACGTTGTCTGTTTTTCAGTTCTTTTATACTTGGAGAATATCAAACATTTAAACTTCTGTGCTTTAGAGTTTTAAAATATAATTTTGGATGCATAAACCTTAGAAAATAGCTGACTTTTCTTAATATGAATAGTTTTTTTAAAAAATACTTAGGAATCCTTGCTTTTAAAAAATGCAAATGAAGATTGCAGATAATAAATCTCAGAAACATTTTTGTTGTTGTTAGCAAACCAACCTTGTCCTCCTAAGCTTTTTTTATGCATCTCTTTCTTCTAGAATATTTCATTCTTCTAGAAATAAGGTGTTCTTCCAGACAGAGAGCATTTCTACATGAGGCTTTTATTGCATGCTCGTGATTGGTCACTCTCGGATGTTTGTGGGTCCTTTACACGATATTGTCAACCTCCAGGACATCTCCTGTGCTTTCTGACCTTTATCCCAGTTTTTAAAAGGTTGGGTATAATGCAGTAATAAATGTCATTCCACTTTAATGGCCATGTGAAATTGTGCAGTTCCGCTATAACACAGTGCCATCTAGTGGCTGTATAATGAAACATGTAGAACTTGCAGACAATGGAATTCCCCGACAAAAAGGCCTATGTCAGACCGTGTAAGGAGCTGATGTTAATCCCACAAAGAATCCGGAAGCAGAAGCCCTGGTAAGTTGCAGGATAAAAAGCCTGGTGTGGAGAAGCCCAGAGGGGTCTTAGCACTACCAGTGAGAAGGCATTATGCAGCTATCCCATCTTTTCTTTCTCAATGGATTTTCTGCTGTTAAAAAAAGACAGAAGCAGTGGTGGGAGCGGTTATGAGTGGAAGTTGACATTGTCTGGTAAGACACACACCGTAAAAATTTGTGAATGAGTTAGGGCAATGGCACAAACAAACCTCATCTGGAAGCACCCAAGAGCCAACTTTGTACTAGGGATTTGCATAGGATTCGGCTAAATCACAAACTAATTCTGCCTGGCACCAGGAAAAATACCTTTTTATTCTCCCAGGCCTTTTAAACTGCTGCTGCTTTATTTGTAATATGCATACTGCTGCGTTTTAAAATCATCTTCTGTGTTTTTAGCTTTATCTCTTTTAAGTGCTGAATTTTTGTTGCTGCTTTTAAAATAATACTTTCAGATGTGTCGTATTATTGGTTTTAATCATTGGTCGTACTGCTTTCAGTATATATAAAATAATAAGATCTGTGCTGAAACTTTCAACAGGTGTGTCCTGCTTATTCTAAGAGCAGAAGTGGGCTTGATTTCAATTACAGCTAGAATACGTAAGGTGATAGTACACTTTTGGTTGAGATCGGTGAGCATAGATGACCATCAGCTCATAAAACAATGTCTGTTGTAGAACAAATGGTTAAGAGAAACTGGTACTGAACCAGTTTGAGTGTCCAGTTTCAACCCCATGCACTCTTAAATAAGGATCAGATCAAAACCAGAATAATCATGGCTGATGTAGAGTCAGATTAAAAAAAAAAAAACCAGACAAGCTAGAACTTCTTTCTGGTTTGACTTGCTAAGGATAACTCTGGACTGGCTGTGTATTTTCAGAATTTTATACATGCTCTACTTGGACAGCCTTTGCAGCACTGAGATTCCAGACTATGCCCTCTGCTTGGTTGGAGAGTAAATATTAGAGCTGTGCACAAATGGCCTCTCAAAATTCTCCAACCTATTTATGAGCAGACAAATTGCGGGGACAATTTCACCAAATTTCTCTTAGGGGAAGAGAAATTCTCCAACAGTTTCTCACAGACAGGGCTCACTATTGGCAGGGGTTGTAGCACAGGTTCCTTCTTTTTTCCTCAGGGTTTTTGGTTTATTGCAGTGCCTCTTCCTTGTGGCAGAATTCTGAATTTCTTTTGGTGGTATTTTTGAGCTAGCCAAGGGTGCTGTGGGCATTTTCTCTCTGTATTACACATCTTTCCATTGCTCTGCAGCCTCCCAGGCCACCTGCACTTTCTGAACTGAAAAAGCCCCATGGGAGGAATTGCCTCATGATGTCTTCCTCATGGTGGCTTTAACTGAAGTGCAGGAAGCTGAGGAGGCTACAGGTTGCCACAGAGATTACTGCACAATGACAGACAGGACACTCATGCACCCTCCTTGGCCACCTCATAAGCAAAGTAATGACAAGAACCCCAAACCCAACCCATAAGAATTTCTCCAAAATTTCTCCTCCTTTGAATTTGTTTTCGAAAGCAATTTCTTTTCTATCAAATTACATGACAATGGTCGAAACTAGTAAATATCATAAAATCCATACAAATCAATGTTTTGTTTTGTGGCACAAAAGAAATAGAGGATATTGTCTGCTATGTTCGATGCTGTCCCACTTATAGAGATCCTGGGGAAAGAGTCTTGAAAATATTTGTTCAAACAGTGGGATTATTTTCCTGATGCAGTTAAACTTCGCCTGCTGTTGCGAGATGATGGCCCTTATGTTGCAAGGTGTATGACAGATTTTGTTCCAGCTGCTAGGAAAATTAGGGGAGAAATGTTAGGAGAAACAGATTAATTCTGGAGTTTGTCCTGTTAAAATATAGTTTCCTTTGTTAAGATCAATGGCTGTATAGCAATAAAGTTTCTGTTCTTCTCTATAGATGTTTCTTTTACATAAAATTGTTCTGAGTGGACCTCACACGTTCACACTGATACTGCCAGTGTTTATTTTATTTATTTATTTATTTATTTATTTATTTATTTATTTCATTTCTATACCGCCCAATAGCCGAAGCTCTCTGGGCGGTTCACAAAAACTAAAACCAAACAACACACAATAAAACAATTTAAAATATATAGAACATTAAAACCACAATATAACAATACAACCACAATAAAACCTAGCAGTAGTACAGGAGTTTAAAATACAGATTTAAAACAGCAAAGATAAAAATTTAAAAAGCTAAAATGCCTGGGAAAATAAAAAGGTCTTCACCTGGTGCCGAAAGGAATACAATGTAGGCGCCAGGCGAACCTCACTAGGGAGCTCATTCCAGAGCCGGGGTGCCACAACAGAAAAAGCCCTCCTCCTAGTAGCCACCCGCCTCACTTCCTTTGGCAGGGGCTCATGGAGAAGGGCCGCTGATGATGATCTTAAGGTCCGGGCAGGCACATATGGGAGGAGGCGATCCTTCAGGTAACCTGGCCCCAAGCCGTTAAGGGCTTTGAATGTTAACACCAGCACTTTGAATCGGGCCTGGAAATGGACTGGCAGCCAGTGCAGCTGGAAAAGTACTGGCGTAATATGAGCTTGCAGGCCAGTCCCTGTTAACAATCTTGCTGCCCTATTTTGGACCAGCTGAAGTTTCCAGACCGTTTTCAAAGGCAGCCCCACATATAACGCATTGCAGTAATCCAGACGAGAAGTTATCAGAGCATGGATAACTGTAGCTAGGCTATCCCTGTCCAGATAAGGGCGTAGTTGGTATACCAGCCTAAGCTGATAAAAAGTGCTCCGTGCCACTGAGTTCACCTGTGCCTCAAGTGACAGTTCTGGATCCAAGAGCACCCCCAAACTACGAACCTGATCCTTTAGAACCAGTGTTGCATTAGTGGCTGTATGTATCCCTCCTTCTAATGTCTGAGACTTTTCACTTGTTTCTCTCCTGATTATTCACCTGTAATGCAGTACTGGTCTATCTGCAGCCACAGAGATGGATGCGTTCAGTCTCTTTCCTAGGTAACACACAGTGAGATGCATATCATCAATGAGATGGTGCCCTTGACTGCTGCCCACCATAAACTTGTTAATACGACTAGAGAAGTTGATATCTAGTAGTATCACTTGTTGAGTACAAATAAGTGTGGTGAACTAAATTGAGAGGCCTCTTCTGATAACATGCATATAGCTCTTTATTGCTTCACATACATCACAGGCAGACAACTTGTGGCCTGTGAGGGATGATGGGAGTTGCAGTCCCAAAAAATCTGTAGGGCCACAAGTTGCCCAACTCAGGGGTCCCCAACCTTTTTGGACCAGAAGACACATTTGGGAATTTGAGAAATTGCTGCGGGCACCACCACAAAATGTCTAATCAGTGGATCGACGCTTTGGCGTCTACCTGTCACATCTATGGATCTTAGGCTGTGTCTTCTTCAGCAAAAATTGTTGTGTCGTGTCTATTGGACACTGCAACGTCTCTTTAATAATGGATTGGTTAGTTCAGCTAATTGCTGGTGGTGCAATGCAGCTAATGCTTCTTTTAAACATAGTTTTGGCAATGTCCAGGAGTTGCTTCTTTTTGCGAGGAGGTTATTATATAGATAAATTTTGTACTGGAACAGCCTTAAATATTCGCTGATGTACACACTCTTTTAAATTATTAACATGCTTCATGGAAATTAACAAATACATGAATTCTCTGCACCCTTTTGACAGTTAAAAGACTAGTATTACAACACTGGAAGGATAAACACTCACCTCCTGTAATGCAATGGATTGAGTACAACGGTTTCAATATCTGAACGGGTGGCATATAGACACCACCTTCAACTGGATACTTATTTGATTATTTGGGCTGCTTTTGTTCAAGCCTATCTATAATCACTAGAAAGTTGTATGCATTTCATATGTATTCATTGCTATAGTACGTATGTACAAATCTAGGTGCATATATTAGAAAAATCCAGAAAAATAAACATTAAAGACGTCTTGCAGGTGCCTGCAAGCACCACATCGAGAATCCCTTCATGGTCACCACTGGAGGTGCCTGCAGGTGCTGCATTGGGGACCCCTCCATTATCTTGTCATTTTCACAACAACCCTGTAAGGTAGATTGCAGATCGGAGTGTTTCTCCCAAGGCTGCCTAATGAGTTCATACCTGAGGCTTGGTATGAACTGGGGATCTTCAGTTGCTGAGCTATATCAGGTCTTTTTTGAAGTCATGATGGGCTCCTGATGCTTCTTGTGCTACATTTAAAAGGAAAGTCCCGTGAGTTTACTGACTTAGAGGCAGCATTTTGGCACTTTTCATCAGAAGCTCGATCATTTCCAGTAGGAGTCAACCTCTGTTCCCTAAGGACTCTGGCATTTTAGCATTAAGCACTACTCCACTGCTGTCATAGCTGAAGGTATGTGTAAATGTACATTTTTGTTGGGCAATTGCTGTTTATTTCTCTGCTGAAATACTGCCACGTTCAGTTCTATCAATAAAAAATGGTTTGCACCCCAGGGAATGATATACCAAATTATGTGGTCATTCGACACCCTATTTAAGGCAACAACGCTATGATTTAAGCAGAAGAAGTGGAAAGCAGATTCACAGCAATGACGACCATTGATGCAGGATAGTTCTGTGCTTCCAGCACCAGCCTTTCCAGTGATCTGTAAAAACTAGCATTTCTGTGTCTTTGTATCCAGCCAATCTTGCATAGATTTGGCACTGATAAGCTAAATGACAGCAATTTAACTGTGCTTTTTTCTTTGGGTGAGGGGGGTGCGGGGCAGAGGTCATTAATAACATCAAGCATCTTCAATATTTAAATCACATTTGTGCCTGTGAAAGAGCTATCCAGGCATCAACCAGCTATCAAACGCTACAGGGGATTTGAGACAATGCTGTTGTCCTTACCCTTTTCACAAAACTCTCCTTCAGAACAAGTCACCTAATTATTGAATATTTACAAGCTCTTTGGGCACAACCACTGCGGCAGAGAGATTGGAGAGGAAAAGCTGCCCCAGTTGCGAGGGGGGGGGGAAATAAACCTTGTACAGCACTGAGATGCAATAGACCTCCCCACGCAGAAACCTGGGTGGAAGACATGCAAATAACTAGACAGTAGCATTAAACAGATATGATATACATGACAAGTTTAAAGGGATGTGACCCTTTAACTCGATGGTCTTATAGGCCCCTTGCAACCCTACTATTCTATGAGCTTTTTGAAAGGGTGTTTCTACATGAGTGATTTATTGCACGCTCGTGATAGGTCACTCACAGAAGTTTGCGGGTCCTTTACACGATGTCGTCAACCTCCTGGACGTCTCCTGCATATAAGCTAGTAATAAAAGTTAATGACGCCATATTGGCACTGTGTAATGCCGGCATAGCGCTATGAACTTGCTGAGGAAGGACTTTCCTCAGTTCAGACCACATGTCTACCATGTAAATGCTTGAGCACATATTTCGATCACTGCCTGATCAGAGGGAGAAGATGGTAAAATGCCGCCCTGCAACAAAGGGAGACAGATCTGATCCCCCACCCCACCAAGCTCAGGATCAGCATCCTTCCTTGGTTCAGAGCACCCCATTGACTTCAGTGGGGCTTACTCCCAAGTAAGGGTGCCAAGGGTTGCAGAGTTACAGCACAATCTTACGTCTACTCAGAAGTAAGTCATAGCTTTCCTGGAGGCTGCGAGGAAACAGTACAGCATAAGTTAAGCGACGAAAACAACCCCCCCCTCCTTTGCACACATGGATTGAAACAATGTTTCTGTAAAGGACACTTACATTTTCAATGTAAAGGAGCCCCTCCTAATCCTGCAAAGAAACTGAAAACGGAAAGCCACAGTAAGGATGCAGGTTTTTTTGCGTAATGTAGAGATACCCAAAGCTATTCACATAGCAATCGGTAGGACTGGCACAAGTTAAATCCAGACAAATTATATACAAATTATATACCCATAATTGTTCCTTAAAACACCAACTCACACACACACACACCTGACACTGCAATACAAGTGTTGGTGGGAAGACAAGAGTGGCCAAAGTAAAGGATGGGGGACTAGCTTGTAGGAGATCTGTACTGCACTGATACATACAATATTTATTTATTTCATTATTACATTTATATCCCACCTTTTTTTCCTCTTGCAAGGAACCCAAGGTGGCTTTCATGGTCCCCCTCCTTTCCATTTTATCCTCACAGCAACCCTGTGAGGTTAGGCCGAGAGTCCGTGACTGGCCCAAAGTCACTCAGTGAGCTTCATGGCTGAGTGGGGATTCGAACTCAAATCTCCCGAGTCCCATTCCAACACTTTAACCACTGAATAATTTAAAAAAAATGCTGTTCTCAATGTGTCCAGCTACTGTATAATGTAGGAGATTTTTGCAGACGCTGTAAAATACACAAGCCCTGCTTTAGACCAGTCCCTACAAACCTCACCCCACAGGGGTAAACTTGGTTCTTTGGTTTCTGCCACGTTCTTGAATTGAACAAGAATTGAATGGTACCTTTTCCCTTTTGTAGTCTAGATTTCTGTCCTTGACTACACAGTCTGTTTAATCCTGGTAAACCCTTATGCTGATCAGTGTCAGTGCTTACGTACATGCATGGATGAACCAGCCCATAGCTACTCAATCACATTCCTAATTACCCCCCCCCCCCAAAAAAAACTACTAAATTGTGCTACAGTTTCTGAGGGCACTATCTACTTAGAGGGTAGAAACTCTCTCTTGCAGGGGACAAATACAAAATCTTAAGCGGACTAGTTTTCAGCTTTATGACATTGACCTTCTGCTGAACTCTACAGCTGTACAATATTATTCTTGGTGCTGTGGTTAGCATTCTGTAGCACAGACCTACCCTCTGAACAACACACGCCCATTGATTTAAATGGGCTTGCAGTAACCGGGACAGAATGCAGACTCTAGTCATAAACATAGATAGTTCCGTCTACCTTTATTTGTGACTGTTTTGTGGATATCCCTTCTACACAAATTACTCTTCCCGATGCATCACTTGCATGGGTTCACCATATTTCTCACAGGTTGGAAGCCAATGTCTATGAGGTTCAAGTATTTCTACTCTAGGTTTCCCCCACAGGCTCTTGCAGGATTGTCAGCTATTTTGTGAAACAGAGCTCTTACCGCAAAAAAAAAAAATCCCTCATAAAAAACCATAGCATAAAATACCTTAGCCATAAGGGTCAAATTACATTTTCAGCAGGCTTTTAAAAGAAAGAATAACAGAATTGAGTTAAGCTCAGGCTATGCTGCAATGTCTTGTAATGAAATTTCCTTTGCAACAAAGTTCTGAATCAAAAGGTCATGAGTTAATCTTCCATGAAAGTGGGCTGCATTTGAGGTGTTAAAAGAGTTTGCAGAGTATTTCAGTGCCTGCATAAGACTCTCCACAAGGCGGGTAACGATGGCGACAGCAAGCCGTTAACATCTCTAGGAATCTGATGAAAGGTCAACTCAGGCTGGAGATGGAAATTCTGTAAAAATGACACTCTGCCTCAGTTCTCATGTGCAAAGGATCCAAGTGAAGAGGAAGAGGAAACAGTTGGGAAAGGGACCAGGAAGCCTTGGACAGGAAGGGCAGTATCCAATAGGGGACGTGAGTGTGTGGCCAGTCCTGCCAGGCCCCAGTCTGTTAGAAACTCGTTTGTCCAACCAGGACCTGTAAAATAACTTAGTGACACATGTTCAAGCAGCACTCTATGTTTATTAAGCACGTTTGCAAAAGTGGGTGTCCTAGTTGAGTAGGCACACCTGACAACCAAGCACACAGTTTTTATTCTCTTTCCCCGGCCGCTGAGTCCCTCCCTTGTTTCCCCATTGGCTAGGTACTCCAAGATTCACAACTTTCCGATCCACCTATTCACATTATCTCCTTGACATGTTCCCCCTCCCTTTATATACATCGCATGTACATTATAATGACCTTATTAGCTATGCAGGGTGTGTAACATAATATTCATGAGTTCTTTAAGCACACGCAGTTATTCGTGTCCTAACTCTGGGTGTTTTATCAAATTTTCTAATGTGGTTTCTACTTTGCTTAGCTAACCACACGTCTAACTTCATTTTAAGTTTCTTACCACAAAGTACCTTAGACACATTTCCACATCCTGTCTCAGCTCAGTTACTGCTCAAAAGCATTTGCGACCTATTTAATGCAAAAGCAATATTTAACTCTTTCCTACAATCCCCCCTTTTCTTCTACACCATTCTGTTGCTTTTTGCACATCTAACTCAATGAAGCTTCAAATCTTGCTATCATGCTTTCACTCCCCCCCCCCCTGTGGTGTTGCTCATCTTCAGAATTAACTTCATTCATTAGCATCATATTGTCACTGTATGGTGGAGGTTCTAAGGGCATCTGCTTTGAAATTGCCGTTTCTATCAGTCTCTGTGCTAAACCTCTTATGCAGGGAATGATGCAACACCCCAGAGCAGTGAGTACTCCTGCCACTATCACTAACGAGGTAAGAGCAGAGATTGCCATTCCCTTCCACTTTCCAAACCAGAATTCTAACCACCCAGTGAGAGAAGTATCTACCCCCGAATTTTCTGCCATCTCTTCAACTAGGGTTGTGAGTTCTTGAAGAGCCTTGGAGATTGTACCGTCTGGGGCAGTGTTATTAGGGATGAAGGTGCATTTACCTCCTCACATTACACACACACCACCTTTCTCTGCTAATGTCATATCTAGTACCATCCGATTTACCCAAGCCATTCTGCTAGTAGCTTCTAAATGTTCGGCAATTCCTTTGACTGCATCTCTGGTATAGTTTATAAATCTCTGTTGGCTATAATATATGTAATTAATCCAATCTACGTTCTTATTTATTGTGGCCCACCAGAAGAGAAATGACTCAAACCCTGCTGCTACCTGGTTCCTTGCTTTAAATTCGTCTGGAACTCCTCTAGGGACTCCGATTGAATCTATATAAATTCTTTCATCAAAGGAGACCCCAAGTGACCTGTTTCGTCGACTCTGCTTCTTTGGGGTAGTTATCTTTCTTTTTTAAATGCAAAGGTGAATGGTATAGCCCATTGAACAATTGCACAAGTGCCTCCCCAATTTCTAGGTAGAGTAGGTCTTAGGGTCTTACCTCCGCAATACCACCATAAATCCGCTCTAGGGATGTTCAGCGAGGTATAATTGTCTCCCATCTCATCAGTTACATTTAACACCATTGTACAGGTTTTCAATTCTCCCAGCTCTTTGGCA
This sequence comes from Heloderma suspectum, assembly GCF_057233095.1. Taxonomy (NCBI): domain Eukaryota; kingdom Metazoa; phylum Chordata; class Lepidosauria; order Squamata; family Helodermatidae; genus Heloderma; species Heloderma suspectum. The sequence continues at coordinate 137,214,470 of NC_139462.1, forward strand.
CCATTTCCTCCCTGTCGTGAGAGACAAGCAGTATGGTTTCCTATAGCAGCGGAGAACACCGGAGGTACCTGTATATTTTCATTCTTTAATGGTGGGAACAGAAGAGACAGGGACTTGCAGGTCTTGTTACCCCATGCTGTGGTATCTTGGTATAATGCCAACATGCATGGCATTCCAGAGGCATCTTTCTCCCATCTAACAGGAAAAGGGACAATCTGGGCTACTGGTTTCCCAGAGGCACACGCATAGCAATTGCTTTTATTTAAACTTTTAACAGCATATTTCATCCATTCCAGCCAGGCATTTGTGTCTCCATATCCTGTTTCTGTTTCGAAAGTCTGCCTAAGGTCCTGAACATCTATAATCTCTACTACCTTTGGATCATTATGTGGTTTGAAGGGTTTCACTTCAGGCATCACAGTGGGCTTTTCTGGAGTTTAATCGTTCTCCACCTGTTTTTCTTGCAATTTGTACCCCTCAGTTACTCTATTCCCAATTTTTTTTTTCAGGAAATACCAGGGATGCCACTCCTGTCTCCCCACTCGACGGCCCTGTAAGACTCAGAACCATACCAATTCTCCCGTCCCCCCTAACTTTGGGAGTGCTATATCTCCTTTTTCTACCCTCAAATCCCAATAGGAGCATAGGGGTCCCTCCTAGACTACAGATGAGCCTGGACCTGTAGTCCAGCTGTCCACCAGAGGGTGGACTAACCTGTAAAATCGCTCTTCTGGGGTCCAGGAAGGATTGTCCTCCGGCCCAGCGTCCCACCCCGGAATGGATGCAGCAATGTTCATTTAACTTAAGTTCTTTTCAAAACTAATCTAGTGGGAGAGTCTGTTTTGGTTACTGCTCAGGAGTCCCCTTCTGGGGTTCTTTGGCAGGTCCTTTCACACAGGTGTGGTGGGCCCAACCCTTCTCAGCAGTTCAGACAGCAGTCTCTGTGGTCAACAGCACTTGGAAGGGCCCTTCCCAACTTGGTTGAAGTTTGGCTTCTTTCCACGATTTTATCAACACCCACTCTCCCAGCTGGATATTATGGACCATGAACTCCAGGGGTGGTGTTTGTGCCAACAATCCTTTTTACCTGAGGAGAGATAGAGAAGGCAACAGCCCAAGCATATATTCCTACATCTTTCCACGGGGCCGTCTGTATTCTCAGTCATGCTATGGGTAAACACCTAGTCCATGGCAGCCTGGTTTCTAGAATTAATTTACTTAATGTACTTTGCAAGGTTTGATTCATTCTCTCAACTCTTCCTGAAGACGGAGGATGCCATGGAGTATGGTGCTCCCACGCAATACCCAGTCCTCTCATTATTCCCTGTAACACCTTGAAAGTGAAATGACTTCCGTGATGGGAATCTATGTACTCTACAGATCTATATCTGGGCACAATGTGTTCCAGGATTACTCTACTTACTCCTACAGCCGTGGCCGTTGACATTGGGTATGCCTCTATCCAGTGTGTCAAATGGTCTATTAAAACCAAAATATACTTTAATCAACCCACCAGAGGGAGTTCTGTAAAGTCAACCTGGATACTTTGGAAGGGACACAAGCTTGGCCTATGCCCTCCTTGGGGCTGTTTTCTCAATACCTTCTAATTAATCTTTTTACAAATTAGACATCTTTCGCACATTTGTTTGGCCGCTGTGTACATTCTTACACACCCATATTTTCTAAGCACTAGATCACACATTGCTTGAACCCCCCAATGACTTCTCTGATGTAAAATAGCCATAATTTCCCTCATAATTGGTTTGTTGACCATCTCTTTGCCATCTGGAAGTATCCACTTCCCTTCTTCTACCTCCACTGCTCCTAATTCTTGTAGTTTTAACATTTCCTTCTCTGTCTATACCGGTTTCTCCGGTATTTGTGGCAACCTGGGGGTTATGGTACACATCCTCACAATTTCTTCTCCTACTGCAGCTTCTCGTGCTGCCCTATCCACCACTGCATTTCCCCATGCTTCAAATGATGTACCGTTCTGGCGTCCGCCAACGTGGACTACAGCTATTTCTCTAGGTAAGAGTAAGCTTTTCAACACCTGTTGTACAAGTTCACTATGTACTAATTCCTTCCCTCTACTATTTATTAAACCTCTTTCATGCCATATTTTCCCAAACGTGTGAACCACTCCATACGCATATTTGGGATCTGAGTAAATCGTTCCGTCCTGTTTCTTTAGCAGCTGGAGGGCCTGATTTAAAGCATATAGTTCACATGTCTGGGCTGACCAATTACTAGGTAGCCTTCCTGACTGTACTCTCTCTGTGGTGATGCCATCCTTTTGAATCAGTAGATCCCATCTTTTTCTCCACAACCTGGTCTACTGTATTGACCGTCATCTTGACGGTTTGTTTTTGCTTCTCATCCTCTCTCTTAACATAAACCTTCTGTGCCTCTCTCAACAACTCTTCTATGGTTTTATCACTCCAGTTTTCTAACTTTTCTAGCTTCTTTTTTAATATCTGGCCATGATTTTGTTACAAAATTAACCTTCAGTAGTGACTGACTTACTGGATCTTTAATATTCATGTCAGAATACTTTCTCATCCGATCCTTTAGTCGTTGGAGGAAATCAGATGGTGGTTCCTCCTTGCCTTGCTGAATTTCAAAGGCTTTGGTCAAGTTCTGGGACCTGGGTACTGTGAGTTTAATTCCTTTGATTATCAACACCTTAAGGTCTTGCATATTAATCCAGTGTTGGTCTTCCTGGTGGTTTCAGTCCGGATCTCGGTTAGGATATTTTTGATCAGCCAGGACCACTCCTTGCCCATGGGGATGTTCTTTTTCCCATTCAGCCATTGCTGTCCTCCTAACCATGGCCCTTTCTTCTCTCGAGAACAAGATGGCTAGAATGGACATTAATTCTCCCCAGGTGTATATATTAGGTCCCAGAAACTGATCAAATTGTTCCCCCAATCCTACGGGGTCTTCCATTAGAGATTTCATCTCCTTCTTAAAGTTTGGGGCATTTACAAATCCCACTTGTCCTTGTCTCATTGGGACTTCCCGTAAGGGGTACATCTTTGCTCCCTCAAGTGTCACATTTGGTGAGGGATATTCTTGGTTTACCTCAGAATCACTGTCAGTTCCTTTTGGTGTACTACTTTCTTTGGGCCCCCTGAGGGATAGGGAAATTCACTACATCTCTCTTTAATTGGGCTAATTCTCTTCCCAATCCCCCATACATTTCACTGGGCCTTGATGATGTCACTGTCTGAGTCCCCTGTCCCCTTTCCCTGTCTTCTTCTTCCTCCACCAAAGGAGGAATATTTGGCTCTTGTGCCATAGGAACATAAGGGGGTGGGAGGTGGGAAAGGGGATCCCATGACTCTGCGTTATTCTCAGGGAGATTTTCTTCCTTCCTAATTTTTCCCTGTCTTCAGGGGACATAGTGTCACTACTTCTTTCCCCATCCAACATCTAACATAATCGGACTCCTCTTGTGAAATTGATCTTTTAGAATTCACATAGAGATTTAAAGTCTGACACAACCATGCTTCTTCCGCTCCAAATTTGGGCCAGAAAATAGCAGGTGGTTTGATACTTTCCCAAGTCCAAACACAACAACAAAATTTAATCATATTTTTCTTGTCTTTTTTCTGGTACATGGAATGTCCTTCCAAAATTTTAACATCCACCCTAAGGGACTGTTTGGTGGAATGTTGTCCTTTTCCCTAGGCACTTTTTCTTCCCAGGTCTTTCCTGACTCACCCTTGGAATCATTGTTCCCCATTGAGACCTTTCAACCTTCCCCTTTATTGCTTCGTCCAGCTCTGGCCATACTCCTTGCAGATGTAACGGAACCGCAGATTAGGACTCCACACTCACTTTGTGTCCCTTGACACATCTCACACACTCCACAATCAATCTCGATACCCAACCACCAAGGCAGTACTTAACAGTCCAATTTCCTACCTTGGTCCATGCACGGAGTTGCCTGGTTGCCGTGGTTAGCGCCAGTGCCTACGATCACCCTGTCTGCTTCACCGTGTCACGCTTCGGGATCCTTCTGACTGCACGTCAGGGAAGCCCCTGATGACGAACCCTAGAGCCATTAAATTCAATGGGACGCGTCTCCCCAGTGTTCGGCATCAGTGGCCCCCAAGCAATGAGCCTGGACCCTGGATGGGCCCCCAAATTAGTTAGAAACTCGTTTGTCCAACCATGACCTGTAAAATAACTTCGTGACACACATTCAAGCAGCACTCTATGTTTATTAAGCACGTTTGCAAAGGTGGGTGTCCTAGTTGAGTAGGCACACCTGACAATCAAAGCACACAGTTTTTATTCTCTTTCCCTGGCCGCTGAGTCCCTCCCTTGTTTCCCCATTGGCTAGGTACTCCAGGGTTCACAACTTTCCGATCCGCCTATTCACATTATCTCCTTGACATGTTCCCCCTCCCTTTACATACATCACACGTACATTATAATGACCTTATTAGCTATGCAGGGTGTGTAACATAATATTCATGAGTTCTTTAAGCACACGCAGTTATACGTGTCCTAACTCTGGGTGTTTTATCAAATTTTCTAATGTGGTTTCTACTTTGCTTAGTTAACCACACTGCTAACTTCATTTTAAGTTTCTTACCACAAAGTACCTTAGACACATTTCCACATCCTGTCTCAGCTCAGTTACTGCTCAGAAGCATTTGCGACCTATTTAATGCAAAAGCAACATTTAATTCTTTCCTACAAGTCCACACGGACACAGTCCCACCAGCCCAGGTCTGCACACAGACCCTGCCGCACGCAGCCGCAATATCGCGCTTCCAGGGGCAAGCAGCACGAAAACACTTCCTGCACGAAAATGCTCATTTCTGGAAGGGGCCAGTCGCGCCCCTTCCGAAAGCACGTGCTTTTGCGTGTGTTGGCGCTTGCCCCCGGAAGCAGGATATCGTGGCCTCACGTGGACCTGGGCTGGCAGGGCTGTGCGCGTGCGGGCCGGGACCCAGTGGGGCTGGCCACATGCACGGCCCCTATTGGATACTACCTGAAGTCTCAAGACAGAGTAAGCAAGAGGGCAATCCTACGCATGTTTAGACAGAAAAAAGTCCTACAACTCTCAGCATTCCCCAGACAGCCATGCTGGAGGGGCAATGCTGGGATTTTTTGCAGGCCTCTTTTTTGGTCTAAATGTGCATAGGAGTACACCCTAACCTTTATGGCAGTTTGCTGAGAGCAGACTTCCAGAAGCACAATAAAAGATCTCTCTCTCTGTCTCTCTCTCTGTCTCTGTCTTTCTCTCCAACATGATCAGCGAGGGAAACTATGCAGTAATGGTTGTTTCCCCTGTCCCCACATGTGCCTGTCATTTGCTTATTTATCTGTGCCACATCACAGGTTGCCAGGTTGTCCAAACCCAGCGCACAGCATGGCAGGGTAGCTTCTAAACCACCCCACAATCCATGGCTTGTAGTAGGGGGTTGTGGATGGGCTAGAAGCCACCACCCCCACGCTGCATGCCGGGTTCGGATGGCACAGCAACCTGCAAGGCAGCACGGGTAATTGAGGAAATGCCCAGCATGCGCGGGGGGGGGGGGGGAGACAACCCGCACTGCGCCGTTCCGCCCCACTGATTGTGCAGACCCAGCCAATGTCCGCAAGTGCTTTATTTTAATAAAACAGTATCCAGCCTTTAATTGAAATGGCCTCAGTGGTGAGGGTACCCAACACTACACTCTTGAGTATGAATGTGCTACAATAGAGAAACATGGAGCATCCTCCCGTAACTGAGAAATAAATAGAAGCCTTGCTGGATGTATCAATGACAGGAAAGGCTTGCTTTTAACGGAATGGTGAGGGAAAGAGGGGCTGCCAACTTTTCATTTAAAAAAATTGGTCCCATCACTGGGGCCAACAGAGACAAGGCAGAAGCAGAAAAGGAAGGGCAGCACCAAAAGTATGAAAAGCAGAAACAGAACCCTGAAACTGGTTCCCATAAATGAAAGTTTATCGAAAACTGATATGCCTGAAATGTTCTGAAAAGTATCTTCCTCCGGGACAAAAGAATCTTGATCTATCTCATTCTGATACAGTTCACTTGGAGCGTGGCCTGTCAGAATGTTCGTGAAGTGAACTACTTGAGCTGTAGCTGTGTGAGTGAGATAAATCAGGCCTGTTCTGTCCTTGAAGATTATCTTTGAAATGCATTGGGCATAGCATACGTTGGAATAGATTCTTGTTTCTGAGGGCCTGTTTGAGGCTTTGTGTCTCCTTTTGGGTTCTTAGGAGACAAGGCAGAACCTGCCAGGTCAGGGATGGAACCAGAAATTAGCAGGAGCAGAATTTGGCAGTTTAATCCTGGAAATTTTAGGCTTTGCTGCTCCCAGATTACATGACAGAACATTATTTTACTAGTTGGATAGTAAAATACTTCCTTGATGACAAATCGCCTCCTACTGCTGATTGTAATTGTGTGTGTGTGTGTGGGGGGGGTGATATTGCTTGTATTTTGACTAATAACTTTACCCTTAGTAAGGTAAACAGAGGAAGGGTCTAGATGAATTTAGCAAATAATTTTTTAAAACCTGCAATTATTTTGTGCCAGCAACATGGAATACTAACAAATCAGGCAGAACAAGAGTCGATGACCTGTGGCAAGTGTGGCTGCTACGTCATCCCAGAGAAAATTAACCAGAGGGAAAATTGAGGTGACAAATAAACTGAACACCTCTCCCTTGATACTTGCAGCATTGCGCTCATATTTCTTAGAGCCATTGATTTAAAAAGAAAGAAAGAAACAATTTACCTTTTGCTTTATTTGATAGTAATGTCATTTGATTTACTGTGAACAATGGGAGCTTACCATTAAAGAGCATAGCTGCTTGGTGATATTTATGTTGCCCCTGAGGCATGCGACATCCGATGGAGGGTATACATGCAAGCATTCCAATAATAGTGGATGGAACTCAGTAAATCAAGTTTGGTAATATAAAGAGTTATGAATAAAACAGATTCAACAATTTATCCAAGAACTCATTTAACAGACATGGAAACACTTTCAGGCAAATCAAGCCCAACATTTCAGTTTAAGGGTTGAACATGCTGTTCCACCCCACCTGGCAAAAGGCCTCCACTGCAAAGCTGTATATCATAGTACACAGCACATAGGTAGACTATGGAATTTGTTACCACAAGATGTAGTGATGGCCACCTCTTTGGATGGCTTTAAAAGGGAGTTAGACAAATTCCTGGAGGAGAGGGCTATCAATGGCTACTAATCTTGATGGCTATGTACAACCTCCAGTATCAGAGGCACTATGCCTATGTACAGCAAGCTGTTGCTGGGGAACATGGGCAGGAGGGTGCTTTTGCACTCATGTCCTGTTTGTGGGTTTCCCATGGGCAGCTGGTAAACAGAATGCTGGACTAGATGGACCCTTGGTCTGATCCAGCATGGCTCTTCCTATGTTCTTATAGTATTAGAATGCTGCCAAAGTAATTTCAGATTTATAAGTATCTGTAGACCCAACACACTAATAAGTTTGATTAGTTTTCCCTGACATTTGCCTCATACCCTCTAGCAACCATTGAGGGCAGAACGATACCCTACCAGGAACAAAGTTACAGATGTTCATGTGAAAAAGAAAAAAAAATGCAATCTGATACGGACACGAGACAGAATGAAATTCAAGGTGGAATTTGGAGAACTTCAACAAGCCTGAGTCTTGCTTGCACGCACATCCTTAAAGTTTGGTGACCCAGCAGCTGAAGCTCCACCCCCAAGTAAGAAAACAGAAAGAAAATGCGGTACAAACAAGCGAACTCAATGGCAGGCTGAGTTGGGTGACTCCGGAGCCTGAGCAAATGTGGAGAGGGAGCCCCAAAGGGGAGGGGACCGAAACATTATAAAATACTGTGTCAGGTGACTCAGCAGCGTGAGTTGAGAGAGCGCGAGAGAGAGAGAGAGAAGAGCACTCAGCCAAGGTAACGAGAAAAATACCTCAAACCACAAATGCACAGCCCTCTTTGCTTTTTACAGCAACCCCACAGAACTCCCTTGTTTGTTCATCCTGGGGGATGAGCACACAGAGACACTTTATGAGGCGTTTCCCTTTTAATTCGGAGTTTCATCAGTTCAGGTTTGCTTTTCCCACAGCACACGGTAGCCACTGAAGCTACGTATGCATTTTAAAAAAACACTTGAACTTGCCAAACAGCGCCTGAAACCACATTAATTTGGGATTGGAGGGTGGGTAGGTGGAGTCCTGCGAGAACGTCAAGCTTGCTCACCTCCGCATTCCTCCGTCCTGAGTTACTTCTGAGTAGGCCTGTTATCCAACACCTCTTCTCCCTCCCACCATCTCTCGGCAGCAGTAAGGTTAAATGGGGATATCAGCTTTAAATATCAGCTAAGTTCTGCTCTTCCATATAAACGCACTTTGAGGACAGCAAGCTGGCTCCTCGCCCCTGTCCTCGCCCTCTCCTCATGTCTACTCTTCCTCAGAGAAGGAAGGATCATTTGGGGGCAATCAGAGTTTTAAGGGGACCTCCCTATGCACAGATTGAAACCTACAGGCTTCCTCTCCCTGCCCCCCCGCACTCGCTCTTTGCTCCCTTACTCCAAAGTGCAATCAAAGGCAACGTGTTACTTCAGAGTAGGCATTCTGCGCTCGTGTCTACCCTTTCTCGGAGTGAGGGGGAGTTGGGGATGATAATCCTTTAGACTCATTAAAACGCACAGTTTCACAGGAAGGTGTGAGCAGATATTCAAAAGTAAAGGCTCCCCCCACACACACACACACTTTGCTTTAGTACTCTACGGTGCAATCAAAGGGAATGTTACTTCAGAGTAGACATGTTGAGGTCCTGTCTTGAAACAGCACTGCTGCGATTTTCTCAAGGGGAAAAAGAGGCTAGATATTGTGAATGGGAAAGGAGCTAGTGCTCTACCGTGAATGCTTGAATCTGCGCTGCTGCAATTTTTTTAATGGGAAAAACAGATACTTACTGTGAATGCTTGTGGATGGGAAGTACTGCTAAATGGGAAGAAGCCTGTGTCCAAAAGTGCCCTACTGGTCCCACCCCTTGACCAGGTCACAGCCCTAAACACAACAAAGCAATTTATGAGTTGAAAAGGCAGGCAAGATACTCCCAGTGGCAAAAGAGTGAATGGGGCAGGGGAGGAAGCAACAACTGCGCAATTGTGAATGGCAGAAACAGTGCTGTCCTGCATTTATGAATTGAAAAAGCAGGCTAGTTACTCCCAGTGAATGGGGGGAAGCAACAACTGTGCTATTGTGAATGGCAGAAACAGTGCTGGAGCGCATTTATGAACTGAAAAGGCAGGCTAGTTACTCCCAGTGAATGGGGGGAAGCAACAACTGTGCTATTGTGAATGGCAGAAACAGTGCTGGAGCGCATTTATGAACTGAAAAGGCAGGCTAGTTACTTTGACAGGCAAAAGAGTGAATGGAAAGGGGGGAAAGGGTGGCCCCACCCCTTGACCATGTCACTGCTGGATCACAGCCACATCATAGAGGCATGCCCAGGATTTAATGCAGAGGGACAGGGCGCACTGCAGCTGAACCGCCTGGGAACTGCTTTAAGTAAAAAAATATACAGGGTAAAAGGACTTTCCAAAAATGTGACTTTTCAAGAGGGAAGCTGCTGGTTGGCTGAGCACTGGCGATGATGACATGTGTCACAAAGGTCCTCAAAATGCTCTCCCTCTGCATTCAATGGCTCATGTAGATTGGTTTATGGTCACTCACTGTCAGGAAACAGAGAGAAACACAAGCCCTGTAGGTGAGCTTCTCCCATCCTAGCAATGCCTGCACAGCATTATGAATTGCAGATCTTTTATTGTAAAGTTAATAAAGTTTGTGGCCCTGGTTAACAGAATGTTATGTATTTCTGGGTCTGGTCACCACCCCTAAGCTTTTATAACTGCAAACTCTCAGGAAAACTGAAAACAATCAAATCTTCGATCAGGTGTCTGTCCCACTACCAATTTGAAAGTCATCTAAATCAGTGCCAGCTCCAGATTTTTGAGGGCCCTTGGGCAAGACACCCTCAGTGGGCTCCCTCCCTAAGTGAATCTACCATCTCACCGATTGCTACTGCCCCTCATCCTCTTTCTCATCATTGCTACCGCTTGCTTGCCAGGCAGTGAGCATGTCAGCAGTGGCATCTCCTGCTCAGCACCACTGTTGTTTGTGATCAAGCAGGTTACAGTGGTGAAGAAGAGGAGCATCTCCAGGGGGCATTTGTCAGTGGGCCCCTGCTGGAGTGTGGGCCCTCAACAGGTGCCCAACAATGCCTACCCTTGACCCTAGCCCTGATCTCAAACATAAGCAGATTTGTTATGCTGGGAGATTCTGAGCTCCATGCATTCTCTCGGAAAAGCTAAGTCAGCTAAACCCTTGCACTGCAGAGTGCTCTGAGATTGCTATAAACCTGCTCTACTGCAGCTGTAGGAAGCATTCTGAGGCACACATACATTTTCATGGCTCACAGGGAAAGCAGGTGCTTCTCCCAGCCAAGAGCAAACAAACGTCTTCCACTCTTTTAACCTCCTTTTACACTGCCACCAAACTGCAGCAGAGTAGTATATTTATTTAAAATATGTGCCGAATTGGCAACTTAATGTATTTTAAAGGTTCTTTGGGAAATGCTGCCAAGAGGCAGAATGAAGCCTCTCCTTAAGGAAGCTTACCAGTCTTGTGTGGAATGGCTGGCATGTGGAATAGTTATTCATTTAGCCATCTGTGCAGTTCTGCAGAGATCTTCTTATGTATTTCCATTGCAGGGCTGGCGTCAAGGGTAGGCATGGTCGAGCACCTGCTGAGGGCCCACACCCCAGCAGGGGCTGATTAACAGGAGCCCCCTAGAGTTGCTCCTCCTCTTCACCACTGCAACTGGGGATGTTGCGGGAGTCTGAGAGGGGGGTGAGGGGGTGGAGTTCAATGGACTCCCTCCCTCCTGCCCAGCTTCCCAGACTCCCATCTGTGGACCATTCATGCCTGTAATCTTGCGTACATGGCTGCTTTACAGTCACCATTTGCATAAGATGTATTTTATGGAAAACAATGACCCACCATTTCTACACAAAATGGCAGCTCGCTGGGGAGTCAGGCACTCACGCCCGCTCTTCAGGTGCCCGTGGACCACCCAGCAACATGGAACCAAACAGGGGCAATAAAGTGCTGGCAGTACGGCGAGCTGCATGCGGGGTGGTTCCTCCATCCCTAATTACAACCTGTTTGTTCACCTGCCTCTCGCTCTGGCCCAGACAGTGGTGGTGGTGAGCAGCAGATGCCACTGCCTACCTGCTCCCTGGCTCTCTGCCTGTCAAGCAAGGAAGTGGTATCAATGATGGGAAAGAGGATAAGCAGCTGATGACAGTGGGAGTGAGAAGGTCAGCTCACTAAGATAGGGGCCCCATTGAGGGTGTCTTGCCCAGGGGCCCTGAAAAATCGAGCCAACACTCTTCCATTGCATTGGTGGCTGCCTTCATGATTAAGCCATGCTTGTCTGTAAGCAGTAACTCCTTTAAATTATACTTCTTGGATACTTTACTGTAACCGAGGAAAATTGAAATTGTAAGCGTTAAACTGCCAAAGTATGAAGATTTATACCATATCATACTCTAAATTCATGAATACTTTAAGACATAATCATCTGAAGGAGCAAAAAAATGTTGAAAGCAAAGAAGAACAGGTTGGAAGAACATCTCATCCTTACATTATTTATGCCCCCGTTAAGCTATAAAAGATAATTTGTTGTACATATTCTGTTTTTCTCTTTCTAGTGTTGCATGCAAAAGGCACATGCAAGTAGCTTGATCCTTCACTCTTTTTATTCAGATATGAAGTACAATCTTCAGCTACTCTTTTGTTGACTTGCCATAAGGGAGTGCTGTTAAGAAAGAAAAATTACATTCATACCAGCATGGAGGGCTTTACTCTGAAATCCAATATCTGATCATCAATACTACATTTCAAGGCAAGTGTGGACACATAGTGAATTTACTCTGGAAAGGTCATCATTAATTAATTTTTATCTGTGCCCACCACATTATCTTTCCTTTCAGCCTAGGAAATCTATGGTTTCTGCCCATGAACTAAAGGGAGGTTGTTATTGTTGTTGGTTTATTTTATTTATTTATTACATTTATATCCCATCTTTTTTCCTCCTTAAGGAACCCAAGGCAGCGTATATAATCCTCCTCCTCTCCATTTTATCCTCACAACAACAACCCTGTGAGGTTGGTTGGGCTGATAGTCTGTGACTGGCCCAAAGTCACCCAGTGAGCTTCCATGGCCGAGTGGGGACTAGAACCCAGATCTCCCAACTCCCAGTCCAGTAGTCTAGCCACTACACCACACTGGCTCTCAGTGTGTTGTTGTTTTTAATCAAGATATTCTAATGGACAGTTTGTAATGCCACACCTTCCTGTCTCTCAGGAAAGCATTTGTTGTAATGGCATGTGTGTTGGGGCTGATTTAATATTTTAGCTTGACCACCCACCATCTATTTAGGGTTTGTGTTTATTTAAGGCTGTGTGGGAGGGAGCTCAGAAGGAGTGGCTTCTGATGTACCTGGGTGTTGCACCTGTGTCACTGACATCCACAGCTGAGGGTAATCAGAACAGGTGTGCTCTGAAGGAAAGTTCTCTGTTTCCTGGCAGTGGATGAGCAGAGTGAAGAAATGGAGAGGTGGGGGCTGCTATAAGAGGCAAAGAAAGCTCACCTTCTCCTCTTGCTGCTTATTGAGGGTGAACCTAACTTGGAGTTGACACTACACTACCTGTCTTTGTTCCCTTGACCATACCTTCTGGTATTGAGGGGTGCCTTCTTGGTGACAACCCCCAAGTTCCTGAGCTTGTGACCCTTTCTGGCCCCAAAAGGGTTCCTTTCCTCAACCCAAATCCCACAGCCTTGGTGGCAAGTCCCAGAAATTCCACTTTCTTAGTGTCTCTGGGTGGTCTTTGACTGCCTGTATTGGATTGGTTTTGGAAGAATGATGAGAAATCAGGTGTGAATTTACCCAGAGTCATATGCAGTGTTTAAAGACCTAAGTGTATTGATTTGCTAGAGCAGTTGGCAATTCTTATGATTTTAGGGTTGATTCTTGTAGCTGTATTCACAAGCAGTGAAGGCCATGCTTTTTGTTACTAACAGAAGCTAAAACAGTGCACAGTAGTTGCTTTGCAGAGTAGCTGTATGGTTTGCACCTTCTAATTGATAAGGATGCTCTTCCTATGCTGTGAGAAACTTATTTTGCTGCCAAGAGGGAAAGGCCCCCTTTCTCCTTCTGGGTGAAGGGAAGTGTGTGCGTGTGTTTTCTGACAGTCAGAACTAAATTATGAGGCCAACCCTATAAAATCCTGAGCAGACTGGCCTGCTACCTGTTCTCGTCTGAGAGAGGGAAGGCGTGCCACCTGCTCAGATAACCAGCCCTGTGGGACGGTGCCCATCACTTCTCTGGAAACCAGGGTGACTGAACTGAAAGTTAAGGGTGTGTGTAAGCTTTCTTTGTTTATTCTCTGCGTCCATTTTCTGTCAATAAATCATCATTCACACAAGTGGACTTGAGTCATATTGGCATCCTCAAATCTGTTTAGTGTGTGGGTCCTGGCTAGACCAGACCCCAGATTTAAGACACTGCCATACATGTTCTTCACATACCACCCCTACAAAGTTGGGACCAAACCTTATCTTATTTAATGGCACCAGACCCATGCTTCTTGCCATCAGTGAAACAGTACAGGGTAGGTGAAAAACCCCCTTCATGGATCACTGCCTTGTTGTGGCGAAGGGGCTTGCATAACTCAGTGAAGCCATAAGCTATGCCGTGCAGGGCCACCCAAGATGGACAGGTCATGGCAGAGAGTTCTGACAAAATGTGGTCCACTGGAGAAGGGAATGGCAACCCACTCCAGTATTCTTGCCAAGAAAACCCCATGGAACGTATCACAAGGCTAAAAGAGATGACGCCGGAAGATGAGCCCCTCAGGTCGGAAGGTGTCCAATATGCTACTGGGGAAGAGCAGAGGGTATTTCCAAGTAGCGCCAGAAAGAGTGAAGCGGTTGGGCCAAACCCGAAAGGACACTCAGCTGTGGATGTGTCTGGTGGTGAAAAGAAAATCTGATGCTGTAAAGAACAATATTGTTTAGGAACCTGGAATGTCAGATCAATGAATCAAGGTAAGCTGGAGGTGGTCAAACATGAGATGGCAAGATTGAACATCGACATCTTCGGAATCAGCAAACTAAAATGGACAGGCATGGGCGAATTTAATTCAGGTGACCATCATATCTACTATTGTGGGCAAGAATCCCTTAGAAGAAATGGAGTAGCACTCATAGTCAACAAAAGGGTGGGAAAAGCAGTACTGGGGTACAATCTTAAAAATGATAGAATGATCTCAGTATGAATCCAAGGCAAACCATTCAACATCACAGTAATTCAAGTCTATGCCCCAACCACTGAGGCCGAAGAAGCTGAGGTTGATCGGTTCTATGAAGACCTACAACACCTTCTAGAACTAACACCCAAAAAAGATGTCCTCTTCATCATAGGGGATTGGAATGCTAAAGTAGGAAGTCAAGAAATCACCGGGATAACAGGCAGGCATGGCCTTGGTGTACAAAATGAAGCAGGACAAAAGCTAATAGAGTTTTGCCAAGAGAACATGCTGATCATAGCAAACACTCTTTTCCAACAGCACAAGAGGCGACTCTACACATGGACATCACCAGATGGTCAATATCGAAATCAGATTGATTATGTCCTTTGCAGCCAAAGATGGAGAAGCTCCATACAGTCAGTAAAAACAAGACCTGGAGCTGACTGTGGCTCAGATCATGAGCTGCTTCTTGCAAAATTTCGGCTTAAATTGAAGAATGTCGGGAAAACCACTAAACAGTTCAGGTATGACCTAAATCATATCCCTGATGAATATACAGTGGAGGTGAGGAATAGATTTAAGGGATTAGACCTGATAGACAGAGTGCCTGAGGAACTATGGACGGAGGTCCGTAACATTGTTCAGGCGGCAGCAACTAAATCCATCCCAAAGAAAAAGAAATGCAAGAAAGCAAAGTGGCTGTCTGATGAGGCTTTACAAGTAGCTCACGAAAGAAGGGAAGCGAAAAGCAAGGGAGAAAGGGGAAGATATACCCAACTGAATGCAGAGTTCCAGAGAATAGCAAGGAGAGACAAGAAGGCCTTCTTAAATGAACAATGCAAAGAAATCGAGGAAAACAACAGAATGGGAAAGACTAGAGATCTCTTCAAGAAAATTGGAGATCTCAAGGGAACGTTTTGTGCAAAGACGGGCATGATAAAGGACAAAGAAGGCAGGGACCTAACAGAAGCAGATGAGATTAAGAAGAGGTGGCAAGAATACACAGAAGAACTATACAGGAAAGATCTGAATGTCCCTGATAGCCATGATAGTGCGGTCACTGAACTTGAGCCGGACATCCTCGAGAGTGAAGTCAAGTGGGCCTTAGGAAGCATTAGTAACAACAAAGCTAGCGGAGATGACAGTATTCCAGCCGAGCTATTTAAAATCCTAAAAGATGATGCTGTTAAAGTGCTGCATTCAATATGCCAACAAATCTGGAACACTCAACAGTGGCCACAAGACTGGAAAAGGTCAGTTTACATTCCAATTCCAAAGAAGGGCAACGCCAAAGAGTGTTCAAACTACCGCACAATTGCACTCATTTCACATGCCAGCAAGGTGATGCTAAAAATCCTACAAGCTAGGCTTCAGCAGTATGCGAACCGAGAACTACCGGAAGTACAAGCTGGGTTTAGAAGAGGCAGAGGAACTAGAGATCAAATCGCCAACATTCGCTGCATCATGGAGAAAGCAAGAGAATTCCAGAAAAACGTCTATTTCTGCTTCATTGACTACGCTAAAGCCTTTGATTGTGTGGATCACAACAAACTGTGGCAAATTCTTAAAGTGATGGGAGTACCAGACCACCTTACCTGTCTCCTGAGAAACCTGTACGAGGGTCAAGAAGCAACAGTAAGAACCAGACATGGAACAACCGATTGGTTCAAAATTGGGAAAGGAGTACGACAAGGCTGCATATTGTCACCCTGCTTATTTAACTTATATGCAGAGTACATCATGAGAAATGCCGGGTTGGATGAATCAGAGGTCGGAATTAAGATTGCTGGGAGAATTATCAACAACCTCCGATATGCAGACGATACCACCCTAATGGCAGAAAGCGAAGAGGATCTCAAGAGCCTCTTGTTGAGGGTGAAAGAGGAGAGTGCAAAAGCTGGTTTGAAACTCAACATTAAAAAAACTAAGATCATGGCATCTGGCCCCATCACTTCCTGGCATATAGAAGGGGAAGAAATGGAAGCAGTGGCAGATTTTACTTTCTTGGGCTCCAAGATCACCGCAGACGGTGACTGTAGCCATGAAATTAAAAGACGCTTGCTCCTTGGGAGGAAAGCTATAGCCAACCTAGACAGCATATTAAGAAGCAGAGACATCACCTTGCCGACAAAGGTCCGTCTAATCAAAGCTATGGTTTTCCCAGTAGTAATGTATGGCTGTGAGAGCTGGACTATAAGGAAGGCTGAGCGCCGAAGAATTGATGCTTTCGAACTGTGGTGCTGGAGAAGACTCTTACGAGTGCCCTGGACTGCAAGGAGGTCAAATCAGTCCATCCTAAAGGAAATCAACCCTGAGTGCTCATTGGAACGACAGAAACTGAAGCTGAAGCTCCAATATTTTGGCCACCTAATGCGAAGAGGAAACTCCCTAGAAAAGACCCTGATGCTGGGAAAGACTGAAGGCAAAAGGAGAAGGGGACGGCAGAGGATGAGATGGCTAGATAGCATCACGGATGCAATGAATATGAACTTGAGCACGCTCCGGGAGAGAGCGCAGGACAGGAAGGCCTGGCATGCTATGGTCCATGGGGTCACGAAGAGTCGGACACGACTGAACGACTGAACAACAACAAGGTGAAAAAACCAAAGCATCCCCCAGCCAATTAGGTCCTTGGCAAAAAAAAGAAAAAGAAAAGCCTGCTTTGCCCAACCACAACCACCATCTTCCTGTACCGCACACTTTCAAGGGGGGGAAGGGTGAGCACTGACAAAGCCCCCAACTGCTCTACTGGAGGGCAGGGCTGGTTTGAGTATGCTGGGTTCTAATTTAATCATCATCATCATCACATATACACTGCTATGCCCTACTTCCCTCTGGCACCAGCAACTCCCTCTTCAAGATCTGCTTCAGGCCTGAGGAGAAGGAGCAGGGATCTCCAATTTGTTTTATACTTTCCTAGGAGTTTGATAATGTGCCCAACCTGTTTACAATGGTATGATGCACGTTAGATATGTAACCGGTTCTATTGCTTCTGTTTTGATCTGTTGTCGTTCGCTGTGCTTCCTATCATTATTCCAAATGGTTGTGTCTATTCTTGTGGATTCCCTTCCTTGATTACCAGCTTGCCTGTTCTACATTGCAACCTGAATTTCCACCTTGAATCTTTATAACTCCGCCCACTCACCTCACCACCAAATCTTGGCAAATCCCAGTTCATCATTATGCAACATTAATTAATATCTGTAATTATAGTAACTGAATGTATCTGTTAAGCTACCATGGCTCTTTATTCCAGTGGGGCCTTTTCTTTTCTTTTTTGAACACATGACCACTTGGGTTCATACGCTAATTTAGCTTCCCTAGTACCGTTTCCTCTTCATTGCCATTTGTCTCTGCAACAGGGAGTGTTGTAGGGATGGCAGAGAATTCCGCCACGGATTCCAGTGAGGAATCCAGCCCCCCGGAATCCGTGGCGGAATGGCCTCCTGCCCCCCCCGCCCCCTGCGGAATCCCCCTGGGACGACACTTACCTGGGGCGGATGCGGTGGATGTGGCGGTGGCAGCTCCAGGGGCAGCGGCGGCGGCTTCTCTGGCGGCAGCTCCAGCGGCTGGTCTTCTGGCCGGCTACGGCCGGGCTGCTGCCGCCGCCATTGTCATCCTTGCAGCCATGATAGGCTACATAAGAATTTACCTAGCCTATCATGGCTACCCCCAAAAAAAAACCCCAGCGTATGCAAATGGCAGCGGCTAAGTCGGCCGCCATTTGCGTTCCCTATTTTTCCCAATTTATCTTACGTAAATATTTACGTAGGCTAGAACGGTGAAAAATAAAGGAATGCAAATAGCGCCCACTACACTATTTGCATTCTCCTTTTTTTTCGCCGTTTTATCTTATGTAAATATTTGCGTAAGATAAATCTGCGAAAAATAGGGAACGCAAATGGCAGCCACCGTAGCCACTGCCATTTGCATATGCTGGGGTTTTTTTGAGGGGGGTAGCAGTGATAGGCTACGTAAATTCTTACGTAGCCTATCACGGCTGCCTGGCTGGACGCAAATGGTGGCCACTATGGCGGCCGCAGCAGCCCGTCCATGGCCAGAAATCCGGCTGCAGATGGCCCTGGCTGGCTGCTCCGTGGCCTGGCCATGGAATAGAGCTGGCCGTCGAGGATTCTGGGAGGGAGGACCGGATCGCCTCCCCCTCTGTCGAGGATTCCGGGGGGAGGGACGGAGTGCCTCCCCCCATCCCCCCCACCGCGAAAGATTCTGCGAAAAGGTAAGTGGGTTTCGTACATTCCTAGAGTGTTGAGCCTCTTTGAGCCCTCAGGCTGAATTCCATTTCAGACAAGCTCTTGGGGGCCACATTCCAGTGGTGGGTTTAGCTGAAGACAAAACAGGCGGGGCCAAAAATTCCAGCATGTTGTAGCTTCAAGCTCTTACTGCTAGTCACTAAGCCTTAGGAGAGGCAGTTCAACCTTTTAGAATGGGGGGGGGGACTCCACAACAGCAAGGAAACCACCAAATGATTGGTGATTGAGGGAAAGGAGGCATGGCCATCTTGGGAACCTGGAGGGCTGGATTGGGACCCCAGGTGGCCCAGATTTTTACCCCTGGGGCTGAGGTTCTGCACTCCTGCCCCTACAATATGTTGTAATTCATTTGATTTCCCTAGTCAACCAGATAATACCTTCCATACCTCTAAATGACCCAGAATATGGATCACTCTGCTTCCAATGAGAACTTCTCTCAAAAATTAAAACAACAACAACTGATGTTAAGGAATCAGGCTATTTACTGACTCAAGCTAATTGCTCAGATTACTACAGCTATTTAGAGGGCTTTGAATGTGGGTCATTTAAATATAACCTAATTACTCTAATTAGCATTGGTTTATCATAGTCTTTGTCAACTGTTCAGTTACAATATTAAGATAATTACATAGGAATATGGCAGGGCTCTTGATCTGATGCCACTTAAACAAGTAGGAATGTATTCTCATGTTCAGTTAGCCTTGCTATCCAGCCTATATTTGCAACTGTGAAGGGACAGGAATAACCTTGAAACTACTTACAAACTGGAAGGTACACTGGAGTTAATGTTGAGCTTTTTTACATGAGGCTGTAAAGCTGTATCTACTTTCGGTTTCGTCGCAGAACTGAGATCTCAGCACTACACAAGGAATGTTTCCTTTCCTGTTTTTCTGCTACATAACCTCTAGGTGGCACTGTGGTACAGTGGGATAGCGCAAATACAAAACAGGAAATCATGCTTTCACAATTACGTGCCACATTTTCACTGCTTAAAAAAAAAACTTCCAAAAGTGCTGGTTAGACAAAGAAGCAAAACTGGAGGGTCACGATGCTATCTAAAGAACCCATAAACAACCATGAGTAAGGAATGATGAATGCATAATAAATGCCCTGTGTAGAAAAGCCCTTTGGGACATGGAAAGGAAAAAAATTATTACTCTAGTTTTAGAAAATAAATAAATGCACACATTCTGGAAATAGTTACATTATAATAAGCAGTGTGTAAGGGCACAATCCTATGCATGTTTAGACAGAAAAAAAGTCCTACAACTCCCAGCATGCCTCAACCAGCCATGATGGCTGGGGAATGCTGGGAGTTGTAGGACATTTTTTCTTTCTAAACATGCATAGGATTGCACCCTAAATTGATTAAATCATCATCGTCATCATCTTGACATCAGATATTTATTGAATCTGTATCTAAACATTTTGTGCTGCAGAAAAATAAGTGAGTTTATACAAAGCTTCAGAGAAAGACTTACTATAGTAGCTGTGTAAGGGAAAGTAATTTCTCATTGTTATTCCAACTATAAAATCCCCCTCCTTCAAATCGCAGCACTGGCTTTTGATGCCCTTCCACAGCTACACAAACTCCTTATCCTTCCTGCTCTTCAAAACTCTCCATAGTCACCACATCCCCTAATTATTCTGTACTGATTTGCCTATCACTGGCCTGTATTACTCCAACTTTTACCACCTCCACTACCAAGAAGTCTCTTGCTCTCTTAAATGACTCTGTCCATTCTTCCTTTATGCATGGAGCTTCCTTGCAGGACATTCAGGCAGCAATCTCTCTCTTTCTCATTCTACCTTCAAATCCCTCCTCAGATATCAACTTTTTCTACAAAGCTTTGTCTTAACCCTTTATTCCCCTCAATGCCTAAGCATGTGGACATGTATTTCATCACACACACTGTCTTCACACTTGGTATTGCAAGTGTTGGTTCACTTATGCATACATATCACTTGATTTCTCTCTCTTGATTATTCACCATTGGACTCGCCGTGGAATGTGTTAATGGACTCAACTGCAAAGCATTCACTCCTATCCTGCAAGATGAAATGTGTACATACATGGGTGCTCAGTGTATATTTCCCTGGGTTGAAAATCCCAGTCCAGGAGCCCCCATTAAATTGTCTTCCATAGCACCAATCATCTGTTTGTGGAGAGACTGGGCTTATTCCAGGGCTTATTCCAGACAGTTTATTCCTCTGTCTGTTCCACAGAAAGCCATTCTTGAAAGAGGGACAAAATTTGTTCTAAGAGAATCTGTTTCCTCAGCTTATTAAACATCACCCTCTTATGAACTACCTTGGTGTTCAGTTCATTCACCCAGCTGTGTATATCTGGGGGAAATAATGAGTTGCAGGGTAGACAATTTGGCCTCCAAAGAACACCTGTACAGTCAAAGTTCAAATATATAAACAATAACCCAAAATTACATGAATTAAAGAAATATAGTTTGTTCTGGCACCATATTACTGTACTTATGGCACAATCCTATGCATGTTTAGGTATGCTGCCATTTGCATTCCCTATTTTTCGCCATTCTAGCCTATGTAAATATTTACGTAGGCAATTACGGTGAAAAAAAAGGAACCGCAAGTAGCACCCACTACGCTATTTGCGGTTCCCTTTTTTTCGCCGTAATTGCCTACGTAAGTATTTATGTAGGCTAGAACGGCGAAAAATAGGGAACGCAAATGGCGGCTGCTGTAGCCACCACCATTTGCGTACGCCATTTTTTTTGGGGGGTAGCCATGATAGGCTACGAAAATTCTTATGCAGTCTATCACGGCAGACTGGAGGGACGCAAATGGCGGCCGCTACAGCGGCCGCCATTTGCATCCACAGCAGCCCATCCGCAGCCGGAAGTTCGGCTGTGGACGGACCTGGCCGGCTGCTCCGCGGAGCCGCCCCAGAGCAGAGCCGGCCAGGCAGGATTCCGGGGCAGGGGAGGACCGGTTTGCCTCCCCCCCAGTTAGGGATTCCGGGGGGAGGGACGGAGCGCCTCCCCCCCCCCCAGCGGATGCCCTGACTGGAACAGGTAAATGATTCGTACATCCCTAGCCGTAGCATTGCTAAGCAGTGGAGGCTGGTGGCTGTGATCTCAGTGGGGCAGTGAATCTGCTCCAGATTTCAGTCTGAACCAGTCGGAACTCTAAAGGAGCTATCCAAGGTGCTGAAAGGAAGGTGTCTCAGGAAATATAGCTCTGAATCTTACTTGAGGGGCCATATTCCCTCACACAAGGATAGCATACACCGCCCTGGTCATTAGTACACACAGGAGGAAGGGGGAAAGAAAGAAAGAAAGAAAGAAAGAAAGAAAGAAAGAAAGAAAGAAACAGAAATTAGGACAAAACTCAGTTCATTGAGGCCCAGAAAGAAATAAATTGGTGGGTGAAAGTTGTCTTGTTTTTCAGTTCTTTTATGCTTGGAGAACACCAAACATTAAGCAACATCGGTGCTTAAGAGTTTTAAAATATAATTTGGCACCTTCGATAGCTCCTTTAGAGTTCTGACTGAACCCAAAGCAGATTTACCACTCCACCGGCATGGAGCCACCAGCCTCCACTGTTGCTAAGGCATAACTGTTCCACTCTTAGCTGTAAGATGAATTAAATGGTGGTCCACTCTGCATTTAATTTGCAAATTGTACAACGACTAGAGAAATTTATTTAAGAGGTGTTTAATAAATGAAATAAACAAAGAAATAAAATTAATATCCAGCTTTATCTCTATTAATATTGAGCAATGCTCACCCATATGGTGAAGGGGGGAAACTGCGTGTGTGTGTTCACCTTGTGACAGATCATCTGAGAAGGGGGTGCAGGAAGGGCTAATCCCACCCTCCCCACACCTCTTTGCTCCACACAAGTCAGAGAAGGAGTGGGCCACTTGCATGGAGCCTCAGATTGCTCTGTAAAACACTGCTCCCTGTTTTGCAAACCCCTCTGGCTCAGTGCAACATGAAGCCCCCATTCCTCTCAGAGCATTAAGGAAATAAAGAAAATAAATTGATTACAGTATTTACATTCAGCACAATGGGGCGGGGGGAAGCTGTAAGAGCCTTTCTATATGAGGCTTTTATTGTGCGCTCATGATTCCTCACTCATAGTAGTTCGCAGGTCCTTTACATGACACCGTCATCCTCCAGGGCTTCTCCCATGCTTTCCACCCATTATCATGAGTGCTGTTGTTTTTTCCTCTTAATGAGGAAAGTCTGGTATTTTCTCTAAACTGAGTTATAGAGTTCTCCAGTAACTGTGCAATTCCGCTATACCACAGCACCACCTAGTGGCTGTATAATCAAACATATAGAAAGGCAGAGAAAGAAAAACCCCAGAAAAAAGCACATGTGAAGGAGCCGATCTTATTCCTGCAAAGAATCTGGAAGCAGAAGCCACAATAGGTGCAGGATAAAAGCCTTGTGTAGAAATGCCCCACATGTAATGGAGGAAGGGACAGAACCATAATGCTACATCATCTCCGCCAGCTGGCGTTGTGCAGTTTTTCCTTTTCTGTATAAAGAGACAGAATAATAAAGGTTTCAGAAGGAATAGAAGAAAAGCCTATGTAAGTTCCCATAATGACAGGGAAGTAAAGTACAATGGTTTGATGACCATACTGTCTGGATGATCCATAAAAAGTGAGTGAAGAAAGGATGGTAATTCTGGACTAAACTGCTGGTGTGGAAGCAGCCACAGCCTACGGAATTTGTACCACATTTTCATCATAGTCACCTTTTGCCATTCCTGTCATTATGGGAACTTGCCTGGGCTTTTCATTCTGTTATTTGTCATCCAGCTGGGATCGATTTCAAAACTGCCAGCCTCCTGAGCAGGGCTGGGATGTAGGGTGGCCAGGTGTCCTCTTTTACAGAGGACTGCCCTCTGTTTGAGGCCTGCCCTGCCCAATTCCAGTTTAAAGATAAAGAACCATAAGAACTGTTGCCCATCAGCAGTTGGCACCTGGGTGAGCGAGGTACACAGGTCACCCAGTCACAATCTTCCACACTTGAGATTAACTGTATTTCTATTTTAATTATAATAATTATTTCTGAATTTGCATCTGTACTTTTAGCATATGCAAATGTTATGCGAATCACTGCCCTCTTTTGTCTTCTTTTTTGGTGATGCATTTCCTCTTTTTTGGCCATTCACAAGTAGCCATCTTACTGACACATGACGGCAGAGCCTGGCAGAATATGTGCAAAGAATGTGACTGGTTGATGGTTGGACTGGGGCAGAGCATGGGAGAGATCGATAAGAAACAAAATGTTTGCTGGGCTGGCTCTAAAGTTCACTGGTTTTCAAGCTCCAACACGTGACCTTCTGGAATGTGGTTTTACTGGCTGGAGGGATCAAATACCAGATTGTTGGCATCCCTACAATGGTTCCTTGCAAGATGATAGCCATGAACTAGGGCCATTAGAAAAAGAGCTGCAGCTATTTGCAGAGCTTTGTTAAGGAGAATGTGATGCAGCACATGCAGCCTTTCGAAAGAAATGCTCTCAGCCTCTCCTTTTAGCAATAAATTTATGCAAAGAAATTAGCTGTAAAAACATTGAAGTTCTACCCTCTGTCAACAGCAAAATTTAAATTTGGTGTATTTGTCATTGAAAATATATATTTCTTAAAAGAACAATGAACTGTATGTTGGGGTGGGGAGTTAAGTTTCGCTAAGAACATTTTGCCCAGTTCTTGTTCTCCCTTTCTGTTTTGTTTGTTTTTCCCTCAGTGTCATTATTTATACTTTCCTAGAAACATCCTTCCTCAGCAGTTGCTGTGCTCTTTTGAACTTTCCATTATCATCTGATTTCCCCAATTTAAAAATTGCTTTATGAATGTGTTCAGACAGCCAAGTGCCAAAAACACACGCACAACACCCCCACCCACCCCCGTGGGTAGCTGGCAGCACTTTCCAGTTTGCTAACAAGGAAAAATGGAAGACTGAAGGTTAGGGTTCCTGTTTTTTAAGTCCTGTTTTTGAGACACGAAGATAAAAGTTAGCAGGTAAGTTTAGCACAGCTTTCCCCAACCTGGTCTCCCACACATGTGTTGGACTACAACTCCCGTACTTCTAATAGCCATGCTGGCTGGGCATGATGGGAGTTGTAGTCCAACACATCTGGGGGGAACCAGGTTAGAGAAGGGTGGTTGAGCATGCCTCAACATCATAACTGTCTGTCTTTCAGCGCTACCTGTGAAGCAAATTCAGGTGAGTTCTTCCAGCCTTTTCACACATTGCATTTTCCGTGTACAGGGCACTTCAGATTTTTAAAGCATACATCTAACAGTGCAATGTGAGGATAAGACAAATGTGCTTGCAAATTAGTTTACATCAGAAACAGTCATCAGAGAGGTAGCATTGGCCACAGCTTTTTGTCAAGTGTACTCCCAGGGCCGAACTACACATGTTAAATCAGGGGTAGGCAACTTGTGGCCCTCCAGAAGTTTTGGCCTACAACTCCCATAATCCCTCACCATAAGCTGGGCTGGCATCAAGGGTAGGCTTGAACAGGCACCTGCCAAGGGCCCACACCCCAGCAGGAACCCACTGATAAGAGCCTCCTGGAGTTGTTCCTCCTCTTCACCATTGCAAACTGCTTGGTCAGCAACCTGCTTGCCTCTCACTCTGGCCCAGACAACAGTGGGGGCGAGAAGGAGGAGCAGTAGATGCCACGGCCTACCTGCTCACTGGCTCTTTGCCTATCAAGCAAGGAAGTGGTATCAGTGATGGGAAAGAGGATGAGGAGCAACAGCAGCTGGTGACAGCAGTGAGGAGAAAGTCAACTCACTGGCCGGGGGGGGGGGGGACATTGAAGGTGTCTTGCCCAGGGGCCCTGAAAAACCTGGACCTGGCATCACCCATAGGCTATGTCCATGCATTTAATGTATCTGATTGCATGTAACTTATCCGATGTGGTTTTAAAGTACCAGCCACAGCTCACCCGCATGAGGATCAGGATTGCAGGGTGCAGGGAGGGAAGACGTAACCCTCTCCCCCACCATGCCATGGTCCTGACAAACCTCCCTCCAAAGATGCTATTTCTCCACAAGAAGGAAGCTGCTACTGGCAACAATAGCAGGCTTCCCTCCCATGGCAAACAGCTTCCAGAGGGGTCATCAGAATTGTGGCAAGGGGGAGAGGGCTATCTCCCCCCATGATCCCAATTGAGCCCTCCCCCTCCCCCATCTGCTGTTTTGTTTTATTTTTAAAGATACATTCAGTGAGATCACACCTTTAACATAACATGTAGTTTTGCACCCAGTCACAAACCTGGACTTACCCCCACACTGCCAGATGGGGGAGGTTCAGACCCTTCCCTCTGATGTGCTAATTCTCCATATGCAGGGAATTCTCTGAATGGAGGAGCATTCTGTCATGCATGCTCCAAGCCTCAGAGAGGGTTTGCAGCTGGACTTGGATGTGCCTCACAAGATGCATGGGGATGTGCACCAAAAGTTATTTATTAATTTTAAAACATTTACCCTGCCCTTCCACAGAATACTTTCAGGGGTAGGCTCAGTTGTACTGAGTATTGTGGTTTTGTTAGCTTTGATGTTCAGGATTCTGCATGATCCATTTTCTTCATGGAAGGGTAGGGCCATTTTACAGTAGAAGGGGTATGGCTGTTTCAGAGATCACGTAGTCTTTCTATCTGCAATTGGCTTCGGCAATACGTCCTAGCACAAGGGGTGATCGATGCTTTGCCAAAAAGCTGAGAAAGCACATCTCCTGGGAGAGATCTATAGGACAACTGCCACCAGTTTCTTTGACACAAGATCCTAATTTGTGAAGAACTCTGGGTCCCAGTGAGTGACAATTAAAAGAGCATCTGAAATGTTACATTTGGCCTGTACTTTATTTTTATCACACACACACACACAAATGCAAATTAACAAACCCTGTAATATCGACAGAAAGGCAGTACTTGCTTGCTATAGTCCTTCAGAAAAATCTTAAATCTCAGCAAATGATAGGGAGACTAAAGTGTTTTAATTTATTCGTATGAGAAAACAATAATTAGACACTGGGATTCAGAAATGAGACAATCCAATTTAGAATTTAGAGTTCAAGATTTGAGTTCGTTATTCCTTTAGCAGCTGATAAGCACTGAAGCAAAACCGTCAAAGGGGGAACCGTGGTGGCTGCAATTCAATGGAATCTTTTCTGTATGGAATGTGTGATGTCACCAGTAAATACAAAGAATCATTTCCCAAGGACTAACCTACCACAAGATGAATGTAACCACTTGGTAGTGTTGCCAAGTAGTGAGGAGAATTTTTGCCACGCTCCCTTACATTCCCTTGAGATGAGGTACTCTCCTCACTACTTGGCAAAACAATATAGATGACTAGCTTCCCATGTGGTTATGATGAGCACACTGCGGTAAGTTACCACCTGATAAATGGTTGCCTATATTCACACACTGATGTCTGAAAAAAGGCAGGCAGTATAAGAAACCACTAAGCCTATCCCTTGCTCTTCGGATCCTTCTGTTTAAGAACCCGAAAAGTTCAAAATCATTTTGGTTTAAGCAAAAATATTCTTCCGATTTAGTGATGTTAACCATTCACGGTTTGACTATTCATGTTTTAGTACAGGAGTGCCCTCTATTGGTACCAATGCTGATTTACAATGAACCGGGTACTAAATGCCCATGTCTTCAGAACCTACGGAGAAAGGGAAGAAATTAATATTGGTACCAGAGCTAAACTTCACTTGATATATTTTTGTTTTTAGATATTTATTTATAACATGTCTAAATCACTCTACACCTAAAAAAAGATTCCCAAGGGGTAAACAATGGGGAAAATATCAAAATATAAAAGGATAAAAATATTTTAAATCAAATTATAACAATAAAATGGTGGCTGGTCTTTTACTCAGGGAAGGCTTGTTTAAACAAAAATGTCTTTAGCAGATGCTGAAAACGGAGCAACATTGACCCCTGCTTGACTTCAACTGACAGGAAATTCCACAGGGCGGGAGCCACTACACGAAAGGCTCTACTCTGACTCTAAACAGACCTGGAGCCCGAGTGGAACCACCAGGAGTGCCTCATCTGATGACCTCAGTGACCAGGCAGGTTGGTAAGAGAGAAGATGTACTCTCAAACATCCTGGTCCCAAGTTGTTTAAGGCTTTGTACACTAATAACAAAACCTTAAACCTAGCTGGTAGCAAACTGGCAGCCAGTGCAATTCCTCCATTCTCTTCTTCTGGCACCGTCCCTCAACATGTCCCCACTGTGTCCTCCCTGCCCTGGGAGATAGAGAGCAATTTCTCACAACTGATTAATGCCCACTACATTACGAGAGGGTAACGAGCCCAATCCTTGGCGGCTGGGTGCGTGTTTCTTACCATTCTCTTCCCTTGGTCTGGTGGTAGGCAAGGGTCTGTCTGGTTACAGAAGATCTGAAGCCAGCCCCATTACACACTACAACTAAGCAATACAGTGACATATGGGTGAGAGGGCCATGCACTGCGCACCCCTCCAGCAGACGAGTGTGAGTGAATTATTTGTGCAATGTAGTTTAACTGGAGAAAGGTGCCAACTATGACAAATCTTCATTGTGGGTTCTCTTATCTGGGCAGAAATTGTTTTGGTGGGGGGATTGCTCCAGTCTGACATACACTGCGTATCAGCAGTGACTATTTCAAGGTCGGCTCCATACAGATTTTAAAGCTGCAGCAGTGCCACAGGCTTGATCAGTCAGCCTCTGGTCTTGTTTGTTTGACTGACACAAACAGTCAGGGCTAGAAATGTAGGGATGGGGGAGAATTTCTCCCCGAAACTTCGGGGGGCCGAGTGCCAGCGCATTCAGTCCTCCGAAGGTTGTTCGGGGAGAAATTCTCCGCCCCCCGGCCCCCCCCCCCGGGATGGGACTTACCTTTCACGAATGTCCCTCCCGGCGGCGGGTCCCGGCAGCGGTTCGCAGGTCTTTGTCAGGGGCGGGGGCGGCAAATAGCGTTGCCCTTATTTTCGCTGTAGTCTACGTAAATCTTTACATAGACTACAGGGACCAAATAAGGAACGCGAATGGCGGCTCCCTATGGGGGCCGCCATTTGCGTACGCGCTTTTTTTTTTCCAAAGTCACCCGTGATAGGCTACGTGACGATTAACGTAGCCTATCACGGCTGACTTTGCAGATCTAGCCATGATAGGCTACGTTAATCATTACGTAGCCTATCACAGGGGCGTGTTTTGTTTTTGTTTTTTTTTTAAGTTCGCGGCCGGGGAGACGGGGCGCTTCTCCCCGGCCTGAATTTCGGCCGGGCGAGGCAGGAAGCCTCCCCCCCCCTCCCGGCCTGAACTTCGGGGGGAGCAGCGAAGCGCCTCCCCCCCACTGCGAAGCAAGCTGCGAGACCAGGTAAGTGACTTTCGTACATCCCTAATGTTGAGTTTCCTCCCTCGAGATGCTTTGCCAGGCCTTTACTGCGGCTGCCTTCAGCTGCTGCTTGTTTGTGGGTCTTTCTGCCTTCAGTCTTGTCTTCAGGAAGTGAAAAGCATGCTCTCTTGGGGTGAGATCAGGTGACTGACTTGGCCATTGAAGAACATCCCACTTCTTTGCCTCGAGAAACTCTTGGGTAGCTTTTGCTGTATGTTTTGGGTCATTACCCATCTGCAATATGAAGTGGCGTCCTATCAGTTTGGCAGCATTCGGCTGAATCTGAGCAGAAAGTATAGGCTTATACACTTCAGAATTCATCCTGCTGATTCATTTTATCAGCAGTCAGGTCATCAATAAACACCAGTAACCCGGCTCCATTGGCAGCCATACATGCCCATGCCATAACACTGCCTCCACCATGTTTAACAGATGATGAGGTATGTTTTGGATCATGAGCTGTTCCTTTCCTTCTCCATACTTTTCTCTTCCCATCATTCTGGTACAAGTTAATCTTGGTTTCATCAGTCCAAAGAATCTTATTCCAGAACTGGGCAGGCTTTCTGAGGTGTTTGCTGGCGAAGGCTAATCTGGCCTGTCTGTTATTGGGTGTTACCAGTGGTTTGCACCTTGTTGTGAAGCCTCTGTATTTACATTCATAAAGCCGTCTCTTGACTGTAGATGTTGACAATGACATGCATACCTCCGCAAGAGCATTCTTGTCTTGACCTGGCTAGATGTTGTGAAAGGGTTCCTCTTCACCATGAGCAGAATTCTGCGGTCATCCATTTTAGTTGTCTTCTGTGGTGTTCCAGGCCTTTTGCTGTTGCTGAGCTGGCCAGTTAATTCCTTCTTTTTCAGGATGTTCCAAACTGTTGCATTGGCTGCTCCCACTGTTTTTGCTATCTCTCTGATGGGTTTATTTTGTTTCCTCAGCCTAACGATGGCCTCCTTCACTCGCATGGACACCTTTTTGGACCCCATGTTGGGAGTTCCAGTGAAAAGCTACCAAATGCAAATGTAACACTCAGAACCACCTCCAGGCCTTTTATCTGTTTGATTGGTCTTGGGGTACCCAGGGAACAGGCCACACCTGGCCATGCAGCTGCTTGTCAGCCATTCGTTCCATTACTTATGAGCCACCAACGATGGGGGTGGGTGTATGCCACTGGCTGTACTTCCTGACTGGTTAGTGCCCCACTTTTGTCAAACCCCTTGAATTACAGCTGGAAGTCCTGACTTGGCTCCCATCTGGGTGTGTTTCCTTTCAACTTCAATGTGGTGGTGTACAGAGGCCAACTGCCAAAACAGTTATCCTTGCTCCAATATTTCTGGCCCTGACTGTACATTTTCAAACATGGTGAGTAACTTGGGAATGCCATCTTCTTGTCTGAGGTAAAAAGCAAACTCCATTTTATTCTTCAGCATACATTCATTCATTCATTACATTTCTATGCTGCCCAATAGCCAAAGCTCTCTGGGCAGCTCACAGCAATTAAAACCATAAAATACAACACAATAAAATACAATATAAAAAGTTTTAAACTAAAGAATAAAATAAAAATAACAACCAAATAGAAGCTAGCAGCAGTGCAAAAATGTAAAATGCAGTACCAGATTTAAAACAAAACTGAAAAGCTAAAATGCCTGGGAAAATAAAAAGGTCTTTACCTGGCGCTGATAAGAGCACAGTGTAGGCACCAGGCGAGCCTCTCTGGGAAGCTCATTCCACAGCTGGGGTGCCAAAACAGAAAAGGCCCTCTTCTTAATAGCCACCCACCTCACTTCCCTTGATAGTGGTTCCTGGAGAAGGACAGTTGAAGACAGATCCAGGCAGGTGTATATGGGAGGAGATGATCCTTCAGGTAACCTGTACCCCACCTTTCTACCAAGAAAAATGGTAAGGCGGCTTGAGTGCCTTTTTTTATCTCAGCAGGCTGCACCTGGAGGGTTCTTGATCCATTTTAACGCTGATAATGGTGTTTCTAGTAATTTTATTTCTGAGAGCTCTGCCTCTTGCCTGGAGTTCTTGTTTTCAAATTTATAGCACTGGTAATTTAAGTGTAGCAAGGATGTTTACATTTGGTCTAATTCCAATTCAGCAAGTTTATTCATCAGAATAGCATATATATTTTTCTGCCAGTCTTTTTTATGTTTGGCAGATAAGGATGGTATTGTCGTTGTAAGATATAATTTAGCTTGGGGGTTTCTGGAGGAAACCCCAATAACCCTTCAGACTCTGTGCCTTTTCATAATGCTGCCTAGTCCATTTACATGAAAGGATAATACCTTAATCTTCCTCAGGGTTGCAGATGTGTGGACGCTTCTGTTTTAAAAGTGCACATTTCCTGTATCTCTGGTTCAAACCACAGAACATGTAGGAATTTGATCCTTGGCATTAACACAAATGACAACATCGAATGGACAGCAGTGAAAAGGCCCGTTCACAGAAGAGAGAAACATGAGCGTAAAGTACAATAGTAAAGTATTGCTTTAAGTCAGCTGATTCTTACTTTCCCAACTGGTTGGCATTTATCTGCAGGAGAAGTTCGTCAGAAAGTAGTTGGTTCCAAACTAGCACAGGGTATGAGACTATAGATAAGGCACATAGAAGCAGAAGCTGATGGCATAAAGAGAGAAGGAAGTCCGAAGCTCACAGCCATATCTGTCTTTTAAGGAATATATGTTAACTTTTTTACAACACACAGCTTCCAGTAGCCTAGGTTCAGTTCAAATGAGATGTTTAAGAGTCTGCTGCTAAAACTGTAGTTGCTACTGGTTACTGTGCTCTTCAATGAAATATTACCTTGCTGGTGTAGTTCCTTTTAAATCCCCAGTGACTTCGAAGGAAGAAAGGTCACTAGAGAAAATGAGCTTTCCCCACATCTTCATTTAAGTTCAGAATCCATTTTCTGATGAAAGCAACACAATAGAATGTGGGATATATTTCAGGGATATAATGGTACTCCTAGAATACGTGAGAAGGCTGAAGGCTGCAGACCTCAACTTCTCACAGGGCAGGTTTGGTTTGGTTTCTTTTCCCCCCCCTAATATATAAATAGAATGCCACAGGGATGAGAAATTTCTACCGATCTGGAATGTCAGTTTGTTGCACACAGGCTGGAGATAAACCATCATTTTTAATAGCACTGCAATGTCTGTAGCCTGCTCCTATGCAGGCTTACCCAAATTAAGTCCTGCTTTGTTCAGTTCTAAGTCAGTTAGGGCACAATCAGATGAGCTCCAAGTTCGGAGCCCTCCACCTATCCTCTGCTCTGCCAGCAAGAGCCAGGCAGGGGGAGAAGAGGACAGAGACAATTTCACCTCCACTTAAAATACAAAAAGCAGCTGGACAGGCCCTTGAGCCCATCTAGATGACTTACCTTTTGGTGGGCGGGGATTGGAAAGACCACAGGATACTGTGTATCCCAGCCTCACCTCTCCCCTCCCTGCCCACCAGCGCACCCCCTTTTCTCCCTCTCCGACTTCTCTGATGAGGTCACAGTTTCAGCCTCATAACTAACCTCCATGGCAGCCATTTTATGAATTGACAAGCCCCCATGGCAGCCACTTCGTGAGAGTGCCTATGACACCCTAAAAATTCGAAATGTGCTCACTGACCCCAAAACCTCATCTAGAAGAACCCTTAGCCATTCTCAAATTATGAGCCAACCTCTCTCTATTCTTTGTCTAAGGTTGAGGTTGTTTGCATAAATGAGCACTGGTGGTCTTTAATATCTGGTGGCTACTAACTACTGGCCACGCTATTCGTTTGTATGGGGCTGGGGAGAAACAATTTGGAATGCATCTAGGAAATATGACAGAAGTCCAGGTTTTGCAGCTAATTTTGGGAAGGAGCTTAAGGAGTCATGCTGTCTGCTTTTGGGGGAATTGATACTCCTGTTCCCTCTTCTCACAATACAATACAATACATAAAATGCTGTGATAAGATGTTTATTTTCACTCACTAGCCGCCTTTTCCTAGGGATCCTGCCGGCAAACTGTGTGAGTAGGAGATGAATCTCTGTCAGATTGCATCCCAGAGTATGAAAAGAGTGTGGTGCAAGAGCCCCTAGCAAGCTTTCATGCTGAGCCCCTAAAAATGAAAATCCTTCACATGAAGCCAAAATATTAAAATACTGAACAAAAGTTAAGGGCACTCACTGGAAACCACTGAATGGTCTGCATATTAAAATACTTAATAGGATGGGTCAGTTATAAGCAAACATGCCTTTCTTGAAACAAGACAGCATATATATGGTTCATGAGTGAGTGTAGAAAAAGTCATAGATCTGTATACTACTTAGTGAGCCAAAAAGGCATCCCGCCAATCATAACAAACATTGAAAGGTGACGGAGGAAAAATTATTCAGGATATACATGAAACGTTCAGGGTAAGCCACGAAAATGTTATGTGAAAAGAAAGGCCATAGGAAGTCAACAAAATCTACCTTTCTAGCCAAAGCTGAAATGTCAGTCCCATCAGATACACAAGACAAATATCACTTAATCCTGATCATATAAATATTTCATGTTCTCTCTCGCTGAAGTATGGACATCTACTGTAGTCAGGACTGTAGATTTGGATACAGAAAAACAGCTTAACCACATCTTCCTGCAAGTCATACCCTCTGCCTCAGGTTCCTGCTCTGTGAAATGTTTCCCCTAGGGTTACTGTCCTGAAAAATGCCAAAATCCATATTAGTGCAATACCTTTATTAGGCCAATTCAAGGTCACAAAAATGCAAGCTTTTGAAAGCTTGAGATCTTATCAGGCAAGGAGTCACTTCAACAAAGTTCACAGCTGTCTTGCTTCTAGCTGCCTCTTCCAAACTACACATTGCTGCTTCTACACACATTCACTCACTCACACAACTGTCCATAGGGCTGTCCATTCACCTCAGATGAGGCAGAAGTCCAAGGTGAATATTCCCACCCTGGAGGTATTCAAACCACCTCAGAATTTGAGGCAGCTTGGATCTAAGATAGTCTGAGGTGAAATGGTCTTTTTCTGAAGGAACTGCCTTAGAAAAGGGATAAGCAGCCTTTTAGGGCCCATGGACACATTTGGGAGTTTGTGAAACTGTCCTGGGTGCCACCACAAAATGGGTGCGCTGCAGATGAAAGCACCTGCCCATTTCCTAAGAATGTCTCTGAGCACCATGTTTGCCCAGAGGCATTCCTGGGAAAAGAAGATGGGAGCAGCTAGAGGCTCTCGCTTGCCTGAAGCAATTCCAGCTGACAGTATTTTTTTTAGTTAAAATAAAAAATTAGGACGGGCACCAAGAAAGGTGTCTGAAGGCACACTGGTGCCCACAAGCACCACAGTGCCTACCCCTACCTCAGAGTATCAAGAGGTTTTTTTTTAATTGATCTAATTTTTTAACCTTGCCTGAGAACTCCAAACTCTCCCCAAAGGAAAAATGCCAGGCAGCGAGAGGACGGGTGAGGCAGAGGAGAGGGAATGAAGTTTTGTGACTGAAAGCTCTTCCTTCCAATCAGAGAATGACTTTACTGGGGCTCTTCTTTTACTTCCCATCACAGTGCTTGTACAGTCAGGGCCAGAAATATTGGAACAAGGATAACTGTTCTGGCAGTTGGCCTCTGTACACCACCACACTGAAGTTGAAAGGAAACACACCCAGATGGGAGCAAAGTCAGGACTTCCAGCTGTAATTCAAGGGGCTTGACAAAAGTGGGGCACTAACCATTCAGGAAGGACAGCCAGTGGCATTACCCGCCCCACCATCATTGGTGGCTCATAAGTAATGGAACAAACCAACATCATTTCAAACTTAAGGGTTGCCTTTAATACCTGGATGAAAATCCTTTGCAGTCAATGACTGCCTGAAGTCTGGAACCCATGGACATGACCAAATGTTGAGTTTCCTCCCTCGAGATGCTTTGCCAGGCCTTTACTGCAGCTGCCTTCAGCTGCTGCTTGTTTGTGGGTCTTTCTGCCTTCAGTCTGTCTGTTATTGAGTGTTACCAGTGGTTTGCACCTTGTTGTGAAGCCTCTGTATTTACATTCATAAAGCCGTCTCTTGACTGTAGATGTAGACAATGACATGCCTTGACTGTAGATGTTGACAATGACATGCCTACATCCGCAAGAGCGTTCTTGACCTGGCTAGAGGTTGTGAAAGGGTTCCTCTTCACCATGAGCAGAATTCTGCGGTCATCCACTTTAGTTGTCTTCCGTGGTCTTCCAGGCCTTTTGCTGTTGCTGAGCTTGCCAGTTAATTTCAGGATGTTCCAAATTGTTGTGTTGGCCACTCCCACTGTTTTTGCTATCTCTCTGATGGGTTAATTTCATTTCCTCAGCCTAATGATGGCCTCCCTCACTCGCATGGACACCTCTTTGGACCTCATGTTGGGAGTTCCACTGAACAGCTACCAAATGCAAGTGTAACACTCAGAACCACCTCCAGGCCTTTTACCTGCACCCAGGGAACAGGCCACACCTGGCCATGCAGCTGCTTGTCAGCCATTCATTCCATTACTTATGAGCCACCAATGATGGGGGGGCGGGTAATGCCACTGGCTGTACTTCCTGACTGGTTAGTGCCCCACTTTTGCCAAACCCCTTGAATTACAGCTGAAAGTCCTGACTTGGCTCCCATCTGGGTGTGTTTACTTTCAACTTCAATGTGGTGGTGTACAGAGGCCAACTGCCAGAACAATTATCCTTGCTCCAATATTTCTGGCCCTGACTGTAGAAGGAACCTATCAGAAACTTTCTGTCATTTCTCTGCTCTTTTGCTAGCATGTCTGTCTGATGGCAGGAGCAGCTCCTGAAGAGAGCCCATCTATACCCTGCCTTCAGTGTCCCACCAGTGCTGGCTGGTTTTGCCCCCAAAGGCACCCACAAGTGCCCTGTGAGGAAAAGGTATACTTGCACCGGACCCTTGCTGCCCCGGTTGTCAGAGGCGAGGGTACCATTTGTGGCTCTGCCCTTCCTAGCTGCTGCAGCACTAACTCCCTAGCTGCCCAGAACCAGGAGGGCACCCCCTTCCTGCTAAATGTGGTGCATGCTGGCAGCATCTTCTTGCAATAAAATCAGCAATATAACACTAAGAAGTTTTTAAAAATTTAAAAATCCTGGGAGAACAGGAAAGTCTTAGCCTGGTGCTGAAAAATAGCAGTGTGGGCACTGGGCATAATTCTATTAGGAGAGCATTCCAGAGCTGGGCAGGGGGTGGGGACGCCCCTCTTGTTACCACCCTCGGAGCCTCAGAATGAGGGAGTACCTGAAGGAGAACTTCAATAGGGGACCATCAACTCCATCCAGCAGGTAGTGAAGCAGGGAGCCCCTGCCAACTCAAAATGATCCCAGGATGTGCTTCCCTACTTCTGTGGCATCCCAGACTCTCCAACGACAGCCTGGGTGGGCACCACAGGAAGAAAGGGGGCACCTCTTGGCCCAAGGCATGGCCACTCCTCCCCATCACGCCCCATGAGAGAGCTGCTGCTTCTTGATGGGGAAGCTCTGTGGGCTACTGATGATCTCTGTCATAGGGATGTATGAGAAATGCATTTCAGTTCATTTTTTCTTCTGGATTTACCCGGTTCAAACCTTCTGGGCCAAACATGGACTCAGATACAATCTGTGGCCCAGGTCTGTGCATTTTCCCGAAATTGCAACGTGGTTTGTGGACTGAAAAAAAGTGTTCAACAGCATGTGTACATTTGAAAAATGTGCATGAAAAATGCATACTTTTGAAAAATGCGCACACACATGCTTAAAAAATGCACACGCACACATACATACTTTTGAAAAATGCACACAAATATGCTTTAAAAATGCACACAAAAAAACACATACTTTTGAAAAATGCACACAAATATGCTTTAAAATGCACACGAAAAATGCATACTTTTGAAAAATGTACCTGAAAAATGCATACTTTTGAAAAATGCACACAAATATGTTTTAATCAATGGAAGAAGAATGCCTACATTTCAAAGATGTACACAACTTATGTGTACATTCGGAAAACTACACAAGAAAATACACATGGATTTTCATGCAAAAAGGGGGAAAAGTTAGAACGAGCTTTGAGATGGAATTTGGAGAACTTTGGCAATTTCTAGTTTTGCTGATTCAGACATCCCTGCCCCCTCATGTCCACCCCATTCAAGATCTCCTCTGCGATCTCCACACCCTCCAGCAATGCACCCTCCCTCTCCTCTTCAACTGCCACTAGGACAAGCAAGTGGCATAACAGGGGAGGAGGCCTCCAGCCTTGGTGGGAAACCACTGACCCTTAAGATAAAGCCACCACGATGAGCAAGGCGTCTAGGCCCCGAAGCCAGTCTGTAAGGGCTGGTGAAGCACCAGTGGGGACTCAGCAGGGAGAAGAGGACCCATTTTAGCTGTTTGGAGCAAACAGAACACTGGGTCTCTTGAGGAAAAGCCCTGGAACAGGAAGGCCTGATGTTCTGTTAAAGCTGCGTGGGATTTCTGTGTAACTGACAAGCTGGCACATTGTGGATCCAGTTCTTTTGTGTACCTCTAGGAGTTTGAAAACCTTCCTTGTTTACCCATCCCACAAAATCACCTGTTGTTTGTACCTACGTGGCAGAGTGAATGTTGCAGCCCATCAGGCTTCATACACAGCTTACTAGCGCTGAAGTGCACTCAGCACTTGCCTTCAATCCCTGATTGTCACAGGCGTGCTCCTGATTTATCAATGGATTACAGGCTGAATTAAAAAGATACATCCTCACACCCTTTCTAAAGGCCAAGAGACTGGGGGCCAATGTTAGTTCTTGACAGGCTGGACAAATTTCTCAGAGCCTACTGCAGTCACGATTTCCGTTTCTATTTTGGTGGTCTGTGGGGCTCTACAAATATCGATTACCTTTTGCAAGTTCATTTCAGATTCCCTCCTTCAGTCCTTTATAACTGGTACTGAATACATGTTCATCTCTAATCATAGCATCCTCAGTATTTCCAAACTCACCGTTCCTTGCTTTTTTCCTTAGTCCTGTAATATGAGTCTATTTGCTCATCCCCTATTGGTGGGTGAGCCCAGAATTAGTAATGCTCAAATACAACAATTATTTTGGGATTGCAGTGAGATTCAAATAGAGTCAACACCTCTCCTAGGGTAGAAGCAGCCCCAGTTTGTTGCCTCCACATATTGCAGAGCCTTTTCTCCAATTATATGTAATAAAGGGGAAACTTGAAAGGCCCCTGGGCTATTTATCTCCTCCTGAGACTGTCATTTAGAGGGGAAAGCACTAGTCCCATCTCCTCCAATATTCTGAAGCATTTCCCACTAGAGCAAAGGGTGGGTGTAGGCAACAGCCATCTGTTGTGCATAATGAGTGGAGTTCCTTTGTGCAGCTGCTTTACTTTGGTTTCACTTTCCTGTACTCACTGTGAGCCAAGTTTTTTCTTTGTGTAACATTCAGGAGCCTGTGGCCGCTTCTGACACCATGTTCTGATCTCTTGAGATCAGGAAACAACAGCTGAGTTGAAACATAAGTATTTATTAACTGAGACATCAACTGGTTAACGCATACTAACTAGTGGTGTAGTGGAGGCAGGGCTTGCAGGGACACAGCCCCGGCACTTTTTCATTAGCAGGGACTCTGATGTCATCTGCCACCCCTCTCAGAATTCCCTGTTCCCTCTGAGCTTAGCTGCGATCCTCACTGTAGCTGTGGGGGGAATGGATTTTCCAATCAACAATATATTGTTCCATGTTGGCATGCAAAGTATTCAGGATGACCGGGGCTGGAATGGGCAATTAAGACCCATTTGGTTTACCAAAGATGTGCTCCTGGTGGAGATGAAAACTCCTAGAACTGGTTTGTTGATATGGATTGACACAGCTGCCTGAAATTTTTGGACTGCCCTCGGAGACTGTCACAATGAGCTCCCACATTTCCAAATTTACCACTACACCAGTGTGTGTGTGTGTGTGTGTGTGTAGTTCAATCCAGCTGGGTGTGTGGACGTTTCTGTTGGAGGGGTAGGGGGGAGATATAATGAAGGAACTTAAGGAAGGCTAATGGGTAATGTTGGGGCGCTAAGGGAGTGTGCACGGGGGTTGTTTCAATGAGAAGAGATCTGTCCATGGGCTGAGTTGAGAGGGTGAAGCTTCCATACTGTATCATATTTTGAAAACCTAAAATGTTTGTATTTGAGTGAGTGAGTGAAAATGATTTTAACGCCCCTGCATTTTTTCTCAGACATCCAATTGAAATACCCCTGCCTTACTCTCAGCTGCACTGTTTTTGGATCCCAGTTGAAGTCTGTATATCTTACAAGGCTGTATAATCTTAGAAGGGGGCGTGGCTGTGAGGGGGCATGGCTGTGACTGTCACGAAGCAACCCCACACTTCTGAATTTGCCACTACACTAGTGATACTAACAGAAGGCCACAGCCAGGCTCAGACAGCAGCAAGCACCGTCCAGCTCCTAGCTATGTGACTAGTTCCTTCCAGCTGGATCTCCTCTGGGAGTTGGACGTAAAGCAGCATTAACATATACATGTCCTAAGCTGTTTAAGGCTTTAACGGTTAAACTAACACCTTGAATTGGGGACAGTGTAAAAGCCAGAACAGAACAGGCCAGAATGGCCCTTTTATATTAAAAAAGCATGCAAAACATAGCGGCATGTGTTAGAAACACTTGAGAACCATATTCTAGGACTAAAACCCTTGCAATATTGTATTATTATCAACCTCATAATGGCCAAAACACACCTGGAACAGAACAGAATGGCCCGGAACGGACACTTCTGAATGAGCAAAATCAACCAAACTCAATAGTCACACATAACTCCATGGGAGGGATGCAACAAGCCACAAAATGTCCATAGAAACCATGTTCCGATACCTGTTCTGGGCCATGGTCCGTATTGAAGAAAAACGGCCCAGAACGGCAACTTCCAAGTAAGCCAAATCAACCAAACTTGCCAGCCACATGCTACTAGATGGGACAGATATAATAAGCTCCAAAACTTCCATGTAAACCACATTTCAATAGTGGTTCCAGGCCATAGTATGTATTGCTCAAAACAGGCCAGAACAGCAACTTCCGAGTGAGCCAAATCAACCAAATTCACCAGTCACATCCGACTAGATGGGACAGATGTGATATGCTCCAAAATATCCACAGAAATCATGTTTCAATAGCCGTTCCAGGCCATAGTCCATATTCTTGAAAACAGGCTGGAACGGCAACTTCCGAGTGAGTGAAATCAACCAAACTCACCAGTCACACCATACTAGATGGGACTGATGTAATAAGCTCCAAAACCTCCACAGAAACCATGTTTCAATAGCTGTTCCGGGCCATAGTCCGTATTGGTGAGCAAAATGAGCCACAAACTGTTGTGGAGAAATAGCCCAGAATGGCAACTTCTAAGTGAGTGAAATTAACTACATGTGCCACTGTTCATTTGACTAGATGAAACTGATGCAGTTAATCATGAAACGTCTACAGAATCCACAGGGAAGATCTGCAAAGACCATTTCCAACAGAAGTCCATAGGTGTGGTGTGGTTTAGTGCTTTTAATATCAGACTAGGATGGGGGAGTTCCACTCGCTGCTGAAGCTGACTATGTCCTTTGGCCATTCACATCTCTGAGCCTAACTGACCACATAGAGTGGTTGCAAGTACAAAACTGGGGGAGAGCATTATATTTCACCATGAGTTTCTTGAAAGTAGGTGGGATATAAATGTAGCAATTAAATAAATATTATGTTGCCAGAGGCATGAGGTAAAGACTGGGTTCGGACATCACGGACATCTCTACACCAGCCTAAAATCCTGCATTTAAAACAGGGCTTTCTGCTTCCATTTTAAATGCAGGATCACAAGGACTCCCTTTTTCATGCACTTCCTTTCCCCTCTCCCCTTTCCCCCTCCTCCCTGTATCTGAGTCTTCCATTATCTTTCATTAATCTTGTTCCTTTTCTTGCTGCTTTTCCTCCTTTCATGGAGGGATCTCATAGAATCACAGAATAGTAGGGTTGGAAGGGGCCTACAGGGCCATCGAGTCCAACCGCCTGCTTAATGCAGGAATCCAAGTCAGAGCATCCCCGACAGATGGCTGTCCAGCCTCATCTTGAATGCCTCCAGTGTGGGAGAGCCCACTACCTCCCTAGGTAATTGGTTCCATTGTCATATTGCTCTAACAGTCAGGACGTTTTTCCTGATGTTCAGCCGGAATCTGGCTTCCTGTAACTTGAGCCCATTCTTCTGTGTCCTGCACTCTGGGATGATGGAGAAGAGATCCTGGCCGTCCTCTCTGTGACAGCCTTTCAAGTACTTGACGAGCACTATCATATCTCCCCTCAGTCAATGGGGTAGTTTGATAGCTCATTATCTGCGATCTATTTAAAAACGGAACAAAGGGCATTTAGTGCAGGAGATGCCCTGGAGGTTCACGGTGCCATGTAAAGAGCCCGCAAACTTCCATGAGGGAGCAATCTCAATAGCAGGATAAAAGCTCCATGTGAAGAAAGCCCACGATAATCCACGATGGGTTAAAGAAGCCACGATGGCTTACTTAACCCATTGTGGGTTATGCTGTCTGTCAGGAATTTTTAACCTGTGATGGCTTATTTGGCTGAAATAACTTACTCCGCTAACCCACAGTCTGCATTAGGGGTTATTTAACCCATTTTGGGTTATCATGTCATCTGGTGGTTATTTTGGTCACCTACAGAGTTGTGCTGCAAGAGTGTTTGAGATCACTGCTGCTCTGTTCCTCGCTGGTGTCCATTTTTCTTCAGTATAGACTATGGCGCAGAACAGGTATTGGAACATGGTTTCTGTGCACGTTTTGTGGCTTGTTGCATCCCTCCCATGGAGTTATGCATGACTGGTGAGTCTGGTTGATTTTGTTCATTCAGAAGTGTCTCCCAGCATATGACTTTGATTAGATGAGGGGCAATGCTGCTAAACCTAAGTGCTAGCTGCCACGGGGTAAGTGTAGTTTATTAACCTTGGATTAAGAACAAACTCTGTCCATTCCATTTAAAATAATTTGGTATTGAGGAAACAGATTTATTTATTTTAACAGTGGGTGCATTAGGGGAAAGGAAGGCAAGACAAGTTTTGAAGAAGGAAAATGCATTAAAAAGGAAACTTGTAGTTTTGCCAGATCCTTCCCCAGAGATGTTGCCTATATCTTACATGCACAGTGTTACCGATTGTAGCTGCTGTGCCTCCAGTCCCCTCACCAAAATCCTACTCCCCCACCCCTTAAGCATTAAGCCAGACTTGCAAGTAAATTCCCAGCAGTGGCTAGCCCATGAACATTCTTACAAGCTGTCTATCCACACATCCTTGCGTTAATCATTTGGAGCCCATTGATGACCTAGAGCATCTCTACACCAGCCTAAAATCCTGCATTTAAAGCAGGGCTTTCTGCTTCCGTTTTAAATGCAGGATCACAACAACTCCCTTTTTCACGCTCTTTCTTTCCCCCCTCCT
The DNA here is from genome assembly GCF_057233095.1 of Heloderma suspectum. NCBI lineage: Eukaryota > Metazoa > Chordata > Lepidosauria > Squamata > Helodermatidae > Heloderma > Heloderma suspectum. The sequence goes on from NC_139462.1 coordinate 137,256,970, forward strand.
TCTCCCCATATCTGAGTCTTCCGTATCTTTCTTTGATCTCGCTCCTGTTCTTGCCACTTTTCCTCTTTTCAGGGAGGGAAGTCAAGCAGAACACAATGAGGTAATTTGATAGCTCATTATCTGCGATCTATTTAAAAACCGAGCAAAGGGCATTTAGTGCAGGAGGCGCCTTGAATAATCCTGGCATCATGGAAAGAGCCTGCAAACCTCTGTGAAAGAGCCATCTCAATCACAGGATAAAAGCTCTGTGTGAAGAAAGCCCTAGAAGAAGAAAAAGAAAGGGGAACAATTTAGGGATGCATGAGAAATTCTGATGAAGAGTACAGGAGAACTCAAAACTTTGCACATTTCTGCAGAATTCTGGTTGGTCCTAATAAAGGCATTACCCAGCTATGGATATTGGATCCCCACCTCCATTTTTCATGTTGTTTACTTAGAAAGAAAATAAGAAACAGTGCTATCATTTCATTTCTTCCTCAAGATCGTTTCACAGAACCTTTACACTGCATTAAATGTAAGCAGACAGCATCTCTCTGGATTAAGACTGCTTAGCTCCACAACCTAATAAATTTAAACAGCCCATTAAATGAAACAGTGCCCTCTCCTCTGTTGCTGCTAGTTTTGACTAGAGCTGTGCACAAGTGGTCTCTTGAAATTCTCCACCCTGTTTGTGGGCAGAGGAATTAGGGGTGGGGGGACAATTTCACCAATTTTGTCCAGTGGGAGGAGAAATTATCCAACAATTTCTCACAGGCAGTGGTCACCATTGACAAAGATTGGAGTACAGCTCCTTTCTTTTTCCCCTATGGTTTTTGTTTTGCTTTGCTTTTTGCACTGCCAACTGCAAGTGGCAACAGCATCAGCTGTGTTGGTGGCCTGGCCCCCATTTTGCATCCTCCACAATACCCCACACACCTCGCATCATTCCAGGGCATTTGGGGAGATGGAATGCAGCCACCACAAAAAATAATGGTGACGAAAATTTGGAGAAAATTTCTGCCAAGTGTCCGTTTATTTCTAAGAAGAGAAAAATCTCAGGACTTCTCTGAGAAAAATGTATCCTGAGAAATTTTGGCTCAGCTCTAGTTGTCATTCTTCAGGGTTCAGCACCTTCCCCGGGGTCTTCCAAATGTTACATTTCTGAGGGGTGATTGTGGATACATCTTGTCTCTATTGCAGGTGCTGGCAACCCCCCTCCTTCCCTGAAAGTCTTGTAGAAGAGCTGGAGCTAGTGTTGTGTCAAAATCTGACCTCCAATTTCCGGAAAGTTTCTTTCCCCATGAAAGAGGCTTCCATTTTTCTGCCTCATCCTCAGGGCATCTTATAATTTATTTTGAATTTATTTTGGTGGTGTTTTTTTACCTTACCTGATCACTGTGAGGTGGCTGAGAATACTTTTTCTTTCTGTTGCACATCTCACCATTTCCCTACAGTCTCCGAGGCTGCCAGCACTTCCTGATCTGAAAAAGCCCTATGGGAGGAATTACCTCATAATGTCTTCCCCTGGCCAGGAAGTGTGGGAAGCCAAGGAGGCTACAGGCTGTCAGAGAGATGATTGTACAATGAAAGACAGGACACTCATGCACATTCCTCAGCCACCTCATAAATAAAGTCAGCTTAAGAACCCTGAACCAAACCCATGAGAATTTATCCAAAATTTCTTTTCCTTTGAATTTCTTTTCAAAAGCCATTTCTTTTCTATCAAATTGAATGAGAATGGTAAAAAAAATCTGTGGGATAAATTATCGGCACAGCACTAGTTTTAACGTAGGGGCCTCCAGGAGGGCAGCAGCAGGATGTGCTGGCAAGGCTTATCACAAATAAGAGAATAATGCAGGCGACACAGTGATGTGCTCAGAAACATCTGACAGCTATCCACCTGTGCCAGGCAGCAGTCATGTGACACATACGCCCAGCACATGCTGAAGAACACAGCATGAGTATTTTCCAGCAGCAGGCTCAGTGGCCTGCCTTGAGCCTCCGCAATGATGGACCTTGCAATGGCACATGGACACTTGATATAAAAATGGGAATTTTATCCTTCCTGTAAATTCCTGTTCTTGAGGAACGTAGAAAGACAGGCCAGGGCCAGCCCAAGACATTTTGCTGCCTGAGATAAAGCAGCAAATAACACCCTCACCCACCCATGTCAAGGTGTATCATACCTGAAAACAGGCAAGTTATTTTGGCACATGAGGCAGAAAATCCCTGTGGTTTTGTGTTTTGGAGTTCAGACCTCACCTCTGCCTTGTCATTAGGTTCATGGGCAAGTTACTTTTCTTTTAGTCTCACCAGTTTGCCTTCTGGGAAATGAGTGCTTCATGACCAGCTATTCCCCCACCTCCCATGGTAGCCATTTTATGAATGGGCAAACTCCCCATGGTAGCCATTTTGTGAGAGCACACACAACACTTTCTTAAAATTCCAAATGTGCTTGCAGTAGCAGCACAACCCCCACCCCAGCAAAAAAAACCTTAGGAAAAAAGAAAGAAGCTGTGCTCCATCCTGCCTATGGTGAGCCCTACCTGTGAGAAATTGTTAGAGAATTTCTCCTCCCACTGGGGAAATTTGGTAAAATTGTTTCCTGTTTCTCTGCCCACAAATAGGATGGAGATTTTTGAGAGGCCATTTGTGCACAGCTCTAAAAGAAACCAAGTGATGGGCAAGATGTATAAAGGAGGCCTTGTTCTAATTATAAGAAAAACAAGTTGGCCTTATGAAAAATAGATGCTTACCTAACCTATGTTTAGGTTGTTATTTGCAGCTGGGTCTGCACTCTGCAAAAGCTTCCTCCTGCTTGACAGCCAATCTACTTCATGGCTCCTTTGCATTCAATTTTCTTTCTGCTCACCCTGTTGGTTTCTTTGCACACATTTGTGGTAATTGCTGTGTGGAAATCATTTGGCACATTATGGCTTTTCTAAATGAGTGTTTCTGCCCCCATCATACAGTATCAGTCTACATTTAGAAAGAAAGAATAAAACGACCTTTTCCTTAAATGGAAAGGCTGTTCAGAATGTCACTCTTTTCCTTTTTGTTGAAAAGGTCATGTGGCCTGAGGAAAGAAAAACAAAGCAATCCAAGGACAGGAACAGTAGCTCAGTGGACTATATCTGGGCAAAGGTGTACTATCTGGAAAGCACCCTGGTGCTTGGCAAAAGATGGTTAAGCAGCAGGGATGACCAAATTTTGTGTTATCAGGGGCCATCTACTGTCCAGACAGTATAACACACATGGTGTCAACAGCAACTTCTCTCTATTTAACCCTGCAGGCAATGTATTCTTTCTTAAGTATCTAAAGAGGACCCACATAATGCCAGTGCATAATAGTAGAAACATTTTAAAGGAGAAAGATATACATATTCTCACCAACAGTAACAGATTGGGGGGGGGTGCTTTTCCTACTGGTGCACCCCTTCTTTACAAAGGCTCCCCAGAACAGAATAAGATAGGTTGCCACCCATCAGGATGAAACTCCTGACACACCCTAGTCTGTCCGGTGCTTGGGGTATTTTTGAGCCCTGTGAGTAAAAAATGGAAGGTCCTTTGGATTTTCTTGCCCAAAGCTCAGAAACACAGAATGTAGCCAACCATGATAAAACTCCTCAGAATACACGTGGGAGCTTTGTAACCATGTGGCCTTTTGCACGGGGAAGAGTGAGAATTCCCTTTTAAAACAATGCAGCCAAATGCCCAAATATTGAAAAAATATAGTTTATTTGAGAAGGGGGACTAAACAAGGGAATGCAACAGTCACCCACACGTGCACACACACAGAGAGAATTCCAAATAAAATTAAAAAGTCAGTCCAACTTGACTAGTCACATATTACCTACTTGAATAGACTGTTAGGTTCAGGAACATATGCAAAGATGGTGTGAGAGAGAGCATCTGGGCCTCCAGTTCAGCAAAAGCCAGCTCCTTAGCAAAGACTGATTGCTGTTTTGCCCAATTGTGTTCAGTAAAAGCCAGTGCTTTAGCAGAAACTGATTGTTGTTTTGACCAATCATGCAGCAGCCCCTATTTCTGATGGCAGTGGTCTAGGGAATAAATCAGAAAATTACTTAGTGGCTGGACCCACATTCCTGATGACTCTAAACTTACATCTCAAAACAACTCAGCTAGTTTGAGCCAGTCAGCCCATTATAATGAAGAGGTGAAGTTTGGGGATACATATTGGAAGACACAAAAGTGAGATAAGCCTGTTTAGGTGTCCCAGCAGTATGCCAACTTACCAGATGCTCTAGGGGGCACTGTTGAGCTACATCCACATATAGGCCAGGGGTGGCAACACTTAACCCCAGATTTTTTTGTGGCCTTTTTTTCTGAGAGAAAACAGAACTTTGCAAAAATCAAAGTTGCTATCCAAATTTGGATGCAATGCTTTAAATGCGAATCTTAAAAACAAATTTTTAATGGGAAAGTTGGCATCAAAATTCAAAATTATTTCATTTGTCCTTTTCGTTTGTTGTTTTGCGGGTCTTGATTCTGCAGTCTCGACATAAGCAGTTGCCTGCCAATTACCAAAAATCATTATATGGCAACTAAATAATATTAAATAGTTCATTTCAGCTTCAGGCCTGGTTATAGGATGGAGACTGTCTTGGTGGAGGATCTATGCTGGAAACTGGACAAAGGAAGTGCACCCCTACTGATTTTGCTGGAGTGCTTTGTAGCTTTCGATACTATACTGATGACAGCCTGACTGGGATGGGACTTATAAGTACTGTTTTAGCATGGTTCCAGCCCTTCTTGGAGGTACAGCTTCAGAAGGTGGTATTGAGGGACTCCCATTGGCTGTCTTGAGCATTCATCTATGGTGTCCCTCAAGGTTTCATCTTATCATCCATGCTAGTAAACACTTATACAAAACTGCTGTGAGGAGGTTATCTGGAGATTGGAGGTTTGGTCGCTATGCTGATGACATCCAACTCTATCCTTTCCATCTAAATCCAAGGTAGCTGTTAAGGTTCTGTATCAATGTCTGATACCGGTAATGGACTGGATGAAGATGAACAACTTGAAGCTTAATCAAGCTAAGACAGAGGTGCTCACGGTCAATCAAAAGGCAGATCAGGGAACAGGGTCTTGGATGGTATTCCACTCCCCTTGAAAACTCAGATGTACAGTTTCTGTGCACTCCTGAATTCAGCAGCACCTGTTCCTGGAAATGTTTGATCTGGCCACAGTGACATGTGCCTTGTTTGGATTATTTATTTATTCATTAATTCATTCAATTTATAACCTGCCTGTGTAGAAAATACCCTAGGCAGTGTACAAAGTTAAAAACAATTTAACAAGAACCCCAACAATAAAAAAATACAGCATGAAAACAGTATATAACAATCAACAAAGAAGAACAAGAGTTCTAAAAAGGGAAGGCCTGCCAGAATAATAGCGCCTTTAATGCCTGCTTAAAAACCTTCTACGAGGTCAGCAGGTGCATTTCAACCGGCAGGTCATTCCACAACTGAGGGGAGGTCAAGGAAAAGGTCCTCTTGCATGTGGCTGCCAATCTCACATTAGGCAGCCGCAGCAGAGAGCCCTCAAAGGACCTCAGGTGGCGGACTGGGACACAGGGGAGAAGGCACTCCCTAATTGCTCTGAAACGTTCAAAAAGTCCCAAGGCAGGTCCTCAAACTTATGTAGGCTGGGTCTGTGCACAATTCTTCCATTTGTGGCTTCAGTTAAGATTTTTTTGTTTCTTTTGTTGTTCCCATTTGACTTCTGTTCCTCAGGAGGCCTTTGCCGCTATTAGGAGCCTTGGCTATACTTAGCAGTCACGCTCATGACATGTTGGGCTGGGGCATATTCTTAGACAATGGTACATGGATGGCATACACTTTATGTGTTAGAGCCCCCTACTGGTGAGGTTCAGTTCTGACCAAGGAAGGAAGGAATTTGCCCATCTGGCTTTCTTCTTCAACATTCCTTGTCCTGAACACTCAGTGGTGAAATGTATCCCGTCAGCAGGCAGAAGGGACAGTGGGGAATCTGGAAGCCTTGTCCATGTACAACATTTGTCATTACCAGGGTACTGGTTGCCCCAGCCAAGCAGAGAAAGCATAACCTAATTCTGATCTATGGGCCTATGTGCCACTTAGGCTTGGGGGCAAGGTTGTCCTCCCTAGGTAGGGGATGACTGAATGTGGTAGGTGCCATCCGGGTAAGCTGGCCTGAAATGTAGCCGCCTTCACAGAACATGCATTTACCAAGTTGTGTGGGCAGCTGGAAGCCATTATACTTTTACTGCAGCACGTTTTCATTAGACGGTCCCTGATACAGCATTCTTGGGCGAAGATGGCCCACTGGCATTCTCCCCTGAAGTATAGTGACACATTCCACCACACCCAGGCTTTTGTTGCCCTGCCTTGGCCCATGGTAGTGCACGTGTGTGAGTGTGCATGCGCGCATGTCCGAGTGCCTTGTATACCACTCCCAGAGTGGTTTTAAAGACATAAATAAATGATAATCATTTGTTTATTCATTTATCAAATTAACTGCCTGACTCTAAAAGCCCAGCAGTCTCAGTATCTTGTGATCTGTTTCCAAAGAAATGTATCACAGCAAATTATTTGGAACAGATCCCATCAGAAAACTGCAAGAATCGTTTTTCTCCCACCTCGATGAAAATGAGCTGGTGAATTAAAATCTAATATGGTGACTTTTTCCATTATCATGTGTAAATGCAAGTTAATTCAGAGCCATTGAAATTAAAGTGCGGATGAAAACAGATTAAAAGCCAGAGTGCAGACACCCCACACTCTCACATGCATGGGCACATGGATGCTCCACCCACCCAGACACACACACTTCACATCTGCACGCAGATGCCCCTCTCTCACACACAGATACACACATGCACTCTTGCACGCAGACCCCTCTCACAAACATGTTCATGCACAGACAATCCTGCCTCTCTCACACACCCATGTGCAGACATCCCCACCTCTCTCTCTCCCTCAAACACACATGTGCGTACAGACCCTCCCCCCCTCTCACACACACACAGGGGACCCCCCCAGACACATGTGCAGATCCTCCCCCCACACAGTCACCCCCTGTCCCTCTTACACATGCACATGGCCCACCCCACTCCTCTCACACAAACATGCAGACACCCCATACAGACACATGCAGACACACTCTCCACCCACACACCATTCACTCACACACATGTGCACTGACATACATTCACACACACACACACACACACACACTGACATTCCACTCAAACATGCACAGAAGTGTGTTAGATATGCTGATTAGCAGAAAGAAATGCTTTTGTATATTTCCTTAAAAACACAGGAACATAATTTGCGTTATTTTGCTTCTAACCTTGTAAAGAGGGCTGTGCTGCTGGAGAGTTTTTACTTACAAAACAATTTAGTTATCAAACATGCAGTTCATTTCTATTGTGAGCGGAAATCTAGAAGGGACCAAATTGATTATGAAGTTGTCAGAGCGGGCAGGAAGGTTATACAAAAGGTTTCAAGAGCAAAACTATAAGTAATTACATTGAAATTGCTTGCTGTTCTCCTACTCCACTGGAACCACATACAGCCAAAAGAAAGAGTTGGTACAAATTGTGCTCTTTGGTTTTTATTTGTTTCCTGTTTCTACATGATGAATAACCCAGGGATGTGTTTTATTTTTCATCATGTAGAAACTGGAGACAAATGAAAAAACAAAGAATAAAAAGAGCACAATTTGTGGATGTGATCTGTGAACATGGACTTGCAAAAAAATTGTCATAAAACCTGTCAAATTAAAATTAAAGAAGGCAAGTAGACAGTCATTGTGTGCTTTTTTTTTAAAGAGCAGCTTTTGGAAAGCTAAAGGGCAATATGTCAGCACTGGAAACGAAAGTTAGTTTTGATTGGATTTAAAAGAGAGATTTCTGTTGTGTGTGCATGGACTTTTTACTATACACCAGCCCTATGGGCTTCAACATGCCTTCTTAGCATTTGGCAGATGAAAACAGTTTAATTCAATTTATGCTAAACATAAAAGGAATTTGGACTATGATAAAGATCAAAGACAAATAATCCTACTGCTTCCATATAGCAAATCCTGTCAAATAATTTCTGAAATAGACTTACATTATGATAGCAAATGAAGCTGGCATCCTGCAAGTGTGGATACATGTTCCTTGCTATTACTGGAGCTGCCTTCTCTCCCCATATCAAGGGCACAACATTCCCACAGCCTAACATTGTCCCATGTGCAACATGGCTTGTTCTGAACTGGAATGCTGGCCAACCTGAAGTGTCAGCTATGCTTGGCTGGTAAACTGCAGTATTAGGTACAAACTGAGAAATACAGAGAAGTACATTTTGATGTACAGTGGACTGATTAATTTTAAAGTTTACCTTTCAGTAGGTCAAAAACACCATGAAAAAACGTTTTTAAAACAAATTTGCAAATTAATTCAGACAAGTTGCTAGGCCACAAAAATTTACACTAGCCTACCTGTTAATACCTGCTTCCTTGATAATTTTAGCCTATCACCAGTGGCCACTAGTTTAGATCACACCCACTTTGTAGTTATCCTGTATAAATACTTGTAGTTATTGTATTTATGCATGCATCCTCTGCACCTTGCATTTCTGCATTCTTTACATAGAAATGCAACACATTAAATTGCTGTAACTTCTTCGATTTTCTTGGCCTTTTGGCATCACTGTGTAATTTAGGAAATCATGCAATTGTGGCTCTAACTCATAAACACTTGTGCCACAATAAAAGTATTAGTCTTTAAGGGCACAATCCTATGCATGTTTAGACAGAGAAAAGGCCCACAGCTCCCAGCATTCCCCAGCCAGCAGCTGGCTGGGGAACGCTGAGAATTGTAGGCCTTATCTCTGTCTAAACATGCATAGGATTGCGCCCTAAATTGCTACAGGATGCTTTATTTTGTTTGACACAACAAAACTACCCTGTTCTTGAGGACTGAGTATTGCAACACTGTAGTAGAAATTATTTGGACAAAAACTAAACGATCCCTATAGGTAAGGATTCCATTTCAAACACTGCATAGAAAATGTTACATGCACGCACACGCGCGCACACACTAAATTAACAGCATGGTATATTTGGGTAAGAATTGGAAAACTGGTTTCAGTGGTAAAACTCCAGATTACTTCTGTAAATATAGGTATAGAGGAAAAAAAATAATGCTTCCCCCTTAATCCCGGAATATTGGTTTCACAGGACCTGAAGCCTTAAACTATGGCTTTGATACAGCAACAAGGTTTGGAATATTACTTTTCTGCCTAAAAATGGGTATATTTAACAGTACAGCATGGGGCAGGGGAGAAGTTGTCTAGAAAAAAAGTCTATGCCATATTGAATCCTTAGAAATGAATTCTTGTAGCTGTTGCTAACATGGCAGAGATGTGAAATCCTTTAATTACAGCTATCCAATGACATGGGTGGCAGTTACTCACCATAGCAACCTATATGTTATTATGATGCAGTTAGGATGTCCAGCTAACTCAAGGCATACCTTCTTCCTCACAAAGCATTCCAGCAAAGCCTCTCCAAAGGAGGATTGACAAACATACATGATGCTTTTCACCAGAACTATTTCAAGGAAATGGTGGTTGTTCCAAGCTAATGTCTCCTCAGAGATCTGGCTTTTGTCCTCCTGCTGTGACCTAGATATCACAGGGCTAAAACCTTTGAAACGCAACGACTTCCCATTTGTGTGCTCCAGAGTGTATCTCTGTTGCCACTGATAAGATGTGGCGGCATGCATGAAAATGTGCTCTCGAACTGTGCTGTGGGGTAATATTGTATTCCCTTCTGTCTTTTAAAGTGGATCTAACATGCATTTCCCCCCATCCATTGCCTCAGGATATCAAACTAGTCATGCACAACATAAGCATCAACAACATCTCTAATCAAGGCCTAAGAACAACTGTTGAGTTGGTCTAAGACCAACCTCTCTAGGGATGGGTGAGCCCTCTTTAATGAAACCATGCCAAACACGCCAACGGAATCCCCACTTACCTGGACCATCTGCAAGAGGATGACTGATTACTTGCTCAGTAGTTCTAATATGGTATTTTCAGAGGGACATACGTGCACAGCTTAACATAAGAGCCCTGCTGGGTCAGACCTAAACACCCATCTATTCTGGCATCCTTGTTTCCCACAGTAGCCAACCACATGCCTGAACTGACCTCATCACTGACACTGTAAGGATGAGCTTGTGACCATCAGAATGATGTCACAATGCCAAGCTAAGACAAGAAACCCCAGAAGCAGCTACATATTTAACTGGTAAAGTGATTAATCAGTGATGTCTATATCAAAGATATTATATCAAGGTTAGTACCTCATTACTATCTTTCAAGCAAAAAAAAAAAAGCGGATGTAGGACCCTAATCAGGACCTCAGGATGAGGTGTAAATGACGCATGTGTGGTATGAACATATCATATATAAAATAGTGTGAACACATGCTTAATTCAGACATCTGAGCACCCGAGTGCTAACCTGATGTTTTAAGCCTTAAAATTTAAGGGGAGTGCAACCCCATACAGAGCAGGTTGACATCCTATCATGGCCTCCTGCTCAGTAACACCTCTGTCTTGTCCAGATTTAATTTCAGTTTATTTGTTGTTGTTGTTGTTGTTGTTCAGTCGTTCAGTCTTGTCCAACTCTTTGTGACCCCATGGACCATAGCACGCCAGGCCTTCCTGTACTGCGCTCTCTCCCGGAGCGTGCTCAAGTCCATATTCATTGCATCAGTGATGCTATCTAGCCATCTCATCCTCTGCCGTCCCCTTCTCCTTTTGCCTTCAGTCTTTCCCAGCATCAGGGTCTTTTCCAGAGAGTTTCCTCTTCGCATTAGGTGGCCAAAATATTTGAGCTTCAGCTTCAGTTTCTGTCCTTCCAATGAGCACTCAGGGTTGATTTCCTTTAGGATGGACTGATTTGACCTCCTTGCAGTCCAGGGGACTCGTAAGAGTCTTCTCCAGCACCACAGTTCGAAAGCATCCATTCTTCGGCGCTCAGCCTTCCTTATAGTCCAGCTCTCACAGCCATACGTTACTACTGGGAAAACCATAGCTTTGATTAGACGGACCTTTGTCGGCAAGGTGATGTCTCTTCTTCTTACTATGCTGTCTAGGTTTGCCATAGCTTTCCTCCCAAGGAGCGAGCGTCTTTTAATTTCATGGCTGCAGTCACCGTCTGCGGTGATCTTGGAGCCCAAGAAAGTAAAATCTGTCACTGCTTCCATTTCTTCCCCTTCCATATGCCAGGAAGTGATGGGGCCAGATGCCATGATCTGAGTTTTTTTAATGTTGAGTTTCAAACCAGCTTTTGCACTCTCCTCTTTCACCCTCAACAAGAGGCTCTTTAGATCCATTTTGCTTTCTGCCATTAGGGTGGTATCGTCTGCATATCGGAGGTTGTTGATAATTCTCCCGGCAATCTTAATTCTGACCTGTGATTCATCCAACCCAGCGTTTCTCATGATGTACTCTGCATATAAGTTCAATAAGCAGGGCAACAATATGCAGCCTTGTCGTACTCCTTTCCCAATTTTGAACCAATCGGTTGTTCCATGTCTGGTTCTTACTGTTGCTTCTTGACCCTCGTACAGGTTTCTCAGGAGACAGGTAAGGTGGTCTGGTACCCCCATCTCTTTCAGAATTTGCCAGAGTTTGTTGTGATCCACACGATCAAAGGCTTTAGCGTAGTCAATGAAGCAGAAATAGACATTGTTCTGGAATTCTCTTGCTTTCTCCATGATCCAGCGAAAGTTGGCAATTTGATCTCTAGTTCCTCTGCCTCTTCGAAATCCAGCTTGTACTTCCGGTAGTTCTCGGTTCGCATACTGCTGAAGCCTAGCCTGTAGGATTTTGAGCATCACCTTGCTGGCATGTGAAATGAGCGCAATTGTACGGTAGTTTGAACACTCTTTGGCATTGCCCTTCTTTGGAATTGGAATGTAAACTGGCCTTTTCCAGTCTTGTGGCCACTGTTGAGTGTTCCAAATTTGTTGGCATATTGAGTGCAGCACTTTAACAGCATCATCTTTTAGGATTTTAAATAGCTCAGCTGGAAGACTGTCATCTCCACTAGCTTTGTTGTTAGTAATGCTTCCTAAGGCCCACTTGACTTAACTCTCGAGGATGTCCGGCTCAAGTTCAGTGACCACACTATCATGGCTATCAGGGACATTCAGATCTTTCCTGTATAGTTCTTCTGTGTATTCTTGCCACCTCTTCTTAATCTCATCTGCTTCTGTTAGGTCCCTGCCTTCTTTGTCCTTTATCAAGCCCATCTTTGCACAAAACGTTCCCTTGAGATCTCCGATTTTCTTGAAGAGATCTCGAGTCTTTCCCATTCTGTTGTTTTCCTCGGTTTCTTTGCATTGTTCATTTAAGAAGGCCTTCTTGTCTCTCCTTGCTATTCTCTGGAACTCTGCATTCAGTTGGATATATCTTCCCCTTTCTCCCTTGCTTTTCGCTTCCCTTCTTTCCTCAGCGACTTGTAAAGTCTCCTCAGACAGCCACTTTGCTTTCTTGCATTTCTTTTTCTTTGGGATGAATTTAGTTGCTGCCTCCTGAACAACGTTACGGACCTCCGTCCATAGTTCCTCAGGCACTCTGTCTATCAGGTCGAATCCCTTAAATCTATTTGTCACCTCCACTGTATATTCATCAGGGATATGATTGAGGTCATACCTGGATGGATTAGTGGTTTTCCCTACATTCTTCAATTTCAGCCAAAATTTTGCAAGAAGCAGCTCATGATCTGAGCCACAGTCAGCTCCAGGTCTTGTTTCTAATGACTGTATAGAGTTTCTCCATCTTTGGCTGCAAAGGACATAATCAATCTGATTTCGATATTGACCATGTCCATGTGTAGAGTTGCCTCTTGTTCTGTTGGAAAAGCGTGTTTGCTATGATCAGCGTGTTCTCTTGGCAAAACTCTATTAGCCTTTGTCCTGCTTCATTTTGTACACCAAGGCCATTCTTGCCTGTTATCCCGGTGATTTCTTGACTTCCTACT